>NC_084795.1:209080619-209705619 GCF_963169125.1 Humulus lupulus
GATGTACAAAGCCTGACCGGAAGGATCGCTGCCCTGAGTAGATTCATCTCAAAATCAACTGACAAGTGTGTTCCATTCTTTAATCTACTCAGGGGGAATAAGAAGTTTGAATGGACGGAAGACTGCGAACAAGCATTCCAGGCCTTAAAGGCTCATATGTCGCAACCTCCCATCCTATCAAAACTAATCGAAGGAGAGACTTTGTATATTTATCTGGAAATTACCGAAGTTGCTGCTAGCGCGGTATTAATACGGGAGGAAGATGGCGTACAGAAAGTTGTTTACTATGTCAGCAAAAGGCTTATCGGAGCAGAGTTGAAGTATCCACCAATCGAGAGATTAGCATACTGCTTGATTCTAGCCTCCAGAAAGTTGCGTCCGTACTTCCAAGCCCATCCTATCACAGTTCTGACCAACCAGCCCCTTTGGCAAGTCCTCCAAAAACCTGAGGCGGCTGAACGGCTGTTAAAATGGGTGGTCGAATTAGGACAGTTCGATGTAACTTATTCACCGAGAGCAGCAATAAAAGGGCAAATCTTGGCCGATTTTATTGCGGAGTTCACTGAACTCCCCAACAGTGAGCTGTGCAAACAGCCTGAAGCGCCCATGCCTCAAGACAAGACTCCTTCGTGGAAGCTATTCACAGATGGTTCATCCAATGAATCCCACGCTGGAGCAGGAGTGATATTGATAACGCCCGAAGGGCATCGATTTCACTGCGCAATCAGGTTTGACTTCGCAGCATCAAACAATGAAGCAGAATAGGAAGCGCTTCTCGCTGGACTAAGAATGGCCAAAGATATGAGCATAAAAACGCTTGATATTTATAGTGACTCCCAGCTGGTCGTGAATCAAGTCCTGGGAGAATATCAAGCGCGAGGATTAAAGATGATGGCCTACCTTAATAAAACGAAAGATGTGCTAGCCCAGCTCACAAAGTACACCCTCCAGCAAATTCCGCGAGACCAAAATTCCAATGCAGATGCTTTAGCTAAACTCGCAAGTGCAAAGGATGCTGGCACCTTGAACATTGTCCCAGTAGAAAGATTGAATAAGCCAAGCATTGAAGTGGCCGAAGCCAACATGGAGATTCGTGCAGAAGATACATGGATGTCGCCTTACATGGAGTATCTGACAAATGGAACATTGCCAGCAGATAGAAACAAGGCCAGAACTCTGCAAAGGCGGGCTGCTAGGTACATACTGCTCGACGGTGTTATGTACCGAAGAGGATATTCAATGCCACTACTCAGATGCATTACGTCTGAAAAAGCTAAGGAACTCATGAAAGAAGTGCATGAAGGCTTCTGCGGAGATCACGCTGGGGGGCAGAGCTTGGCGAAAAAAGTCCTAAGACAAGGCTACTTCTGGCCAACAATGAACGAGGATTCAATGGAGTACGTACGAAGATGCGATAAATGTCAAAGGTTCTCCAAGATCCCACGAGCAGCTCTAAACGAGCTAAAGCAGATGCAGAGCCCGTGGCCTTTCGCAATATGGGGAATAGACTTGATTGGATCACTGCCAACAGGAAAAGGAGGAGTAAAGTATGCAGTCGTGGCAATCGATTATTTCACAAAATGGGCCGAAGCTGAACCACTCGCAACCATCACAACCAAAAAAGTTCTTGACTTCGTCATCAAGAACATTGTATGCCGGTATGGATTGCCCAGGAAGATAGTTTCAAACAACGGAACCCAATTTGATAGCGACTTGTTCACTGATTTCTGCGAGAGGCATGGAGTAATTAAGAGTTTTTCTTCAGTCGCACATCCCCAAGCAAATGGGCAAGTCGAAGCCGTAAACAAAACTCTCAAGGACACCCTGAAAAAACGACTTAAAGAAGCTAAAGGGGCATGGCCAGAACAACTGCCTGAAGTCCTCTGGTCGTATAGGACATCTCATCGAACAGCGATAGGGCATACCCCATTTTCTCTAGCCTATGGATATGAGGCAATGTTACCTGTCGAGTTAGATGCCCCCTCACATCGGCGTTTGACTTACGACCAGGACGTGAACAGCCAGTTGATGATGGAGTCCTTAGACTCGATCGATGAGATAAGAGAAAAATCTCAACTCCGAGTTGCTGCTTACCAGCAAAAAGTCGCCCGGTACTTTAACTCCAAAGTTAAAGAAAGAAAATTCAACGTTGGAGATTTGGTACTACGACGAGTTTTCTTAAATACCCGCGACCCCACTGCTGGCGTGCTCGGACCTAACTGGGAAGGGCCTTACCATATTGAAGAAGTCCTTCACCCAGGCACCTACAAACTTGCACGCTTAAACGGAGATCTCGTTCCGCGCTATTGGAATGGAGAACACCTGCGCAAGTATTATCAATGAACAGCCCTTCTTAAAGGACTGGCTTGTTTAAATTTCTCTTTTAATTTTTACAAGTTTTGCAAGGAGGGTTAGCCACGATGTATGGCTAACTGCTCGTATATGTAAGATTCTGTTTCAGAATCACTCGTAAAGACATGTTTAGTCAATTTTTAATACAAGAATATAAGGGACTGTGCTCAGCCAGTCATTCTTGCCAACCTTTGTGAATTTATATTTACAAGTATTTGTTCATTACGTGTGTTATTTTGCTGTATTACAAGTATCAGTTTTACTACGAACAGGTTATGGTCCAGGCAAGTGACCAAGGACCTAAAGCTCCTCGATCACTTGGGGGGCATATAAGGCACATCGATAGCAAAGCATACTTTTAAGGTATGTAAACACATGAACAAAATAAGAGAAAGCATGCTACAGTACTTAGAGTATTTTTCAAAATTTATGTTTTGTTAAATCATGCCAAAGTATTATGCTAAGTCTGGTCATACGGATAAGTGTTATAATATCATATTATAGCACCAAGAGTTAAGCTTTTACACCGCAAGCATCGCCGCTTGGATATAACTCTTCAAATAAAAAAGATTTACTGCCCGTGCAGTAAAGTTTAAAAAAGAAGTTACTGTCTTTACACCACGACCCTTGGGTCGTATATCCAAAAAAGAAGAAAAAACAAATACAAATTCAAGAGGCATTCGGGGCTGGAGGGTCCTGAGCAACTTCCTGGTTAGTCACGTCCTCAACAGCGTCTTCTTCTTCCAAACCAGCAACGCTTGGAGTGGTAGGGGTCGCGGCTCTTGCTTCCTCCTCGGCCAGTTGGGCAGCACATCGAGCCAACTCCGCAGTTCGGACTTCCTCTGAAAGGTAGCTAAAGTCAGCAGCCTGGTTGTGTTTCTAGAAATTGTAGAAACAGCGGAGTGTTGTCCTCTTATACTTTTCCAGATTCTTGGAGTTGTCCAGCTCCAGCTGCTTCACTTTGCCCTCGAGGGAGAGAATAGCCTTGTCCTTAGTCTTGGCTACCTCCCCCAGATGCTTGATTTCGCGAAGCTGGGTTTTGCTGATCTCCCGGTACTCTTGCCTCAACTTAACCGCTGCTTCCTTCGCAACTTCAGCCTCAGACAGCTTGGTCACCGCTGCATCCCTCTCTCGGATCACTGCCTCTAACTCCTTAGCGTGCCTAGCCTCAGCAGCCGAGAGCTCCTCGGCAGCCTTCACCTAGAACCTCTCAATGGCTTTTGCCTCGACCTGCTCGAGGTAAGCCTGAGCTCGGGTGCGGGCAGTTATGGCAGAAAGTAAGGCCTGTGCACAAAGAAAAAGGAGTCAGAACTTATCACGAAGACTAAAAGACTCAAAGAATAAAGAAGCACTTACGCTGGAGATTTCGTTCAAAGCCCTATTCATGATCTGGTCGACTGGCAGCTCCTCAGCTTGAACCATTGCGATCCTAACACGCTCACCTTTTCCAATACGATCGAGGCGGTCTCGGGCGGATCGGATGGCACGGCTCATCAGTCTAGCCCCATGAGCCTCTTCGCGAGAAAGGTGCTCCCTGGCAGGCGCAGCTGGAGGATTCGGACGAGCAGGAGTAGTTTGCTGTTCAGAAGGAGCTGGAGGGGGAGTAGGAGTTCGCCCAGTTGGTGCAGGACTTTTCCCAGTTGGCGTGCCTTGAGGAGGGTCTTCTAGTCGACTTTTCTTGGCTGGAGGGCCCCGACTGGATTCACCAGTTCTCTTTTTTGGCCTCCGTGTGAGTTGGGGGGTTTCTTCTTCCTCCTCGGCCTGGTACATGTCGAAGATGTTGGGAGTCAACATAAAAATGCATGAAGGTAAACACAAGAGGTGAATAAGGAAAGAGAAAGGTGAAAGTAAGTAACACAACAGAAAGAAGATAACAAAGTAAATACCCGAGCTATAACTACTGGTCGATACACTATTGACTCTATTAATCTTATACTCATTTTCTGGCATGAAGAAGTCTGGCCCTAGATTTGGAGCATATGTAAAGTTGCCATCCCCGTCAAACATATGACAGGGAATTGGCAAACCATTTAAAAGCAAAATAACGTTACCATTGTCATCAGAAGACTCTCCCAAGTCAACAACAGGCTCTGTGGCTTTTTCTTTCCCCTTGCCTTGGGGAGCAGAAGGCCTTTCTGCAGAAGGGCTACCCATGGGTTCCCTGATCGTAACTCCTGTAGGCCTCCTCCTAGGAGAAGGCGCAGGAGGTTGCTGCTCGGGAACCCCCTCGGCAGTGGCTTCGTCCACCACGGACCCTCTATTTTCATGGCGAGGAGCCAGGAGGCCAGATGACCTCAAGTTCTTTTCAATGATCAGGGCCTTGACGCTTTTCGCTGCATCAGACATCCTGGCCAGAGCATTGGACCTCAACACCATGTCTGGTGTTGGAGTCGAACGTAACTAGGGGCCTAAAAAACAGGTCAAATTTTGAGAAAAAATGAAAGAATATACTCTGGGGAAAAGTATCGACCAGCGAAAGATAAGCTCTTACCTCCTCTCGCAAAGGCCAAGTTGTTACTGGCTATGTTCGGAGTAAAGAAGTACTCCTTATTATAATGCCCCACGTTCGAGACATGAGTAGTACCACTCAGGAACGTCCGGCCGGTTTCCTGGTGACAGAAGTGAAAAAAGCCCGTCCCGTTGTGCTGAGGGTTGGACTTGAGGTCAAAAAGGTAATTGACCTCATGAGGTGAAGGTTCAGGCCATTTGTTAAGTTTGTATAGGATATAGAGTGCGGCCAGCATCCTATATCCATTAGGAGTTATTTGAAAAGGGGCGACACCAAAGTAATTGGTGACTCCCACAAAAAATGGATGAAGAGGGAGATAAGCTCCCGCCTCAATATGGTATCGGGACCAGGCGCTGTTCGCCCCTCCTAGGCGGTTAGCCCTCTAGTCCGCAGTAGGACGAGTAATAGTTACCCCCGTGAGGGGGAATTTTCTAAAACAGTTGGCAACCATTCGAGGAGTCACCGAACTAGCTGGGGAGGCATACCACTCGACATCAGGCGGATTTCGATGACGAGGACGAGCCCTAGTTTGGATATTAGGGTCAGGAACAAGATTTTCTCGACCACTGGTCGAGGGAAACCCAGCCTGCGAGCCAGGCTGGGCAGGAGAAGTAGGGTTACTTTCAGACTCGGGCCTTTTCTTGCCAGAAGACTTTGAATGGACCATTGGAGGAGAAGGATGTGGTCTGGAAGAGGCTCGCGAGAAAGGTATCTGGTGAATACGATCGGTTGGTTGTTCTTCTCCCTCGAGCAGCTGTGCGAGGAGGTCGTCGTCGATGGGTCTCTCACCTCCCCATAAATCTGGCATTAAAGTCTGCAAACAGAAGAATGGGGAGGTGAGATTAGAGGATTCTAGAAGACGTTCAGAATAACGCTGGTCGAGTATAAAAGTTAAGCCTTTATACAACAGCATTCTAACAAGAAACTAAACCTTTCTACACGAACAGTTTGAAAAACGGATCAAAGGGTGAAAGTGAAGTGTTTTCCTGAAAAGCTTTTTCAACTCCCCTTAGGGCGGGAAAAATTATTTTTTCAACTAGCTTAAAAATCGAAAAGTTACTTCGGTTTTACGTCCTAAAAAAGCATGACCCTGAGTTTTAAACTGACTCATAAGCCTACTCTGCCTACAAAAACATTCTATCTACAGGCGCCTAAAAACCAGAGGCCAAGAGACTTAAACAGTACACCATTAAAGAGCATGCACCACGAGAAATTAGAAGCATGGGGTTTCAGTAACTTACCAGGGAAAATGGTCGTGAAGGTGGAAAAAAGGACTTCAGAAATCAAGGAGCCCGCTGTCTAAGTCCTGAAAGCACAAGACAACGTTCGCCGGAGAGGGTAGAGCTCTGGTCTTTAGGGTTTTTGGCAGAATGATGGCGTGCGTGAAAAGAAAAGAAATGGCTCTGGTGGTCTTATATAAGTTTGTCTCTGATATTAAAAAGGCGTAATCATTAGTTTTCCTTTTTCGAAGTATGGGGGAACGTGATGGCCGTCGAAATTATTTCTGGGGAACTGAAAAGTCATGATTAGACAGGAGTGGGTTACTTTTTTCAAGAACACACGAAGGGTTCTGACACGTCAGGAGGGGTTACCGAAGGGTCGTTCGTTCAAAGTTTATTTACTGTTCGTAGTAAATAAACTTTGGGGGGCAAATGTTATCCAATAAATTAGCATTTGTGACGTGGCGAATAATCTCTTGACACGTGGCTGATACCTGAAGCGTCTGCTAGAGTATCGACCAGGAGACACACCAGAAGCAGGACAAGCTATCTTTACCACGACCAGTCTGGTCGGTGGTTCCGCTGGCAAAGCAACATTTATGGGAAGATCTTTGTGAATCCCGAATTTATCTCATACAATCTTCTGAATATCCCACTATTCAGGGGATAATATCTATAACAATATTGTGTAACCCTCCTTGAGCCTATAAATAGCAAGATATAGCTCAAGGGAAAGGATCTTTTTTGGCTGCTGAAACATAGAGACATAGAATTTCTCCTAGTAAACTTGTATTGTTTTATGTGAAGTGCTGAAACTCATTGAACCCAAGTTCTCTGATCACACTTCTGATTTCATATTAATATACTTCTAAGTGGACGTAGGTCATTACCAGATCCTGGGGCCGAACCACTATAAATTACTGTGTTTTCTTTACTTTCGTCATTACATTATTCTCTTTACATTCGTCCATATCATTCATATTTTGACTCCGTGTCAGTTGGTCAAATCGTGGGTCAACATAACCAAATGCACGAGCTTAAATAATTTGGACATAACCAGATTATTAAAAATAAAGTGTTTGGATATAACCAAATGCGCGAGCTTAGATAATTTGGACGATGCCAGATTATTAAAACATAAAAGTGTATGGAATATAAAGCAAACATGACCTAAATAGGTTTGGAACAAACCAACTAAAATTGATCGACGCAAGTGGGAAAAAATTATCCTACTATGAGCTAAGTCGATATCGAGGCTGGAATATCTTGCAAAAAGATAATTTCGACCTCATAACTTTGGGGAGGTACCCGAGGATGAGGAAAAGTAACTAGAAAAGTAGGATATAACTAAACTACCTACCTTACACGCCATATAAGTACTTTCAAGTGCATAGTAAAAGTAAGCTCCGACCTTGACAAATAACGAGATCAGACATGGATATATCGAACAAACTATGCGAGAATGCATAGAAACTAGAGCTGAAATCTAGCGTGTGTTTGTATGAATAAACAGACATAAAGGCAAACTTTTAATATAAATTGCTTAAAATATTTCGATTCAAGAGATGTAAAGCAAAAATATTAAAGTAAAGTCAAATATGGTAATACAAATATCATAAATAAATTGCTATTTTACGAGCTGTAAATTG
Source organism: Humulus lupulus (assembly GCF_963169125.1). NCBI lineage: Eukaryota > Viridiplantae > Streptophyta > Magnoliopsida > Rosales > Cannabaceae > Humulus > Humulus lupulus. Next base: position 209,088,350 of record NC_084795.1, read on the forward strand.
TTTTTGCCTCAAAGGCCTAAAAAGCAAAAGATAAAAACTATTACAAAAGTCTCAGAGGGACGTAGCCCAAAATCAAGATTTAGGAGGCAAGAGCACCCTCCTAAGCCTTCTCAGCATCATCGAAAGCCCTACCCTCACCAGGATGAATAGCATGACTATCCTCCTGAGCAGCTTCCTCCGCATCTAGCCAAGCTTGCCATTTGGCCACAATCTCTTCCTCAAAAGATCCCAAGAAGCTCGTGTCGAGATCGGCGTAGCTGGCCCAAATCCTATACATGGCCAAGTCAACCACCCGATCCTTCCTCTGCTCTAACTCTTTAAGAAGACGAGCCTTTTCATCCTCCATCACCTCGTAGATGGCCTTTTTCTCCTCCTCAAGCTTGGCATTGATCTTCTCAAGCTCCTCAACCCTGGAACTCTTATCTTTAAGCTCAGCCTTCACCTTCTCGATCTCAGCCTCCAGCTTTAACCTTGCGTCCTTAAACTCGTCGGTAAGCTTTAGCTGGAGTTCCTTCGACTCCTGGGCATAAGACATGCTCGCGTGGACCTCGTTGTTCAACTTGTAATTTAGCTGAGCAACTGCGGTTAAAGACTAACACACAAATGGATCAAGTTAGAATATACACTAAGAAAAATTACGAAAAATATTAAGGTGAGAGAAGTTACCGCAACGACGAGCTCGACGCTCTTGTCATAGAGGACGTTGCAGTCCGGAGCGTTGACCAAAAACTGCCACTGGGGACCCTCAAGACTACTAATGCTTTGGCCTACCTGAGACAGGACGTCCGAGCCAAGTGTGGCTCCATGAGTCCCAGCAGCGTTGTCGATGACATACTCATCAACATGAGTAGAAATCGACAACAGGCGCCCTTTTGAGGTCGCTGGTTTCTTCAAAAGTGGGCCGAGCATTGGGAGGATCTGGATAGCAGGAGGCAAAGGAGAAATACCTGTTGTGGAAGCGTCGACCTGGGAAGTAGGATCTGCTACCGGGCTCGGAATATTAGGAGCTGGGGGAGGGGTCACCTCAGTCCTTTTAGGGACCTTAGCGAGCTGACCAGATTTTTGCGAGGCTCTCAGGCACTTGCTCTGCTTGGCCCCCTCACCACTGGCGAGCACGTTCTCGAGGTTTAAGTCCATAGTACCTGCACAATCAAATCACATTAGAAAAATGATCTCAAGACGCTAAAATTGGCATAATGCAAACAGTCAAAGGAATTAAAGACAAGTGACGAGGGACATAACTAGAACTCTTCCCCGAGCTTGTGCTCGGTGACCAAGTAATTCCCCCATCTTCAGAGGAGGCTAGGGGAGTCCCTTCCCTATATGTGGAAGTCAACCTTGAAAGGTCCCTATAATCGTTTGTCCCATATTGGACGGCTATTCTATCCCAGACCTCGTTCAGACTATACATAGTATCGTACTTCCCTAGCCAACTATCAAACCTATGGACCCTCTCATCTACCCAAGACCATACATAAAAATTGTCCCTGTCATCTGGGCACAAAATTAGGGTATTGGGTTTAGACTTCAGGAGGGAAGGAGACAACAAGGCCGAGCTGAGAATGACTTTACCTCTGTCACTCGAGCTTGAAGCCTCATCATTGGCGTCGTTCCCTAAGCATGGACTCCTATGATGGCGAGATGGGGATCGAGCTTTTGAACTTCGCCTCGGAGGAAGGCTACTGGTTGGGAGAGGAACAAACTCCCACTTGGTGTACTTCTTGTAGGCCCTATCGTCTATGGATTGGTCCTTCTCCAGGAGACCACAAGCTCGAAGTCTATCTTCGTGAAGAAGATAAGAAAGAGAGCGCCTGCCATAAGGAAGTTGGAGCAAAGTCTCTTTATGCTCCCTCATTGCGTCCGTGGGAGTGGGACGGTGATAGTTGGCTGAAAGAATGGAATACATTATGAGATAATTCTAGCCTAAACAAAAGTCGAGCACGAGAGGAAAACAATCGTGTACTTACGGATTCTCCTAAACGAATAATATCTGGAGGGAGCCAGGCCGTCTGTCCAAAAGAATGCCAGCTTGAAGTTAGGGGGATTGTTGGGCAGGTCCTCGAAGATCTTCTTCTCCCTGGGATAGATCGAGAGGTAGTAGAATCCATATCCTCCTCGAGCTTGGGAAGGGTTTCTTTTTAAGCAAAAGAGATACAAAATCTCTTTTGGCGAAGGTCCTTCCCACTTCAGCTCGTGGTAAAGCGACCTCAGGGCTGACAAGACCCTATATGAGTTGGTCTGGAGTTGGAAGGGTGCGAACCCAACAAAATCCATAAAGTCCTTAAAAAAGGACTTCAAGGGCAATAAGGCCCCTGCCCTCATATGCTCGTGGCTCCAGGCCGCGAGCTTCAACTTATTTTTGGGATTGACATCTCTAGGGGTGTAACAACTACGTTCGTTGGAAGTCGGCACTCGACACCTTAGCGAGCCTGACAATCCTAGGTCGTGGCGAACTAGGGTGTTGGTTATCTGCCCCAATGAGAAGACCGAGCTCCAATAATGCTCAGCCTCAAAAAAATTTCCCCTCGAGGTGGGAATGGCATTTGGTTGCGAGGTGGATGGACGATTTGCTGATTCTTCCATCAATGAAAATTTGAGTTCGCCCGGTTTGAACGCTATCATTACTTTAAGAGTAGAGTCGAGAGGAATTGGTCTGGGCTCGGGGTCCGGGTCTGGATAGATAGCGACCCTGAGTTTTTTTCTCTTTCTCTCTTCGACCTCATCGATCTGGCATCGAAAATGAGCTCGAGTGTCCTCTTACACTTCAACTCGTGCTCACGTATCAGCCGCTGGTTCTGAGTAAAGGGTGACTCTGGTCTCGGAGTTGTCGGTGAATAAGGAATCGCAAGTATTGACCACCACCGCTTTTCCAAATTATGCGACATCTAGCAAGAAAGAAAAAGGATGAGGGCCAGGCATACAAGAGATTAAGGATAAAAATCAAGATGGCCTGAGCTCGAATGCTCGAGACCATGGAACAAGCTCGATCAAAAGAACAAGGTCAAGCTCGGAGCATGTATTCCACGTAAAGGGGGAAAAAGTGGATTTATTTTTAGAGTCCCAAATTTTCAGGGAAAAAGTTGGCGGTTACTCAAAAAAGTGATATTTTTGGGAAACGTGCAATTTGAAAACCCTATTTCTATACCCCGTTTCTTGGTCTACACAATATGATATCTGAAATCTAAATAACATAGTAAAAGCCATATTTGCATTTTTTTTATTTTATGCAAAGCCTGGGCTTGGAAATCCATAACACCAGATGGGCCTAAAAACTACACGACATTGACTAAAGCATATTTAGTACAAAACTAGTAAATGTGCCTAAAGTGCAACAACATAAACATGCATGGAAAAACAAAATATATACACAAACATATGGGGTCAAGAACAAACACTTACACAATGTAGATGGTGGGTAAAGAGAAATTGATGACTGGAGGAGAGGTTGCAAAAACGATCTCACGGAATCCAACAAGCCAACGTTATTCTGTTTTCTTGGTTTGGAAAACATGCAAGAACTGGACAAATCGGGTTCAAGTTTTCTTTTTCCTTTCCTTTTCTCTGAAAAGCTCAAAGATGTAAAACCAAAATTAGGAAGACGATGGGCATATTTATAGGCCCCAAAGGATGTCAAGCATCGAAATGATCTAGACCGTTGGCCAAATTCGGTATCTGATCGAACAGACAGGAACTAATAAAAGGAGTGCAACATAAAGTTGGCAGGCAGATGGACGTGCGCGTGGTGCAAAAGACACTCAAGTACTTTGACCATCCAGTACCTGGCTGACACGTGTCCACACTCGAGTGCAGTTGATGCTACAGTTTCCACGAAGGGCAGTTCAAAAGTTTCCTTCTCATAGGATTCGAACTGATACTTTTGAGGAGGCAAAATGTTACACCTAGATTTCGAAATAAGAAGTCATGACCCTGAAACTGGGCTCGACAAGTGTGAGCTCAAAATATATGTGGTTGTCATATGAGCTTTGAGCTCGCAATGGCCATGGTATGAGACTTGTATATATTTCTCCCTGATTGCCTTCAGGCGAGATGGCTCAAGCTCGGGAAGTGTAAGCTCGAATGTGGCAACATCGTCAACATCTACTTGTTCCGTGCATAGGTGAAACTAGGCGGCGAGCTTATGGTCAACTGATAGCCTCAGCGGGTTCAATGCCAACTGTTGATCTTGAATATTTGATGAATCCCGTATCCGGATTAATCAGTTACATGTGAATATATTTATTGTTGTACAATCCCAATGTTTAAGGGATATCATTTAATCTGTTATCCGATCCCACTTTTCATGGGACGTTTCCGTGTATGTGGGAAATCATGCATTAAAAAGAATTATATTAATTGATTTCCAGGATATCTTCCCGAAATATGTGGGAATGAATTCTGTAACCTTCCCTATAAATAGAGAAGGAAGCACAATTTGTAGGGGATTGAATTCTGATTTCTGGAGAGAAAACTCTGGACAACTATTCTCTGAAAAGTTTCCAGAAAACTTCCAAGTCTTAATAACATAGACTCGTGGACTAGGCAGATTTAACTGCTGAACCACGTAAAAAACCTGCTGTGTTCATCTTTACTTATTTTCTCCACTATTTTCTTGTTTAATTTGCTCTCTTATTTAAGTTGACGAAAAACGGCATCAACAAATATAATTACTTATGATAGTCTTATTTCTAAAAAAATATTTATTATTATTACTTTTAAATGTCAAACTGTTATAATTATTAAATTAGTATTATCAAAATGATTAGAATCATCTATTAAATATTTTATGTAATTATTTATAGCTAAATCATGAGTACTAATATATAAAATCATTTTATAAATTTATATAAAAAAAATCATACTATTGAAATATTAGTAGTTACTATCTAAATATCTAAAATTAAAAACTCTTCACATGTTTTTTATGTATATTTTCTCCTATTTCCTATTTACCAAATTAATTAATTTTTTTAAAAAAAAAAACAAACCACTCTTTCTTTTTATAAATTTTTCACATTTTTTAATTCTTCTTTTTCAAATTTATATTTATTAGTTAATAATTAAAAAAGAAAAGACTATAATATTTACACTATCCAAATATCTATAAAATTATTAGTTGATAATTAAAAAAGAAAACAACTATAATATCTAAAATATCTAAATATCTAAAATTAAAAGCTCTTCACAAATTTTTTTGGTACGTTTTCTCCTATTTCCTATTTACCATATTAATTATTTTTTTTAAAAAAAAATGTAGTGACACTAATAAATTACCATACACGTTATACTAATAAATGTAATTTTTGAAATTTAAATGAGATATTTATAAAATATTATTATTTAAATATATATACATATTTCTTTGTGAACCTACATATATTCTAAACATTCTCTATTAATCTCATATTTTTCTCTACTCTAAGTTTTTTTTTCTCTTCTCCTCTCTAAACTCTTTCAATTTCAATTTTCAACGAATTCCAATTCATATCTCCAAATTTGAATGATTTATGTGTTAATGATAATACAATCCTCTCGGGTTTTGATTCAATTATCAATATTTGTTAATCTTTAAATTTTTTATTTTCAATTATTGATAATTATATTCTAACATCTTCATCTTATTTTTCTATCATGTTTTAGATGTTATCAGATGTTTTATGTGGTGTGGGTGATATTGAGATTGTTAACATAATGTTGTTTGTAATCATATACTTTCTCAAATCTCCAAAAGCATTGTGCCACCATCAGATCAAGTATCTTTGATTTGTATGTTACGGTATCATTTTATACCATGTCTTAGATTTTATTCATGAGGAAAATACGAAACCAAAGGCTATACAAAATCGTTCAGCATTTAAGAAAAAAATGAAGAAAACAACAATTATTGCCACAATAAATATTTCTACCAAATTGTTCCATTTAAAAAAAAATAATGAAGATCTAATGTTGTTTTTTAAAGAACCAACCAACAAATTTTAAATATATCAGGAAAAATGAAAAACAAAAACAATAAGAAAACTAAAAACAAATTTTTTTTTTTTTTTTGATTTGTTGGCTTTGTGCTTTGGTACAATACAATTGTTTTAGGTTTTTTTTTTTTTTTTTAGGATGGTACAAATCTATGTGTGATTGTGTAAAAACAAGAAAAATCAATTTCTGAATAGTTATATTCAAATTGGTATTATTATAAAAATTTATTTTTGAAGAGGGATATAATTTATTGATATTTTGAAAAGGTTTAATCATTTTCATTTTAAAAAAAAATCTTTTGAATAAAATAAAATGATACAACTTCATAACAAACTTAATAAATTGATGGACAATTCATAACCACTAAGACCAAAATATGGAGAAAACGCTGTCATAAAAAAATAGTTTATTCATAGTACTTATGCTTTTTATTTAAACGTAAATAGTTTTTATTAAAAATATATGTTTATAACATGTATAAATTATAATAATAAACGTCATTTTTTCTCATTTTTTAGTCTACCTTTCTAATTTATGGCTACTAATTAATCAAGGAAAAAACTCAATCTATTTTATTTTTTTATTTTAATAATAATTATAATATATGTCAATTAAAAATATCAATATATAATAATAATACTAATAATCTATCTCTTTTTATTTGTAACTTTTGATCAAAATACGTAATCCTAAAGTTAGTGTTTAATAATAAAGGGTTCAAACGAGCAATCAAAAAAAATACACGAGGTTCAAATAATCTATTGTGTATCCTAATTTCAGCACGAGTCTTTCACTCAGATCGTGTGCAACTGGCAAGTAAATGCATGGAAGAAATAGCCAAGGAGTCCATGAATTTTCTTTATAGACAGCACAATTTTCATGGTGGTTGTACGAGCTAGGGATGCATAAATTGATAAACGCGCGCTTATAGTATTTATAAGGCATGGCCTCCATGATACGAGCTCGACGGTGTGTTCAGCTCGGGGTGAATTGAATATATGGCATGTCCGTAGATCCCCGAAGACCCGGATACTTTATACGATCGTTTATGGCCAGCCTATGACAGTTAATGCCCCAGATATTAGGATTCTATTTATTTCATGATCAGATTATATCCTAGTATAAATGGGAATATTCTATAATAAATGTAATAAATATGCAAATTCGTGATTGACTCACGGGGTTACCCAAACCTGTCCAAGGAATTCCTCTATAAATACTGAGAATATTGGATAGGAAAAGGGATGATTATTCTGTAATACCAAAGCTCTGTCAAAACAAAGCTAGAAAAGAAATAATAATATAGACTCGTGGACTAGGTGGGTTTTAACCACTGAACCACGTAAAAAGACAAGTGTTCTTGAGAGTTATTTTCTTGTTTCGGTTTACCATCAAGCACTAATTCAACCTTGTTATTTTCTTAATTCACTGTTGGCAAAAAAATGTGTCAACAGTTTGGTGCTTTCATTGAGAGGAAAATTAGTGCTTTCTTAATTCACTCGCTCGATGCACGACAATGTGATGGAACAGCCTGGTGGGCAGGGGGTCCACCATACCGCTGTTTCAAATTCGCATGGCCCTGAAGTTCAGCAACGACTGGGAAAGCAACCGGTGGGCCACGACGATACTGGGGGTTCGGCGTCTTTGCTCCCGAATACAAACCCAGACTACTTAACTGTAGTAAAACTTGAAAACATGTTGTTAAGGAGCCATCTTGCTAAGGCAAATAGGAAAATCGAGGAGGTTTTGGCCCGGTTACCCCCTCTTGCAACCGACGTTAATGTCGGAAAGAGGCAAAGTGGGTGTCCTAAGTCCCACAGGAATAACCAATCCTAATTAAGTCAGTCAGTCAGAACTGCCACCCCAAGTTATGTGCCCACAGCGCGAGATCGTCGAAATGCTCAGCCTAGTGGCCCTCCTAGGGGTCATCGACAAATTAGTCGATCGGTCAAAAACGCAACCCCAAGTTCGGTACCGCCATCACACGCGCATGGGAATACCCATGCAAACCCATGAGGAGGAGCCGGGGCGGGCTCACAGAGACAAAATGTTCCAACCAATCTTCCTGCATCACGATTGGATCGCCAGGCGCAAAGAGCTAGAAATGGTGGGGCAAAGCGACCACATGCTAATTTAGTTCGCCCTGATGGGACAAGAATTACCTCACCATTCAGGCATCCCCCATCACCCATAAGACATCCGACACTGCCTCATTCGGCACGGGACATTCCTGTTCATGGAAACAGCAGGAGAAATCCTCCCCCGTGTGTGTGGGACACTCCTGCTTATGGGGACAGTAGGAGAAATCCTCCTCCGTCTACCCCTACATATGTCCCGTGGACCCGAGTCAATAGTCCGGATCCTCAGCCTCAACCACGAGCAGTGAGCTCGCTAATTGAAGTTATTGGATTGAGAGCCATCGAAGTGGCAGGTTCGAAGGCGATCTGAGAAATCACATGAGTTCGGCTTAGAGTCCCCGATTCGTTCCACAACCTGATTTGCGATATTGTTTAAACTCGCAGAGAAGAAATTTAGCTCAAAATGAAGGAGTTAGTTAGACTCATCTCGGGGGAGGTCCTTCCGAAGTACGCGATAACAGGAGTGTCACCACAAAACCAAGCCCGAACTTGGAGGGACAATAACCCGCCAAACCTGTACGATAGGACGGGAGCTATTGAATAACCCCAGAATAACCAAGGAACCAGAGACCAAATCAAACCCTCAAAAGGTTAGCCCAAATGGAGGAGCTGATGAAAAGGCTCCTCTCGGAAAAAGAGAAAGATGAGTGCAACTCAGAGGATGAGCTCGAGCTTTTTGCCCCGAATATTACGGCGACTACATATCCACTGGGTTTTAGGATGCCACATTTGTCAAAGATTGATGGAGATGGAGATCCGTCTAACCACTTGGGGATCTTCAACACCATGATGATGGCCCACAACATTGGGCCCGAGATAAGATGCTTAATATTCCCCTGGACTCTGATTGGGCCAGCTAGGAAGTGGTTCAAACAGTACAAGAAGCATTCAATCAGCACGTGGAAAATCTTTTCCGCTGATTTGAAGAGAGCATTCAGGGCTTCTTAAGCAGCTACGATTAAATTTGACTCTCTGGAAAACGTAAAGCAACAGCTGTTAGGGTTTTATGCCCTAATTAAAACCCAAATTCTTTGTAATCTCATTTTATTATCAATAAAAGAATAGAAATCATTTTTTGACTTGATTAATCACTTTGCTCACATGTTTTATTTTCATGATTATTTGTTTAATATAAACTTCTATTAAATCCCGAGCATATAGCTAATCTTATTTATAGTGGCGTAATCACAGTGGAATATAAATATGATTATATGTTCAAAATAAGTTAGTCCTAAGATTAGTCAGTGCATCGGATTTACACTGACTTGCCAATCTACGATATGATCTACTTACACATTACAGTGTTATGTTCTTTCCAGAACATTAGCAAAGTAGATGAGATCAGATGTATTTGTTGCATCGGACAGGACCGATATTGACAGTTGATAAGATAAGTAAACATACCGTTATTGTCTATTCTAGTCATATCATATAGTTGACCATAGGTCAATTCAATCTCAATTCTGAGTGGTTAGTATTCTAACTGATTGTATTATTTGAGTTCTTTGACTTGTTCGTTACCAGCTTACCCTACGGACTAGCCCATACTTACATCTTGGGAACTCGGTAGTATAATTGAGTAGGAGTGTTAATCATAGATATGAACATCTATAGCTTCTGATGAAGAAGTGAAACGATGGTTTCCTTTTAGTTTGGTTCAAGGTGCTAAATGATAGAGATCTCATTTCAGTAATTAAATTAGTTTACTGAAATATCATTTACAAGGAACTAAGTGTTTTAAGGATAAAATACAATGAGGGGTAAAACAGTATTTTAGTCCTATCTCATTGTAGACCGTCTCTAGAGGATTGAGTGACAATTATGGTTGTAACAATGGATAATTAATAGCGTATCTATATTTGTTATTGAGCGTTCTATGAATTCAAGAGTGCAATTCCAAGTCTATAGTGGAGTCACGAGGAATTAATAAGTTAGTAAATTTATTTGTTAGATTTATGATAACTTATTGAAGCTTGATTTCATAGGCCCATGGTCCCCATTGTACCTTGGATAAAATCATCTAGATAGTCTCAGTTAATTGATTTAATTATCAATTAGAATTATCAAAGTTGACCAGGTCAATTTTGGATAGTTTCACAGAGTTGTGTAATTTTGAGAAGAAAAGAGAAATTATGGCAGATTTATTAATTAAGATAAATTGGTATCTAAATTAATAAATAAATTTAAATCAAGGTTCACATTATAAATAATTAATTTGATAAAGGATTTAATTAATTAAATCAACAGAAAATAATATAGGCCTTGTTTTTAAATCCAATGGGCTTATAATCAAATGGGAAATTTCACGGGCCTATAGCCCATGATAATTTCGACCTAGGGCTTCAAAATGACTATTATTTTATTTATTTTTTAATTAAATTAAATGGTCTAATTGAGTCTATAAAAGGAGTGCTTAGAGAGAAGTCAAAAGAAGAAGTTTGATAAGTTTTTCACAAGTCAGATTTTCTGATAGTTTTGTATTCTCTCTAATCACAAGTCCTTTTCTAAGCCTCTTTGTTATTTTCTCTTCTTCTCTCTATATCTATCTCATGTGTTGAGAATTGCCCACACTAGTCTAGGTGGTTCTAAGGATACATTGGAAGATTGTGAAGAAAATAGAAGATCAGTTCAGTTTCTTGATAATACTCTGCGACAGAGAGGATACAAGAGTTAGAGAAACTGAAGGAATGACTCTTTAATTCCGCTGCGTATACTGTAAGTATTCTATTCTTTGTTTCTCTTTAAATTCAATTTTAGAAACATGTGTTAGGCTATCTCGTATTAATTTGTTTAATATTAGAGATACATGAAAATAAATATAGATCCTGTATAAGCTTTTTCCAACAACTGGCCTCAAAGCCTTTGGTAATCTTTATTTTCATATATGAACATGTTTAAAATTGGATTATTTGATATGTTTGAATAATTGGATGGTTTTTTCATGTTTTTATGAACATATTGATTTTATGTGAATTTTAGTGATTTTTAGGTTATTTTGTTGTGTTTTCTATGCTATTAATTTTTATATATGCTTTATTTTGTGTAAAACATGTTAAAAATTAATTAGAAAATGGTTTTGGTTTGAAAAATTGCTAAAAAAAGTTTTTGGAAAATTTTTGGCCTGGCTGCCAATGCGCGCACGCACACCAGCCACCAGCGTGAACAGTACCACGGGTACTATTCATCTTTTTTTTTTTCAAAAAAAAAAAATTAAAATTAAAATTTGTAGAAATAAATTATTTATAATCAAAACCAAAAAATATCTTTTTTATTTTATCATTTAATATTTTTTTTTTAAATAAAGATATTTTTGTTAGTTGGCATTTAAATAATTAGAAATTTTCTACAAACATTCAAATTCAAATTTAAAAATAGACTAACAACTTAATTTTAAATATTTTAATATATTAAATATTAGAATTATGATATCAGATATTTTCATTTAAATTCTTGATTTTGTTTTATTAAATCTTTATTTGAAAATATAAATATCTTTTTATTCTATAGTTTTTAATATTTAAATTATTTGAAATTTGAACATTGTTAGTTAGATATTTTTATGGATATTTGAATTTGTTTAACTATTTGAGATATTTTAGGGTTGTTATAACTATTTGTATTTTATTATTTTTAAATGGTTAAAATATTAGATAATAGTTGTAACAACACAAGATTTTTTTGGAAAATAGTTTAGATATTGATTTTAAAATTTAAAATTGGTTAAAATTTGAAAAATATCATTTTTTTCAGCAAATTAATAAAAAAAAAATTTAATAAATGGGATTTAATTTAACTTTGGTTAATTGTTGATAAATCTTATTTAAATTAAATTAATATATTTTTTTTCAAATTAACCTAAAACCAAGTTGATTGTTGATAAATGAAATTTAAATTAACTATTGTTAATTGTTGATAAATTTCATTTAAATTGACTTATTTTTTGTAAAAATTTAATTGATTTGAATTTTTTTGATAAATTCTAGATAATTAATTGTGGTATTTTTGCAAATGAAATAAATTGTGGTATTTTTGCATAAATTCATAGAATTGCTCATATAGTAACATGATTAGGCCAATCCAATTATAACATGTCTGTTTGCACTATATGTGGTATTTTTGCAATTTGGCTTAGATGCATATAGTGGCCCATATGTTTGTTAGATATATGGTATTTTGCCAAATAAAATATTCATAAAATGATAGGTTTTATTTGGGCCCATTAGAAAATGTAAGGTTTAAATTCCTCTTTTGTGGGTGATTCCACTTGTGAAGGCCCATTTGCTTTGCATGACTATAGTGGGCCTAATCAATTAATAACAATTAATAAAACGAAGGTTTAAATTCTTATCTTTTGGATCTTATATGGAAGATAGGGGGCCTTTGTAGTGGGAACGATATACTGGACCCAGCCCTCCTCCATACAAGCCCAATTGTTAAGGCCCATTTACCTGAGTTGGACTTAATTGTATAGGTTCATTATATTAGTTAAACCTAAATATTGATTAGCAACAAATTAATTCTAAATTAATTGAATTTGTTTCAATGTGACACTTTATAATTAATAAGAAATTATAGGACTTTGGTTTTAAAAATTTTAATCTGTTTAATTTTTTTTGGAAAACCATAGTCATTAATTTTCTAAAAATAAATAATAAAAATACTAATTTTAATTTTATAATGAGCTTATTTTAAGAATTTTATTCGATCTCCACCGTAGGTTTAACATAGTCAATAGCTTAATGGGGCCTCGAGGCGCTTTGATTCGTCCCCCTATAGAAGGTGTTCATTAGCTATTTTGACAAGGTTAAATTTCGAAAGATAGATAATTATAGGTCAAATTCTACTAGACTCACCCCTACGGTGACTACTAGGACTAAATCTATGATTATTAAAACCGTGCATCTAGCTCATAAAATAAGAGATTTTGTTTTCTTATTTTGATCGAATAGTAGGTTGTTAATAGTGGTGTCCATTATTAAATGAGTTTACAACTCTATTTAACTAGTGGTATTTTTTACTCTCGCCAACCGGGACAAGGATATCATAGATTAGTTAAAAACCTAAAGAAATAGAGATATGGTTGTTTTTTGTATTTTTTCTCATTACTTACATATTTTTTGTATATGTTGTACTATTTCTTGAAACATGTGTGAATAGAAGTTTTATTGAGCAAATGTGATTGATTTCTATTTTATTGATAATTTCTAGTTTTAAGCTAAGTAGTGTCTGTGTCTACTCCCATCCTTTCTCAACTTTTGATGGAGAAACTCATTGGAGAAAACTTCCTCAATTGGAAGTAGAATATCAACATAGAGTTGATAGGTGACAACTCCGAATTCATCATGATTGAGGAATCCCCAAAATGAGCATCGTCTCTGCATGCTCGTGATGGTACCGTAAATTCTTGGATAGCACCGTCTCTGCACGTTCGTGATGGCACCGTAAATTCTTGGATGGCACCGTGTCTGCACGTTCGTGCTCAACTCAACTATGGTCTGACGCAGCTCATGAACGAGCTTCAGACTTTTGAGTCTATTATGGGTCGACCTAGTAAAGGAGGTGAAAATAAGACTACTGATGTTGTTGGTCATCTAGCTAAGGCTGAAGCTAACCAAGCTTCGTCTTCGAAAGCTGGAAACAAGAGGAAAGGTGGACAAAACAACAACCCCAAGCCTACAAAGGCTGCAAAGACGAGTGCACAACCACGTGCACAGACGCCTAAGGGGAAGAACATGAAAAACAAGAAAGGTAAAGATAAATGCTTTCACTGCAAAGACAAGGGGCATTGGAAACGAGATTGCCCTAAGTTTCTAGCAGCGAAAAACAAAGGTAATGATTTAGTTCATTTATATTTGAAACATGTGTTTTAGAGAATGATAAATTCGTTTGGATTATTGATTCTGGAACTACTAACCATGTTTGTAACTCTTTACAACTTCTTGAATTGTGGGAGGAAGTGAGCGAAGGTGGCTTAAATCTTAGAGTTGGGAACGAAGCGTTCGCTGCGGTCCAAGCTAGAGGAATAGCTCGTCTGAAGTTCGGAAATAAATACTTAATTTTAAAAGATGTATTTTTTATTCCGGATTTTAGTAGAAATTTAATTTCAGTTTCCATGTTGCAATTAGAACAATTTGTTATGACTTTCACAAGTTCTAATTTATCGTTTTCCTTCAATGGATCACAATTGTGTATTGCATGTTTGGAAAACGTGCTTTATATTCTGCGACCTAACGAACCCCTCCCTCTTAACAATGATTTATTCAAAGTAGCTAAACCTAGGACCAATGAACGTCAAAAGACCGATAACAAAAATATGACGTATTTATGGCACTTGAGACTAGGTCACATTGCCTATAATAGGATTCAAAGACTTACAAAGGACAGACCTTTGAGGGAACTCACCTTAGGTGAATTACTTGTCTGTGAATCTTGTCTAGAAGGCAAACTGACCAAGCGTCCATTCTCTGCAAAGGGTGATAGGGCCAAAGAACCACTTGGTCTTGTGCATTAAGATGTTTGTGGACCTTTGAATGTACAAGCCAGGGGTGGTTTTGAGTATTTCGTCACTTTCATTGATGATTACTCTAGATACTCATGTCTTTACCTAATGCATAGGAAATCAGAAGCATTTTCAAAGTTTCAGGAATTCCTAGCAATGGCTCACAACCAATTAGGTAAAACGTTAAAGATCTTGCGATCTGATAGGGGTGGAGAATATTTGGATATGCAGTTCCAAGATCATTTAACTGAACTTGGGATTTTATCACAACTTACTGCCCCAGGTACTCTGCAACAAAATGATGTAGCGGAACACCGAAACAGAACTTTATTGGAAATGGTTAGATGCATGCTTAGTTACTCAACTCTACCAACTTCGTTTTGGGGACATGCAATTGAAACCACAAATGACATTCTCAATGTCATGTCGTCAAAATCAATCCCCAAAACACCTTTAGAACGCTGGAATGGTCGTGAACCTAGTTTACACCATTATAGAATCTGGGGGTGTCCCGCTCACGCCCTAAGAAAAAAGGAGGGAAAGCTAGAACCGCGAACTGAAGTTTGCATATTTGTTGGCTATCCTAAAGGTACTCGGGGTGGACTTTTCTATAGTCATTCAGAAAAGAAAGTGTTTACTTCTACAAATGCTACTTTTCTGGAAAATGACTATGTCCAGAACTTTAAACCTCGCAGCAAAGTAGTTTTAGAGGAGATGGTTAAATAATTGACTCCAACCAATGTTCCATCGTCATCAACGCGAGTTGATGATGAAATTCCCGCTCTTCATGTACAACTGACGCAAGTCGATTTAAATGAAGAAAGTACCACTGTTCCTGAGCAAACAGTCACGGAGCCTCGTCGTAGTGGGAGGCTTTCTAGAAACCCAGTTCGCTATGGTTTGGATGGTGAAACCAATATGGTTGTTGGTGACACTAGTGATGATGATCCACCGTCTTTCAAACAGGCAATGGCTAGCCCTGAAAAGGAACTATGGCTCGAAGCCATGAAACAGGAAATGGAGTCTATGTACTCAAATTCCGTCTGGGATCTTGTGGAAGCACCTAGGGACTTTAGGGCCATTGGGTGCAAGTGGATCTACAAGAAGAAACGAGGTGTTGATGGAAATATCGAGACTTATAAAGCTCGATTAGTGGCAAAGGGTTATACCCAAAGAGAAGGCGTGGACTATGAGGAAACTTTTAGTCCGGTAGCCATGCTCAAATCCATTCGCATCCTCCTATCCATAGCAGCCGCTCTCGACTATGAGATTTGGCAAATGGACGTCAAGACAGCTTTTCTTAATGGAAAGCTTGACGAGGTCGTTTATATGGATCAGCCAGAAGGATTTAAAGTATCTGGACAAGAAGGAAAAGTTTGTAAGTTAAATAGGTCCATCTATGGACTTAAGCAAGCTTCTCGTTCCTGGAATCTTAGGTTTGATGAAATAATCAAAACCTATGGATTTGAACAAAATATTGATGAGCCCTGTGTTTACCAACTGAAGGCAAATCAAATAGTGGTATTCCTGGTTCTTTATGTAGATGATATCTTACTCATTGGAAACAATGTTAAGAAATTATCAGATGTAAAGAATTGGCTAAGCACTCAATCCCAGATGAAGGATTTGGGTGAAGCAAGTTATGTTCTAGGTATCCAGATCATCAGGGATAGAAAGAACAAACTTTTAGCTCTATCTCAAGCAGCTTACATAGATAAAGTGCTTGAACGTTTCTCAATGACAAATTCCAAGAAAGGGCGTCTACCGTCCCGCCATGGAATTCATCTTTCAATGAAGCAGTCTCCCCAGACTCTTGAAGAGGAAGATGCAATGAGAAAAGTTCCTTACGCATCTGTAGTTGGAAGTCTGATGTATGCCATGTTGTGTACTAGACCAGATATCTGCTATGCAGTGGGAGTAGTGAGCAGGTATCAGTCAAACCCAGGACCGGAACATTGGATAGCAGTTAAGCATATCCTAAAGTATTTGAGACGGACTAGGGATTATATGTTAGTCTACAAGGGTGGTGTTCTGAACCCTGTAGGTTACACCGATTCAGATTTTCAGACTGATGTCGATGACAGAAAGTCTACTTCTGGAATGGTGTTTACTCTTGGGGGTGGAGCTATGATTTGGAGAAGCGTAAAACAGTCTGCAATCTCATATTCCACCATGGAGGCTGAGTACATAGCCGCGTCAGAAGCAGCTAAGGAAATAGTCTGGCTAAAGAAGTTCTATTCGGATCTTGGTGTTATTCCAAAAATGGATAAACCGCTTGTGTTGTTTTGGGACAATACAGGAGCGATAGCCAACTCGAAAGAA
Source organism: Humulus lupulus (assembly GCF_963169125.1). Taxonomy (NCBI): domain Eukaryota; kingdom Viridiplantae; phylum Streptophyta; class Magnoliopsida; order Rosales; family Cannabaceae; genus Humulus; species Humulus lupulus. The sequence continues at coordinate 209,105,276 of NC_084795.1, forward strand.
CCGCGAAGTCACAAGAGGAATAAGCATATAGAAAGGAAGTATCACATTATTCGAGAATATGTGGCAAGGGGAGATGTGAAGGTTATGAAGATTGCAACTGAAGACAATCTTGCGGATCCGTTTACAAAGACACTACCAGAAGCTACATTTGATTAGCATATCAAGGAAATAGGATTAGTAGAATTAAGGCATTAGTTTCAATTAGTGCAAGTGGGAGTTTGTTAAGGTTTTATGCCCTAATTAAAACCCAAATTCTTTGTAATCTCATTTTATTATCAATAATAGAATAGAAATCATTTTTTGACTTGGTTAATCACTTTGCTCAAATGTTTTATTTTCATGATTATTTGTTTAATATAAACTTCTATTAAATCCCGAGCATATAGCTAATCTTATTTATAGTGACGTAATCACAGTGGAATATAAATATTATTATATGTTCAAAATAAGTTAGTCCTAAGATTAGTCAGTGCACCGGATTTACACTGACTTGCCAATCTACGATATGATCTACTTACACATTACAGTGTTATGTTCTTTCCAGAACATTAGCAAAGTAGATGAGATCGGATGTATTTTTTACATCGGATAGAACCGATATTGACAGTTGATAAGATAAGTAAACATACCGTTATTATCTATTCTAGTCATATCATATAGTTGACCATAGGTCAATTCAATCTCAATTCTGAGTGGTTAGTATTCTAACTGATTGTATTATTTGAGTTCTTTGACTTGTTCGTTACTAGCTTACCCTACGGACTAGCCCATACTTACATCTTGGGAACTCGGTAGTATAATTGAGTGGGAGTGTTAATCATTGATATGAACATCTATAGCTTCTGATGAAGAGGTGAAACGATGGTTTCCTTTTAGTTTGGTTCAAGGTGTTAAATGATAGAGATCTCATTTCAGTAATTAAATTAGTTTACTGAAATATCATTTACAAGGAACTAAGTGTTTTAAGGATAAAATATAATGAGGGGTAAAACAGTATTTTAGTCCTATCTCATTGTAGACCGTCTATAGAGGATTGAGTGACAATTATGGTTGTAACAATGGATAATTAATAGCGTATCTATATTTGTTATTGAGCGTTCTATGAATTCAAGAGTGCAATTCCAAGTCTATAGTGGAGTCACGAGGAATTAATAAGTTAGAAATTTATTTGTTAGATTTATGATAACTTATTGGAGCTTGATTTCATAGGCCCATGGTCCCCATTGTACCTTGGATAAAATCATCTAGATAGTCTCAATTAATTGATTTAATTATCAATTAGAATTATCAAAGTTGACCAAGTCAATTTTTGATAGTTTCACAGAGTTGTGTAATTTTGAGAAGAAAAGAGAAATTATGGCAGATTTATTAATTAAGATAAATTGGTATCTAAATTAATAAATAAATTTAAATCAAGGTTCAAATTATAAATAATTAATTTGATAAAGGATTTAAATAATTATTTAATTAATTAAATCAATAGAAAATAATATAGGCCTTGTTTTTAAGTCCAATGGGCTTATAATCAAATGGGAAATTTCACGGGCCTATAGCCCACGATAATTTCGAACTAGGGCTTCAAAATGGCTATTATTTTATTTATTTTTTAATTAAATTAAATGGTCTAATTGAGTCTATAAAAGGAGTGCTTAGAGAGAAGTTAAAAGAAGAAGTTTGATAAGTTTTTCACAAGTCAGATTTTCTGATAGTTTTATATTCTCTCTAAACACAAGTCCTTTTCTAAGTCTCTTTGTTATTTTCTCTTCTTCTCTCTATATCTATCTCATGTGTTGAGAATTGCTCACACTAGTCTAGGTGGTTCTAAGGATACATTGGAAGATTGTGAAGAAAATAGAAGATTGGTTCAGTTTCTTGATAATACTCTGCGACAGAGAGGATACAAGAGTTAGAGAAACTGAAGGAAGGAAGGAACCTTTAGACTAGCCCGGTTCAGTTTCCTGTCGAAACAAAGATAGCCTCGCATAGAGTCCGGGCGTTTAGCCAAGAATAGAATGATAAATTGATTAGCGCGTCCCTCGACCTAATTGACGAAAAACGAGAAGCTTCACAGTTGCAGGTCGGGCATTATCAACAAAAAATCACTCGTTATTTCAACTCAAGGGTCAAGAAATGCATCTTTAACTTAGGCGCCCTGGTGCTCTGAAGAGTCTTCTTAGTCGGTAAGGATCTCAAGGACGTAGTTTTGGGACCAAACTGAGAAGGACCCTATCAAATAATAGAGGTTATGAAGGAAGGGACCTTTAGACTAGCCCGACTTAATGGAGAAATAGTCCCACGGACATGGAACGTGGTACACCTAAAGGAATATTATCAATAGTCATTCTTTTGTAAGGCTTAATTATAAAAGCCACCCTGTTTTATTAAAAAATGAGAAGTATATTTCTTGTATCGTTGTATGTTTCCGTGTGCATATAGGCTTAAAAGAGCGCATTCAAAGTAACTAAGAAATATCTCTTTCTGATTACATGGGGGGCATATTGATAACTCTAGAAATTAGAGTTATTTTACCACATTTTTTAAGCTAAAAATAATTTAGTTCTCAAGTTTTTAATTAAATTATTAAGTTTTAATTACTTTTTGAATTTATTAGGCTTATTTTAATTTTATAGATTTTTGTGTGTTTTTATTGTTATATTATTGTAAAATGTTATGGTTTAATTATTTAAAATTAATATTGTTAAGTTATGAGTAAAAAGATGAAATTTTAAGCTTGAATGTTTAAGTAAATTAAATTTTAACTAATATTTTCATTGAACTTTTATTGTATATTTCATTATTGAAAATATTTAGTTTTAATTTAATTTATGTTTGTTTTATAGGGAATTTTTTGTATGCTATTTGCTCTTGAAAAGCAAGAAGAATGGTGAAAAAAATGATATTTTTGTAAAAGAAAAGCAAGGAAGTGGCATTTTTTCAGGCCCATTCCAAGACTCTCTTGTCCGCCTGCTACAGTACCACGAAGACTTCCACCAGCGCCACCTGGTACCAGCTCAGCTCTCCACCACGCCGAAACCACCTCAACACTCCACCGAAGCCCAAGTCACTTCAGCCAGCATATAACATCACGCCTGCCCTTTTGCCTCCAAGCAAATCACTTCAGCAATTTAGGCCCAGGCCCAATCTCCTAGCTGAATAATGCATCTCCAATGCCTCCAATTCGTCCCAGCTTTAGTAGTCAAATGCCACTTTTCTTCAGCACATCAACATACACATATGCACATATGCACATATCACATATCACATATCACATATCACATATCACATATGCCCAGCCTTCAGCATATAGTCTTCACGCCTGGCACACCACAACAAGCCCAATTTACCTCTCAAGGCCCAACACCATCCCATGCCTAAACTAGCTGCCAAATAGCCACCAAAATGCCAAAAATCATATTTTTCATTCCCAATATTTTTCACTCAAATATCAATTCACTCTTCCCTATTTTTCTTACCTAAATAAACATTCCTAATACATTTTTTTTACCCTAGCTTTTCACTAACATTTTACCCAACCAAACATTTCTTCTTTCCAATACTCTTACATTTACTCTATTTATCCTACCACTTCCCAACACAATTAAATTAATCAATTTATTTATTTTAATTTGATTAATTTAATCTCCATATTTTGCCTATAAATAGAGTCTTGTAAGACCATTTGGGGGGCTCTTCTTCTTCATCTTTCAACCTCTTCTACACTCCATATTTCTCTCTTCTTTTCACTAGTTTCTCTCTACCATTTTATCTTTTGAAGAGCATGTCAAGTATGTTATTTTGTAATTTTTATCTAGTTATGAGCTTCTAATCTTTTTCAAAGGTTATTAAGATGATGATGAAGCAAAATGTAACTAGATAGTATTTTTTGTTGTATGTTGATTTCCCATTTGTACAATATTGTTTATGGATTTTTCTATCAAAGATATGCATTTTTCATCTATTATTGAGTGTTAAAGCATATTACACTTAGTTCTTCATTATGCAAAAATATGATATTCTTTGATTAAATGTTTTTCATTAAATTGTTCACATCTAATTCTTAGAGCATAAGTATCATATTTTGCCTAAACATAATCTCTTTGATTTTTTGTAGTTTCATTAGGTTGTAACACAACTAATGCTTAGAAATTATATCTTATATAAGTGAAGAAAAATCCTACCTTTTTTTAAAAGAGTAACTTGTGCTTGAATAGAAAATATATTTTGAAAAAATATATAGTGTGATTTATTTCAACTATATTAAAACTTGAGAATCAATATACTTATAAATACTATTGACCTTGCATTTTGTGGATTCTAACATCTTAATAATCTTATTTTACATATATCATTTGAAAACCATTTTTCTATTTAATTTTAAATCTTTTTATTACTTGTCTTTTATTTTTCTAAAACAAAATCTCATCAAATATTTGGAACTAGGTTAGAATATTATTGCTTTGTTTGAAATAGTTTCTTTTGATGTTAGTCAACTCCCATGGGTTCGACCTCGTACTTACATGAACATTATATTCCGAAACGATTCGTGCACTTGCGAGTTTAATTATTAAAACACCCTCTTTTGGGATCAACACATATACCCCGAGAAAAAGGTCCTTAAAATTTAGAAGTTGGTTAAACTGATTAACCAGTGTTTTTTCTAGAAAGCACAAGGTGTCAATAAAACTAACGCGAACTGAGTTTTTAAAATCCTGGACGCAACCAGGTCCTAAAACTTAGAAGTTGGTTAAATTGATTAACCAGTGTTTTTTTCTAAAAAGCACAAGGTCTCGATAAAACTAACGCGAACTAAGTTTTTAAAATCCTGGACGCAACCATGTCCTAAAACTTAGAAGTTAGTTAAATTGATTAACCAGTGTTTTTTCTAAAAAGCACGAGGTGTCGATAAAACTAATGCGAACTAAGTTTTTAAAATTAAAATCCTGGACGCAACCAGGTCCTAAAACTTAGAAGTTAGTTAAATTGATTAACCAGTGTTTTTTCTAAAAAGCACGAGGTGTCGATAAAACTAATACGAACTATGTTTTTAAAATTAATATCCTGGACGCAACCAGGTCCTAAAACTTAGAAGTTAGTTAAATTGATTAACCAGTGTTTTTTCTAAAAAGCACGAGGTGTCGATAAAACCAACGCGAACTAAGTTTTTAAAATTAATATCCTGGACGCAACCAGGTCCTAAAACTTAGAAGTTAGTTAAATTGATTAACTAGTATTTTTTCTAAAAAGCATGAGGTGTCGATAAAACTAACGCGAACTAAGTTTTTAAAATTGATATTCTGGACGTAACCAGGTCCTTAAACTTAGATGTTAGTTAAATTGATTAACCAGTGTTTTTTCTAAAAAGCACGAGGTGTCGATAAAACCAACGAGAACTAAGTTTTTAAAATTAATATCCTGGACGCAACCAGGTCCTAAAACTTAGAAGTTAGTTAAATTGATTAACTAGTATTTTTTCTAAAAGGCACGAGGTGTCGATAAAACTAACGCGAACTAAGTTTTTAAAATTGATATCCTGAATGCAACCAGGTCCTTAAACTTAGATGTTAGTTAAATTGATTAACCAGTGTTTTTTCTAAAAAGCACAAGGTGTCGATAAAACTAATGCGAACTAAGTTTTTAAAATTAAAAATCCTTGACATAACCAGGTCCTAAAACTTAGAGTTGGTTAAAATGGACTAGCAGTACTTTGCAATCTCAAAGAAAAATGGTCAATAAACTAATACAAACTAAGTTTTTACCAAAAACATCATAAGAAAATAAAATAGATTGAAATAAAACTCGGGGTAACTAAAATCAATTGTCTCAAGGAGAAAAAACCTCGTGGTGGATTGTTACAGAGACAATTAAAAATGAAAATGCAAAAAAATTCTCAACCCGCCCCCCCCCCAAGTCGCTCCGAAGAGGTCACCCCCTCGTTTTCTTGCTCGCCGGTAGCGAAAGTCTCACCACTCTCAGAAGGCGGCTCCTGTTGAAGACAAGCCTTGAACTTCTCGAGGAACGGCTCCCACACTACAGGGGCCAGAAAAGAGAAGTCGCCGTCCTGGTTGAAGGCCCAACAGTGGTAGAGCATGGGCTCTATGGAGGAGTTGGAGGAAGCCCTCTCTACCACGGTGGCGATCTTGGCCTCCAGCTGCTTAGCGCTAGCCTCCTCGAGCTCGGCCTTTGCAGCGGCCAAGGCGGCCTGCGCAGCCTTTTCGCCTTCTTTGGCAGCCGTCAAGGCAACCTTGGCACTTTGCTCTTGTTGTTGAGCAGATGCGAGGGTGGCCTGAGCAGTCTCGAGCTCACCCCTAAGCTCGTTATTCATGGCCCTGGTCTGAGCTATGCTGTGGTGTAGAGCCAAAGCCGCTTGCAAAGAAATGAAGAGAGTAAGACACGTGCTAGGAAGAAAGCAAAGGAATTTAACTGAGTAAGCTTACCGTGAGGTTCATCCCCAGTGCGGACTCGATGACGTTCTCGAGGCTCCTCGCCTCGATCTCCCACAAGTCCCTTGGGTTGGCCTTATAATAATGCTCCACCGTGCAGCTCGCGGTCTCATAGACCATCCCTCGGAAGGTGTCTAGGAATTTCTCCAGGTCTTGGGCATTAACTGGGATGCGCACGATGGGAGCGGGGACTAACGGAGTTCCAGCTGGTGACTCCTGTTCCCGAGGAGGGGCTGGAGGTCTCAGAGGAGGTGGAGGCATATTCTCTGTGGATGTGAGGATCTGACTTTTCCCCTTGGTGGGGGACTTGGAGGTTGTCCCAGGGGCAGGAGTCTTCTTGGTCAGTCGCGGCCTCTTGACCAATGGCCCGGATGGTCCGGAGGAAGGGTTCCCCCAGGAAGATCGATCACAGGGCGCTTTCTCCGGGTTGTGCCATCTCCTCGCCTAAAAAAAAAGGAAAAGGACGTTAGTATACATGTAAGGTTGTTTTATTACAAGAGAAATCTAAAGGTGTATTGAAAAGTTCCTACCCTCCGAGCTAGAGGAGGAATCTATTGCCACGACCTCCGGCCTCGGAACTACTATAGGGGAGTCTAAGTTTATTACTTCATGAGTCAGAGAGGGTTCTGGGTCCGGATCTACCTCAGGGTTGGAATCCTCTACATATTGTCTAAGTCCTGGAGTAACTACACCCTCCAGAAGGGAGGGCCACGACCTAAGGTTGGTCCCGTACTCTTCAAAGAAGGTCGACCTAAAGGACGAGGTGTTGTCTACTACTACGGTGCCCCTAGGACGGCCCATATTATGGTGTAATACTAGTTGATCTACACAATGGAGTAGGGTTATGTTAAGGTCCGGGTCATCTCAATGACAGTGTATGAGCTGGTTTGGGTTAAACCTAACAAGCCTAAGGTCTGCGGCAACCCTTTCTAGATCCCTAAACGGGTACGGGTTACCTTGGCCGGAGGGGCCGGCTGCTGCCCCCAATTGACCCTGATCCACATCGGGGCCCCGAGCAGCCTCAGGAGCTCGCCTTCATCACACGAGTGGTACCTCATCTTCTTTGTCGTGGTCGTCGTTGTCACCGTCTGCAGCATCCCCCTTGGGGATAGGCACCAGGTCGCGAGCTACTCAGTAGTTAGCCTGCGTCCTCCTCAAGGCCAGAGTCTGGCCCGCAGAAATTAACTTACATGCTAGCATCGTCTCATCAGACACGAGTTGGCGGTAGTCTTTCTCACTAGACGGAAGCCCCCCCAAAGTATCGTATTGACCCCCAAGGGTCACTGATTTGGCCGTCCTCGCAAAAATGGTTGCACGATGATGCTCAAGTTAGTGCACACGAAAGAGTGAAAAAGAAAAGTTTTTTTTAAAAAAAAACACGGGCTAAGGATGGAAAGCTTACGAGGACAGTTGAAGTAATGGTACTCGCAGTTGCGAAACCCAGTCGACATGAAGAATTGGTCCTTGAAGTCATTGGGATGGTTGGGCAGCTCGATGACTGTAAGAGAGTTCGTGAAGCGGGTCAGGTAATAGAACCCATCGCCTCGTCCCCGTTGATCCGAGCTGGCTTTGAGGCAGAAAAAATAGAGGATGTCCGCAGGAGTAGGGACTTCCCACTCGTGTTTCAAGAATAGGTACCTTAGCCCCGCCAGTAGACGGTAGGAATTAGGAGGCAGTTGAAAAGGGGCTAGCTTCACGTAATTAAGGAAGTCGGCGAAATACTGGTCCAGGGGGAGGAAGGCCTCGGCCTTGAGATGTTCATCGCTCCAGGACGCGAACTCCTCGTCAAGAGGCGCGTAGTTCCTCTCACCCTCGAGGGGAGGGTGGGCCATAAGGGCGCCTGTCCCAACCTCGATGTTATGGGACAGCAGTATCTTGTTGACCCTCCCTTGAGTCATGATCTTCGAGACTATCCTCTCCACCTCGAAGAAAGCATCAGGTCCCACCTCGACCTCCTTCTCCACCGTGGGACCAAACTGGGGGATGGGGGATTCAACCACGAACTCTTTCCCCTGCTGGATTGCTGGGATGCCGAGCTGGCCGCATTTTTCTTGGGAACATTCTTCTTGAGCCCCATCTGATCGCCTAGCGAACAAGAATTAGAAAAAGAAAACTTAGTGGGCGACCTAAAAGCTAAGAAAAGATAAGTAGCGCCAGAATAAGTGACTTTCATACACGGGCTAAGGTAATCTCAGCCCGCGGTGTGTGAAGCCACGCGCTGCCATATTCACGTGCCCACAGTTCCAACGGATCCCTAATCTCCAGGGATCTTTGTGTCAGGAGGATCAGTTATTGCTTGCCTTGGAGGGAAAGTTTTGTGAGGAAAACCACCTAATGTTACGAGTTGGATTGATAGAGTGGTGGTGGACGAGTAGGTTTGGGTTAAATCTAACTAGCCTAAAGTCAGTAACATCCTTATCTAATTCCCTTTAGGGGTATGGGTAACCTTGGCTGGAGGGGCCGGCTGCTGCCCCCGATGCAGCTCGTTCTAGGTCAGGACCCCGAGCAGCCTCGGGAGCCCGCCTCTTTCGCACAAGAGGCACTTCATCTTCTTCTTGCTCCTCACCTTCAGCGGCCTCAGAATCTCCTTCTGGGGGAGGCAGGAGTTTGTGGACTACCTGAAGGTTAGCCCGTGTCCTTCTTAAGGCCAAAGTCTGGCCTTCACCGATCAATTGGCACGCCAGCATCATGATGTCATTCACGAGCTGGAGATAATCCTTCTCGTGGGGCGGGAGCCCAGATAATGTGTCATACTGACCCTGAGGGTCGTAGACTTCTCCATCCTCGCGAATATGGCTGCACAAAAAATGGTAAACTAAATTAGTATAAACACAAGGAGTATGTCTATCAAAAAGAGAGAATGACTTCGTGAGCTGAGAAAAGAAAGAAGACTTACGAGGATGGTTGAAACATTGATGCTCACAGTTGCGAAACTCGTTCGACAAAAAGAGTTGATCCTTTACGCCCTGAATATTCGCACACTTTGGCGAGCTAGAACAGGGCCTAAATCGATCTGCCACATGTCAACCGTCCACCCAAAGCTGATTGTTACGGACCCCTTGGACGACCAGCCCGAGCTAATGGATCATTTAGCTGCTCCTTGCGTAGAGCAATTGTGTCGACATAGTGGAAGCGATGAGCTGGCGCCACATTAAGCTCGTGGTGCATCAGAAGTCTGACACCCCCGAATCCTTATGAAGTCAACCACGCAATATAAACGTGCACATACCAGACATCACGTGTCTATTACATTCCTGAATTCTCAGATACGCAGTATAAACGTGCGTGTTCAGACATCCCACGCCTGATTTGGGCCATGCGGCCCATTACCCATCTTTACCTATTGATTAGACCACACTTCACTGTAAGGTTTAGGAATTAATCATCAGTGTCACATAGATGACATGATGGATGAAGAGATCACGGGATGACCCCAATACTTACTCATAGATCAATCTCCTATAAATATCGAAACCCTGGGTAGTGCAAGGGGTTGGCTTCTTATTGAAAAGAAAATACTTTGTAAGAAATAGTAAGGAGATATCAATAATATCGACTGGTGGACTAGGGGGATTTTAACCTCCGAACCACCTAAAAAAAGGAGTGATCATCTTTTCCTTGCAATTAATTTCCACATTCTAGGTTGTTATCATTTTATATTACGGTTTATCAATCAGCACTAATCCATCCTATTTATTCGTATAATTATGTGTTTGCGAAAAACCGCGTTGACAGATCCTTATAGTCATTGGGGTGGGTGGGGAACTCAATAACCGAGGTTGAGTTCGGGAATCTGGTGAGGTAGTAGAATCCCTCACCTCGCCCTTTTTGCTCCGGGTTGGCCTTAAGGAAAAAGAAGTAGAAGGATATCTGCCGGAGTGGGAGACCTCCCATTGATGCTTTAAAAAGAGGTATTTTATCCCCACCAGAAGTCGGTATGAATTTGGGGGAGCTGAAACGGTGCCAATTTCACGTAGTTGAGGAAATCAACAAAATATTTGTCTAGGGAATGGAAGGCCCCCGCCTTTAAGTGCTCGTCACTCCAGGCTGTGAAGTCATCCTGGAGGGGTGCACAGCTCCGTTCCCCTTCAAATGGATGTCGGGCAATGATGACCCCGGACCCGACCTCTATGTTGTGGCTTAGCATTATTTTATTGAGCCAACAAGCCAGGTGAATTTTTCTTGGGTACACTCTTCTTGGGTGCCATTAGATTGCCTAACAAACAAGAATGACGAGTCACTTAGTAGGCGACCTAAGATTTTGTAAAGGTTATGACATGGATGTACGAGGGAGAACGATATCTATGATATACAAGCTGAGTTAGTCTCAGCCTATTGCGTGATCCCATGTGCGACCCTACGCTACACGCCTCGGTTTCTCAATAGATCCCTGACGTTTAGGAATCCGTGTGTCAGAAAATCCGCCCACTACTGTCCTTGGGGCCGGTTTAGAGAAAAACCACCCAAGAAACGTGTTTCCTAAGAAATCTGATTTTTGAACCCTAACCCTTCATCTTCTATATACTTAATGGATATTTCCTAAAAATCACCATAGACTACCCAAATTTGCCCAGAAATTATCCAATCCTACGAATATCATAGTTTTAAGAGATGTTCTAAACCTTCTCAGTAAACCTAAAGTCGAAGCCTATGTGCCAAAACCAACGAGAAAACACCCTAATATTATCTACGGTGAAATGTGGGTGAGCATGGTAAATAAAATGCAGAAATTAGTAAAGAAAAAAAGATTCTTCGAAATGGTAAGACTTACAGTGTGATCGTCGTTAGAAGAAACAAATTTCACAAGGAAGAGTTTCTGGAAAACTCCTGAGTAATCGAACAACTAGGTTTCGCAGAGATTTTAAAACAAAAGATTTTTTGTTTTCTTTTCTCTGAGAAAGAAGAGGGGTTTAAAAGCGCAGATGAGAGAAGATGAAGAAAGATTTCGAATAAAAGGTGATGAACTGTGGAAATTGTCTACCCTATTTATACGTAAACGACATAAATCAATTTGAGCCATCCGATTAGGTCAATACAAGATCTGAGCGCTATGTTTCAAAGGAAAAAACGGCGGCAAAAAGTTGACAAGACAATTATTGCAGTCCTCGAAACCCGAACAGACGCCAATTGTAGTGTTCCACGTGTCCAGTACTCAAGTAGTGGGCAGGCATGGTTTATTGATATAGAAGTCTAAAAGTCCCTACTGTGTAGGTCAGAAGATGACGTCATAAACCACGAGTAGGGACTTGGGGGGCAAATGTGTATCCTAATTTCAGCACGAGTCTTTCACTCAGATCGTGTGGAACTGGCAAGTAAATGCATGGAAGAAATAGCCAAGGAGTTCATGTATTTTCTTTATAGACAACATGATTTTCATGATGGTTGTACGAGCTAGGGATGCATAAATTGATAAGCGCGAGCATATAGTATTTATAAGGCATGGCCTCCATGATACAAGCTCGGCGGTGTGTTCAGCTCGGGGTGAATTGAATATATGGCATGTCCGCGGATCCTTGAAGACCCGGATACTTTATACGATCGTTTATGGCCAGCCTGTGATAGTTAATGCCCCAGATATTAGGAGTCTATTTATTTCATGATCAGATCATATCCTAGTATAAATGAGAATATTCCATAATAAATGTAATAAATACGCAAATCCATGATTGACTCACGGGGTTACCCAAACCTGTCCAAGGAATTCCTCTATAAATACTGAGAATATTGGACAAGAAAAGGGACGATTATTCTGTAATACCGAAACTCTGTCAAAATAGAGAGAGAAAGCAGTAATAATATAGACTCGTGAACTAGGTGGATTTTAACCACTGAACCACGTAAAAAGACCAGTGTTCTTGAGAGTTATTTTCTTATTTTGGTTTACCATCAAGCACTAATTCAACCTTGTTATTTTCTTAATTCACTATTGGCGAAAAACTGCGTCAAACATCTATCTATTTATTCATACTTTTAACCTTTTGACAAAACACGAGTTCCGCAAGTTAATTTTAAAAAATAAAGGGTCCAAATCGATATATATATATATATAAACGAGAGCTTCAAAGAAATGATGTGACACTCTAAAATCTCTTTAAAGCACTCTTTCTATTTTCTCCTTTAATTTAATTTTTTTTTTATTCATTTTATGAATTTTAGTTGCATATTAGTTTAAATGTATATAAGATATTTACAAATTATTTATTTAAATTAATAATATTATATATAAATATCTCATGTTATATATAATATAATAACATGAGTCTTTATCTCAATAAACCTAACGTCTTTTTGTTTCTTTTTTAAAAAAAAACATTACACAATCCACATTAACACATTTACTTTTATTTTAAAAAAAAAATTAGTAAGACATTAGTTTAAATTTAATTACGCATTAGTATAAAATATATATGTATAGAAGAGTTTTTAATATAATTATGTATGATAGTCTTATTTCTAAAAAAATATTTATTATTAATTTTAAATATTAGTTTAAATTTAGTTACACATTAGTATAAATTATATATGTATACAAGAGTTTTTAATATAATTACTTATGATAGTCTTATTTCTAAAAAATATATTTATTATTATTACTTTTATATGTCAAATTGTTATAATTGTTAAATTAGTATTATCAAACTGATTAGAATCATCTATTAAATATTTTATGTAATTATTTATAGGTAAATCACGAGTATTAATATATATATATAATCATTTTTTAAATTTATATAAAAAAATCATACTATTGAAATATTAGTAGTTACTATCTAAATATCTAAAATTAAAAACTCTTCACATGTTTTTTTAGGTACGTTTTCTTCTATTTCCTATTTACCATATTAATTAATTTTTTTTAAAAAAAACAAGCCATTCTTTCTATTTTATAAATTTTTCACTTTTTTTAATTCTTCTTTTTCAAATTTATGATTATTAGTTAATAATAAAAAAAAATTATAATATTTACACTATTCAAATATCTATAAAATTATTAGTTAATAATTAAAAAAGAGAAATTATAATATCTAAACTATCTAAATATCTAAAATTAAAAACTTTTCACATGTTTTTTTGGAACGTTTTCTCCTATTTCCTATTTACCATATTAATTAATTTTTTTTAAATCTAGTTACACTAATATATTACATTATATGTTATAATAATAATAAGTGTAATTTTTTAAATTTAAGTGAGATATTTATAAGAAAGTATTATTTAAATATATATACATATCTCTTTGTGAATCTATATATATTCTAAACATTCTTTATTAATCTCATATTTTCATCTATTCTAATTTTTCTTTTTTCTCTTCTTCTCTATAAACTCTTTCAATTTCAATTTCAATCCTCTCAGGTTTTTATTCAATTATTAATATTTGTTAATCTTTAAAGTTTTTATTTTAAATTATTGATCTTTATATTCTAACATCTTTATCTTATTTTTCTATCATGTTTTAGATGTTATCGGATGTTTTATGTGGTGTGGGTGATATTGAGATTGTTAACATGATGTTGTTTGTAATCATATACTTTCTCAAATATCCAAAAGCATTGTGCCACCATCAGATCAAGTGTTTTGATTTGTATGTTACGGTATCCTTTTATACCATGTCTTAGATTTTATTCATGAGGAAAATACGAAACCAAAGGCTATACAAGACAGTTCAGCATTTAAGAAAAAAATAATCATTGCTAGAATAAATATTTCTTCCAAATTGTTCCATTTAAAAAATAATGGAGATCTAATAATATTTTTAAAGAACCAACCAATAAATTTTAAATATTGCAAAAAAAAACAAAAACAATTAGAAAAATAAAAAAAATTAAACAAATTTTGATTTGTTGGCTTTGTGATTTGGTACAATAAAACTGTTTTAGGTTCTTTTTTTAGGATGGTACAAATCTATGTGTGATTGTGTAAAAATAAGAAAAATCAAATTCTGAATAGTTATATTCAAATTGGTATTATTATAATGATTTATTTTTAAAGAGGGATATAATTTATTGATATCTTGAAAAAGTTTAATCATTTTGATTTTAAAAAATATATATTTTGAATAAAATAAAAAGAAATAACTTAATAACAAACTTAATAAATTTATGGACAATTCATAACCACCAAGACCAAGTGTTACACCCACATTTCGAGATAAAAAGTTATGACCTCGAAAACTGGGCTCGTCAGGAGTGAGCTCGAAATACATGCGGTCCATATGGTCCAACCGTCGAACCTCTTTAAAGTGAACAACGACTTTGCGGATGTATAGCCTCGAGTATTCTCTGAGCTCGCAATAGTCATGGCACGACACATCAATATACTTTTCCATGATTGCCTCGGGCGAGATGGATCGAGCTCGGGAAGTACAAGCTCGGATGTAACAGCTTCGTTAGCATCTACTTGTTCCGAGCATAGTGCGAAGTTAGGTGACGGGCTAATGGTTGACTCATGGCCTCGGCAAGTTCAATGCCAATTGCTAATCTCGAAGATTTGATGAATTATCTGGGATAACCCATTACGTGTGAACATGTTTATTATTGTACAATCCCAAAATTTAAGGGATATCATTTAATCTGTTATCCGTTCTCGATCTTCATTGGATGTTTCCGTGTATGTAGGAGATAATGCATTTAATAGCATTATACTAATTGATTAATAGAATATCTTTCTAAAATATGTGGGAATGAATTCAGCAACCTTCCCTATAAATAGAGAAGGAAACACCGTTTGTAAAGGACCCTTTTTTTTTATTTCATGAGAGAACACTGTAACGACCCAAATTCGCTAATAAGGCTTAAGGGCCTTGATTAGCATGCGAGGAGGGCATGATGGGATTTATGTGTGACTTTAATGAGTAAAATTCATGGTTATGATTTAAAGCGTGTTATATGACTATTTGATTATTTGAGATGCATGACTATGTGTATTAGTATGCATGTAGGTCCTGATTGTGTTAGGAGGGCATAATCGTAATTTTGGCCATTTTGGGCATAACTGTATCGTTATGTGATAATTGTATTATGTGATTTGTACCACGTGAGTGTGGTGATATTATTGTGATGCATGTGCCGAGACAGTCCTAGAGAGCCAGTTAACTTAAAAGTCACAACGGGATTTTATACCCAGCTCGGGAGGAGCCTTGGGGTATTTCGGGGATTTTGTAACTTAGTTCTTGAGAGATTATGGTAACTGGTAATTTGGTAACTTTTGTAACTGTTAGTATCCATAGAGAGTAACAGGTTTAGATGGAGAAATGGTAGAATTGTAATGGATAGGAAATGACAAGTGAGCCCTTGGGGCTTAGTTATGAAAGGATAGGTAAGGAAGGGTAAAATGGTCATTTGGCAAGGGGTTTAGAGAAATTTGAGCTGTGTTATAGGGGTACACGGTTTGGGCTTGGTCATTGTTGGTTTTGATAAAATTTGAAGAGAAGGAAAGAAACTAGAAGGAGAAAAGCTAGGGCAAGAGGAAGAAGAAGAAGAATAGAAGTGGCTGAAGTGGGAGTTTAGGAGGAGAATCAAGGGAGCTTGGGGTGAATTCTCCATTTGAGGTAAGAAGTTTTATGCAAATTTAAGGCTTGTTTCTGTTTGGATTTGAGAAATTTAAAGCATGAGTTAAGTTTTTTAAGTTTTGTATGAGTTGCTGAAATTAGAAATCTAAGGTGTGGATTTTTGGGGTGTGATTGTGTTTTTGATCTTGATGATAGTGTCTATAGGTTGTTAGATGGTTCATTTGAAGTTTGAAATTGATTTTTGGGGTTTAGGTAATTGTTTGGGATGATTTGGAGGGGTTTTAGCTCGGGGAAAACGCAAGAGAAAACCCAGAAAATATGGGTTCGCGAAGGAACGTCGCGGCCCAGTTCTTGGGCGCCGCGGCGCGAGGTTGCATCAGGAGAAGGGCAAGCCGCTGGGCGCCGCGGCCCTTGAGGGGAGTGCCGCGGCCCTAGGCCATTTTGGCAGGCAAAAATTCTGGTTTTTAGGGCTTTTGCCCGGGGACTCGGGGGATGGTTCCAATGTATTGTTTTAAGGAATTAGAGGTCCCGAGAGTGCTGGATTGGTCCCGGAAGTGGTTTTGGGTTGGTTAGTATTAAAAAGTATTTTATGTGTGTTGTGACTAGGATTTCGGAGAGGCTCGTGCTAGAGGACCGTGCTTGTGGCCTTGGTGCATCGGAAAGCTCGGGATACAGGTAAGAAAACTATTGCACCCGTAGGACAGGGCATGGGCCCATAGTGTGATTGCAGGGCACGGCCCTATGATGCATTACATGTTAGGGTTTAGACTTGATTGAATTGATATATGTTCAAATGTTATTTCGAGATGTACTATATCTGTGATTATAGTTGAATGATACGGCAAGGAGCCGAGAACGGCAATGGAGCCGAGAACGGCGAAAGGCCGAGAACGGCAGTGGGGCCGGAAGTACCACTTAGCACATGGGATGCTTACAGTCAGGGTATGACCCAGTGGATACATGAGATATCCTTACGGTGAGGACCGAGACCCCAGGCTTTGGTAGGGCTTCTGGGGCGGCATGGCCGTGTTTGCTTAGTCTAATGGTTGACCTGTGTATCTGTGGACTATCTGATATGATTAACTGAATAATTTGCATATGTTATGAGCTGCATGAGTTTTCTTGCTGGGCTTTGGCTCACGGTTACTCTGTGTTGCAGGTAAGGGCAAAGATTGAGTCAACCAGCCATGAGTACGGAGAGTGTGAAGCGACGCGTACATGTTTGGCCTGCCCGACTGCTTTGGTTGGGGGTTTATTCGAGAAATGGCTGTAATAATCTTTGATTTTTATAACTAATCAACTGTAAACTTATTTCAAGATGTAAACAGTTTTCAAACCTTATTTTGGGATCCCAAATTTTTAATACTAGAAGTTTTTTTATGAAACGACGCATTTTCAAGGATTATAGCCTTAACTTTTAATTAGTCACACTTTCGTTTTAAAAACCTCGGTTAGCGAGTATTTGCACACTGTTTTGTCTTAAAACTCACTTGGTAACGGCTCTAAGGAAGTAGGGCGTTGCAACTTGGTATCTGAGCGAGCCAAGGTTTATTGGTTCTGGAGATTGACCGAACATGTACGCTCGCTGTCAGTGACAAGCTCGACTCAGGGTTGGTTGGTATGAATGATTGACATGCTTGAACATATGTTTGAATGCCCTGTTTGCCTGCTTATCTATATGGAGCATGAGGAATGAGTTGACATATGCATGAGATACTGATAGGGCCTGGCCCTTGACTATTGCATGTTGAGATTAAAGCGTGCTGAATGACATTATTATGCATGTGGATGAATATTGGGATAATGGTTTGCATGCTGAGTGTATGTGGTTAACTGCCTAGATGGAATCGATATGTTATATCTGTTTATTGGCTTGTATGAAGCATGATGAGTGTGGATATACTTAGTTGTGATAAAATTTGGTAGCTAAATGTATATCATTGTGGATTTGGCCTATATATGCTTTGTGTGTGCACGATAACTGTGGTTATTTGGATCTAGTTGTGGGTTGGTTCAGAGTATGAACCACAGAGTTCAGGAGTTTGGTCAGTTTTGACAGATGAACTCGAGTTGTTTGTTCCTAGAAGGGTTATGTGGACCTGATATTGTGTTGAAAGGGGGATTCTAGATATAAGTTGGAGTTGAGATCTCTAGTTATCCCGAAAAGCAGCAGCAGAGGGTCACTGGTGTGAATAAGCTGTGGAGTTTATTAGTTGAGATGGAACAGAAGAACAGCGGATTTCTCTCGGAAAATAGCTGATTTCGATGTTTTAACAATAAGGTTACCAGTGTTGGTTTACTGTGAGGGTATGGACAGAAAAAGGGTATTAAATGAAAGGCTTAAAGGGTGTTATCCTCTGCTTTTGGTGAGAGTTCGGGCTGACAAGGAATTTATCAATAGATGGGCAGAGTTAATTCCACCCTTGGTTAAGAGGATGAGAGATCCTTATTAGAGGGTAGTGTTAAATGTTGAGGCAGAGAGATGCCTGGATATGGTACTCGGGCTGAGATATTGGCATGATGGGTTGGAAAGAACTCAGATGGTGAATTGATAAGAAAGGGGGTTATTGAGACATGGTTTGAACTGTGGAGACTGGTGGGCTTATAAGGTTGGTTTGGAGTGATAGGGTAACAACAGTGTAAATCAATGGGTTTGGTGAATTGGGTAATTCATTTTGGAAATTGATACTGACGGATGTATCCGGAAATGGTGGTGACCCATTTAAAGATTGAACTCTGGGATAGCCCAAGGTGTTTGGGCCGCTCTGATGTAAGAATTTATCGTCTGTATGTGGATGGCAGAGAGGGCTATGTTGATTCGAGGAACTGATGGTTGATGTATAGAGCATGGGTGCTAGAGCTGCAATGGCAGTGCTTCCTTTGACGGAGTTAGTAAAGATGGATTCGTGATAATCAAGTTAAATGAACCTCGGATAGTTCTGTGGCTTCTGGTTTTGCCAGAAAGGGGGAAAAAAGCCTGATTGATAAGATGGTACTTTTATTGATAGAATGCAGCAGGGACAGATTCTCAATTTTGAGGTAGAAGGACCCCAAACAGTGCTTGGGCACCTAATTGTGATTGGAAAGAAGCCTGATTGAAAAGGCAGTTATCAAGATGGTCACAAGAACCAGGGAGGTTATTTGGTATGCACATGAGGGAGAGGATGCCACCTGAGAGGAGGTCAGGTGAGGGCATGACTTCTACATAGAATGACTCGATATGTTAGGATGGATTTCCCATGGTGAGGGAAAGGAGAACTAGAATGCATCGATACATTCAAAGTTCGAGGCTGATTCCTCGAGGATGAGTATTTAACTGACTGGTTTATGCTTTGGTCATGTAACGAACTGGAAGAACTCGGTGTTGAAAATGTTCCGAGAGGGAGATGGACATAGAGAGGTTGCCTCAAAGGTGCTATTCGAGAGGCTGATGATAGTAACACTTAGTGAGAAGGAATTAGAAACTTCTGGTAGATGAATTGGGAAGCAAGTGATTAAGAAACTCATAGTGAGAAAGTTAATCAGTTAAGAAATAACCATGGATTGTAAAGGATATCACCTGGAGAATGTTAATGAGACTGAGTGGAAACTGAGCTGATCAGTGGGAAAATTATGTGGGTATATAAAGAAAGATTGGGGGTACTTCAAGGTCGGGCTACAGGTAGGATTGGTATCAGGAATGTTGTAAAAGATGGTATTGGTTGACAGAAAAATCTATTGAAGCAAATGAGGAATTTTACCCTGGAGTAGCCAGAGTGTTATACTGCGGGGATTGTTAGCATCACTGGGTTAGAACGAAAAGTACAATGTTGGATACAAGATGGGATGGTGTCTCCAAAATTTTATCTATGACCTGGTTATTACCAGCTGGAAACCAAGGATAGAGACATTTCATGAAATTGTCTACTTTGCGCCGGGTAGGGTGTGAGGAGTTGGTAACAAAGATTCTACAATGGTTCAAGCTACAGCAGCACAGGTAAGTTCTTTAGGCAGAGAATGCATGAACGGTATGGGCAAGTCCCCTTCAAGCTCATGAGCAGTATATGTGTGGATTACTCCCAGACGGAAATGGTGAGCAAATGATTATTATGCTGAAGACGTTAGTACCCAGGAGGCAGGGTCACAGGTAAGGTTCTACGGAATGTCAGTTTAGGTGTCGTTAGGAGTACCCAGGGTAGAGCTACAAGAAGAAAGGACAGGTATGAGGAGAATTGATCTGAAGCCACAAAGAAGCTACTGAAGACTATCTGAAGAATAGAAAGCATAACAGGACTGGTAAGCGCGTCATCTATTGCATAAGTATCTCCGGAGACAACTACATCAGAGATGAGGAGAATAGTAAAACTTAAGGTTAGATGGAATGAGTGGTGTCAAATCAGAAAGAAATTCAGAAAACAAGGTAAGAATTGATTGGTATCTGGCGATGCTGGAATATGTGTGTGTTATGGTTAAGTATAGAGTGATAGGATAAAGGACCTGATATATGGTAAGGATATGGAGATGTGGGAGCACATCACGATTTGGGCACGCCCAGGCATAAATTGACGCGAGGATGGATCGAACCTTGTGGGAAGGGAAAGAATGAACATGGTTGATATACTTGGAGCGTTAAGTTGGCGGTTGCGCATAGCATAAGGTACTTGAGTGTTGGGTATTAGTAAGAAAGTTAACGTTGAGACCCAGATGTGGTGAAAAGTAGCAGACGGGTGATCGGTGCTTGAAATCCTCGATTGAGCGAGGGGAAATATAATTGGAGGCGGAACTCCTAGCTGGGAGCCGTGTATCAGTCAAGGAATAACGCTATAAATTGTAATGGAATGGACAAGGCAACGACTGAGATTAGCATAACGTTAGTAGGTAATGATTAGCTGTTGAGTGTCACTGAACTATGGAATCCAAAGTGTTGGCTTTGGTTGAAGCAGGGAAGGACCCTGCCATGGTGGTACAAGTCAGGATACCAGGATCGAGTGAAGGATCCAGTTAGAATTTGGGTTTTGAATGAGAATTCTGAATGGATATCATTCCACCTCCTAGGGTATGTTGTACCGGGAGGGTTGATCGGGTGACGGAGTTTAGTGATTTCTTTTGGTCACTGAGGGGTTAAGTGATGTGGTGGTCTATCGTAGGAATAGACCACATTAGACCTTAAGTAAGGTATTTGGACATGAAAAGTTTTAACTCAGTTGATTGAGTTAATGTAGTTGGTTCAGGTGAACTGGTATCAGGGTAGAACGTCGATGATACTGAATTGAGACCCTTCAGTATTCTAAATTTTGGAACGGATCTAGAGAACGAATAGAACAGAGTGGGAATCTGGAATTGTCAGTTGATTGCAAGAGAAATAACAGTCTGAAAGCTTATAAGATATCTTAAAGAATTAAGCGTTGACTATGTGAATACTCGAGATATTAAGGGAAGTGTAATCCCTGATAAGTTGGTCGTGGTGGCAGTTGCTGGCGTCCTATTAAAGTAACACGACCTAGGACATGGTAAGAAGTGAAAGATAGTGAATACTACGATTTGGCATTGGTTCAGAGAGAAAGCCAAAAGAGGTTGTTAGAATTCTTAAGGCAAGAGTGTCTGCCTATCTGAAAGAATTAAAGAACTTGTAAATTGTTAAATTTTGGGAAAATAAAGTTCCGGAAGGAAAGATTTGTATCTCTACGTAATAACAAACGAGGATTTGTATGGTGTTCAGAGAGAGAAGGGAGTGTTCGGACTCCTGATTCAACATAAGTTCTGAAATTGTACCAAGGGTTAGGCCAGGGGCCTATAAATTGATCTCTCCCTAGTAGGTTGATGACTATTCGGTGTATGGAATCAAGAATAAGACATTGAGGTGATCATTGTAATCTAAGCAGACCCTGAAGTTTCAGCAGGGTTGCGGTGTAAACAAGAAGCTAACAAAGGTATGGCTATTAGACAAAATCTTGAGGGGCAAGATTGTTACTCTTGTAAGAGTGTTGTTGAAAAGTGAATTAAAGGTGGTGGACCTTGGAAATTATGGTCAGAGTTGCGGGTTTACTGACTGACGTGTTTGGGTAAATTTCGAGGACGAAATTCTTATGAGGAGGGGATAGTTGTAACGACACAAATTCGCTAATAAGGCTTAAGGGCCTTGATTAGCGTGCCAGGAGGGCATGATGGGATTTATGTGTGACTTTAATGAGTAAAATGCATGGTTATGATTTAAAGCGTGTTATATGACTATTTGATTATTTGAGATGCATGACTATGTGTATTAGTATGCATGTAGGTCCTGATTGTGTTAGGAGGGCATAATCGTAATTTTGGCCATTTTGGGCATAACTGTATCGTTATGTGATAATTGTATTATGTGATTTGTACCACGTGAGTGTGGTGATATTATTGTGATGCACGTGCCGAGACGGTCCTAGAGAGCCAGTTAACTTAAAAGTCACAACGAGATTTTATACCCAGCTCGGGAGGAGCCTAGGGGTATTTCAGGGATTTTGTAACTTAGTTCTTGAGAGATTATGATAACTGGTAATTTGGTAACTTTTGTAACTGTTAGTATCCATAGAGAGTAACAGGTTTAGATGGAGAAATGGTAGAATTGTAATGGATAGGAAATGACAAGTGAGCCCTTGGGGCTTAATTATGAAAGGATAAGTAAGGAAGGGTAAAATGGTCATTTGGCAAGGGGTTTAGAGAAATTTGAGCTGTGTTATAGGGGTACACGGTTTGGGCTTGGTCATTGTTGGTTTTGATAAAATTTGAAGAGAAGGAAAGAAACTAGAAGGAGAAAAGCTAGGGCAAGAGGAAGAAGAAGAAGAATAGAAGTGGCTGAAGTGGGAGTTTAGGAGGAGAATCAAGGGAGCTTGGGGTGAATTCTCCATTTGAGGTAAGAAGTTTTATGCAAATTTAAGGCTTGTTTCTGTTTGGATTTGAGAAATTTAAAGCATGAGTTAAGTTTTTTAAGTTTTGTATGAGTTGCTGAAATTAGAAATCTAAGGTGTGGATTTTTGGGGTGTGATTGTGTTTTTGATCTTGATGATAGTGTCTATAGGTTGTTAGATGGTTCATTTGAAGTTTGAAATTGATTTTTGGGGTTTAGGTAATTGTTTGGGATGATTTGGAGGGGTTTTAGCTCGGGAAAAACGTAAGAGAAAACCCAGAAAATCTGGGTTCGCGAAGGAGCGTCGCGGCCCAGTTCTTGGGCGCTGCGGCGTGAGGTTGCATCAGGAGAAGGGCAAGCCGCTGGGCGCCGCGGCCCTTGAGGGGAGTGCCGCGGCCCTAGGCCATTTTGGCAGGCAAAAATTCTGGTTTTTAGGGCTTTTGCCCGGGGACTCGGGGGATGGTTCCAATGTATTGTTTTAAGGAATTAGAGGTCCCGAGAGTGCTGGATTGGTCCCGGGAAGTGGTTTTGGGTTGGTTAGTATTAAAAAGTGTTTTATGTGTGTTGTGACTAGGATTTCGGAGAGGCTCGTGCTAGAGGACCGTGCTTGTGGCCTTGGTGCATCGGAAAGCTCGGGATACAGGTAAGAAAACTATAGCACCCGTAGGACAGGGCATGGGCCCATAGTGTGATTGCAGGGCACGGCCGTATGTTGCATTACATGTTAGGGTGTAGACTTGATTGAATTGATATATGTTCAAATGTTATTTCGAGATGTACTATATCTGTGATTATAGTTGAATGATACGGCAAGGAGCCGAGAACGGAAATGGAGCCGAGAACGGTGAAAGGCCGAGAACGGCAGTGGGACTGGAAGTACCACTTAGCACATGGGATGCTTACAGTCAGGGTAGGACCCAGTGGATACATGAGATATCCTTACGGTGAGGACCGAGACCCCAGGCTTTGGTAGGGCTTCTGGGGCGGCATGGCCGTGTTTGCTTAGTCTAATGGTTGACCTGTGTATCTGTGGACTATCTGATATGATTAACTGAATAATTTGCATATGTTATGAGCTGCATGAGTTTTCTTGCTGGGCTTCGGCTCACGGGTGCTCTGTGTTGCAGGTAAGGGCAAAGATTGAGTCAACCAGCCATGAGTATGGAGAGTGTGAAGCGACGCGTACATGTTTGGCCTGCCCGACTGCTTTGGTTGGGGGTTTATTCGAGAAATGGCTGTAATAATCTTTGATTTTTATAACTAATCAACTGTAAACTTATTTCAAGATGTAAACAGTTTTCAAACCTTATTTTGGGATCCCAAATTTTTAATACTAGAAGTTTTTTTATGAAACGACGCATTTTCAAGGATTACAGCCTTAACTTTTAATTAGTCACACTTTCGTTTTAAAAACCTCGGTTAGCGAGTCTTTGAACACTGTTTTGTCTTAAAACTCACTTGGTAACGGCTCTAAGGAAGTAGGGTGTTGCAAACACTCTGGGCAACTCTTCTTTGAAAAGTTTCCAGAAAACTCTCAAGTCTTAATAATATAGACTCGTGGACTAGGCAGAGTTAACTGCTGAACCACGTAAAAATTCTGTTGTTTTCCTTTTTATTCATTTGCTCCAATATTTTATTGTTTAATTGCTCTACTATTTAAGTTGACGAAAAATGGCGTCAACAGTTTGGTGCTTTTATTGAGTGCCATTAAACAGTACGTGTGTGAGTCTGTTCAGTCAAAGAACCTCCCGAATCAACAATGGCAGCAATTGATCCAAATGTTCCTAAGGAGGAACTTTTAGATGAAGCTGACTACCCCCGACGCCCTAGAAAGCAGCCCTTGGTGAACTCGGACCCTGATGAGAGGAGTGGTTCATCCGACTCTCGAGGACCACCAGCCCCCAGGGATGACGAGGACATGTACTACAATCCTGAATGATATGTCCTGATAGTGGAGCTCGAAAATCGTCAACTGCGAAAGCAGTTGGCAGAGGCGAAGAAGTGCAATGAAGAGCTAGCCAGACTAGCTGCTGAGGCGCAGGCAGCTCAGGCCCCACCTCCGCCAGAGGATCAGGCTCCGCCTCCGCGGGACGTTCATGTTCCACCACGTAGGCCTCCCGCCTCGAGGGCGGCCACGCAAAAATGCTACCACCCAAAGAGCGGAGCAACCTCCGCTGCCAACAAAACAGCCTGCTCCGCCGAGAACCTGGAGAAGTAACCAGGCAGGAGGTCTTGCCAACCCAACTGCGGAGACACTAGACGTAGTAGGGAATAGCCGAGCCCCCTCAGAGGCTCGGACCCAAAATCCTGGTGCCGCGCAGAACATTGCAGAACATGGTCAAGAGAACTCAGGACCTTCTAGGCCGTAATGGATGGCAGCCACCATCACTAATAAGGCACCCACCATTGCCAATAAGGTATCCCTCACAACCTCGAAGGAACATACAACCGAACCATGGTGATACGGAAAGGCAAGCCGGGCGAAGGCATGGAAATGGGGAGACTAAGCATAGGGGTCCCCAACCCCCGAGAAGCCAAATGTCTCAGTCTCACACTATTGAGATGGGGCAACTGGCAAGAAACCCGTCTCGAAACAACCATGCAACGAGCCATGTCAATGAAGGCTAAGGGGACACTAGATCAGTCAACATATATGACCAAGAACGTAGAAACACTAGAAATCAAAGAAATCACCCAAATTTATGAGAACACCTGAACCATAATCGGGGGAATGATAATCCATCGAACCCAGATCTGAGGGATCATCTCAATGGGCGCAAGAACCCTGTCCCGAGGCGCAAAACTAGAGTTGTAATCAACGATAACCAGTTCCCGCTGCTTCAAGTCAGACCCCCCATAGAACCAGTCCAAGAAAGGATTGAACAGTTGGAAAGAGCGTTTAGGCTCTTACAAAATGAATGAGGTAGGGAACGGGACAAAGAGTTCGATGAAGAACTCGAGCCCTTTGCCCCGCATATTTCTAGAACCCCGTTTCCTCAGGGGTTCAGAATTCCTCATGTCCCACCATTTGATGGGAATTCGGATCCGCACAATCATTTAAGCACGTTCAACACAATCATGCGAGCTAGTAATGTAGAATACGAGCTCAGATGCATGTTGTTCCTAGCCTCGCTTATGGGACCAGCAAAGAACTGATTTGAGAAGTATAATAGACATTCGATTGCTTCTTGGGATCAATTATCAAGAGATTTCAAGAAACAGTTCAAGGCCATGGTCGGCATTAGGCCCGAGGCGTCTACCTTGATCAATGTTCGACAACAGCCAAACGAATCACTGAAAAGTTACCTCATGAGGTTTAATTTGGAAGTTTCCCAAGATCGTGACGTCGACGACAGTGGCCATTTAATGGTTGTCCGAGCCGGAGTAATGCTTGGAAGTCCTCTTTGGGAGGATATGCAGAGGAAGTAAGGTCCCTAACCGAGTTCAATCGACGAGCTCAGAGATTTGTTAATGTAGAAGAGGCGAGGTCAGCATTGAATATTACCTCTCAACCCATAACTACAACAACAAACGTAAAATCTGCCTTGACCTCGGTGGATCCTACAACCTCAAACCCCCTGGGGACAACCCTTTTAAAAGGAAGAATAATGAAGGGAATAATCCCGAGGCGGAAGGTGGAAAGAAGAAGAAAGGAGAAAGATATTTCTCCGTATACAAAGTGTATACCAAGCTCAATGAGTCTCAGGAGAATATCTACCTAGCTAATGAAAACCAGGTCCCTTTCAGACGGCCCGGCCCCATGAGGAACCAAAAGGTGAAAAGAGACTCCAACAAGTACTACAGATTTCATAGAGATATCGGACATACAACCGATGAATTCAGGCAATTAAAAGATGAGATCGAAGGATTGGTCTCGAGAGGATATTTTAGACAATATATTAGGAACCAAAACCCCAATCAGGCTTCCACCAGCCAGAGGGTAGCAGCAGCACCACCTGCTCAGAATAACAACTCCTGAGCAAGGGAGGATGAACAACCCCCTCCGATTGATGGAGAAGATGTCATAACAATTTCAGGGGGACCACATATTGCAGGATCAGACAGGAACGCCCAGAAACGATATGTGAATGAGCTGAAAACTGCTGATGGGTCTCCCTACAAACCCGAACCCAGAGCTCCAAAGCAGCAAAGGGTTGAATCTCAACCCATAACTTTTACTGAGGACGATGCGTCTCATGTACAGTTTCCTCACAACGACCCGCTGGTCATCACCCTTCAGCTCGCGAACAAGAGGGTACACCGAGTCTAGTTGATAATGAGAGCTCAATAAATATCCTCTACAAGGCCACCTTAGAAAAGATGGGACTCGCGCTTTGTGACCTAAAGGCCTGTGCAATGACGTTGTATGGCTTTTCAGGAGAAGGGACTGCCTGTATGGGATCCATCAAACTCCCCGTAACCTTGGGAGACTTCCTAGTCTCGACAACCAAGATGATGGAGTTTATAGTAGTGGATCTTCCATCGGCCTACAACGTACTGCTCAGGAGACCCGCCCTAGTAGGGCTGGGGGCAGTTACGTCTGTAAGGCATCTGGCCATCAAGTTCTCGACTTCTAGTGGCATCGGGACTCTGAAAGAGGACCAGCTCATAGGAAAGGAACGCTATATCATTTCCATTAGAGGAAATAAGTAGACAAGTGCACAAAAACTTGTCGTAATTCAGAATAAGGATGGGACAGTCTTCGAAATAGACGAAGAGATCGATCCAAGAGTAGAAGAAAGGGCTGATCTCGAACCGCTAGAAGAACTCGAAGAAATCAAGCTCGAAGAGGTCGATCCCTCGAAAACTATGAAGGTAGAGAAAAACCTGTTAGAGTAAACAAAGTAGCAATTAATCTGATTCTTGAGGAAGAACCAGGACGTCTTCGCATGGTCACATTCAGACATGGTGGGATAAGCTTGAATGTGATAAGCCATGCCCTTAACATCGGCAAGAGCATCCCCCCGAAGCAATAAAAACAATGACTTCTAGACGATGATAGGAAGAAAGCCCTGAAGGAAGAGGTCGATAGGTTAAAGGAGAATCGATTCATACGAGACGCCTTCTACCCTGATTAGGTCGCCAACCCGGTCCTAGTTCCAAAACCTAACGGAACATGGCAGACTTGTATCGACTACTCAGACCTCAATAAAGCATGTCCTAAGGACTGCTTTCCCCTACCTCGGATCGACTAGCTCATAGATACCACAGCCGGGCATGGAATTATGTCATTCATGGATGCTTATTCTGGATATAACTAGATTTCCATGCATGCCCTGGACCAAGAGCTTACGATTTTTGTGACATATAAAGGGTTGTACTGCTACAACGTCATGCCGTTCAGGCTCAAGAATGCTGGAGCCATGTACCAACAGCTCGTAAACATGATGTTCTCCAAACAGATAGGTAATAACATGGAAGTTTATGTTGATGATATGTTGGTCAAATCTAAACATAACAATAACCATGTGGACGACCTTGAAGAATGCTTCGCCGTGCTACGAAAGTACAACATGAAGCTCAACCCCCAAAAATGCTCTTTTGGAGTATCGTCGGGGAAGTTCCTGGGTTTCATTGTGAACGCACGGGGAATAGAGGCTAATCCTGACAAGATCCAAGCGTTAATTGACATGCCCTCACCTCAAAAGCATAAAGATGTCCAGAGTTTGACTCGACGGATGGTGGCATTAAGTAGGTTTATCTTGAAATCTACAGACTGCTGTCTTCCATTTTTCAACTTGTTGAGAGGGGGCGAAAAATTCGAGTGGACAAAGGAATGCAAGCTAGGATTTCAGGAGCTCAAGAAGCACCTCGCGAAGCCTCCTATCTTTTCAAAACCTATCATAGGAGAAAATTTGTACCTATATCTCGCTACAACCGAACACGCCATTAGCGTCGTACTCGTCCGAGAAGACCAGAAGGTACAAAAGCTAGTATACTATGTTAGCAAAAGGTTACTGGGGGCAGAATCAAGATACCCCTTAATGGTGAAACTGGTTCTCAGCCTAATTCACTCATCTTGAAAGCTCCGACCTTATTTTCAAGCACACCCCATCCATGTGCTGACTGACCAACCACTACAACAAGTCTTATCAAAGCCTGAAGCCTCAGGCCGATTATTGAAATGGGTCGTTGAGCTCGGACAATTTGAGATCACTTATCATTTTAGGACAACCATAAGAGGACAGGCCCTGGCGGACTTCATAGTGGAATATACTGGAATGACTGACGACGAAGTTTCAACCCCAGCCCGCGAGCTGTGGAAACTTTATGTCGATGGGTCTTACAACGAAAATGGATCGGGGGCAAGAATCATATTGATCACTCCAGCTGGAAGCCGATTTCACTCCGCCTTGAGATTTGACTTCGAAGCATCTAACAACGAGGCTGAAAATGAAGCTCTACTAGCAGGACTTCTAATAGCCAAAGAACTTAAGGCTAAAGCGATACATTGCTATAGTGACTCGCAGTTGGTGGTCAACCAAATTTTAGGGGAATACCAAGCTCGCGGAAAAAAAATGGCTGCATATTTAGAAAAAGCAAAAACAGCACTCGAACATTTTGAGTTCTACACAATAGAGCAGGTTCCCCGAGAATAAAATTCGAATGCGGACACCCTAGCCAGGCTCGCCACATCCACCGAGGTCGACAAGGTGAATGTTGTGCCAATTGAGCATCTGTCGACACCCAGTATTAGCGAGCCGGAACAAGAAGATGTCTGCATGATCAACTCCAAGCCAACCTAGATGACCCCAATAGTTGAGTACCTTGAAACCGGCATTCTCCCAGCAAAATGGAACAAGGCTAGAAAACTGATGTATCAAATCCCCAGATACACTATTGTGGAAGGAAGGCTATATCGGAGAGGATACTCTATGCCATTACTCTGATGTGTGACTCCACCAGAGGGCAAAAAGATCCTAGAAGAGATACATGAGGGATTCTATGGGGGCCACACTGGGGGGCATAACTTATCAAAGAAAATTATACGCAAAGGATACTTCTGGCCCACTATCAAAGCAGACTCATTTGATTACGTCAAGAAATACGATAAGTGTCAACGGTTCGCTACAATCCCACGAGCTCCACCTTCTGAGCTAACTATGATGACCTCCCCATGGCCATTTGCGGTCTGGGGAATTGACCTCATAGGCTCATTGCCAACTGGCAAAGGTGGAGTTGAGTACGCAGTAGTCGCGGTAGATTATTTTATGAAGTGGACTGAGGCCGAACCTCTGGCAACAATTACCTCAAAGAAATTTTTGGACTTTGTGGTAAAAAATATAATTGGCCGATATGGATTGCCAAGGAAGATAGTATCGGACAACGGTACTCAGTTCGATAGTGAATTATTTACCAATTTTTGTGAGGAAATGGGATAATAAAGAGCTTCTCCTCTATGGCTCATCCCCAAGCGAATGGCCAAGTCGAAGCTGTGAATAAAACCCTGAAGAGTTCCATGAAGAAGAAATTGGAAGAAGCTAAGGGAAAATGGCCCGAGGAGTTACCACAAGTTTTGTTGGGATATCGGACCACTTCTCGAACTTCAACAGGACATACCCCCTTTTCTCTGGCATATGGATACGAGGCTATACTACCAATCGTGGTCGAAGTACCCACTATTCGTAGCCATGCTTTTGACCAAACCTCGAACCAATCTCAGCTCGAAGTCTGGACCTGATTGAAGAAAGACGAGATGAGGCTCACCAAAAAAATGCATCATACCAATAGCGAGCTACTCGATATTTCAATAAAAAGGTTCGGCACAGGAAATTCGGATTGGGAGACTTGGTGCATAGGTGTATGTTCCTAGCCACGCGGGACCCAACCGCTGGCGTGCTCGGGACTAATTGGGAAGGAACTTATCAAATGGAGTCAGCTATCTGGCCTGGCGTCTACAAATTGGCAAGATTAAATGGGGAATTGGTACCACGAGCATGGAATGGCAAACATCTACGACCTTACTATCAATAGTGTAGGAATGATGTCACCTGTAACCATGCTTGTGTTATCTTTACTATGTTAATAAATTGTTCAATTTTGAATAAAGTTCATTTTCGTTTCAGTATGCTGTGTTTTTTGCAAACTCTCTTAATTTAATTGCCTATGGTCACACTCATAGGATATTAAGGGGCATTGGTGGTATATATACCGTAAGCTTGGAAAAATAAAAAATAGCATACACGAAAAGAATAAAAGTGTTTGGATATAACCAAATATGCGAGCTAAGATAATTTGGACATAACTAGATTATTAAAAGTAAAGTGTTTGGATATAACCGAATGCGCGAACTAAATTAACCAGATTATTAAAAGTAAAGTATTTGGATATAACCGAATGGGCGAGCTAAAATAATTTGGACATTAAAAGTAAAGTGTTTGGATGTAACCAAATGCGCGAGCCAAGGTAATTTGGATATAACCAAATGCGCGATCTAGATCTAACTAGATAAAAAATATAAGTGTATGGATTACAAACCAAACATGACCTAAATAGGTTTGGAACAAACTAGCTAAAACTAATCGACAGAAAGATGGGAAATAGATAAATCACCTCAAATTAAGTCGAGATCGAGGCAGAAATATCTTGCAAAAGGATAGTTTCAACCTCATAACCTTGGGAAGCTACCTGAGGATGAGAAAAAGTAACTAGAAAAGCAGGTTATAACTAAAATACCTGCCTTACACGCCATATAAGTACTTTCGAGTGCATGGTAAAAGTAAGTTCCGACCTTGACAAGTAACGAGATCGAACACGGATACATCGAGTAAACTGTGCATGAATGTATTGAAACTCGAGCTTAAATCCACCACGTGTTTGTGTGAATAAACAGACATAAGGACAAACTTTTAATACAAATTGCTTAAAATATTTTGATTTAAGAGATGTAAAGAGAAAATATTAAAGTAAATTCAAACATGGTATTAAAATATCATGCGGAAACAACTATTTTACGAGCTATAAATTGTCTTAGCCCCAAGGGCATAAAAAGAAAAAAAATAATAAAAACTATTACATAAGTCTCAAAGGGACGCAGCCCAGGATCGAGATTTAGGAGGAAGCGGCACCCCCCTTAGCCTTCTCGGCATCCTCCTTAGACTTTTCTGCATCCTCCCGAGCAGCCTCCTCTGCTTCAAGCCGAGCTTGCCATTGGCCACAAGCTCCTCCTCAAAAGAGCCTAAGAAGCTGGTATCGAGATCAACATTGCTGGCCCATATTCTGTACATCGCCATGTCAATTTCCCGGTCCTTCCTCTCCTTTAACTCTTCGAGAAGACGAGCCTTTTCCTCCTCCATTATCTGGAAGGTGGCCTTTTTCTCCTCCTCAAGCTTGGAATTGATCTTCTCAAGCTCCTCAAGCCTGGCATTCAGCTTCTCGAGCTCTGCTATCCTGGACTTCATCTGCTCGGCCTCAGCCTCCAGTTTTGATTTTTCGGCCTTAAACTTGTCTGCGAGCTTGAGCTGGAGATCCTTCGCCTCTTAAGCATATGACATGCTGGAGTGGACCTCGTTGTTCAACTTGTAATTTAGCTGAGCAAATGCAGTAAGAGACTGACACACAAAAAAATCAAGTTAGAACATACACTAAGCACAACAACAACGAATAATAAGGTGAGAGAAGTTACCACATCAGCGAGCTCGACACTCTTGTCATAAAGGGTGTTGCAGTCCCGAGCATTGTTCAAGAACTGCCACTGGGGAGCCTCAAAGCTGCTAATGCTCTGGCCTACCCAAGAAAAGACGTCCGAGCCAAGTGTAGCCCCATGGGTCCCGGCAGCATTGTCGATGACATACTCATCAACATGAGTAGAAATCGAAAATAGATGCCCTTGGGATGCTGGTTTCTTCGGAGGAGGGCCGAGCGTGGGGAGGATCTTGACAGCAGAAGGCGGAGGAGGAGCATTTGTGGTGGACGCATCCACTTGGAAGGTGGGATCCACGGCCGGGCTTGCAACAATGGGAGCTGGGGGAGGAGGAGTCTTCTCGGTTCTTAGAGACCATAGCAAGCTGATCAGACTTCTGCGAGGCTCTCAGACGCTTACTCTTCTTAGCCCCCTCACCCCTAGAGAGCACGGTCTCGAGATTAGAATCCATAGTGCCTGCACAGCCACACCACATTATAAGAAATTTTAAGACACAAAAGTTAGCATAATGCAGACAGTCAAAGAATAAAAGGACAAGTAACAAGGAACCTAACTGGAACTCTCCCTCGAGCTCGTGTTCAGAGACCACATAATTCCCCCATATTCAGAAAAGGCAGGGGGAGTCCCTTCCCTATATGAGGAAGTCAACCTCGAAAGGTCCCTATAATCATTCGTCCCGTATTGGACGACTATTCCATCCCAGACTTCAGTCAGACTATACATAGTATTGTACTTCCCTAACCAGCTATCAAACCTATGGACCATCTCATCTACCCAGGACCATACATAAAAATTGTCCCTATCATCTGGGCACAAGATTAGGGTGTCGGGTTTATGCTTACGTGGCGAAGGAGACCATAAAGCCGAGCTAAGGATGACCGTACCTCTGTCACTCGAACTCGAAGCCTCGTCATTGGCCTCGTTCCCCAAGCACGGACTGCTGCGACGACGAGCTAGGGATCGTGCCTTAGAGCTTCGCCTCGGAGAAAGGCTATTGGTTGGGAGAGGCACAAATTCCCACTTAGTGTACTTCTTGTTGGACCAGTCGTTTGAGGATTGATCCTTCTCTAAGAGACCACAGACCCGAAGCTTATCTTCATGAAGAAGATAAGACAGGGAGTGCCTGCCATAAG
Source organism: Humulus lupulus (assembly GCF_963169125.1). Classification (NCBI taxonomy): domain Eukaryota; kingdom Viridiplantae; phylum Streptophyta; class Magnoliopsida; order Rosales; family Cannabaceae; genus Humulus; species Humulus lupulus. Next base: position 209,138,862 of record NC_084795.1, read on the forward strand.
GGATTTGAAGAAAAGTCTCCTTATGCTCCTTCATCTCATTAGTGGGAGTAGGTCAATAATAATTGGCTGAAGAAGTGAACATATTATGAGTGGTTCGAGCCTAAGCAAAAATTGGAGCACAAAAAGAAAAAAGATCGTATACTTACGGATTCGTCTAGACATATAGTATCTGGAGGGAGCCAGGCCGTCTGTCCAAAAGAACGCCACCTTGAAGTTGGGAGGATGGTTCAGCAGGTCCTCGAATATTTTCTTCTCACGGGGATAGCTCGAGAGATAGTAGAAGCCATCTCCTCCCCGAGCTCGGGAGGGATTGCTTTTCAAGCAAAAGAGATACAAAATCTCTTTTGGTGAAGGTCCTACCCACTTTAGCTCGTGGTAAAGCGACTTCAGGGTTGACAAAACCCTGTATGAGTTGGTGTTGAGTTGGAAGGGGGCGAGCTCGACAAATCCAAAAAGTCCTTAAAAAGGGACTTCAAGGGAAATAAGGCCCCTGCCTTCATATGCTCATGGCTCCAAGCCGCATATTTTAACTTATTGTCGGGATTACCGTCTCCCGGGGCGTGACAGCTTCGCTTGTGGGAGGTAGGAGCTCGACACCTCAGCAAGCCCAATAATCCATATCCATGGAGGGCCAAGATGTCAAAAAATTTCCCTAGTGAGGAGACCGAGCTCCAATAATGCTCGACCTCAAAAAATTCTCCCCTCGAGGTGGGAATAGTGGTTGGCTGCGAGATAGATGGGGGATTTGATGGTTCTTCCATCAGTGAAAATTTGAGATCGCCCAGTTTGAATGCGACCGTCACCTTAAGAGCAGGGTCGAGAGGGATTGGTCTGGGCTCGGGGTCTGGGTCTGGGTCTGGACAGATCGCAACCCTAAGTTTTTTCCTCTTTTTCTCCTCGACCTCGTCGATTTGGCGTCGAAAGTGAGCTCGAATATCTTCTTGCTCACACCTTAGTTCGTGCTCCCAAATTAAGTGATGATTCTGAGTAAAAGGTGACTCCGGGCTTGGAGTTGCCGATGAGTAAGGAATAGCGAGTTTTGACCCCCACCGCTTTTCCAAGTTCTGCGGCATCTAGCAAGAAAGAAAAAGGGTGAGGGCCAGACGAACAAGAGATTAAGAATAAAAATCAAGACGGTCTGAGCTCGAATGATCGAGACTATGGAACAAGCTCGGTCAAAAGAGAGAGATTAGGCTCAGAGCATGCATTCCATGTAAAGGGGAAAAGTGGATTTATTTTTTAGAATCCCGGATTTTCAGGGAAAAAGTTGACGGTTACTCAAAAAGTGATATTTTTTGGAATGTGCAATTTGAAAACCCTAGTCATGTACCCAGTTTCTTGGTCTACACAATACGACAGTCAAAATCAAGATAACCCAGTAAAAGCCATATTAGCACCATTTATGCATAAATCTGGGTTTGGAAAGTCTTAACAACAGAAGAGCCTAAAAACTACACGATGTTGACTAAAGCATTCTAATACAAAACTAGTAAATGTTCCTAAATGCCACTACAACAATAAACATGCATGGAAAAACAAAATGTACATGAACATAGAACAGATACTTACACAGTGTGGCAGGTGGGTACAAAGAAATCGATGACTGGAGGAGACGTTGCAAAAACGATCTCACGAAGTCAAACAGGCCAACGGTGCTTTGTTTCCTCGGCTTAGAGAACATACAACAGTAAAACGAGTTTTAAGTTATAGGTTTTTGTTCTTCCCCTTTCTTTGAAAACTTGAAAATGTAAAGTTGAAATGAGGAAGACAATGGCATATTTATAGATCCAAAAGATGCCAAACGACAAAATGATCTGGACCATTGGCCAATTTCGATATCTGATCGAACAGTCAGGGACAAATAGAAGGGTGGCGCCATAAAATTGGCAGGCGGATGGACGTGCGCATGGTGTAAGAGACACTCAAGTACTCTGACCATCCAATACCTAGCTGACGCGTGTCTACACTCGAGTACAAATGATGGTACAGTTTCCAAGAAAGGCAGTTCAAAATTTTCCTTCTCATTGGATTCGAACTGATACTTTTGAGGGGGAAAAATGTTACACCAAAATTTCGAGATAAAAATTTATGACCTCGAAAATTGGGCTCTTCAGCAGTGAGCTCAAAATACATGCGATCATCATATGGTCCAACCGTCGAACCTCTTTAAAGTAAACAACGACCTCGAGGGTGTATAGCCTCGAGTATTCTCTGAGCTCGCAATAGTCATGGCACGACACATGAATATACTTTTCCATGATTGCCTCAGGGGAGATGGATCAAGCTCGAGAAGTACAAGCTCGGATGTAACAGCTTTGTCAGCATCTACTTGTTCCAAGCATAGCGCGAAGTTAGGTGACAGGCTCATGGTTGGCTCATGGTTGACTCATGGCCTTGGCAAGTTCAATGCCAATTGCTGATCTCGAAGATTTGATGAATTATCTGGGATAACCAATTATGTGTGAACATGTTTATTGTTGTATAATCCCAATATTTAAGGAATATCATTTAATTTGTTATCCATTCCGGATCTTCATGGGACGTTTCCGTGTATGTAGGAGATAATGCATATAATAGCATTATGTTAATTGATTTACATAATATCTTCCCAAAATATGTGGGAATGAATTCTGCAACCTTCCCTATAAATAGAGAAGGAAACGCCATTTGTAAAGGACCATTTTTTCTTATTTCTTGAGAGAACACTCTAGGCAACTCTTCTTTGAAAAGTTTCCAGAAAACTCCCAAGTCTTAATAATATAGACTCGTGGACTAGGCAGACTGAACTGCTGAACCACGTAAAAATTATGTTGTTTTCCTCTTTATTCATTTGCTCCAACATTTTATTGTTTAATTGCTCTACTATTTAAGTTGACGAAAAACTGTGTCAACACCAAGTTATGGAGAAAACACTATCATAAAAAAATAGTTTATTCATAGTATTTATGCTTTTTATTTAAACGTAAATAGTTTTATTAAAAATATATGTTTACAACATGTATAAATTATAATAATAAACGTCATTTTTTATTCTACCTTTCTAATTTATGGCTATTAATTAATCAAGGAAAAAACTCTATCTATTTTCTTTTTTTTTATTTTAATAATAATTATAATATATGTTAATTAAAAATATCTATATATAATAATAATACTAATAATCTATCTCTTTTTATTTTTAACTTTTGATAAAACACATAATCCTAAAGTTAGTGTTTAATAATAAAGGTTCTAAACGGGCAATCGACAAAAATACATGTGGTTCAAATAATCTATCTATTTATTCATATTTTTAACCATTTGACAAAACACGAGGCCTGCAGGTTAATTTTTAAAAATAAAGAGTCCAAACGGGTAATCGGCTAAAATACAAGGTTCAAAATGGTGTGAACCCTTACAGAAAATATAAATTATATAAATTTATATAATTTCCTTTTTATATAGAATTTTTAACTTTTTGAATAAATATGTGGTCTAAAGGTAATTTTTAAAATTAGAGTATCAAAATGGGTAATCAATCAATATATATTGTTCAAATAATCGATCCTTATATTCCCATTTTTAACATTTTGATAAAATACGAGGTCTAAAAGTAAATTTTTAAAAATTAATGATCCAAATGGGTAATCGACCAAAATAACCCTTATTATTCATAATTTTTTGAAAACCTACAGGAGACTTGTTATATAATTAACATCATCATTAAAAAACTATAGTCAAGACATCCTCACGTATCCATGTAAGAAGCATGTTTTACGAGTAGGATAAAAAGGAATCTCAAGTATATAATCTCCAAGAAAAAAAAAATATATATTTTAATTATTACAAAAGACTGCGCGAAGCGTGGTTATGTTTTCTAGTATCTATATAAAGGAGAGCACCAAGGAGATGATGTGTCACCTTAAAATCTCTTCAAACCACTCTATCTATTTTCTCCTTTAATCTAATTTTTTTATTCATTTTATAGATTATAATAATAGTAATTAATTATAATTTTACTTCTTAACTACATAATGGTTATAAACTACCAAAAAAAATAAAATTAATTTGGAGAGCACCAAGGAGATGATGCGGCACCCTAAAATCTCTTCAAACCACAATATCTATTTTCTCCTTTAATCTAGTTTTTATTCATTCTATAGATTATAATAATAATAATATTTAATTATAATACTTATTAACTGCTTAATCGTTATAAATTACTAAAAAAAATTAATTCAAATTCAAAACTAAAATTTCTTAACAATTAAAAATATCAATATATATTTGTTGACGGTGTGAACTTGTCAACGATGTTAAGTTAGAAAAATCAAAGTATAGTGCTTATAAATGAAGAACTTCAAAAATGTTAATAGAAACTTAGGAAATAGTTGCAGAAGAAAAATGGGGAAAAGAACTTGTATTTCTTTGTTGTGTCCAGCTATAGTGTTTTTCCCAACCCCTTCAATGTTGAAGTGGGGTTCCCTTTATAGTGGGCTCTAATGGCCCCTGATACATTGTGGTCTAGGGGACTAGATTGTACACAAGCACATTGTCAGGAGAGTGGTATCAGGTGTAGTGGTGTCGGCTCTAGTACATAGTCAGGGTCCGTGGGGGTGCCTCCACTACTTATTTGGTACAAGTGTCAGGGGTCTGCAAAAGTACTCCTACCTTGGTTGTAACGCCCTGGATAGCCAAGACTGTTACACTGTGTGTTTATAAAGGTGCAGGACTTGCTAATCAAGTCATTTAATTAGAAACGTGTTACTTAAACTACAGTTGAACTAGGGTTAAAAGATTTTGGTCCCAAAAGCTACTTTTCTTATAATCAAACAATTTCTTTTACATGGGATCCCAGAAGTAGTAAGGTTATAAAACAGTTTACAAAATTGCAGGATTAAGATACAGATACTAGCCACTCTAAGGCAAAACCGACAATTAGGCTTTCCTCGTCCTGTTCCACTCCTCGGCCATGGCGGTCGATCAGCTGATCATGTACATTCAGCCTCAAAGCTCTCCATCTCAGGACTGATCCAACTTACCCTTGCCTTTACCTGCACCACGTAGCACCCGTGAGCCAAGGCCCAACAAGAAAACACAATAACAGAGCAAAATCATCAAGCAAACAACTAGATAACTCATACAGTATAAACACGTACTCAACAGTCCAAACATTCATGTTATTTAAGTATTTAGCATACCATGTACATCATTTCATATCAATAATCAATTCACATATGATAACCAGGGTTAACACCCTTAGGCCGCACCCTCTACTTATACCACTGACTCCGGCCCGCTTAAACAAAGGTCAATGAATATTAAGCTGTCCTTAGCTACCAGTTGCTGAGCCGCGCCATATGCGCAAGTATTATTTACAGCACCCTTAGGTCGTTTACCACATGTCCCATTGCATAATACCATCTATGACATCATACAGATATAGAGGGCTCTTAGTCCTATCACAAACACATAACCGGGTGCAGTTTTCTTACCTTTAGATTTCGATAGCTTTGTTCAATTCGATCCTCAAGCAGGACCCCGTCTGAGCCCTAGCGTACACCTAGTCATGGTCACAAGTTAAAACCAACTCCAAACCTCAATTCCAAAACCTAGCCTCGAGACCAATCTCGAGCCCTCGGGAGGCCCTAATTCCACCAAATGGGGTGATGGAATCAAACCCCGAGCCCCCGAGCAAAAACCCTGAGAAATAACCCAAAAACCCCTTTTTGGGAATAGGGTAGTGCTACGGTGCCCTAAAGTGGGTGCTACAGTGCTACAAGCAGAGCCATCAAGCTCCTAAATGCTCAAGCCTAGCGCTACAGCGCTAGTCACAGCCAGGCATTACCCAATTTTCTCCTCTTCGAATTTCCTCGAGCCAAACCTTTCTAAAACTCAACCAAACCTCAACAAAACTTCAAAGCAAGCTTCCCAACATCATCAACTCATCCCAAACAACCTAACCACAAGTAATTCAATCACATGCACCCCAAAACACAAAATCCACCATGGTTGAACCTAGAGCTCAAAAACTCAGCAAACAACAGAAATCACAAAGCCTAAAGCTAGAGTTTCTTACCTTTTATGGTTGAGCTCAGGTTAGGTTGTCTTCCACACTTGCTTATGCTTCACCTCCTCAAACCCTTAGGTTTAATTCCCTAGAATTCCCACAGAAACTCTACTTAGAAAACCAATTCAATACCAAACCAAGAACTGAATATCAACCTCAAGACCTTACATCAAATGATGAGTAACCTCTGCCAATTCCCCAAGACAAATCAAGGATCCTAGTGTTGAGTCCTAGTCTAAGCTTTTTTCTGAATTTTAGCTTCAGATTTCCAGAGAATTGATGAAGAACTGTCCAAACCGAGAGAGAGAAAAGAGTCTCCCACTTTTCCTTCTTTCCTTTATCCTTCTACTTTTCTTTTTACTTCTTTTAGTTTCTACTATCCTCTAAGCTTTCCACTAAGGCAATAAAGCCAGAACCACACTTATCTGATTTTAAACAGCAAAAGACCATATTGCCCTCCCACTAAAACTAAGTTTTTAAACCTCCTAAGGGCATTTTAGTCATTACACCCAATTCCCGCTAATTCCTCGAATGCCTCTAATATTTTCCTGCTTACTTCCCGACACCCAAATAATCACCAATTATATTCCTCAATATCAAAATAAACTCCAATATATTCTCTAAATTCCCAAAAATACCCCCAGGCTCGCCCTAAGCCGGGTATAAATCTCTGCCGTGACTTTTTCGCTAAACCGCTCACTAAGATTGCCTCGAGTCATAGATTACAAATATATACACATAATAATGTGGTCTCAACAATTTATTACAATTATTTACATTTATGCCCTCAACGAGCTAAAATTACGAATATGCCCTTCTAACCTAATCAGAGCCTACATGCATACTAATACACATAGTCATGCATCACAGATATTCAAATAATCATTTAACATGCTTTTAATCATTTAATTCAAATATAGTCCAATTACGCCCTCCCGGCACACTAATCAAGGCCCTTAAGCCTTATTAGTGAATTTGGGTCGTTACATTGGTACGATGTCGTACTCCCACTACTTGCTTGGGGCAGGTGTTGTCCTTGTATTCAGACACCTCTTGATTGGTACATACATTTCGTACCCATACGTGTACCCTGTACCTAATGGATGTTTTCATCTTCCGAAGATGTGCATGTTGATCTAGCCCCTTTATGTCTATCCGAGCATCAAATTTCCTATTGATGGGAAATGATACATAAGGGTGGTAAGCTTTGTTGGTTTGGTTAAAGGGGCTAGGTGCGAGAGGTCTCACGGGATGCTAAGCACAAGGCTGAATCGCGGCTGAGCTTGGGTGCGAAGCTGTCACACAGGATCTTAGGCGCGAAGCTATGTAAGGCATGCCACTCTCGCGAGGCGCGCAGCGCGAGGCCATCTGGGCAGGCAGAAGGTGCACGAGACGCTCTTTCTTACGAGGCACAAGGCATGTGAGATGCTCCTTCTTGCGAGGCATGAGGCACACGAGACGCTCCTTCTTGCGTTGCGCGAGGCCATCTGGACAGGCACGAGGCACGAGGCACGCGAGACGCTCCTTCTTGCGAGGCGCGAGGCCACCTGGGCAGGCATGAGGCACGCGAGATGCTCCTTCTTGCAAGGCGCGAGGCCATCTGGGCAGGCATGAGGCGCACGAGACGCCCCTTCTCGCGAGGCGCTAGGCCGTCTTTTGTGAGGCCCTAGGGACGTGGCGGGATGCGCGGGGCGTGGCGAGGCCGTCTCTCGCAAGGCCCCTAGGGACATGACTGCTTCTGCAAGATGCTTGCCTTCTTGCACCATGGACTTAGGTGCGCATGGTACTTTGGCAAAACCAAACCTTGCGAGACCTCTAAGGGTGAAATGCCTTGCTATGCATGCCTTCTTGCGGTATGGACCTAGGTATGCGAGGTGAGGGAATAACGGCCTCGTGGAGGCGTGGGGGTGATGGCCTCACAGAGGTGCATGAGGGCCTCCCGTGGCACACCTCCTGGGCTCGCGGGGTGCAGGACAGGGGTCCCGTGTGGCACATCTGCTGGGGCTTCGCTCGACATGGCTTCTGAATACACACCTAGGGATGTAGGCACAGGTATGTACTTAGGCATTTATGGGACCTTAGCATGTGCTTTCGATCTTTTACAAGTATGGAATTTTGAGCATCCGCACTAGCCCCCCAGTCTAGGAGAGGGCATTTAGGCACTCTGGTGTTAGTGGTGATCCTTGTGATTTCTTGAGATTGAACGTGAGCCTATCATTTTTCTTCATGGATCCCAATGTAGATGCCAAGCTCCCTTCTTGGCCATTGATCAGGCCTTAGGTTTGATGGTTAAGATGAGCCTGTGGCTCCTATAAATAGGCCTTCATATCTAGCCTATTATTTACACCTTACCTCTTCAGCTTAGTGTTTTTGGGATCCTTGCTCCTTTCAAGAGGTAAGGGGTTCAATCCCCCACAACCTCACTTTTTCTATCTTCTTTTTTTTTTGTTCATTTCTTGTATGTCTATATCCATGCGGGTACTGAGGACTAAAACACCTTTTTCCTTTGTCTTTGTAGATGCGTACTTTCTACCCTTTGCTTCTCTTCGACCGTGACGGTGCTTTTGACCCTCGACCTCCTTTTGACCACGACAGCGCCCGATTTTACTTACTTGAGGTATACTTTTTTTCTCCCTTATGTTTACTAGGTCTAAATTAGCACCACTCGGGATGGGGTGCTTTGGCCAAAGCTCGTCGTGAGTTAACCCAATTACATGCCCTCGTTCATACCCCGTAGTTGGTCATTTAGAGCGCTTGTGCCTAGAGGTTTTGAGTCCATTCCTTTGTGTTTTGTAGCAATCCTCTCATTTTACGTGAACCCTATTTACTTATGAGACGAGGTCCCATGGCATGTGAAGGATCATCCGGTGCTCCTCCAGGAGTCGAGTTTTTAGACTTATCTTCAGACTCGGAGTCCCTCGAAGACAACCCTCACCAAGACTATGACACTTTGAGGCAGGCCCGTATACATCATCTTGAGTATATGGCTGAACTTAGATGTAAAATTTGGGTGGTGAAGAGAGAAATAGACTCAGTTCTGAGGGGCGATGGAGTATCTTTCATCGTTGACCTTAACGACCATATAGTGAACCTTAGGGTGACCCTTTTAGATCTGCAGATGGAGCTGGAGTTTATGGTGGGAAATCTCCCACCTGAACCTCCTACCCTGTTTTCCCCTTATGATTTCCATAGGGTCATCCGGGATTCTCCTCAACCCTTGTTCTTGGCCTACCCTTGCTTAGCGCTTCCACACTCAGTGCCTCGGTGGAAAAACCTTGCTAGGAAGAAAAAATGGAGGGTAAAGTGCTGTAACGCCCCAACTCCAGGAAACGCTACAGTGCACATTTCAAACAGTGCTAAACTCGCTAATCGAGTCATTTGGCCATAAACGTGTAACTAAGTGTGATTAGCGGTTTAGAGGTTAAAAACTTTGGTTAAGGTATAAAGTTTCACTAGAACGTTTACTATATACATTGGGATCCCAAAAACATAATTTCAGAGTTTATTACAAAAGATTATTTACATCAAGCCGTTCTAGGCGGCAAAACAGGGTTCAGCCCTAGTTCCACTTTCAAACCTCGCCCAAGTATTGGTCGAGCAGCTGCATATGTACACGTCATCACCTAAGCTCTCCAACTCAAGGATGGTCCAGCTTCCTTTTGCCTTTACCTGCACCACAAAGCACCCGTGAGCCGAAGCCCAGCAAGAAAACTCATATGCTCATAAACAGTCATTTCATGATATCAAATCATATCTGGCATGCCTAGCATTCATAGCTCTATTCAGCATGCAAATGAATTCAAACAGATGCTGGGGTATCCAGGATAAGAAATCCTGGCCTTCTGTTTGGAGGACTATCAAGTCAATCCTAATCAGATGAGTGTCGCAACACTTGAGGTTCCGGTAAGCCATACTGAGTGACCGACAAGCGAGTCACTAATTCAAATGGAAGGGTGGTTGTTGGGTAAGCCTCTAACCTTGAACAGGTTCTGGTAAACCATACTGAGTGACTGACAAGCAAGTCACTAATTCAAGTGGAAGGCTGGCTGTTGGGTAAGCCCCTAACCTTCGACAGGTTCTGGTAAACCATACTGAGTGACCGACAAGCAAGTCACTAATTCAAATGGAAGGGTGGTTGTTGGGTAAGCCTCTAACCTTCAATAGGTTCTGGTAAACCATACTGAGTGACTGACAAGCACGTCACTGTTTCAAGTGGTAGAGTGGCTGCTAGGTAAGCCACCAGCCTCCAAGCGCTTATTTCATTCATCGACCCTCGGGGTCGGTCTGGCATTAATGCTCTTTGAGTCATTCAATGCTGATAGTTGATTAGATCTCATCTTTGACGGCTTGCGTGATACACGCTAAGACCGTTCTGACTAATGAGTCAGTGCAACGTGACTAGTGCCCAGTACCACTGCCGAACCTGACTAATGAGTCACAGCTTCACAGTTGATACTAACACCTTTGCCAATTCTGACTAATTAGTCAGTACCATGCACAAGTAAGCAATGCTATCAATGTGTATCATATGCCAATTATCCAAGAACAGGGCATTCAGCATGCTTACTAAACAGTTGCTAGCATAATTATGATCATGCACAAACTCAGAGACTCAAGCTCTGACCAATCTCATTGTCATCATTCATGGCATGCCCTAATCACATGTTTCTCGTGCATCACATGCATCCCACTTAATCATCCAACATGCCTCGACAATAATCATATGCAAATGGGAAAGATCGCCAAGCATTCACTATGCTATCAATGTTTATATTTAAACATTCAACATGCATCAATCATAACCATGCATGTCACATATGGGGTGCAGTTTTCTTACCTTTGGTCCAAGCACAGGTTACCAACAGCACGATCCTGATCCAAGCCTCTAGTGTAAACCTAGTCACAACCAAAAATGGTGATCCAATGAGTTCAAGTTCTAAAACCAACCCTTGAACTAAAACTTAGCCTCCAAGACATCAATCCTCACTAATCCGGGTAGTAGGAATGATCCCGAGGCCCAAAACCATGTTTCCGGGGTCAAAACGAGCAAACGGGGTGAAAACAGGGCAAGGGCTGCGGCCCTAGCACCTTGGGCCGCGGCCCCCAGGGTTCTCTGAGGCAAGGGCCGCGACGCCCTCCATCAAGGGCCGCGGCGCCCAGCAAGGCCAAATCCTGACACTTGCTTTTTCGAGCAAGGGCCGCGGCCCAACTTCGGGGCAGCCATTTTTCCTTCGTTTTGACCTTTTAAAACCTCCCAAAAACATGTCTAAACATTCCCAAATCATTAAATCAAAGTTCCCAAACTCCCCAATGGTCCAAAACAACCAAAATCCGAGGTTCAAACAAACTAAAAACTCAACGATTCACAAAGTCCAATTCAAGCTTAAAAACTTTTAAAAACTTAAAACTTAAACTTGAATTACCTCCGATTGAGTTGTTTCCAACTAAATCCTCCGGCTAATAAGCTTCTAATCTTCCTTAGGATTGCTATGCCTCAATCCTTGCTTGATTCCGAGTCCTAGAACTCAAGATACCTTCGAAAATGCGATCGGGAACGAAAAGGGAACTTTATGGAGAGAGAACGTACAGAACGTTTCTTTTATTTCTTAAAAGGTTACTTCAAGCTTAAGTAGCTTCCAATAAAACCTAATGCTCAGGGTCCCGAAAACACCCCCGGGGACATTATAGTCAAAACTTCCAGAATTTCCCCCTGGTCTTACTAACTCCCAATTTATCACCAAATATTAATTCCCATTACCCAATAACCCGGTAATGCTATAAATACCCCTTGACTTACCCCAAGTCAAGCTTAAATCCCGTTGTGACTTTCCCACTAGCTTACCTCCTAGGATCGTCTTGTGCTGGGTAACCCTGGCATAACCAGATAATAACAAAGCACCACGCCCATTTCACATATATGCCAAAAATGCCCGAAATGGCCAAAATATAAAAATCACCCAATTAATCACAAATGGGTCCACATGCATATTTAATACACCTAAACATGCATATTATCATTAAATAGCATAATAAAGCAATTATGGCCCTCCCGGCCTCCTAATCATGGTCCTAAACCTTATTAGGGAATTTGGGGCATTACAACTATCCCCTCCTTACAGAAATTTCGTCCTTGAAATTTATCTGAATAGCCCGAACTATGAATTCCACATAACTGATTCCAGTTTCCCAGGTCATTCTCTTGACCTCACTGTTTCTGCAACATACCTTAAATCAAGGTATACTTTGTTCCTCAGAATCCCATAACTCAACTCATGAGTTCTTTCAACCCATGTCCACTGCATGGAAATACATAGAACAATGTACAACCATCAGAACCAAAACTATGGTCCAGCAAAGGATAATCTGACCAGTCCTGTCCAGGAATCAAACTGTCATACTAATCTAGGCTCAACTTGCCTTTACTAATCACCCCTTGCCATGGTGATTCTTTAGGAAGACACAACTCCCTACTTGGAATTCCATGTTCCTGCTTTCAATTCAGTAACACTTTTTCATTCAGTCTGAGAAGTGAGCATCCATGCTCCAACCTCTAATAACCTCTATGGTCCCCTGAACCATCACATGATCCAGATATTACATCTCACCCATCTCACTCCAATGAAAGGGTGACGAACATATTCCACCATACCTTATCTCATAAGGTACTTTTCAACTCTGGACAATTCTCCCTCTGATTATCATCAGTCTGAGAACAATGAACCGTACTGAGTTCCATCTATATATTCACTGCCTTCCCTTCACTCTTCCATAACCTGGAAGTGACAATTAAGTTTTCATCTAATAAGATAAACCTTAAATTTCATGAAGGCGCACTATCTCTTTCACAAAGAGATCCGCTACTGATCCGATGTGTTACTCATTCTTACAAGCAAGAATACACTTACTCACAACACTGGTCCAAAATGACCCAAGCCAATCATGCTGACCCACCTTCCTGGGTAGCCCCATCGCGAAACCCATCGCGATGCTTTCTTATTTCTATTATACAATACTCAAAGGCCACAATAACCTGACTGATCCCTGATACCCTGTCTGAACCTGTTAACAGGTTAAAAACTCAAGCACACATTCCATTATGCCCCTCTTCATCTCAGGCCATCATCGTAAAACTTTCATACTCTGGTACACTGACATGATGCCTGAACGAAGAGAATCAGAAAATAACATGAGATTCATCCGGAATCTCCCATTAAATCCCAACGTCCATCAGCCCCCAAGTCTGATCCTTATATTACAATAAATTCACACTTGACACTGTAACACTCTTAACTAACCCAGCTAAGACTTCCATTCAACTTTCTTATCTGAGATTCATTTAGTCATTTATTCCTTTTGATCTTCTCTGAGATAAAAATCTTAAGCACAAAGCTGGTCACCTGGCCCACCAGAAACTCTACACTAGCTCTGGTCAGATCCTTTAACCAACATGTTGCATAAATAAATTTCTTTTCTCTGTATCACTGAGGTGTCATAACAACCTATCAATTGATTATGATCTGTAAAAAGAAACTCAGAACTCTTTCCACAAATCATATATAATACCATACCCATCCAAGGACACTCCTGCCTTCTAAGGTATCCTTCGACCTTAGCACATTTCCACAGAGAACACACCACAAAATCATCGTCCCAGACGATCACAAATTCCCATTCAGATGATCCCTTGAACGCTCTGTTCATCTGATCCACAAACACTCAGCGTTGAACAAATACAAAACACAATCCAGCACCTCCTAGTGCTCTTTATCTATTATAAACACAGCCTTTTGCATATTCTCTTTTCCCCCTGATCCCTAACTGGTACTAGCCAGATCAAAGATCAACTCTTGAGAATTCCATCTCATTCAATACCTAAGCCTCGAGTTCTTACAAATCTACTAAGTCATTTAATACAATGCCTTCAATTCAACTCTATCCTTGGCACTAATCAAACCACCATTTTATCTCTTCATGTTACAGAAATCCTGGCTAATCCCCTAAAGACACATTCAGGAACTCACAGACTAGTCCAGCCTGTCCTGATCCCACTGACACAATCTAAGTGATATCCAGCACACTAGTTAAGAGTTCTATGCATCACTCTGCCATAAAACTCTAGCTTCACACAGATATCATCAGCATACCAAAGCTATGCACAGCACCAACTGCCTCAAGGCTTTCTAGTCTCAGATCACACCCAAGCCAGTCATAACTAGCTTTACCCAACCACCGAGGGGTCCTTCCATAACCCAACTTACCTTTTAAGTTGTCAATTCCATACTGTGTTCCCTTCACAATATAACCATGTAATCCTCATATCAATTTTATGCCTCTCTATAAGCAACAAACAAAGGAACAACATGGCACCAAGGCCAATCAACATAACTCAGAATTCAAAACAAGAAGACTGACCTGCCACTCCTGAAGAGCTAGTCCCTGTCCCAGACTCTGACTGCTCTAGAATAAACACTCGAGCTGGAGTCGAGCTGTCTATCCTCTTTTGCTCAAGTTCTCTTAGCCTTGGGCAATCCTTCTTGAAATGTCCAACCACGTTACACAAGAAACATGCTTTTTCTCGGCATTCTCCCAGATGATGCCTCTTACACCGAGCGCATTCTGGGTAAGGCTTCCAGCTTTTCTTCTTGCTTGCTCCACCAAGTGGAGGTACCACTATCTGAGCTCCATGCTCCATGGCACTCTTTTTCTCATCTCTAATGCTCTCAACAGCAAGAGCCTTCTCTACCACCTGAGCATAGGTAGAGACTTCATGCACCGGGGCAACTCTAATGCCCTGAACTATTCCAGGATTCAATCCTTGAACAAACCTTTCCTTCCGAGCCACATCTGTGGGTACCATGTCTAAAGCAAACTTGGTCAACCCATTAAATTTATTAACATACTCGGATGCTGATGCCTTTCCCTGAACGAGATTCAGAAACTCATTCATCTTGGCAGTCTTAGCCACATCACAGTAATACTTTTCATTGAACAGCTGCCTAAATTATTTCCAATCCATCACAGCTGTGTCTCGTGTCTGGGATATCAATTCCCATCATGTCTGAGCATCATTCCGCAATACATATGTTGCACAGATCACCCTATCGTGACCTACCAGCCCCATACTATCAAGAATGGAACTGATCATGCCCATCCATTGCTCATCTCTGAATGGATCTAGGCCTCCCTCAAAGACTGGAGGGTAATACTCCTGGAATCTTCCACAGAGAAATTCCCATCTGCTCTCAACCCTAGGCTGAGCCAAATCTGGTGCCATTCCTGGCACAACATAGGAAGAGGTGCTTCCCAACAGATTTTGCTGTTGCCTCAGACACCTAATCTCTTCCTTATGCCTCTGCAATCTTGATTGCAAATCTGTGACTATCTGTTGAAAACTCTGAGGGGTAGATGAGGTACTCAACCCCTGACTGAAACTCCCAGCCTCTGAATAACCACCACCAGGCCTCATGACCGCCTTGGCTATAAACCCGTTCTGCAGTCAATAACTTAACCCATTAGCCACAATGAGCAGATCATGAGTTTTCCCCCACAGGATCAATCTTACCACACCACATTCACAATCACTGCAGTGCTATAAATATTCCCATGGCGTTCATACATCAATCAAAATCCCTGCTCTTCCAACATCCACACCATGCCTCAACTCAAGCATGCAAATATCACAATTATGTAATCATGGAGCAGGTAATCAAATGATCATATTCATAAATATATCCACGGAGCATATAATCAAATAGTCAAGAGCCAAGCTCTATCAGAATCTCATGCTCCCTAATGCAATGTGCAGGTAAAGCATTCACAATCTATTTAAGCAGCTAAGCACATAACTACAAAAATAGTAACCATTCCTTGAGTGAAGCTATCTTCAGTTATGAGTGTACATGCTCAGCTCGTCTTCAGGAACACATAAACCATGGCATGCTCTGATACCAAAATTGTAACGCCCCAACTCCAGGAAACGCTACAGTGCACATTTCAAACAGTGCTAAACTCGCTAATCGAGTCATTTGGCCATAAACGTGTAACTAAGTGTGATTAGCAGTTTAGAGGTTAAAAACTTTGGTTAAGGTATAACGTTTCACTAGAACGTTTACTGTATACATTGGGATCCCAAAAACATAATTTCAGAGTTTATTACAAAAGATTATTTACATCAAGCCGTTCTAGGCGGCAAAACAGGGTTCAGCCCTAGTTCCACTTTCAAACCTCGCCCAAGTATTGGTCGAGCAGCTGCATATGTACACGTCATCACCTAAGCTCTCCAACTCAAGGATGGTCCAGCATCCTTTTTCCTTTACCTGCACCACAAAGCACCCGTGAGCCGAAGCCCAGCAAGAAAACTCATATGCTCATAAACAGTCATTTCATGATATCAAATCATATCTGGCATGCCTAGCATTCATAGCTCTATTCAGCATGCAAATGAATTCAAACAGATGCTGGGGTATCCAGGATAAGAAATCCTGGCCTTCTGTTTGGAGGACTATCAAGTCAATCCTAATCAGATGAGTGTCGCAACACTTGAGGTTCCGGTAAGCCATACTGAGTGACCGACAAGCGAGTCACTAATTCAAATGGAAGGGTGGCTGTTGGGTAAGCCTCTAACCTTCAACAGGTTCTGGTAAACCATACTGAGTGACAGACAAGCAAGTCACTAATTCAAGTGGAAGGCTGGCTGTTGGGTAAGCCTCTAACCTTCGACAGGTTCTGGTAAACCATACTGAGTGACCGACAAGCAAGTCACAAATTCAAATGGAAGGGTGGCTGTTGGGTAAGCCTCTAACCTTCAATAGGTTCTGGTAAACCATACTGAGTGACTGACAAGCACGTCACTGTTTCAAGTGGTAGAGTGGCTGCTAGGTAAGCCACCAGCCTCCAAGCGCTTATTTCATTCATCGACCCTCGGGGTCGGTCTGGCATTAATGCTCTTTGAGTCATTCAATGCTGATAGTTGATTAGATCTCATCTTTGACGGCTTGCGTGATACACGCTAAGACCGTTCTGACTAATGAGTCAGTGCAACATGACTAGTGCCCAGTACCACTGCCGAACCTGACTAATGAGTCACAGCTTCACAGTTGATACTAACACCTTTGCCAATTCTGACTAATTAGTCAGTACCATGCACAAGTAAGCAATGCTATCAATGTGTATCATATGCCAATTATCCAAGAACAGGGCATTCAGCATGCTTACTAAACAGTTGCTAGCATAATTATGATCATGCACAAACTCAGAGACTCAAGCTCTGACCAATCTCATTGTCATCATTCATGGCATGCCCTAATCACATGTTTCTCGTGCATCACATGCATCACACTTAATCATCCAGCATGCCTCGACAATAATCATATGCAAATGGGAAAGATCGCCAAGCATTCACTATGCTATCAATGGTTACATTTAAACATTCAACATGCATCAATCATAACCATGCATGTCACATATGGGGTGCAGTTTTCTTACCTTTGGTCCAAGCACAGGTTACCAACAGCACGATCCTGATCCAAGCCTCTAGTGTAAACCTAGTCACAACCAAAAATGGTGATCCAATGAGTTCAAGTTCTAAAACCAACCCTTGAACTAAAACTTAGCCTCCAAGACATCAATCCTCACTAATCCGGGTAGTAGGAATGATCCCGAGGCCCAAAACCATGTTTCCGGGGTCAAAACGAGCAAACGGGGTGAAAACAGGGCAAGGGCTGCGGCCCTAGCACCTTGGGCCGCGGCCCCTAGGGTTCTCTGAGGCAAGGGCCGCGGCGCCCTCCATCAAGGGCCGCGGCATCCAGCAAGGCCAAATCCTGACACCTGCTTCTTCGAGCAAGGGTCGCGGCCCAACTTCGGGGAAGCCATTTTTCCTTCGTTTTAACCTTTTAAAACCTCCCAAAAACATGTCTAAACATTCCCAAATCATTAAATCAAAGTTCCCAAACTCCCCAATGGTCCAAAACCACCAAAATCCGAGGTTCAAACAAACTAAAAACTCAACGATTCACAAAGTCCAATTCAAGCTTAAAAACTTTTAAAAACTTAAAACTTAAACTTGAATTACCTCTGATTGAGTTGTTTCCAACTAAATCCTCCGGCTAATAAGCTTCTAATCTTCCTTAGGATTTCTATGCCTCAATCCTTGCTTGATTCCGAGTCCTAGAACTCAAGATACCTTCGAAAATGCGATCGGGAACGAAAAGGGAACTTTAGGGAGAGAGAACGTACAGAACGTTTCTTTTCTTTCTTAAAAGGTTACTTCAAGCTTAAGTAGCTTCCAATAAAACCTAATGCTCGGGGTCCCGAAAACACCCCCGGGGACATTATAGTCAAAACTTCCAGAATTTCCCCCTGGTCTTACTAACTCCCAATTTATCACCAAATATTAATTCCCATTACCCAATAACCCGGTAATGCTATAAATACCCCTTGACTTACCCCAAGTCAAGCTTAAATCCCGTTGTGACTTTCCCACTAGCTTACCTCCTAGGATCGTCTTGTGCTGGGTGACCCTGGCATAACCAGATAATAACAAAGCACCACGCCCATTTCACATATATGCCAAAAATGCCCGAAATGGCCAAAATATAAAAATCACCCAATTAATCACAAATGGGTCCACATGCATATTTAATACACCTAAACATGCATATTATCATTAAATAGCATAATAAAGCAATTATGGCCCTCCCGGCCTCCTAATCAAGGTCATAAACCTTATTAGGGAATTTTGGGCATTACAAGTGCCCTGTTTCTACCTCACCTTTTTCTTTTGGTTTTGCAGATATGTCAAAGAGAGTACGGACACAGGTGGCCCCTGAGAAGCTAAACCCTGGTCCCCTGTTGGCATCTACCCTAGTGCCCCACGTGTCTGAAAACGAATTACTAGAATTAGCAGAGAAATACTGTGTTGGCAAGGAGCACAACCTATATGTTCCTTCGAACAAGTGCCTGGCTGATAACCCTGCTCAGGGCTATGTGGCCATGAGTGAGCACATCTTGAAGGCGGGTGGTACAATTCCATTACACTCGTTTTTTGTCATGGTTCTCAACCATTTTGACATTGGTCCGCTCCAGTTGGCACCCAACAGCTGGCTGATTTTGATCTGCCTCTTTATGGCGTATATGGAGCTTAACGGGCGCGCTCCCTCAACTCAAGAGGTGATTTAAATGTACAACCTCATTCCCACTCCTAGATCCAAAGGCTTTTATTTCCTGCAGAAAGCCAATTCTTAGGTCTCCTTGATAGAGGGTTTTGTGTCTAACCCATGGACCTGGAAGCAGGACTTCTTCTTCGTGAAAGGTCCCATTTCTGTTCATGAGCACTTTCGCTCATCTCCTAGTAAGTACTTCGAGTTTTTTTATTTTTAGCTTACTGTTTTGGAACTTATGTTCATATTGGCAACTGTGTTGATTGTGCAGAAAACTTCATCGTTCCCGAGGTTTTCGAGTCGGAGGCGGATGCAGATGCGGTGGACAGATTTCTCGATGCTGACCCTGTCAAGAAAATGGCTGCCCATCACTTCACCGTGACCAACCTCAACCATTACAGGCTATCCATGGTTTTGGAGCTTGAGTTGCTGTGGCATATTTCTGAACGGATGAAAAAGGCTATTTTGGCTGAGCCTCACTCGGATGGGGGTGAAGCAGAGTGTATGCCGGAGGAGGTCTCCCCAGAACACAGGCAACCTCGCCGACCATCTCTGTCTCCTAGGGGGTGCCCTCCTTTAGCCCCTACAGACCTTGACATGGCCTCTCACTCCCATGATCAATAGGCCATGCCAAGGGGCTTCATCTGTCCCTTTTCTGAGGACTACGATGCTTTCCCTCATGCCTCCCTCAATCCTGGTTCGTCAGGGGCTCATTTTTTTATATTCCTGTGCCCCCTCCTCCTTCGGTGAGCGGGTCATCTATCCCTACCCAGCTAGGCACCCCTGACTTGGAGGGGGCGCCTTGGGTGGGCCGCATGGCGACCTCTTATGGCAACGATATGTCCAGGTCGCCGGGGATCTTCCTGAGGCTGATTGGAGAGGTCTCGGGAGTTTCGCCATGTCAGAGCTTAGGGAGACTCTTGTGCGCTCCGCCACTTGGGTGAGTTCATGCATCTTACATCGGCCTTACCCTTTTGTTTTTGTTTTTACTCATCATCATTATTGTTATTTTTCTTGTGCAGACTTATACAGTGGCCAACAATTTGCCGACTCGGCACAGGACCTCTCCTTGTCGAATGCTGAAAGGCACCGTCTAACGATCAAGGTCCAGGGGCTCGAGAGGGAGCTTATTGAAACTCACCTTAAGCTTGAGAAGGCCCTGGCAAAGGCCTCTTCATCATCAAAAAAGAAGAAGAGGGCGACTGCCAAGTCCATGATGCTACAAGAGAAGGTTACTCGCTTAGAGGCCGATCTTGAGAGTGCAAAGGCCACAATCGCAACGTTGCAGGGGAGGGTCACTTCCTTAGAGGCAAATATGGCCATTATCGAGTATAAATCCATGGAGCACGCCCTCTACGGTGCATGTAGGCAAAATCCTAACTTTGATTTCTCCTCCTTTGGCTAGCACGCCATTGCCAGGGTGGCTAAGTGGAATGCCTACGGCAGGAGGCCTTAAGATCTTGCTTTTGCAATTTTTACCGTTCAATTCAATGTGGTTGTATGCTCGTTTGAGCCTTATTTTGTTTTTAATTTCTCTGAGTCCTGTTACATTATCGAAACTCTTTTATATATATATATACATATGTGATCATTCACTTTTGTTCCTCTATGTTCGAGGTCCTTTTGAGCCCGCACAATGGGGTTTGATAGATTCCCTTTTTATTTATCAGGCTTGAAGTCCTTTGGAGCCCATGCGAAGGGGTTCAATAGGTCCCTCTTTGGTGCCTCTTGATTGTATCTATAAGGATATATTGACCCTTTGGGTTCTTGTTATCCTTTTATATATTTTTGCGCATGCTTATTATTTCTTGCGAGAAGCGTCCTTCTCTTCATTATTCATAGTATTATTTTTGCAAGGGTCTCTTTTAGAATCCTTTTTGGCTAGATGGCTTGGTGGCCGCTCTAGGCTTATTGGTGGGTGCTCTTCCTGAGGCCTTTCCTCTCGTGGAGGCATCTGCCTTCTTTAGGAGGATTTTCTTGTTGGACCTTTTGAGCTCCTTGATGTTCACAAGGGTATCTAATCCTCGTGAACTCAAGTGATGCCTTGCAATGTCTTCTTCTTTGTTTATACGGTGTTTTATATATATATATAAGGGTCTCGTTTAGGACCCTGATATATAAGGGGTCCTTTTAGGATCCTGATATATAAGGGGTCCTTTTAGGATCCTCCTGATAAGGGGTCCTTTTAGGATCCTGATATAAGGGGTCCTTTTAGGATCCTCCTGATAAGGGGTCCTTTTAAGATCCTCTTCTTTGCTATATACTCTGCCCCCCAAGTTGTTGGCGAGATTTATCTCGGCAAGCACTTTGATCATTCTATTCACGCATCTTGATAATTATCTTGCTTAAACAAGAACTTTTACTACATGTTGATCTAATGTCACATCATATTCATTGGAAGCAGGTGAAGTACATGATAACTTAATGTGACTTCGTTCTTACTACATATTAAGGAATCCAAGTTAAACTTATAGCTATTACATTTAATTTACACGTTAGTCAGAACAATAACATTCGTGCCCCAACATGGAGGTCTTACTGATAATATTTCTTTAGATGTTCTGCGTTCCATGCTCTAGGTACCATGGTATCATCCAAGCGTGCGAGCTTGTAGGTGTTAGGGGGCATAACCTGGGAAACTTGGTAGGGCCCTTCCCAATTTTCTCCTAACACACCCACGCTCGGATATCGAGTGTTGGGCAGGACTTTCCGCAATACGAGGTCTCCAACTCTGAACGCCCTCTCTCGCACCCTTGAATTATAATATCTTGTAGCTTGTTGCTGATATGTTTCTAGCCTCAGTTGTGCCCTTTCTCTCCTAGCTTCCAACAGGTCCAAATTCCCGACTAATGTTATGATATTAGCCTGGTCATCATATGCTTGTGTGCAGATGGAGCTAATCTTCATTTCTACTAGAAGGACAGCCTCGAAGCCATAGGCTAAGGTGAATGGCGTCTCTCCAGTGGTAGAACGAGGCGTGGTCCCGTAGGCCTAAAGCACATTGGGGAGTTCTTCGACCCAGGCTCCTTTCAACTTTTCCAACTTTGTTTTCAAGTTCCTTTTTAGGATCTTGTTGATGGCCTCCACTTGTCCATTGGCTTGTGGGTGTACTATGGTGGAGAAACTCCTCTTGATTCCCTTTTCCCTGCAATATTCCTCAAACGTTCCCCCTTCACATTGTGTCCCATTGTCGGAGATTATCTTGTAGGGTTCTCCAAATCTGTAGACGATAAATTTGTTGATGAAGGTGGTGATTTGCTTAGCCGTTATGTTGACTAGAGGCTCCGCTTCCACCCATTTAGTAAAATAATCGAATGCTACCACCGCGTATTTTGCTCCTCCTCTTCCTACTGGCAACGCTCCAATCAAGTCAATCCCCCACACAGCGAAGGGCCATGGACTGGTCATGCTCACCCTCTCATTTGGTGACTGTCTGGGGTAATTTGCATGCCTCTGGCACTTGTCACACCTTTTCGCGAAATCATCGCATCCTTCTCCATGGTAGTCCAATAATACCCCTGGCAGATGGCCTTTTCTGCCGTGGACTGCCCCGTAGCATGATTTCCACATTCCCCTTCGTGTATCTCTTGCAGAATTTTTAAAGCCTCTCCCTTATTTATGCACTGTAGGAGCGGGGTAGAGAAGCCTCTTTTATATAAGACTCTGTCTACTAGGGTGTATTGGGCAGCTTTGTAAGTCAGCTTACGGGCATCTTTTTTGTCCAATGGCAAGGTCCCGTCATTAAATACTTCGCGATGGGTGAAAACCATGATTCCTCCAGGCTATTGACCATATGGATCCTTTCTTCTGCTATGCTTGGCTTGGAGAGGTATTCAACTGGGATGGACCAAGCGTGTCTTCCTCTCGAGTAGAGGTAAGTTTTGCGAGAGCATCAACGTTTGTGTTTTTCTCCTTCGGGATCTATTCTATGGTGTATTTTTTGAACTGATCCAAATACCCTTTCACCTTGGTGAGATATGCAGCCATTTTCGGGCCTCTGGCTTGATACTCACCCTTCACCTGGAACACTACCAGTTGTGAGTCACTAAAGACATACAAATGGGTTACCTTTAAATCCTTAGCTAGCAGTAGGCCAGCCAACAGTGCCTCGTACTCTGCTTCATTGTTGGAAGCTTCAAATCCGAATCTTAAAGCGCAATACATCTTGTGCCCCTCAGGTCCCATCATCACTATGCCAGCGCCGGCTCCTCCTTCGTTAGATGCCCCATCTACATGGAGGCTCCATTCTTTGGGGTGCTTTTCCTCTTCATGCGTCAGTTCATTCTCTTCTACTTCTCCCTCCTCATGGGGTCGGTGTGCAAACTCGACTATAAAGTCTGCAAGTACCTGCCCGTTGATTGAGGTCCATGGGGTGTAAGTAATGTCAAATTGACTTAATTAAATCGACCACTTTAACAACCTTCCCAAAGTTTCCGGTTTGTGCAAGACTTGACGCAAAGGGGTGTTTGTGAGCACCTCGATAGCATGAGCATGAAAATAGGGCCTCAGCTCTCGAGAAGCCACTATCAAGGCATATGCCAACTTCTCTATTTCCGGGTACCGAGTTTCTGCGTCTATCGACCGCTTGCTCACATAGTACACGGGCTGATGATGCTTCTTTTCTCCTTTGACCAAGGCGACACTTATAGCATGCTCTGATACGGCTAGATACAAGTAGAGCTTTTCCCCTTTTTCTGGCTTGGCCAAAAGGGGTGGTTTTCCAAGGTGTTCCTTTAGCTTGGTGAAGGCTTCCTGACAATCATCATCCCAAGCAAACTTTTTGCTCCCTTTTAGGATGTTGAAGAAAGGGAGGCATTTGTCAGTGGACCTAGAGATGAACCTATTGAGGGCTGATACTCTCCCTATTAAGCACTACACCTCATTCTTACTTCGTGGTGGGCTCATTTCTAGCAAAGCCTTGATTTTTTCAAGGTTGGCCTCGATACCTCGGGAATTCACCATAAAGCCCAGGAACTTCCCTGATGAAACCCCGAAGGTGCACTTAAGTGGGTTTAGCTTCATTCTGAACTTTCAGAGGGTGCCGAACATCTCATTGAGATCATTTGTGAGCTCTTCTGCCTTCTTTGTCTTTACCAGCATCTCATCCACATATAATTCCATATTCCTTCCTATTTGATTTGCAAACATTCTGTTCACCAGCCTTTGATAAGGAGCACCTGCATTTTTTAAACCAAAAGGCATCACTTTGTAGCAATAAAACCCCTTGTCTGTTATTTGGTTGTACCCAGAATACGCATCCATGAAGCTAAGTAGCTTATGCCTCGCCGTGGCATCTACTAATTGGTCTATCCTGGGAAGCAGGAAGCTATTCTTAGGGCAGGCTTTATTGAGGTTAGTAAAGTCCACACAAGTCCTCCACTTTCCATTGGGCTTTGGGACTAACACTGTTTTTGATACCCATATTGGGTAGAATGCCTCTCGGATAAACCCATTTGCCTCAACTTTTCAACCTCTTCTTTTAGGGCCGCGTATCTTTCCGGGTCTAGCGCTCTCCATTTCTGCCTTAAAGGACTTGCTTTTGGGTCGATGTTTAAGTGATGACACATGACTGATGGGTCTATTGCTACAATGCCCTTGTGACTCCAGGCGAATATGTCAAGATTGGCTTTCAAAACTTCTACCAGCTTGTCCTTCACGACACCTGTAAGGTTTCTTCCTACCTTCAACTTTCTCAATGGCTCATTCATGACCATGATTCTTCCAACTCCTCTACCAGCTCGGCTCTAGGTTCCTCCGAGACTCGCGGGTCCAACTCGTGCGAGTATGTGCCTTCATGCATAACCATTACCATAGGCACCGATGGCTTTGTGGCTGTGCAGAGGGATGTGTTATAGCATTCCCTCGCTTCCTTCTGCTCTCCTTTCACGCTTGCTATTCCCTCGGGAGTTGGGAATTTCATAACTAAGTGGTACACATAAGTTATCACCTTCAATTCTCTTAGGGAGGGTCTCCCTAATACCGCATTGAAGGCTGAGGTGCAATCTACCACGACAAAGTTGGCCATTATGGTGGTTTGCTGGGTTGTTCTCCCATGGTGAGAGCTAACTCAATTGCCCCTAGGGGATGTTTTGAATCTCCTGTAAATCCATATAGGGAGGTACTGCAAGGCTTAAGGTGATGGATGTTTAATCCCATATTCTCCAAAGCTGGGCGATATAGGATGTCCACAGAGCTTCCAATATCCACCAAGACTCGATGCACCCTCATGTTTGCAAGCTAGACAGTCAACACCAAGGGGTCATTATGAGGGAAATGTACACCCCGTGCATCTTCTTCGGTGAAGGTTATTGAGTCATTCTCTCCCTTAAAACTCTTCGGGGGGTGTTGCTCCAAACTTAAGACACATGGTGGTGGATTTGGTCTGGCCTCCCTAGAATATTTGTCTTGCCCCTTCCTTGATTCACCTCTAAAGTCTGGTCCTCCGAAGATGGTCCTAATCTCTCCCTGCACCTCTCGGGCTACATCCCGTGCCCGCGGCGAGGATGCCCCTTCTTCCAGCCTTTGGTTCTCTTTTCGGACGTATCTACCCAAATGTCCCATGTCTATAAGCTCTTCGATTTGTACTTTCAAATGGTTGCATTCTGCGGTGGTGTGGCCGATATCTTTATGATACTGGCAATATTTACTGGGGTCTCTTTTTGACCAGTATTTTTTCATTGGCGGGGGCCTTCTAAAAGGGACCTGGTTTTCATTTGTGACGAAAATATGTTCCCTAACATGGGCAAGGTCAGTATAGAAGGTGTAGGGGCCTTGCCTGCGCCATCCGTGCACTGGGGCTTCCGAGGCCGATCCTCTCTTGTTCCTTCATAGACCCTCTTCTTCTTTGCACCACTTTGGCTCTCTCGGATTGAAGGTTTTGGTGGGGACTGATCTTTTCTGACCTTAAGGCTTTCGTGACCATCCTCTATGTGAATGTATTTCTGTGCCCGCTCGTAGAAATTTTCCAAATTTGTGACCTCTCTCTTGAGCATGTTATCCCATAACTTACTTCCCATAACTTACTTCCCGGGCGTACTCCAGCCGTGATGGCCATTTTTAGCTCTCTACGGGTCAAGCTCCCTACCTTGGCTGCCTCCGTATTGAACTTGTGGATGTAGCTCTTCAGACTCTCATTTTCTCCTTGTTTCATGTTAGTGAGGCTGGTGCCCGGCATTGTGTAATCATGTACGACATGATGTTGCTAGAGAAATTCATCGAAAAACTGTTGCCAAGACCTGATGGACCCTAGTCGAAGTCTTTTGAACCATTTGTACACAGGTCCTTTCAATGTAACAGCAAAGCAATGGCACCTGGCTCCACTACTAATCCCCCTAACTTCATTAGATCATTAAACACGTCCAGATGGTACTTAAGATATGTGTTTCCTTCATATGGGGTCATATGAGGCTCCTTAAAGTTGGCTGGGAACCGGATGGCTTGGATTTTCTTAATGAAGGGCGATTCATGGTCAAACTCCTCCTCAATGGCTTGTCCTCTAGATGCGGTGATGATCTTGCTCCGGAGGCTCTTCATTTCTGTGTCTAGGTCTTGCCTCCTTTTATTCAAGGAGTCTCTCAATGTGGATGGGTTAACCTTTCCTTTTCCTTTGTCCTCACGGGGTACCATAGGAGGTGTAGTCCTTTTATCCGCTCTTTTCTTGTTGAGCTCTTCTCACAAGTCTGGGGGAGTTTTCTTCGACGTGACCTCGACTTCGTTACGTGGGTCGACGTTGTTCCTCTGCTTTTGCCTCTGGGGCTGCTCAGGTGGTCCGGGATGTTCGCGCTACTTTGTCTGGGGGGTATTACTAGTGGAGAGCCGAGTTCTCCCATCGTCCACTTACACTATGGTTTCTACCCCCTCTTGTCCTTTCTCTTTTCGCCTAGGCAGAGGTATGCTCGATTTTCCTTGTAATACGCCATTTAACTCCTCTTGCATGTTCTCTAAGGTGGTTTCTAGCCTTCGGTTATTGCGATGCAGTTTGCATATCTCCTCTTCATAAAATTGAGATTTAGAACTCGAGCTCACAGAATGGACTCGGGGATGCTTGTCAGGTCCGCGTGTCGATGGGCCCGAATCTTGCCGGCCGAAGTTCGGCATCTGTGGCTGCCTTGGAGGCAGGAACTCATCGGCATCTCTTGCAAGGGCAGTTGTTGACCTTGGACGATTTTCCTCAGGTGGGACAGTCGGGGATGAGGCCTCCCTTTCATCTTCGTGAACCTCTGGTTCCTTTGGAGCCTCCACATTTTTGGGTGGAGGAGGATTCTTCATGGTGGCTATCAGTTGATCTCCATCAAGGTGGACCTCCACCTCTCGTGGCTCTCTCAGTCGTTTAGAACATCTTGGCATTTTTTTCCCACCGGAATCAATGAAAGAACAGTGGCTTGGCACTTATTCTTCCCACAGACGACGCCAAACTGTTGAAGGTGAGAGCTCGTCAATGATGTTAAGTTAGAAAAATCAAAGTATAGTGCTTATAAATGAAGAACTTCAAAAATCTAAACAGAAACTTAGAAAATAGTTGTAGAAGAAAAATGGGGAAAAGAACTTGTATTTCTCTGTTGTGTCCAGCTACAATGTTTTTTCCAACCCCCTTCAATGTTGAAGTGGGGTTCCCTTTATAGTGGGCTCTAATGGCGCCTGATACATTGTGGTCCAGGGAACCAGATTGTACACAAGCACATTGTTAGGAGAGTGGTATCAGGTGTAATGGTGTCGGCTCCAGTACATAGTCAGGGTCTGTGGGGGTGCCACCACTACTTATTTGGTATGAGGGTCAAGGGTCTGCAAAAGTCCTCCTGCATTGGTACGATGTCGTACTCCCACTACTTGCTTGGGGCGGGTGTTGTCCTTGTATTCAGACACCTCTTGATTTGTACGTGCATCTCATACCCATACGTGTACCCTGTACATAGTGGATGTTTTTACCTTCTGAAGATGTGCATGTTGATCTAGCCCCTTTATGTCTATCTGAGCATCATATTTCCTATTGATGAGAAATGATATATATGGGTGGTAAGCTTTGCTGGTTTGGTTAAAGGGGCTAGGTGTGAGAGGTCTCGCGGGGTGCCAAGCACAAGGCCGAATCGCGGGTGAGCTTGGGTATGAATCTGTCATGCAGGATCTTAGGGGCGAGGCTATGTAAGGCATGCCACTCTCGCGAGGCGCGCAAGACACTCCTTCTTGCGAGGCACGAGGCACGCGAGACGCTCCTTCTTGCGAGGCGTGAGACGCTCCTTTTTGCGAGGCACGAGGCCATCTAGGCAGGCACAAGGCACGTGAGATGCTCCTTCTTGCAAGGTGCAAGGCCATCTGAGCAGGCACGAGGCACGCGAGACACTCCTTTTTGCGAGGAGCGAGGCCATCTGGGAAGGCATGAGGCACGCAAGATGCCTCTTCTTGTGAGGAGCTAGGCCGTCTCTTGCGAGGCCCTAGGGACGTGGCTGGATGCGCGGGGCGTGGCGAGGCCATCTCTCGCGAGGCCCCTAGGGACGCGGCTGCCTCTGCAAGATGCTTGCCTCTTGCACCATGGACCTAGGTGCACGTGGTACTTTGGCAAAATCGTACCTTGCGAGACCCCTAAGGGCGAGAGGCCTTGCTATGTATGCCTTCTTGCGGTATGGACCTAGGTATACGAGGTGAGGGCATAACGGCCTCATGGAGGCGTGGGGGTGATGGCCTCGCAAAGGTGCATGAGGGCCTCGTTTGGCACACCTCCTGGGCTCATGAGACGCTGGAGGGGTCCTGTGTGGCACACTTGCTGGGGCTTCACTCGACAAGGCTTCCCGATACACACCTAGGGACGTAGGCACAGGTATGTACTTAGGCATTTATGGGACCTTAGCACGTGCTTTAGATCTTTTACAAGTATGGCCTTTTGAGCATCCACAATATTAAATTTATTAGCTTCATATTGTATAGCTTAAATTCCAAATTAATTCAATTTCAATAGTAAAATATCTTAATAATTAAAACTATCAATATATATTAAATTTATTAGATTCATATCTATATATAACATTTTCTCATGTAGTTTTTCATTAAAAATTACTAAAAAATTAAATTAAATTAAATTCAAAATTCAAATATATTAACAATTAAAAATATCTTAACAAATAAAAAATAGGGAAATTTGAACTTTTATGCTTAATGAGGGATATTAAGTCAAAACTATACTAGGCTCTTTAATCATTTCAAAATAATGCCAAAACTTTTGACAGTACCCAAAATGCCCCTCTCACAATTCCCCTACCCTTTTCTCTTCCCTCTTCTCGTTTCCCTCTATCTCTCTCTCTCTCTCTCTCTCTTGGTTCGCTCTCTCTCACTCACCTCACCTCACGACACCACTAAGAGCACTATGATCGACAGCCTTGGCACAGCCAAAAGCCGAGCTCCTCCCTAAGAGGAAGCCATTTGTAGAGATCAAGACCAAAGTAAATTTTGAGGAATCTTGGAGTAAAAACTTATGGGTAAGCAATTTTTTATTAAATACTTGGATTAGTGATGTTTCCTTTAAACTTTTTGGGTATTTCGAACAGATCTGAACAATATTTGCACATATTTTTAGTTTTTGTTTTGTTTTTTGTCGATCTGCATTTTCTGCAATTTTCTAGGTTTCAAGTGTGCTCGATGGTTGCTTGATGTCTTCTCGATGCAGGCTCGATGGCATATTAATTTTTATGGTTTCATGCTTTCTCGATGGTTACTCGATGCCTGCTCGATGCAAGCTCGATGGTAATGTGCATTCTCATGATTTCATGCATGCTTGATGGTTACTCGATGTTGGCTCAATGGTCATGTGCATTCTCACGATTTCATTCATGCTCGATTGTTACTTGATGCCTGCTCGATATAAGCTCAATGGTAGTGTGATCTTGCATTTTTCATACATGCTCGATTGTTTGCATGCTCGATATAAGCTCGATGGTAGTGTGATTTTGCATGTTTTCATGCATGCTCGATGTTTACTCGATGCAGGCTTGATGGTGTCCATTTTCATTTTGTCTTTTGGTATGCTCAGTGGTTATTATTTATTGCTTCATGGTCGCCGAGGCATACTCGATGGCATCCTCGACACATGCTTGTTGATTTTTTCTCTAGTTTTTTAGCTAATTGTATTTGTATTTGTGTTTTTTTTTATTTTAGGTTCTATTGCTTACGAATTTGTTTCTTACAACGGTATTTAGGAAACAGATGGTAGGAAATTGTATTTTAAGGATGTTGTAGGTGAAGTGATACCAATAGAGAATGATGTCACTTACTTGTAACTACTTGACATACTGCACGAGACATTTCATGTGGATGGAGATGTGTATGAATTGAAACTCGAGGTGTCGTACATATGCGGTGACCAACAATTTGCACCGGTTCAATTGAGGAATGATCATTAAGTTCATGTATTCTTAGGAATAAGCTTGAAAGAATGGATAGCCTTATGTGTGACTCTAGTTAAGAAGAATGTCATATCAGATCCTTCTCCTAGTGTGAACAAAAAAGACACAACCAATGTTGAACCATCTCCTACAGGTAGTAGTTACAAAAATCTTAGTGAGGTGGGCACTTTTGTTCTAGTTACTGATTTGATGGCTACTGTTTCGCTTGATATACCACATGGAGGTCCCACAGGTGTGCTTGAGGCATATGAGTACAATCCATATGTGAATGATGATCTAGTTGGTAATTGCTTTGAAGATAATGATGATGGTTTCGAGGATGACTCATATTATAGTGCAAATGTTTCAAATGAGGAGTTAGACATTTCCCAAGCCCAGCAAGTAAAAGAAGAGTTAGGACTGTCTCTTGCATAGGCACATCTTCCAACTCAAGGATGCCAAACTCCTGCCAGAAGCAGTAATCCTCCTGCTAGGATAGAAGATAACACTAGGTTGAGGGAGACAATTGTATTGAAAATATTAAGCGAATAGATCCTCCCATAGCTGCCTATCTGTAGGGAATTGGTTTCGACAAGTGGTCTCGTCCTTTCTATCCTTGGAAATGATACAATATAATGACAAGAAACTACACTAAAATCTTCAACAGCAAGACCTAGGATGCAAGAACCTTTCCAGTTACATTTTTTTTTAATTCATTCGGTTCACACTACAGTCTTGGTTTTCTGAATGACGTAGTGTGACAGAGAAGAACACCACCAAATTATCCACCCTGATGGAGACAGATGTAACGAACAATGCTAACAAAGGAAGGTTCATGAATGTTTATGCCCTTGTGCAATTCGAGTTTCATGCAACTGGTGCAGACGGTGATGTTGAAGTGAATTTGATGACGAAATCATGCTCATGTGGGGTATTCCAGCTCATAGGCATACCTTATCCCCATGCAGCTGCAGTGGCTACAGAGTGTGGGGTGAACCTTTACTCTTTTTGTTCACTGTTTTACACCATTGAGTCAAGGAGGAATTCGTACAAAGAAACCATTTACCCAACTGGGAACGAGGATGATTGGATACTCCAGATGACATTAAGAATATGGTAGTTGGTGTACCCGTAGAGAAACAACAAGTTGGTTGTCCAAAGACGCCAAAGTTAAGAAGACCAAGGACAAACTGTTGGCCATCTGGCGGGGAGAAAGATGTGAAAATGCATAAGTGCAGTAAATGTGGTGTTCGTGGCCACAACAAGTCCTCATGCAAAGCTTGGCTCTAAGTATAATTTTTGCTGTATTTTATTTAAACTAGACTGGTCAGGTTTTTTCTGTATTTTAGTTAAACTGTATTCAGTGTTGGTCATCTATTTGATTCCTCCTCGATGCATGTTTGAGTCCTACTCAATGGCAGCCAAGGCATGCTTGATGGCCACCAATGCATGCTTGATGGCCTTCTTGATGACTGTCCATGTGTATTTCCTGATGCCTAATAATTCTATTACTAGCTAAATTAACGAATAAAACTCGATGCATGCTCAACGACTACTTGACGCTTGGATTTTTAATGCTAATTGTCATTAATTATTTGGATGCTTGATGCCACTCCATGTTCTCATGCTTGATGTAAGTTCGATGCATGCTCGATACATAAATATTTTTTAATAACTTACAATTTAAGCAAATATATATAAC
The DNA here is from genome assembly GCF_963169125.1 of Humulus lupulus. Classification (NCBI taxonomy): domain Eukaryota; kingdom Viridiplantae; phylum Streptophyta; class Magnoliopsida; order Rosales; family Cannabaceae; genus Humulus; species Humulus lupulus. The sequence continues at coordinate 209,171,139 of NC_084795.1, forward strand.
AAGAAGAGAATATTCAATGCCTAACATTCTGATACCATAAGTCAAATGTCCACTTGTTTCAGAACAACTCCATGTTGTCATCGAAGATCGTGAGAAGTGGTAGCCTACCCAATAAGTGCTCGATGTGCTTGATGGCATACACACCACAATCTCCACTATGAACAAAACACAAACTGCATTAATAACAAAATCAACATAAAATTTAAAAAACTTGAATAATAACAAGGTGCAAATCAACCCATCGAATCCCTATCAAACCCTATCGAACATACATTGAATCCCTATCGAACCCACATCAAACCCTATCGAACCCAAATTAAGATAACTAAAACTAGGAAATATGCCTCCACCCTATCAAACCTATATCGAACCCCTACCGAACCCACATCGAACCCTATCGAACCCAAATTAAGATAGCTAAAACTAGGACATATGCCCCTTGTTGGAAAAACAATCAGAGTGAGCAGCGAAATGGCCGTTGTGGCCCAGTGTAAATAACACAAAAAATTTCCATCCTCATATAAACAGTTTATATGTTCAAGAAAACATCCAGACAGAAACATTAATATACAATATTATTAAGCATGCAACATATATATAAATATACACATATTTATATATATCATATACACATATGCACAAATATTCAAGAACAAAAATATTTACCTCTTGAAGCCTATCGAGTGTCATTGAGTCTTTTTGTATTTATATATATATCGATCTTCCTATCCAACACTTTGAGTACTCAAACCACGATCTTCCTGAGTGTTCTCTACTCCTCAAGATGTGTGAGGACACATATAGAAAATGGGTTTATAATTTAAGAATCACAAGTTGTTGACGCGGTTCTTCGCCAATAGGTAATTAAGAGAAGAAGAGAAAGGGATTAGTGCTAAAGGTGAATCGAAATAGATATATGATCTTAGAGGATGAAAGAGGTGACTCAAGACACGTTTTTTAAGTGGTTCGAAGGTTAAAATCCTTCTACTCCACTAGTCAATACTATTGATCTGTACTGAGTATTAGGTTACAGAGTATTTCTTACAAGAGATTATTTTTCCAACCTCTATAAACTCCCAGGGTCTCCATATTTATAGGAGAAGGCACCTGGAAGTTGGTAAGAAGGTCATCCCGTGACCTTCTTAGCTGTCGTATCTATTCTGTGACATTCATGATTAATTCCTAAACCTGACACATAAGTGTGGTCAAATCAATAGGTAAGGAGGTAATGGGCCGCACGGCCCAACCCAGTCGTGGGTGTCTGAACACGCACGTTCCTGCTGTAACGACCCGGATTTTCAAGACTCGATAATGCGGAAATATAAATGTTTTCATTTAACAAAATGTCTCAAAAACCCATAGAAAAAAAAAACTTTTTAAAAAGTCGTATGGCCATACTTAACATTTAGTCACAAACATGTTTTATAAAGATTAGAGTGAGCCTAGTTTAGGAAAATTACACAACATTTCCAAAAATAAAAAGGCTTCCCAAAAGGTCGGTCCACATGTACATTTGGAAGGAAGACTCCAGCGCTCACTGCTCTGCCTTGCCCTTGTTCTTACCTACAACATGAAACAACTAGGTAAGCGAAAACGCTTAGTAAGATCAACTTCCAAACAAAGCAGATAGAGAAATAGGGATCCGGACCCTACACAATCAATTTCAAGAACGCTAAAGCGTCCTGGCAAACTTATGGTCATGCCTGATAACCAAGGATAAATTAATTCACATCTAGATAAAAATCCTGCACTCAGAAAATCCCAGAACAAGCAGATATATTATATCGCAACTAATTCATATCAACAATTATATCCCTGCACTCAGAAAATCCCAGAGCAAGCAGATATATTATATCACAACTATATCTTACCAACAATTATATCCCTGCACTCAGAAAATCCCAGAGCAAGCAGATATATTATATCAGCATATAATTCGAGACCAACGCTCGACAATTTCCAACAATTCAGGCGTAACGCGCCCTCCAACATAATTGCTAATCTGTAAAAGAGAACCGAGTCTCCACACTAAGATCTAGCCAATAAATATCCTCAACAATGGTAACTATCGTGTTACCTAGGGCATCGCGACTTATCCAAGAGTGTAATCCAATTTACACGGTTTTACGGAGACTTCTATGTTAATCAGTGGTGCTGGTGAGCAGCTGCCCCTAGAGTGTTCAACCTCACTCAATCTTGGCAACCCCTAGTATCTCTAGGCACTCTCACAGAATGGCCAATATTCACGGTTGCTATCCGGGAATAACTTATCAGAGCACTTGCTCGGATTCTAACCGTCCAATGATTAAGTAAGCATGAGGGCCCCTAGGTCCCATTTATCTTGGCGCCCCTAGGTTTAACCAGCTTATCCTCATCTCATGGCCACTCGTCGCGGTAATGAACCGGACATAAATAAAATCAAGCAGTGTGACGGGGATCAACCGTCTAGGATATGACGGACTTCTACCGTTCATATTTTCTAAATCAGCAGTCACTAGACTAACGTCTCTAAGCAACTTTCTATGACAGCCTATATATGTGCATGTATCCCTATACTAACATACAAGACAATAATCATTTCATGTTGCAGCCATACAATATAAGTTGACTTACTTGGAGTCCTTAGCGCTCAGCAGGTTTTCACCCTCCAACGTTCAGTCCAGTTACGCTTAGCCAATATTGTAGTTATCCATACAGTATACTCGGATTAATTATGGCACTAATAATTCATCATTATTATTTTGGGCAGTTTGGTCATTTTAATAAAAGTCATTTGTAAGGATTTATAATCCTTATTTCGTTTTAAACCTATTAAGGAAAGTCATACAAAATATTCGAGACTAAACCCTAAGTCTCGGGGAGACCTATCCTAAGGTCTCGATACCTAGGCTCGGGTATCACAATGGTATTTCCCACAATCCGCTAAAAATCTTATTCTTTCAAGGTATCGCTATTAACCCGCACTTTTAACTAGTCGGTTAAAATATGTAAGATTTTAGCCGGTATTATATCCAGAAAATACAAATAAATTCCTTAATTATTTTTAAAGAAAATAAACTCTTTAAATTTTCCTTTTATTTTTCTTAAGGTTTTAATATCTAAAAACTGTTTTAAGAAAATTGCCTAATTTGTCTTAATTAGGAAAACCGTTATAAATTTCTCATCTTGACTAATTAATTTTCCAAAAGCAATTAATCAATTTTACTTACTAGGAAAATAATTTATTTAATTATTTTCTCAAAATATAGGGTTTTAAACCCTCTTTTAATTTATGAACTATTAATAAATTAAATCTCTTATTTTTAGAAAGAATAAAAACTCTTTAATAAAAATAATTCATTTAAACTCAAAGGGATAATTTTAGTGAAAATATGATTTCAAGACTTACCAATTTATATCTTGAAATAAGCAAAATTTTACTTTTTACCTTATGTTCCAAAATCTCATTTTTACACTAAGTGTGAAAAACCTAATTTTCACATTTTTAACTACATACTTCGTTAGTTCATAACTTGAAATTTACTTACCCAATTGTTACCAAAATTTCCCAATTCCATTTTTGTTATTCCATTTAGGTCTTTGTAAAATCTTAGGTCAAAATGAGCATTTTTGATTGGTGAAATCATTTTCCAACAATGAGGTAAAAATGACCTTATTTTCAAGTCCTTATTTTTTCCAAACTTTGACAGCTAATAACTTTCAAACCGTTTAATATTTTCTTACCAAATTTTACAGTGGACTAATACGTTATGCCAGAAATATGTCCACAAAATTTTAGAAAAATTTGGGTTCATTTGCCCTATACAGTGGCTGTCCAAACTTGGTTCCGAAAATAAGAATACGAAAAAACAGGTTTTTACCTAATCTTTGAAATAGCATAACTTACTCATTTCTAAACATTTTTTAGTGTTTCAAAAGCTCAATTTTATGTACTCAATCTCAAAAACATCACAGTACAATTGAATTTTACAAAAACAATATACAGTGGCTGCTTGACCCCTTGGAAGTCACAGCTCAAAACATGTTTTGTTTTAGGGTATCCTACAAAACCCTTGGGGGTTTTGGTTCCCATTTTCAAAAATCAATACACATGCATCATAAAAATTATTAAACAACTACCATAACCTTATTACATCACCAACAAGAAACTTTAAGCATTAAATATACAAAATAATGCTTAAAACTAAAAACCCTACAACAAAATCATCAAAAGTAAACTTTTTACCTCTTTGGTGTTCTTGCTTGAGGTTTGGACCTTCCTATTAGCTTTGGCTCCTCCAAAACCTTTCAAAAACCCTAACCAACTTCCCCCAACAACATAGTTAATTAGCTATTTGAAACTCTAAGCTTAAAACTTTACAAAAGCCTAGATTAGTGAAGCTTTACCTTAGGGAAAATACTTCCTAGACCAAGACTTAGCCTCCAAGTTTTCCTTGGTGTTCTTGAGGTTGAATATTGAGAGAAAACTTTGAGAGGTCTTCAAAAAAGATGATAGTGAATGAGAGAGGGAGAGTGGTCGGTTTCTTAGGGGGGTTAGAAGAGTTTATGGTATCTAATTTATCTCAAAATCACTCAAGTGTTTTCCTCCCACTTGCCCACTTGACTTCTTAATTAAATGGGATTTAAATTTTATAAAAATTTAGCTTCACACCACTCTAAAACACCACATGGCCGGCCAACCCTTGATATATATAATCATTTCATTTTTTTTTTTTTTTTAATAAAGGTTAAAAAAGGTTTCATAAGAAGAAAAGTCCAAATTGGCTTTTGACACCTTTTTCACTCTTATTAAGTTTTAATCACCAAACTTAACATTAATTAATTAAATTAAATTAAATGTCTCTCACATTTAATTTAATTAATCACATAATAAAATTTTACCTAAGGTCCATTCATGGAATAAAATTCCCCATTTCGGTAGAATTAGGCATTTAACACAAAATGCCCTAAAATTTCCATTTTCTTTTAGGTTTATTATTTTTGACCAAACTTTAACTTTTATGAATGTATTTTATGCCCAAAATATAATTTCCATGATTTTTCGTTTTATTTTCCGAGATTTTTACCCGATCAGGGTTTTTGTGTCGGTCGAGGACCGAAAGTCTTATCTTGACTTTTAAAATCACAAAATTCAATTTTTTTTGGCTAGCAATAACTCATGGAATACTTACAAACAAAATATAATATTATTTAAAATAATATTCTTAACCCGGGGGAAAAATCCCGACCCGAGTCGTTTAAAGGTACCCAAAAACGTAGGACGTTACACCTGCTGCGTGTCCGAGAAGTCAGGGGGATATCAGACACGTGATGCCTAATATATGAACGTTTACCTTGCGTGTGTTGACTTCACAAAGGGTCACAGCCTCCATGTCCAGCTCATACCATGAGCTTCATACTTAGCTCGGTCTTCGGCCTTCGGAATCCCTGCCCCGGCCTTGGGCGGTGAAGGCGAGCTCTTGGGGCTTGCTCGAGCTAAGAAGGCATGACATTATGACAGAAGCTCCAGCCCTGGGGATGATCATGAGGTAATCATGGCTAGGCTGAAGCTCGGCTTGCTAATCAGCCCGTGGGAAAATCAGGGCGTACATCTACCCCCCAAGCTCCTGCTCGTGGTATATCACGCCGTATATAAGACCACAGCAGGGGATTTCAGACTTCCCCATGAACTCTTCGTATTCCACTTTTTATGCAAGCGCCTGATACGTGGAACATCGTGGGTGGTGACGGTACGTCTTATGAGAACTGCATTTAATGGCCTAGCCTATGCCCAGCCGTCGTTTCGTATTTCGAGTGGGGGGCCTCGGATCCCTCATCAGGGCCATCCAACGGCCCTCTACACGTGATCCTTTACGCATATAAAAAGGGGTGGCCACCCTACGCATGGGCCACCCTTTCATTCGAAATTTTTCAAACTTCTCTTCTTCTTCTCTCTTTATCTCAGAAGAACAAACCCTCTACTCTGTTACTGCTACTTTCAGCGTTCAAGAAGCTTAGGCGCACGGATTTCTTCAAAGCTTTGGAAGCCAATACACCGACAAAGCTTTTACCAAGGCGACACCTCCATCCACCTCCTAGCCACACACTGTAAGTTTCCTGACCATGTGCGTTTTGAAAATATATGCCACTGTAGCATAGGTAAAAAATTTACTGTAGCCGCATGCAAGGTTTTACTGGGTTTTGTGGATACGGAGGGTGAAAGCCCTTTTTAGGTTAGGGTATCTTTGCTGTAGGAAACCATTTTAGAGTATGGGTTTTAGGATGCTTTCTCTGGGGAAAATTTTCTGGGTAGGAGTTTTGGTAATTTTAGGTGCAAAACCGGGTAGCTTAGGGAACATGCCTCACAGGCAGTTTTGCAATTTTCTGCCTACTGAAACTTTCCCCCCAAGGAAAATTCTATCCTAACCCTCCTGACACACGAATCCCAAGTACTCGGGGATTTGTTGGGAGCACAGGCGCGTGTTCATCGAACCGCGTGGTCCCACTCTCCACGGGCTGGGCTTAACTCAGCTTGTGCAAATAATAATTGCTTTTTCCTCATGCTTGGGTCACCTTTTCTGAAATGTTTTCTTTTGTTCGTTAGGCGACCAGATGGCTCCAAAGAGGAATCTCCCCCAGAATAACGTCAGCAGCTCAGCCTCCCAGCAGGATAGAGGAAAGGCGGCGATGCCTAGCTCCCCGATCCCCCGCTTCGGGCCGGCAGTGGAGAAGGAGGTCGAGGTGGCCCCTGATGCATTCTTTGAGGCGGAGAGGATCGTCTCAAAGATAATCGACCAGGTGAAGTTTAACAAAATCTTCATTTCCCACAACATCGCCCTGGGGAAAGCATCCGTAGTGGCCTGACCTGCTTCAGATGGCGAGCGGAACTGTGCGCCGCTCGACGAGTCGTTCGCGGCCTGGAGTGGTGAACACTTTAAGGCAGGGGCCTTCCTTCCACTGGATCAGTATTTTGCTGATTTCCTCAACTACGTGGGGTTGGCCCCGTTTAAGCTCCCCCCCAACTCCTACCGTCTGCTGGCAGGGTTGAGGTATTTGTTCCAGAAGCACGAGTGGGAGGTCCCCACTCTTGCAGACATTTTATATTTCTTCTGCCTCAAAGCCAGCCCGGACCAGCGGGGGCGAGGCGATGGGTTTTACTATCTAACCCGGTTTCCCAATACGGCAGCGGTCATCGAGCTGCCCAGCCACCCTAATGACTTTAAGGACCAGTTCTTCATGTCAACTGGGTTCCGGAATTACGAGCATCACTATTTCAATCGTCCTTGTAAGTTTTCTCCGACCTTAGCTCGTACTTTAAGTGTCATTTTAGCTCCTCTCGTACCCCGTTCTGACTCAGACTAATCTTGCAGCCATCTTCACGAGGACAGAGAAATCTGTGACCCTCGGGGCCCAATACGAGACACTGGCGGGCTTGCCCCCCAGTGAGAAGGACTACCGGGTGCTCGTGACAGACAAGACGATGGTGGCTTGTAAGATGATTTTCCCAAATCAGACTTTGAATCTAAGGAGGCCTCGGGGGCCTCCCCAAGTTTGCACCTCTATACCCATCATCGTGGAGGAGGTCGTGATGGACGAGGACGAGGAGTACGAGACTCCACTTGTGAGGAGCAGGAAGCGAGCGCTGGAGGTCGCCCAGATAACGGACGAAGAGAGGATCCAGTCTGGAGCAGCCGCGGGTCCCTCGGGCCAAGGTAACCTTTACATATTTAGGAACTTAGATAGGGCCATTGCCGACCCCCGGCTAGCTAGATTCAACCCCCGACAGCTCGTCCATCATCACCGAAGTGATCCAGACCTGGACACAACCCTGCTCCACTGCGTCGATCGGCTCGTGTTCGACTACCAAGATAGCCGACCTAGGGGTACCGTAGTAGTAGATAACACCCTAGCCTTTAGGTCGATCCTATTCGAGGAGTATGGGACCAACCTTCGCTCATGGCCATCACTCCAGAGGGGTATCTTAGCTCCGGGGTTTAGGCAGTATGTAGGAGAATCTAGCCCTGAGTCAGACCCGGACCCAGAACTTGCGCCAGTTCGGGAAGTAATCGTCTTAGGTTCTTCTTCCAACTCGGGGGGTAGGGCTCCCTTAGTATTCGCATACTTTTTACCTTTAACCCTTTGTCTTTGTCTCTGTATGGTTGCTAACTTGTACTAACCATGTTTTTGTTTTGACAGAAGAGATGTCTCAGTCCGAGGAGAGCCTGCGAGGCGCATTCTTCGGGGGGAACCCCTCAGCCGGGCCAAGAAAGAAAAGGCTCTGGGCGTCCAAGAGCGCCGCTGGTGTCTCCACCAAGTCTCCGGCAAAGGAGAAGGAGAAACCCCCGCAGACCAGGTTGCAGGAGCGATTCCTCCTGCTGCAGGAGCAGGCCAAATGCCTCCACCACCTCCGCGAGCTCCAGCCGCCACCCAGGACGCAGGAACGGAGCTCGGGACTTCAGCCGTGGTGGCCTCCGATGTACGCATCCCAGTCAATCCCCAAGACCTGGAGAAAATCCCAGAGGCCTTCCGGGGAACGGTGTATGAGTCGGCGAACTACGCCGTCAGCCATATATACAAGTTCACTGAGAAGGAACTCCGGGCTATTGAGACAATGAGCCCGGTTGGCGTAATGGAGTCTTCAATGAGCATGACCCTAACGGTAAGCTGCCCTGTTTTCTTTAAAGCTTTTACCATTACACTTTGCCCTATTTTTCCTCTAAGGCAATTTATCTTTCATTTCTCGCAGGGCGTCGTCGCTCTTCACCGGAGCATCATCAGGGCGAAAACTCAGCTCGAGGATATGAGGGCCGAGCACCAGGCCTCTCTTCAGGAGGCTAAGGCGACTAAAGATTCCTTGGCGACCTCGAAGGCCGAGTTGGAGAAGACTCGCTTAAAGGTCCAAGAGCTCGAGACCTCCCTTGCCACCTCGCGGACAGACCTCGAGGCTGCGAAGACTGAGATCCAAGCCACCCTGGAGGCCGAACGGACCACTTCGGAGCAGTCCATGGAAGATCTATTCTATCATTGCTGGGCCTACAATCTATAGGCTGACTTTTCTTTCATGTCACCGAGTCTTTGGGCGCACTTGCTGGTGATGTTCCAAGCTCGCCTTGAGAAAGAGGCGCCGCCTTCGAAAACAAGGGAAGGCTCTGGCGCGGCAGAGCAGGGTGAGACAGCGACCTCCCAGGGGCCATCTGACGGAGCTTAGGGCGTTTTTCCTCTTTTGCCCTTGAATATTTTTAAGTATTTTTTTTTTGATGTAACCTTTGCATGAGGTGTTTTCACCTCGAGACAAATTGCTTTGACGTTTTTAATTTACGCTTTTTCATGCCTCTTCGCGCTTTGGTTACAATATTTTTTTTTTGAGAAACTTAGTTCGCGTTAATTTTTATCCAAATCTCGAGCTCTTTAGGAAGAACATCGATCAATAGATTTAAATTAACTTCTAAGTTTTATGACTCGGTTAAAACCAGGAACTTAATTTGAAAACTTAGTTCGCGTTAACTTTTATCCATATCTCGAGCTCTTTAGGAATAACATCGATCAATAGATTTAAATTAACTTCTAAGTTTTATGACCCGGTTAAAACCAGGAACTTAATTTGAAAACTTAGTTCGCGTTAACTTTTATCCATATCTCGAGCTCTTTAGGAAGAACATCGATCAATAGATTTAAATTAACTTCTAAGTTTTATGACCCAGTTAAAACCAGGAACTTAATTTGAAAACTTAGTTCGCGATAACTTTTATCCATGTCTCGAGCTCTTTAGGAAGAACATCGATCAATAGATTTAAATTAACTTCTAAGTTTTATGACTCGGTTAAAACCAGGAACTTAATTTGAAAACTTAGTTCGCGTTAACTTTTATCCATGTCTCGAGCTCTTTAGGAAGAACATCGATCAATAGATTTAAATTAACTTCTAAGTTTTATGACCCGGTTAAAACCAGGAACTTAATTTGAAAACTTAGTTCGCGTTAACTTTTATCCATATCTCGAGCTCTTTAGGAAGAACATCGATCAATAGATTTAAATTAACTTCTAAGTTTTATGACTCGGTTAAAACCAGGATAGGACTTAGTCAACGTTAACCCTTATCAATATCTCGTGCTTTTAAGAAAACAACGGTCAATCGATAAGAATCAACATCTAAGTCTTTAAGGAGACCTGGTTATATCCAGGTACCATATGCCCCCCAAGTAACTGGGAAAGGGTCTTTCGTGGTTACTTTAAGATTACACTTGCAAATATGCGTAAAAAGCTGATTTTCATTAATACATAAAAAGTGGCCTTCCAGGCCTTACAAGTGGATCATTGATAATATCTCTTTAAGTGGATGGCGTTCCAAGTCCGCGAGACCGCCCCTCCATCAAGTCGAGCTAACTTATAAGTTCCCTCCTTGATGACTTCGATGACCTGGTATGGTCCTTCCCAGTTCGGTCCCAAAACTCCATCTTTCGGATCTTTTCCGGCGAGGAAAACTCTCCTCAGGACCAAGTCGCCCATGCTAAAAGCGCGTTTTCTGACCTTGGTGTTGAAGTAGTGGGTGATTTTCTGCTGATAATGGGCGAGCTGGAGTTGTGAATCCTCTCGCCTTTCCTCAACCAGATCGAGGGAATGGCACAGGAGCTCATGGTTTCGATCTTGGTCGTAAGACTGGACTCTATGCGAAAGAACCTTTATCTCCACGGGGAGGACTGCCACACTCCCAAAGGTTAAGGAAAAGGGAGTATGACCCGTAGGAGTCCGATGCGAGGTCCGGTATGCCCATAGGACCTGGGGGAGCTGTTCTGGCCAGACCCCCTTCGCTTCATCTAATCTTTTCTTGAGGCTCGCCTTTAGGGTCTTGTTGACAGCTTCGACCTGGCCATTAGCCTGAGGATAGGCCACGGAGGAGAAACTTTTTACAATCCCGTGTCTTTTACAGAACTCGGTGAATAGGTCGCTGTCGAACTGAGTGCCGTTATCGGAGACGATCTTCTTGGGCAGGCCGAAGCGACAGATGATGCTTTTTACCACGAAGTCAAGCACCTTTTTGGATGTTATCGTTGCCAACGGCTCTACCTCCGCCCACTTAGTAAAGTAGTCGATGGCTACCACGGCGTAACGGACCCCGCCTTCTCCAGTGGGGAGGGCGCCAACCAAGTCTATCCCCCAAACGGAAAACGGCCATGGGGACGAGATCATCTTCAGCTCGACCGGAGGAGCTCAAGCAACTACAGCGAATCGCTGGCACTTGTTGCACTTCTTCACATATGAGATCGAGTCTTTGGATAGAGTTGGCCAGTAATACCCTTGCCTGAGAACCTTTAAGGCCAAGCTCTGCCCCCCGGTGTGGTCTCCGCAGAAACCTTCGTGAACTTCTTGCAGGATGGCCTTCGCTTCACTAGGAAGAACGCACCGGAGGAGAGGTAGGGAATGCCCACGTCGGTACAACACCCCATCGACCAACGTATATCTCGGAGCTTGATACAGGATTCGCCGTGCATCGTTACGCCCTTCAGGCAGCTTGCCCTCGACGAGATATTCAAGAATGGGGGTCATCCAGGTCAGCCTGGCGTCGACCATCTCGACCTCCGCCCGGTCTTCTTCTATACTTGGTATTTCCAAGAATTCTATTGGCACCAACCCCAAGGTCTCCGTCTCTCCCGAGGTGGCGAGCTTGGCAAGAGCATCTGCATTAGCGTTCTGTTCCCGAGGTATCTGTTCAATCGATCCTCGCTCAAATGCGGACAAATCGGCTTTTACCTTTGCCAGATATGCGGCCATCTTGGGTCCCCGCGCCTGATACTCGCCCAGAACCTGGTTTACCACGAGCTAGGAGTCACTGAAGCACTGGACGGAGCTCGCCTTTAACTCCTTGGCTATCCTCAGCCCGGCCAACAAAGCTTCGTACTCTGCCTCTTTGTTGGAGGCCTTGAACCCGAACCTTAGTGCCGAGTGGAATCTATGTCCCTCGGGGGATATTAGAATGATTCCGGCCCCGGAGGCGTTCTCGTTGGATGAACCATCCACGAAGATCCTCCACAACGATTGGGGCGAGGTGACCTGAGGTGAGCCCTCTGCTGGATTCTCCTGGAATCCCGTGCATTCTGCCACAAAATCGGCGAGGGCCTGACTTTTTATAGCAGTTCGTGGAGGGTAGAAAATCTCGAACTGACTGAGTTCGACCGCCCATTTTAACAAACGTCCCAATGCTTCAGGTTTTTGCAAAACCTGCCTTAGAGGCTGATCGGTCATGACGTGTACTGAGTGAGATTGGAAGTACGGCCTGAGCTTTCGCGAGGCCGTGATTAGGCAGAACGCCAATTTTTCCATCAGTGGGTATCGTGATTCTGCCCCGAGAAGTCTCTTGCTGATGTAATAGACTGGCTTCTGAACTTGGTCCTCTTCTCGTACCAGTACGGCACTAGCTGCATCCTCAGTGACAGCCAGGTAGAGAAAAAGAGGCTCTCCTGCCTTAGGTTTGGATAGCACGAGCGGTTCAGCCAGATGTGCCTTCAGGTCGAGGAATGCGCTTTCGCATTCTACTGTCCATTCAAACTTCTTGTTTCCTCGGAGCAGGTTGTAGAAGGGCAAACACTTATCAGTTGACTTGGAAATAAACCGGTTGAGCACTGCCACTCTTCCTGTTAAGCCTTAGACATCGTTCCGCGACCTGGGCGAAGGAAGCTCGAGCAGTGACCTGATCTTATCGGGGTTTGCCTCGATTCCTCGGGTATTGACTATGAACCCCAGGAATTTCTCTGAAGCGACTCCAAAAGTGCATTTCTGGGGATTGAGCCTCATGCCGTATTCTCATAGTATTTTAAAACATTCTTCCAGGTCGGAAACATGGTTATCGGCAGTCTTTGACTTGACTAGCATGTCATAAACGTACACCTCCATGTTTTTACCGATCTTGTCCACGAACATTCTATTTACTAGCCTTTGGTAAGTAGCTCCGGCGTTCTTTAGTCCGAACGGCATGACCTTATAGCAATAGACATTAGTCGGGGTCATGAAGCTGGTGTGTTCCTTGTCCGCCGGATTCATCGCGATCTGATTGTAGCCTGAGTACGCGTCCATAAAGGACATGAGCTCGTGCCCCGCCGTGGCATCCACCAGCTGGTCAATCCTTGGCAATGGAAAACAATCCTTGGGGCAGGCTTTATTCAGGTCGGAGAAGTCGATGCAGGTTCGCCATTTTTCGTTGGGCTTTGGAACTAGCACGTGGTTGGCGACCCATATTGGAAACTTGGCTTCGCGGATAAAGCCACATTTTTTTAGCCGGGTTACTTCTTCTTCTAGGGCTTCATCCTGGGTTGTTCCTAAACGTCTTTGCTTCTGAGACTTGGCAGGAATGCTTTTATCCAGATGTAGCGTGTGCATGATGACACTCGGGCTAATCCCCACCATGTCCTCGTGGGACCAGGAAAATACGTCTAAGTTAGCCCGCAGAAACGTAGTCAGCTCTTCCTTCCTCTTGCCACAGAGATGTTTCCCGAGCTTGACCATCCATGATGGATTTTGTGGATCAAGGTTCACCTCCTCGAGCTCCTCAATACCCTGGAGCTCGGATCTGTCTTCGCCTACTCGGGGGTCAATATCCTCACTTAAAGCGACATTTCCCCCTTTGGCGCTTTGAGGTTTTTCAATATCAGGGTCCGCTGAGGGTTCCTGAGATTCTTCTTCACTCAGAATGGCCATAGCCAGCTGCCCGGGTTTAGATTTTCCCTTCTTGGAAATGCTGTAGCATTCCCTGGCAGTGAGCTGATCACCCTTGATAGTGCAAATTCTTGTTGAAGTAGGGAACTTCATGGCGAGGTGTCGAATGGAAGTGATAGCCTCGAAAGCGATGAGCGTAGGTCGGCCCAAAATGGCGTTGTAAGCAGTGGGGCAGTCTATGACCACGAACTCGAGTAGTTTGGAGACTGTCTGAGATTCTTCCCCTAGGGTGATCACCAGCTCGATCATCCCTATCGCCGCTGATCCTTCTCCCGAAAAACCATACAGCATCATGGAGGTTGCCTTTAGCTCGGCAATGGTCAAACCCATCTTCTCTAAGGTGGATCGGAAGAGGAGGTTCACCGAGCTTCCATTGTCTATTAGTACCCTCCTCACTCTCCGGTTGGCGAGCTGTGCTGCTACAACTAAGGGATCATTGTGAGGGAACTGGACATGGCCTGCATCTTCCTCCGTAAAAATGATTGGTTGCCTCTCCAATCGCTGCTGCTTTGACTGGCGCTGCTCCGGGACGAACTCCACTCCGTTGTGAGCCTTTAGTTCATTCACGTATCTCTTATGGGCATCTCTGCTCGTGCTAGCCATGTGCGGTCCTCCAGAGATGGTGGATATCTCTCCTCCGACCACGGGGGGAGGGACACCCTGATCTACCCGAGACCCGGGCTGACTGGCTGGGGCTTCTGGAGCAGGTCGACTTGCTGGGACCCTGTTCCGCGAATATTGAGCCAAGGGACCGCCTCGGATGAGAGTCTCAATCTCATCTTTTAAATGCCTACAATCGTCGGTATTGTGGCCGATGTCGTTATGAAAACGGAAAAATTTGGAAGTGTCTCTCTTTCCCTTGTGGTGCTTCAATGGCTCCGGCCTCTTCCAAGGGACCCGAGTAGAGTTGGCCAAGAAGATACTCTCTCTGGACTGAGTGAGCTCGGTATACGTCGTGAAAACAGACTTAAACTTATCTACGGACTTATTCTTCTTTTGGCCGTGCTGACTGTTTTCGCCATTTCCCTTTCTTTTGCCTCCGCCGGGCTGGTTGCTCTGTGTGACGTTTGGGGTCGTTGCCACGACCTCAGTCCCTACTCCCGCGGGCTAATCGGGAACCTGGCTGGTTCCCGTAGCTGAGGCTTCGGCTTCTTCCAAGTTTATCCATTCCTGGGCCCTGTTAAGGAATTCGTTGACTGAGCTGACTCCCTTCCTCTGTATATCCTTCCATAGGTCTCCTCCAACAAGGATTCCAGTTCTCATGGCCATGAGCTTGGAGCTATCATCCACGTCTCTAGCCCGAGCAGTGACGTTCGCGAATCTGCTCAGGTAGGCCTTCAGAGTCTCACCAGGCTGCTGTCTCACGTTAGCTAGGGAGTCGGCCTGAACACGGGCGCCCTGGGAGGCTCGGAATGCCCTTTTGAAGTCGGCTGAGAAGGTCTTCCAGGAACTGATTGACTGTCTTTTACTTTGCTTGAACCACTGTCTGGCAAGTCCAGTCAGTGTGGAGGGGAAGATTAAGCATCACAGCTCCGGGCCAATGTTATGGGCCATCATTAGGGTGTTGAACATCCCTAAATGGTCCGACGGGTCTCCGTCCCCGTTGAACTTTGACAAGTGAGGCATACGGAAACCAGATGGGTATGCCATCGCTGCTATATTGGGGGCAAAGAGTTCCATCTCGTCTCTCGAATCATATTCGTCTTTTTCTTTTTCTGATAGGAGCTTCCTCATCAGCTCTTCCAACTGAGTCAGGCGCTCGAGGGTTTGGTCCTGATGTCCTTGGTTATTCCAGGGCTTTTCAACAGCTCCGGATCCATTGTACACATTTGGTGGGTTATTGCCCCTCCTATCCTGAGATAGGTTATTTGGGACATTCCCTCCGTTATGTACTCCAGACAGAACCCCCCCTGAACGAGCCTGGCCATCTCCTCCTGCTCTGTCCCCTCTATGAGAGTTAGGCGATCTCGCAGGTCACCTCCCTGGGTGGTTTGGTGACTTTGTACCGAACTTAACCACTGACGCAGGTCTCCCCCAAAGAGATCACTCCGGCGACTGCCGGTCCAGTGACTCCTGCTGGATAGGCTTCAAGTCTGCCTTTGGTGTTGACGACCTGAGCTTTCCCCTGGCGCCCTGCTACGCCGGGAAGGTCCAGTTGATGGCGGGTTTCTCCTACTACCACCATAGGCTGGGATGTCCCGGATGGGCCGAGGAGGAGACGGATATCGGATCGGAGATGGAGGATGCCTGACTGGGGAGGCGATCCTAGTTCCGTCTGGACGGATCAAGTTTGGTGGGGGCCTTTCGGCCCTGCCAACCTGTTGATCCCATGCCGAGCGATCTGGACGAGGCGCAAGACGGTCATCGGGGACGGGCTGACGTCGCGAGCCCTCCCCGGATATCCTTCGGGAATCTCCTCGAGCTCTCCTGGGCGTCCTCGAGGATGGCTGAGAGCTAGGAGTGATGTCCTGACCGAACGGCTGTGTTGCTGTTGTCCGGTCCTAGGCATTTCCTCAAAGTTTGCCTCTCGATGGTGTGATGAAGGGGTAGAGTTGGCTGTCGGAAGTCTATCCGAACGGCTATGCTTGGACCGGTTACCCCGGTGAGACTTAGGAGCCTCGCCTTGCCTCTCTCCGACGTTAACGTCGGTTGTGAGGGGGGCTAATCGGGCCAGGATATCCTGGATTTGCTGGCTAGCTGTTGCTAACTGGCTCCTCAGTTGAGTGTTCTCCATCTCCACCGCAGTATAAAAACATGAGTTCGGATTAGGTGGCCGAGGCGCCGAACTACCGGTATCATCTTGGCCCACCGGCTGTTTTCCTGGCCGCTGCTGGACTTCAGGAACTTGCTCATCAAGGATGGTAGTATAATGAGCCTCCTGTCCATCATGTTGTTCTGTCTTGTTACCATGCCTGGACCGAGTAGTCACCATAGTTGGATGTTTGCAGCAGCACTAATCGAACTTGGTCTCAATGAAAGCACCAAACTGTTGACGCGGTTCTTCGCCAACAGGTAATTAAGAGAAGAAGAGAAAGGGATTAGTGCTAAAGGTGAACCGAAATAGATATATGATCTTAGAGGATGAAAGAGGTGACTCAAGACACGTTTTTTAAGTGGTTCGAAGGTTAAAATCCTTCTACTCCACTAGTCAATATTATTGATCTGTACTGAGTATTTGGTTACAGAGTATTTCTTACAAGAGATTATTTTTCCAACCTCTATCAACTCCCAGGGTCTCCATATTTATAGGAGAAGGCACCTGGAAGTTGGTAAGAAGGTCATCCCGTGACTTTCTTAGCTGTCGTATCTATTTTGTGACATTCATGATTAATTCCTAAACCTGACACATAAGTGTGGTCAAATCAATAGGTAAGGAGGTAATGGGCCGCACGGCCCAACCCAGTCGTGGGTGTCTGAACACGCACGTTCCTGCTGCGTGTCCGAGAAGTCAGGGGGATATCAGACACGTGGGATATCAGACACGTGATGCCTAATATATGCACGTTTACCTTGTGTGTGTTGACTTCACAAAGGGTCACAGCCTCCATGTCCAGCTCGTACCACGAGCTTCATACTTAGCTCGGTCTTCGGCCTTCAGAATCCCTGCCCCGGCCTTGGGCGGTGAAGGCGAGCTCTTGGGGCTTCCTCGAGCTAAGAAGGCACGACATTACGACAGAAGCTCCAGCCCTGGGGATGATCATGAGGTAATCATGGCTAGGCCGAAGCTCGGCTTGCTAATCAGCCCGTGGGAAAATCAGGGCGTACACAAGTATATCTCAACACATGAGAACTTGGAGTATGGCTTGAGAAGGGTTAGAATAAAAGAAGAAGAAGATGACAATTTCTTGTCTGACAAAAATTTTGAAACTTTTTTGAATTCTCCCTGACTTCTCTATCTTCTTCTTGTTATTCTATATCATATATATATAAATATATATTATGTATTACCTTATTATTCCTAATAATAATAGTAATATACTAATAATATCAAAATGATGATAGGAATTTGATTTACATAAATATTTGTTGACCTGTGAAATTGGCCAACAGTCGTATGTTCAATATACGACACTTCTTAAACGAAATAAATACAAATATCTCAAACAAACACACAAAAATTTTATAGTGGTTCATCCTTGTTCTGATGAACAGTAATAACCTAATCCACTTAACTTTAGTATTGAATCACTCGATAGACAATTACACGGATGATCAGAAGCATTCACTCATTACTAATTTTCCCTGAGTTTCTCCCAAAATATTCATCATATTCCCTTCAGTGAAGCCTTGGGTCCTTTATTTATAGTACCCAGGGGCTGTTACATGATCAGTAATACTGGGATCGTAGTTTGGTACACGATTATTGGGAAGTGAAGATACATGTCCACCTCCCCATGATTATGAGATAGTGGGTCTTCTCATTGTTTCTCTGGATCGTGGTAGACGATGCACGATTGAAACCTCTAGGAAAATGCTAAGTCTCGGTTGGTCCATGAGACTTAGGTGTTAGGCCCAATGACCATTCAGATCTTGGGTGCTAGGCCTGTTGATCCTCTAGGTGCTAGGCCTATTGATCTCAGCTTGAACGAGCGTGAACTTTATCCAGTGAAGTGTATTTGGGAGTTTAGGCCGACCACCCTATGAAGAATAGAATGGGCTGACCACTCATGTGGCTCTTGATCATGTCAGGCCGACCACCCTTAGGGGTTGGGGTCAGGCCGACCACCCCTAGGGGCTAGGGCCAGGCCAACCACCCCTCAGGGGTTTAGGCCTGGTCGACTTCCCTATAGGTCCTGGACCTATCTTTTTTGCTCATCGATCTTTTTTTCAATACTTTGTCATTCTTCCCTGACTTTTGATGCCATGTTCCGCTTTCTCATTCGCCATGTCATCTCTTGATTTTTGAGGGATAACATTTGCCCCCAAGTTTATCGTAATGTGTTCAACGTTACAGTAAACTTTATCTGGCCTGAGAAATATATTGTAGCAGTACTCTAAAAGAAAAGTCCCTCGGGACATTACGTAGTACTTTTATCAACTATCGATAATTTGCTCGGCACATATTGTTCAAGGATAATTGTAATTCCTAAAAATAATTATATTTTTCAAGGAAATTTTATTTCCTAAAAATCTAGTATATCTTTCAAGGAATTTTGAAGTCCGAAAAATATAATATATTTTTCAAGGATTTTTGAAGTCCTAAAAATATAATATATTTTTCAAGGAATTTTGAAGTCCTAAAGTTATAATATATTTTTCAAGGATATTAATTCCTAAAAATACAAAATATTTTTCAAGGAATTTGAATTCTTAAAAATATAAGATATTTTCAAGGAATTTTAATTTTTAACAATACCAGATATTTTTCATGGATTTTGAATTCCTAAAAATATGTTTAGTCTAAGAGGCTATAAGTAGAGGACTCACTTCTTAGTTTCATGCTCTGTGCGCCTAAGCTGTAGGGATCTCCAAGCATGACTTCCCCAATTCTTCATCAAATTCTGTAGATCTTCACTTGGGTAAGTATTTTCTCCTAATCTTCACATCATTTAATTTAAATGTGCTTAGATTTAGAAGAAATACATTGAATATTTGATGAATCTATCTGAATCTCCTTGTTTTGTTTTATTTTGATCCAAAATAATTGACTTGTTTGAATCAAAAACTATTCTTCATAAAAAAATTGTCTTGTTCCTTGCCTCTTTTTGCGTGATGCTTAGGGTTTAGATTCCTATAGACCGAGCACCCTATGATTTCCCTAGCCTAGACGATTTCCAGGGTTCCAAACCCTAGCATAGGCGATTTCTAGGGCTCCAAACATGCCCTGGGCGATTTCTAATGTTCCAAACCTTAGCATAGGTGATTTCCATGGTTTCAAATCCTCAGTTTTGGCTGTATTCCTCATGCCCTGGGCGATTTCTAGGGTTCCAAACCCTAGCATAGGCGATTTCTAGGGTTTCGAATCCTCAGGGTGGTCAACCTAAGGTGGTAGCCTGACCACATTAGCTCTTCTTTGTCTCCTTGATGCGCCAAAGTGTTCTTCAATCCCTAGGGTGGTCGGCCCAAGCCTAGGCCGACCACCTAGTCTTCTTTTTTGCACGTTATTGGGTCTCCAATATCCTAGGGTGGTTGTCCTCGGCCTAGGCCAATCACCCAGGTCTTTTCATTTGTGTTTTGTAAGCTCAGGGACTCAGGGTGGTCGACCTAGGCTTAGTTCCATTAGGCCGACCCCTACTTTAAGACTTCAATCATTTTTTCCACGTCTAAGGGAGTCCTATGGTGGTCGGCCTTAGCTTAGTCTCACTGGGCCAACCCCCTATATAAATTTTTCCTTTCATTTCTTTATTTTTGCTCCTTAGTAGTAGACATGCCCCCAACTACTGGCCTATCTGGTCCGTGCTACGGAGCTACGTTATGCCAATGTACTAACTTTACTCTTTATTTTTTCTTTGTTGAAAATGTCCAGCTCCTCTTCGTCAAATAAGTCTGTAAGCGAGCGTACTCCATAGGAGTTCTTGCAAAGGGTGAAAAGGATTCTCCCTCGCTATGCTTTATATTTATTCAGTGAGGAAGATTTCTTGAAAAGGTATAGACCAATGGCGAGAGTAAAATAGACAACTCGACAACCCTCCAAAGATAATCCTCATATTGCCAAGCACACCACTCAGGGCTCTTTGCCTGGCTCTTCTCAGATCTCTTCTCAACATAGTACTCCCCGTGGCTTTCAGGGCACATCTCAGCGAAGTCATTCTTCTTAGCAGAGTCTATCTGGTCAGCAAGACTCCTTGCAACGCCCTTTGCATTGGGATACCAGTCGGGTTCCCCATCACTCTTCTTCTCAGCGAGAACATACCGAGGGCTATCATCGCCAGGCTACTCATCCAAAGGAGCGTTCTATTCACAAGTTCTGGTCTAAGGTGGTTCGCCCTTCTCCCAAGAGCAAGACAAACTCACCAGTTGTGTAACAGAAGAAAAGACGACAAAAAGAGTTCCATTCATCAGATTCTTAGGCCACCTTTGCCAGTGAGATCATATGGAAACCGGTTGAGAAGCCTCGCCCTGCTGATTATGAGGTTGTTTAGTTCAAGAGGGCTGCCTCTGACATGACTGAAGAGAAGGTAAAGAACTTAAGGAAGACCTTTGACCTCTTTGGTGTTTCTATTACTATCCCTGGTCCAAATGACAGAGTTGAGGACCCCCCTTTGGGTATGTGCGCTTGTGTAACACCTTAATTTCTCATAAATTATCGAGAACACAACATTGGATCATAAACATAAACATTGCTCTTTTATTGAAAGACAATTTAAAATAAGTAAATGGATCCATGGTTTTACAAAAATAAAATAATTGCCTTTAACATATTAAAATGAGCAACATTAAATAAAACTTTAAAAGAAACATGCTTTAATAAAAATAGGCCTGCTTGATCTTCCTCGACTATATGGCCCCCACGAGTACATCACGAAGCTTCTAGGTCCACTCACCATCGGCCTTTCTATCTTTAATTTCCTGAAATAACATCATAAGGGGTGAGCTTCTAAGCTCAGTAAGGAAAATACAAACAAGAGTTAGTCATATAATCGTATAATCAAACATATCATAAATTTCACAAGCATCATAACAAAACTTATTTATACTAATCATACAACATCATAAAACCCTAGGTCATATCATAGCCTAAGTCATAATCATAATCTAAGTCATAGTTCATAGTCATAAGGCATAGGTTATAAGTCATAATCATAGGCCATAGGTCATAATAACAAGACAGATATAATAAAAAGATAAGTGCTTATACAGAGGTGGAAATTAGGCCGCAAACAATAGTCCGTCATACACCGGACATCAACTTAGGTCCGTCATAAAATTTTGGCAACCGAGCCTACCGGACATAGGTCTGTCATATATCATTAGACACCTTA
Source organism: Humulus lupulus (assembly GCF_963169125.1). NCBI lineage: Eukaryota > Viridiplantae > Streptophyta > Magnoliopsida > Rosales > Cannabaceae > Humulus > Humulus lupulus. Next base: position 209,192,746 of record NC_084795.1, read on the forward strand.
GGTCTAGACACACTTATCCAATTATAGTACCTGAAATGTTAGGTCATACATAACATAAACAAAGTCATAAAATAAACTACCTAATTTTCCTTACCTTGAGTGTGGAGAGAAAAAGAAAGAGAAGAGATTGCTTGCTATAGAAAATGTCCAATCAACCTTAAATACAACATAAGATCTTTATATTAGAGCCTTATAATAAAACTATACTTTCAAGAATTTTCAAAACCTCATAAAGTCATACCTTCAACCTAGAACCAAAATGATGAAATCCCGAGTCTTCTCTCTAATGTCTATCTCCAACAACAACACCAAGAGCTTGGATACTTGGGTAGATTTTGGCTATATATTGGCTTGATGGGGTTCAATATTTCAGCTATAATAGGGTTTAGAAATGCAATACTGTTTAGGGCAAAATAAAGAAGATAAAAGAAAAAGATCTCGAGCACTACAAGGACTAGTGTTTTGGCTATGGCTATGTAGAGTGTTTATGGCAAAATGGAGAGAGCTTTTTGGACTATGAATTTCAAAATTATGAGAGCTTTTGAGTGTGAGAAAAATGATGAAGGGTAAGTCTCTATTTATAGGCTTCAAACCCCATCTCCCTTCCTTGATTTTCTCCACACTATTCAACTTAAATTTTAAAAGTCAAACCTTCCCTCCACTACTATCCTACATCTCGTAACTCTACAAGTATGCCACATAGTCTCCATTTGGTTCAAACTTTAGTCAAAATCCAAACTACTATCCTATATCTCGTAACACTTGACCCTTTTGTAGTAAAATTAACCTAACTAGAGATGTAGGAATCCGATTTAAAACATTTTTATACCGTTGGAAAGCTAATTCAATTATCTACAACTTTGACATAATATTCTTGCAAAATCATAATATAACTGGGTCTAAACTAGGTCCGAAGTTACTGCATCCTAAAGTTACGAAAACTTCATTTACTTACCTAACTCTTAGTTCAACCATCACACTACTATCTCTACTTAGTTTTTTGACTACTTAAATTAAATCTTTTAAATCCTCATTTATCTAACTCTTCTTGACACATAATAACTTAATTCAAATAGATCTAATCTTGCCTATCTTTAAAATTTAAAAAGAATTGAATCCTTCCTATATTTTGTGCCAAAACTAAGACTAAGTTATTTTGGTTTTCATTTTAATTCTAATACTTGGACTTAGTTTAATCTCACATGTTCACTTCTTAGCCCAACAAATAACATGTGCATTTAATACTTAATAAAACTATATCCTAATTCAATCATATGCTAAAATAATTATAATTACCCAAACTATAATTATTTCTAAGTCATAAAATCATAACTCAAATAATTTAAACTTAAAGAAATCTTTATTCTACAACTCAAGTCATAACTAAATGTATCCTAAGATCATATTTAAGGACCTTATAAGAAAATAATAACCTTTGTTATTACAACCTGGACACGCTCTGCCATCAAGTATGGTGCCCTACTTCCTCTTCATCCATACATCCGGAGTGTGGCCAATTATTTTGGTATTAGTCCCTCTGAGCTGGCTCCCAATGTGATCTTGGTGTTATCTGCGTTGTACATTATCTATGATCGTAAAAAAATTGGCTGCTCCATTACCTCATGAGATCCACTACTTATTTGATCTGAAGATGAATCCTTCTCAGCTCAACTCTGGGAACTTCCACTTCCACCATTACACGAGCGAGGGTACTGACACCTTCTTGGAATAGATCTATAGAAAAAGCGAAGCGTTTAGATATGCCGACAACTATTTCTTCACTAAGGATGCAGAGGCCAACTATTCCAACTTTAAGCATGTCAGGCCATTTTACAAATTGCTCCCGACCTAGGCTATGACTGTTAGGGCTAAGGCGCTGATTTCCATGACCCCTGAGGAGAAGAATGTCAAGACTCTCGTTACTTCAGAGAACCTTAGGAAGGTCGGGATATTTTCTTCTACTATCGTTGATGTTCCGGATGAAGATGGTCTCGTTCCCATGAACGCCATAGACTCCCTGGGACCAATTCATGTCGAGGAGGTACCCTCTTCGCCCATGATGGCTGGACAGGAGGGTGATGAGGTGGGTGCATCCACACACTGATTGCTTGCTTTGGATGATTTTAATGAAGTCATGTTCGAACTCAAATCTCATTCAGAAGGTCCGACACTTTTATCATCTTTACTTTATGTTTCATATGTATTTGATATCCCGCTAATATTTGATCTTCTTTTGCAGGTTTAGATATGTTCGGTTTTTTTCATACCCAGCAAAGGTCGACTCCAACTAAGACTATCCCTTCTGTCCGAGCAGCTAAAAGGGCCAAGGTTGAGCCTGAGTCGATAACGGAGGTTCCTCCCGAGGTGTCTCCTTTGACTCCTTTGGCATCTAGTCATGTCGCAGAGGTAGAGCCATTCTTGCCTATGTCGGTTCCTCCCAGTATCATTGATGTGGGTGCCTCCTCTTCTGTGCCTGCTCCCTTATCTGAGCCACACCAGTCTGCCATCTAGAATTTAGGTGCCATCATGAACCAAGCGTCCCATCTAGATCAGACGACAATGACTTTTAATGGGATTAAGAATGAGGACTTGAGCACCATCCTCACGAAGTCACTCCTTGACATTCAGAGTATAAGTCCTCTACAATTTTCTTTTTGTCTGGTTAGCTTGTGTGCTGACGTTATCTAACACTTATATGTTTTTTGCAGGCTTAGATGTTGGTCTCTCATGTCCAAGATAGGTCTATAGAGTATACCTCTACACTTTCAATATTCATTCCGAGCTTGCTCGCCATGAGGTGTTGGACCTTAGGCGCGTTCTTAGCTCTAGGGATGTGAACATTGCTTTGAAAGATGAAGAGATCAGCACTCTCCGCAGTACTGAGGAGCTTAAATAGTAGGAAGTGACTGAGTTGATTCTCAAGGTAACACAGATGGAGGGGAAACTTGCCATCAGCTCAAACAGTCTGAAGATGAAAAGGAGAAGCTGATTGCCGACATGGATCAACTGCGGAAGGATGCTCTTGTCGAGAAGGAGCAAGAGGTCAAAGCTGCTCGAGACAAGGATCGAGAGGAGTATTCAAAGACAGCTTTCTCTTGCTTCTACTTGATCTGGAAGTCCAAGAAAGATCTGAACTTGGATTTCCTTCCCGAGAAGACACAGGCGAAGGAGCTTAGGAAGTGTTTGTCTCGTGAGATTGCTAAGCCTCAGGGTGGTCTTTCAGATGATACTCCTCGCCCTAGTTAGTCATCTTTTGGTCTTTTACTCTGTCTTTCATTTCATGCCATTGGTGGGGCACCTTGTACTTGACAATTTTTACATATGACATTTTATGCCTTTATCCTTTTTTGTTATGAGTACTGAGTGTATTGATTGAATTTTTTATTTCCAATGCTTACTAAGTATATCAACTTATAAACCTCATTGGTTCAGTTATCAGTATACTCTGAACACATGTATTTCATGTGCCATACTAACCTTACTCCTTTACGTTTTCATGCTAACAATCATGGTAATGTGAGTAGTACAATACTTCACCAAGTACCATGAACAAAACAGTCAGGTCGACCACCCCATGGGTGATAGGCCGACCACCTTATAAGGGTTGGTAAGTAGGGCGACCACCCTATAAGGGATATGGCTAGGAGTCTCCCTACCAATGCCTTTTTTTTTTTGCACTTTCAGACCATATGTTGAACAAATGTCCTAGAAAAACTTGAGCTTGCATAGTACTTAAGGTCACATCCTCATTGCTTGTGTATACCCCGATCGGTATGTACTATATGCCCCCCAAGTGATCATGGGTTTAAAAGCCTTGGTCACTTGCTACTTGACCATGCCTTGCTTCGAGCGTTTAGACACATAGTACTATCCTTTTCACCCAATGATGCAACCAACAAATGCTTGTCCCTCATTGGTAGTCGGGTGATGGTTTCATGCTCAGTAGTAATAATACCTATACACAGATGTAGATTGTGTAGCAAGTGTCGATCACGATCTACGTAATCTCTCGTATACTCATTATAATGATTGTAGACAAAAATGTCTAAGTTGGACCAGTCTCTTTTGTTGATCGTATAGGTCGATAGGTTCCTCAAGAATCAAGATCAAACATGATTAACAAAATTGGTGACAAGGTCCTCGGACCAGTCACTTGTTTGGATCGTATGGGTTGATAGGCTCTTCAAGAACCAAGATCGAACATGATACATAATTTGACAACAAGGTCCTAGGACCTGTCTCTCTTGTTGATCATGTCGGTCGATAGGTTCCTCAAGAACCAGGATCAAACATGATCAAATAATTTGGCGACAATGTCCTAGGACCTGTCTCTCTTTTGGATCGTATAGGTCGATAGGCTCCTCAAGAACCAAGATCAAACATGATCCATTAATTTAGTGACAAGGTTCTAGGACCTATCTCTTGTTGAACGTAATTTAAAGAATTAAAAGAAACTTAAAAAATCAAATTCATTCATTGAAGCATAATGGCTACTACATAGATAATTTGAAAATAATACATTTGCAAAATAAAACTCGTGTCGCTGCAGAACAACTTCATTGATAGTACCGGTAAAGGTGTTCGCCATTCCATTAATTTTTTATTAGTTCTCCATTCAGTTGAGCTATCTTGTACGTCCCTGGTGGGATCACCTCCTCCACAAGGTATGACCCTTCCCAATTAAGTCCTAGTACCCCTGCTGCAGTGTCCTTAGTGTTTAGGAACACCCTCTTGAGTACTAAGTCTCTGACTTGGAATTTCAATCTTTCACTCTAGAGTTGAAGTATCTGGCCACTTTTTGTTGATATGCTCCTACTCTGAGACTTTCCATTTCTCGTCTTTCTTCGATTAAATCGAGAAACTCTTCTATTAGTTTATGGTTCTTCCCTTGACCGTATGTCTCTCGTCTATGCGATGGGGGAGTGAGTTCAACTGGAAACATGGTTTCATATCCAAACACCAAAGAGAATGGCGTATGGCCTATTTCCATTCAAGCCATCGTTCGACGTGACCATAGGACCTCCAGAAGTAATTCTGGCTAGGCTCCTTTGGCTTGTTCAAGGCATTTCTTCAGAGTGTCTTTGATAGTCTTATTCACTGCTTCTACTTGACCATTAGCTTGGGGGTGTGCTACTGAGGAAAAAATCTTTGTGATTCCATGCCTCGTACAAAATTCAGTGAACATATCACTATCAAATTGAGTCTCATTGTCTAAGACTATCTTCTTTGATAGACCGAATAGACATATGATATTCTTCACCACAAAGCCTAAGACTTTCTTCGAGGTGATGGTGGCGAGCGGTTCTGCTTCAGTCCATTTGGTGAAGTATTCTATAGCTACAACAACAAATTGGACTCCTCCCCTTCCCGTGGGTAGCTTTCCAATCAGGTCGATACCCCATACAGCGAAGGGCCAAGGGCTTTGCATTTGTGTTAATTTATTAGGAGTCGTCCGAGGTATCTTGGAGAACATCTGACACTTGTGGCAACTTCTGACATATTCCATCGAGTCTTCATTCATCATCGGCCAAAAGTATCCTTGTCTTAGGATTTTCTTTGATAGGCTCTGCCCCCCAACATGATCTCCACAAAACCCCTCGTGTACCTCGATCATTAACAGCTTTGACTGGTCTAGTGTAACGTACCTTAACAGTGGTAGGGAGTACCCTCGTCAGTACAAGACCCCTTCGACTATCATATATCATGCAACTTGTCTCACCAACTTCCTTCCTTTGTTTCGATCACTGGGTACCACTCCTTGGTTGAGATAGTTAATAATAGGGGTCATCCATGTATCTCCAAACTCAATAGGTAATGCGTCCTACTCGGTTATACTTTTTTCCACCAATTATTTGACAAGAACGACATTCAGGGTGTACGCGTCTTTGCTACTGGCAAGCTTGGCTAAGGCATCAGCATTGGCATTCAACTCCCTCAGGACTTGTGTAATCGAGTATCTCTTGAACTGTGTCAACAAGTCCTTCACCTTGTTCAGGTACTACACCATCCTAAGTCCCTTGTCTTGATACTCCCCCAGTACCTAGTACACCACTAGCTGGGAATCGCTGAATATCTTCAGGGACTGTGCATGAACATCCCGAGATAAGCATAATCCTGCTAGCAATGCCTCGTATTCAACCTCGTTGTTTGAAGCGTTGAATCCAACTCTGAGAGTGTAATGAATTCGATGATTCTCCGGAGTAATTAGTATGATTCATGCGCTTAATTTGTGTTCATTGGATGCTCCATCAACATATTGCTTCCATGCGGGAGTATCTCCTTCCTTCTCAGTATCTCCATTCTCCGATTGGTAGGAAGGGTCTTCAAGGTTGGTGCCTTTGACTATGAAGTCTGTCAATGCTTGTCCTTTTATCTCCGTCCTTGAATGATAAGTGATATCAAACTTTCCTAACTCCACCTCCCATTTGAGTAATCGTCCTGAGGCCTCTGGTTTCTGAAGAACTTGTCGTAGCGATTGATCAGTTAAGACTCGGATCGAGTGAGCTTGGAAGTATGGGCGCAACTTTCGAGAGTCGATTACTAAATAGTAGGCTAGCTTTTCAAGAGGGGGATACCTAGACTCCACACCTACTAGCCTTTTACTGATATAGTACATAGGTTGTTGTACCCTATTCTTTTCTTTCACCAAAGTAGCACTGATTACATGCTCGGCGATTGCCAAATAGATGAATAGTACTTCACCATCTATTGGCCTCACTAGGACAGGAGGTTGAGTGAGATGCTCCTTCAAGGCTTGGAAGGCTTTCTCACATTCCTTAGTCCATTGAATCTTCTTGCTGCCCCCCGGTAAGAAGGGGACACACTTGTCCATAAACTTTGATATGAACCTATTGCAGGCAACTACTCTCCCTGTTAAGCTTTGCACTTCTTTGATTGTGGTAGGTGACTTCATCTCGATCAATACTTTGATCTTCTCGGGGTTAGCCTTGATTCCACATGAATTGACTATGTATCTGAGAAACTTACCAGAACCAACCCCAAATGAGCACTTGAGAGGATTTAACTTCATGCGATACTTTCTAAGTATTGCAAAGCATTCCTCTAATTCTTGAACATGCCCTCCAGCTTCTTTGGACTTGACAAACATGTCATCGACATATACCTCCATATTTTTTCCGATCAAGTCTCGGAACATGACATTCACTAAACGCTGGCAGGTGACTCCTGTGTTCTTCAAGCTTAATGGCATCACCTTATAACATTACAATCCCTTGTCTGTCCGAAAGCTAGTATGTTCCTTGTCGGGAGGGTGCATACTTATTTGATTATACCCAGAATATGCATCCATGAATGATAGTATTTCATGTCCTACAGTTGCACCGAACAGTTGGTCTATTATGGGTAGTGGGAAGCAGTCTTTGGAGTTGACCTTTGCAGATTTGTGAAGTCCACGCATGTCCTCCAATTCACGTTTGGTTTTGGGACCAGCACAGGGTTTGATACCCAATCTGGGTAGTAGGCCTCCCTTATAAAATCGTTTTCCTTGAGCTGCTCGACCTTCTCCTCCAGGGCTTGAGATCGGTCTTTGTCAAGCACTCTCCTTTTTTGTTGCACCGGTGGGTAGATTTTTTCCACATTGAGGACATGGCTTATTACAGATGGAGAAATTCCAACCATATCCTTATGTGACCAGGCAAAGACATCCGGGTTCTTCTTCAAAAATTCTACAAACCTTGCCTTAATTTCCACCTTCAGCTCCTTCCGGCTATGATTACTCTAGTCGGGTCCTCCTCATCTAGTAGGACTTCGTCAAGATCTTCGACTGGTCCTACCCCCATGATGTCATCCCCAAAGCGAGGACCGATGCCATTTCCATTGCTTTGGGAAACTTGCTATAATAACAAATCTTCATTAAAAGGAGTCTTCGACTCCAGTAGAGTGTTTATTTCAACGTCAACTTCCATGTTGACAACCTCATCGGTTCATTCATTCCCTTCGTAGCAGGTTACTACCATGTTGTTTACACATGGTCCTTTTTTTACCTTGACAACTAACGCATTATAGTATTCTCGTGCCTCCCTTTGGTTACCCTGTACACATCCTTGCCCTAAGCTTGTGAGGAACTACAAAGACAGATGCCAGATAGACACTACTGCATGTAATGCCATCAAGAGGGGTCTCCCAAGCACTATGTTGTAAGCCAATGAGCAATCTACCACAAAGAACTCTATCATCACAGTCTCATGCCTAGGGGCATCCCCCACCGTGACTGGTAGTTTGATAGTTCCTACTGGTGCTAGGCATTCTCCCGTGAACCCATATATCACTTGGGAACAAGGTGTCAGGTCCTTGAGTGTGAGCTTCATCTTCTAGAGGGATGATTTGTAGATTATATTTATTGATCTTCCTATATCCACCAAACATCTCTTCACTCGAGCATTGGCGATTTGAATGGTAAGGACTAGAGGGTCATTGTGGGTGTACCTCACGTGCTTGGCGTCATCCTCCGTAAAAGTGAGAGTTCCACTTTCATACTTTGGATTTTTTGGAGACCGCTCCTTGACTACCATGCACTGGGAAGACTCCATTACCTCATGTCTTAGGGTCCTTGCATACCGCTCACGAGCATTGTTACTATTTCCTGCTATGTGGGGCCCCCCACATATGGTATCCAATGTGAAGTCCACAGAACTCTAGATTCTTGCTTGAGGTTTCAGTCTTGTCTTGGTACCTCGAGAGTTTTCTAGATCAGAGGAGAAACTCTATTTCATCCTTCAACTATTTGCACTCATTTGTGTCGTGCCCATAGTCATTATGGAAACAACAAAACTTATTCTTGTCCTTCTTTCCTTCTAGGCACAAGGGTGGTGGCTTCCGGTATGCTACCTCCTGGTATGTTGCCAAGTAAATCTCATCCCTTGATGTAGTCAGAACAGTATAGTTGGTGAACATGGGCTGGTAAGGCTGATGTTTAGGCTGTTTGTCGGTTGGTGCTGACTTAGCCTTCTTTTCTCCACTCTGCTCGGCCCCTAAGGTACTCCTCTTTTTACTGTTGCCCCCATTGCTACCCTGAGGGTTTGCGCTATTCTTGCCTCCCTTAATAGTGGCCAGATGGTTTATGCCTTTTTCTTCCTTCATGATAGCGTCACCTAGCTTCGTGTATTTGTCTGCTCGATCCAGGAACTCTTGCAAGGTGTTGATGGGGTTCCTATGTATGCTATCCCACAAGGGACTATGCTAAATTATTCCTACCGAGATGGCAACGAACTTCCCTTCATCTCCTACTGTGGATGCTTGATTTTCCTCCTTCATGAATCTTTGGATGTAGTCCATCAGGGTTTCATCCTTCCCTTGCTTGATGTCAGCTAGCTGATTGGCATAAACTGGTTGAATCCGTCCGGCACTGAAGACCTTGCAAAATTCCTTCCTGAACTGCTTTTAGGAAGTGATGGATCCAGGTTTGAATTTCAAATACCATTCTTGATCTGAGTGAGAGAGAGTGGTAGGGAATACCCTGCACCTATAATCATGCACCACACTGAGTAACTCCATCTGATCCTCAAACTTTCCAATGTGTTGTATTAGGTCCTCCTTCGAAGTGTATGTTGGAAGTTTCGGGGTCTTGTATTTCGATGGTGGTTGAGTAGCTTGGATCTTGGTACTCAAGGGACTCCCACTTCTATGCTTGATTTCGGAAGGTTTCTTTGTCAAACCCTGAACAGTCATGGTGAGTGCATCTATTTGAGCCTGCACTGCTGGTGGGATCGCTGCTCCAAGTGGGGTAGACGTCCCTGGTACCCACTCTTGAGTGCTGGTCCTCCGGTTGATGATCTCCCTCAGATCTTGAGGTTGTGCATCTTTTCTGAGCCTGTCAAACATGGTATTGGTGTTGTTCATCAGATCTTTTCCCTTACGAAACTAAGGGTGTAGAGGTGGTAGGTCCGCCTTGCCCTTGTCAATGCGATCCTGCCCCCGAGCCTATCCTCCTACATGACTTTGAGACTTTAAGTGACCGTTTCCATTCTTGTCACGCCTCTCAGAGGTCTGACCTTCCTCTACTGTGTCATTTTGTCTGTCCCCCTGGGAAGGGGCCTTCGGGTATGTAAAACTCTTACTCCGAGATGAAGTGTTATTCTTCTTAGTCGTGGAGGAGGCAGTCTTAGACTAAGCCTTTTCATCTTGTCTCTGAGAAAGTGGCTCTGAGAGCGTCCTTGGGGATTGTCTCCTCCCCTGGGACTCCCTGTTACTGCTGTCTCGTATCCCTACTACTTTGGCATGAGCCTCCCTCACTGCCTGAGCAGCAGCTTCAGCGTTAGCTCAGGCCAACTGGGTAGGCGCGTCTAGGGCCACAACAGCCTCTTGGTGCCTTTGGTCAGCTTCCTGCTCCCTCTGGATCATCCTCTAGACATGCTCATATATCTCCCACTATTGTTGTTCCATAGTCACCCTCTGGAGGGAAATCTCTGCAGCAAAGGCCTCCTACCTCACCAGAAATTGCGCCATCTCCTTCTAGTTAGCATCTTGTGGATCTTCCGCGTCAGGTTGATTTCCAACCTCCACCTGAGGTTCGTTAACGGGATCGATGGGATCCTGAGTGGTGGAATCCCTAGGATCCATCTTCTTTGTCTAACAGGATTTTGGAGGCATCGTAAAACTGATAAAAGTGTGTTTCTTGATTTCGTACTCTCAATGAAAGCACCAAAATGTTGACCTGTAAAATTGGCCAATGGTCGTATGTACAATATACGACACCTTTTGAACAAAATAAATATAATATATGACATAATACAAATATCTTAAATGGATACACATAAATTTTATAGTGGTTCAGCCCTATTCTGAAGAACAGTAATAATCTAATCCAGTTAGTCTTTAGTATTGAATCTCTCGATAGACAATTACACGGATGAACAGAAGTATTCACTCATTACTAATTTGCCCAGAGTTTCTCCCAAAATATTCGTCAGGCCCCCTTCAGTGAAGCCCTGGGTCATTTATTTATAGTACCCAGGGGCTGTTACATAATCAGTAATATTGGGATCGTGGTTTGGTACACTATTATTGGGTAGTGGAGATACATGTCCACCTCCCCATGATTATGAGATCATGGGCCTTATCATTGTTTCTCTGGATCGTGGTAAACGATGAACAATTGACACCTCTAGGAAATTGCTAAGTCTCGGTTGGTCCATGATACTTAGGTGCTAGGCATGATGACCCTTCAGAGCTTGGGTGCTAGGCCTGTTGATCCTATGGGTGCTAGGCCTGTTGATCTCAGCTTGAATGAGCGTGAACTTTATCCACTGAAGTGTATTTGGGAGTTTAGTCCAACCACCCTATGAAGAATAGAATGGGCTGACCACTCATGTAGCTCTTGAGCATGTCAGGCCGACCACCCCTAGGGATTGGAGCCAGGCCGACCACCCCTAGGGGCTAGGGCCAGGCCGACCACCATTAAGGGTTTAGGCCTAGTTGACTTCCCTATAGGTCTTGGACCTATCTTTTTTGCTTATCGGTCGTTTTTCAATACTTTGTCATTTTTCCCTAACTTGTGATGCCACGTGCCGCTTTCTCATTCGCCACATCATCTCTTGATTTTTGAGGGATAACAATATCTAACTTACCAAATTTGAAAATATCTATTTTCAAATTATTAATTAATTAAATAAATAATATAAAAACAACACAAATACATTATCTGTGTACTGCTATACGCATGGCACAGTCCATGGACTGTGACATGTGTGAATAGCAGTATTCCTTTTTTGGGGATATTGCATTTTTCTTTTATTTATTTATTTAACTAAAATCAATCCTTCCACAAAATATGGTATTATCTTTTTAAGGAAATGATTACAACCATATTTCAAATTTTAAATTTTAAATTCAAAATTCAAATTGATAATCATCATTATCATCATCTTTTTAAAATTCAATAAATCAAAAAACTATTTTGACTTACCAATTTTATTTTCACCCACTCAAATAAAATAATTAATTTCAAAAATTAATTAATTAATTTATATATATTTCCAAATTATTATTTAAATTAATAAACATATTTTTTTTAATTTAATAATTAATTTCAAATTAATTATTCAACCTCAATTATCATATAATTGTATATTTGACCCAAAGAATAAAATTCTTCTCAAATTTCCAAATCACAGTTTTACCCTTGTATCAACTCTAACCTTGATATGGTGTTGATAGAGCCACCCTGGAGACCTATGGACCTATAATATCAAGCACCAATAAATATTAGATTATTAATCAAAGGTCTTTGATTAAATAATCATATTTATTAATCTCGTGATTACTCCACTATAAATATGAGATTAAACTCTTGATAATTATAGACATATATTTACAGAGTACTTTATTAAAGAATAAAGTGTCCATTGATATAATCATTACATACAATGTTAATCCTCTATTAATGGTTCACAATTAAAAGGGAATAAAATTACCATTTTACCATTTCAACTATATCTTGTTCCTAGAGTACCACTGACTTTACTAGTGAAGGTTGTGTCACAATAAGTTTGCAATGTGAGCGCTCATAACCTTTTGTATTCCAAAAGTCCACTCAATAAGGAACAATTATTCAATCTATAAGAAGGTATAGATTCCATATCTGTTAAACTATGTCCCCAACCATATATATCATTGAGATCCCAAAATAATTATTCTTAGCCTGATCATTCTGACAAACCTTAACGCATGAATCAAATGATCAGATGACATATATAGGAGTTCATAGCAACCTCAAGATTAAGATCATCGTGTATATGATCATCATTTGATGTGTTGATTAATACTGTGAAACGGTGTTAAACAAGTATTAACAAATTCCATCTGGCCCAGTTCTATATACCACTATATATAAAGTATCTTCACTAAAGTGTCCTACTACACTAGTGACTTGGATCTAGGTCACTTGTATTCATAATACTAGCGAACCGTACTAGCAGTAATTAATCTAAAGATTCCATAACTTTATTTTATTGCAAACTATTTTAAGTTTATTATCTTAATCTTGATCCTCTCATACCAATATAAGATTAAGACCACATTGATAAACTTTAGAATTTTCTGATATTTACTTAATATTATCATCATAATATCGAACATAGTCTATAAATATAATAATAATTCAATTCAATTATTTATATTCATTTAAATCATTTGTCAACTACAATTGCTTTAAGGGCACTATTCCCAACAATCTCTCACTTGCCCTAAAACAAATTGAGGCTTCTATTTCAATGTGTCAATCACATTCTCCTGAACGATTTTTTCTAACAAAGTCTTTTTTAACAGTTTTGTAAGAAACTCTTTTGAAGTTATCTTCAAGATCATTACATCAACTATGTAAAATTGTCTTGAATTAAATGATACTTCATTTCATGTGCTATACCCTCTCATGATTTATAGTTCTTATAAAATAGTTGTGTCTCTATTGCTTTCACAATGAGATACTAGTAGTTTATTGTAGTCTGAAACCCTTTCCAAAATAGTAAAGAACTCAACTAAATCAAATAGCCTATTTAACTGCTTGTAGCTGTTACATTTAAGCTTTTACGGTGAAACATACAAATCTGAAATGTCCAATACATTTCCATATTAATGTGTCTCTTCCAAAATTATGGAAACTAATTCTGATATCATTCTTTGAAGATTTCTATCTGGTTAAATACATAAAACAGTCCATCACTGAGTTGTAGGAATACTGTCTCATGTCCTTCTTTTCTAGTAAAAGAATAAATGGACATTCTCATTTAAATAATACATCCTCCTGACTGGGAAGGCAAAAAGCCTTTCTTTGATTTTGGTAAACTAAAGTATTTAAGCTTCTTATCTACATAAGGTGCTTGAGATAGTGCCAAAAGATTGTTCTTTCAATCTCTATAGATTTGAATGCATAGAACATTCTTGGCTTTTCTAAATCTAATATTTTGAAATGTTCAGGTAACCATTTCTTTTCTATTGATAATTTCTCTACATAATTCCCAATGATCAAAAACGTTATCAATATTAAGAACAAGAATCACAACAGAATCTTTCGGGTTGAGATCTTCAAACAGTTTTGTCATGTCAGTCAGTCAGTAAAGACTACTTAGACATCTATTTAAATTAATCTCATAATCCATGCATCAAGTAGTGGATAAGAATATGTAAACAGATTTAAGCTTGGTTACAGTTTAAGATATTTATTCGAGTAATAAATTCTTCTTTCTGTTTATAGCCTTAGACTATTAACCTTACTTTGAAAAGTCTGTACTTTCCTCTATTCTCCTCTTCATCTTGAATATCCTGTTTTAAACTGAAGTTTAATGAACTTTAGTTGGATGTTCAAGAATTCAAGTGTCGTAGAATTCTAAATTCCATTTCTAGATTAATGATGTTTCAATCATTGAATTCTGTAAAAAAAAACCATCTCACACTAATATGTTAATGAAATATGGTTAGATTGTGCTACACACAACCAACTAAACTTTATTTTTGTAACGAAGTAGTTACTAACTAACGCTCCCACTACAATAATGTTCTACAAAATTTGTGATATTCTTTGGTTTTATCATTGTTAATTATCAGCAACTTGCTTACTTGACTTGCAGTCGTCATTTCTAGTACAAGTTAACTAGAAAATATAGTGATTATAATAATCATGCTTCATTAAGTAGTAGCATTTAAGAGACACAAATTCTTTTGTAATCTTTTATGATTATTAAATTGTTTCACTAAATGACTTCATGGAAAATTTTCAATTTATTTACATAACCCCTTGTGAATCCCAACTTTTAAGTCTTTGATGTTGTACAATCAAACATGTATAGAGTATAACAAGTGTTAAAATTATAGAAATAATAAAGATGATAATGATCACTCATTATCTGTTTAATCTTATCTAATATGATTATATCCTATTTATAAAATACTAATGTTGCTTTAGCATTCTAGTTGTATGTGAGTTGGGTTTAAATTCTAAGCTCACATACAATTTACTTGAATTCCAAATTCAAGTTTAGACTTCCTTTTGATCAGATCAAACAAGTCTTTAAGTGACTTTACTTTGAATGTTGAATGGAAATTTCTAGAAATTTTCTTTGCTTTCAACAAAATTAAACATATCTTAAATAAATTTCAATCAATATTGACTTACTATTTATTGTCTCTTTTAGCTTTGAACATTAAAAGGTTCAACATACATCTTTATGTATTAGCTAAATGATTATGTGATTTTTGAGTCTATATTAGAGAAATGTCTTTTGGTTAACTTTAATTAATAGACTATATAAACAAGGAGAGAACCAATGATTTCTAATAAAAGAGTGTCTTTTATTTGTTTTATGTGCCTAATTAATTACAAGTCAATCTCAAAAATAATTCACATATATGTTTCACTTAATTGTTGTTGGAATAATATGTCTTGTTTATTAAATCTATGATTTGCACAATAATGAATAATTCATAATTATCATTTATACTCATTAATAAAATAGGTGGAAGAAATATATTTCAAAAATAACAATTGAATTTATTATTCAAAAGAAATATTAAACCTGTTCACTCATCAAATAAAGGAATTTAAAATATAGTTTCTAGAAAGAATTCTAGAACTAATTTGAAGAAAGAGACTTAATACAAAGTTGAAAATAAAAAAATCAAATTCCATGCCAGTTATTTCTTTGTCTACCAATCTGCAATCATTTTCTTATTTCTCTTTCGCATTTCTTTCTTTTCTTGAATAATGTGTTCCTGAAAACAAGTCAAAATATGGTTTGTGGCATAAAAATTTGAATCAACTATTCAAATATATTAAAAGGAGATGAACAAATCACATTTACCCTTTCTTCTTCCAAACTTCTCAAGTGATCAAAATAATATATTTTGATCATTTCCCATATCTTGTATTTATATCTAAGGTTCACATATCCTAATTTAATATCGTCAGATATAGTCTTTAGTATGCAATGATGAGCCAAATAATCAGATCTCATCCAATCCGCATATTTTTTATGATCATCATAATCAGATAAAGTTGATGGCACATCTGGAGGCACATCAATGATTGCATCATACACTTTTAGTTTACTTAGAACTATGTGTATGTTTCTGTACCAATCATCAAGATTGTTGAAGTCTAAATGAAAAGTACTTAGGTAGCCGTCATAAGGATTCACTAGTTCTTTCATATTTTGAGGTCTTTGATTAGGATTAAGAGAATTAACCATTGTTGCTGTAAATAAAAAAATAAAATATAATGAATTAAAACATATAATCAATACCATATTTTATTTGGAAAAGTAAACATGATGCATGAATGCAACATATAAAACACATAAAATTACATACTAATCCACGATAAATTAATTTGAAAATTAATGGACCAACCTTGGGGTAGGTCAGACTATCTCCAAATTAATTTTGAGACAAATCTCAATTTTATAAGTAAAAACTTAATAATGCATTTTTCTCTTTTGACTTATGAACTACCGCTAGTTTGCTCAAGATGTATTAGTCATGCTCGAAAGCCTAGATACACCTTCAGAGTGTAACCCATTATTTTCAATCAATGACTTAACTCAAGAATGTGCCTTAGGGTCAGCCAAACTTGAAATACATCATTAATTATATTCTCATAAGAGAAGTCAACCTTCAGATAAAATAAACATATTCAGAAGCCTTTCCTTAGGGAGGCCGCAAACAGAGGCGACACGAGGCCCTTCCTATGCCTCTTGGTGATCAACAAATAATGGAGATCATGAGACTTATTGTCATAACTCCCTCTCCCACTCACCATTTAGAAAAATTGTGTTTTTCACAAAATCAATATTTTTTAATTTAGTTGTAAAAATAAATTTAATTATTTTTACCAAATGATATTCTAATAATTACTAATCCAATTAAGCAAAAATATAAAAAAAAAAATTATGCCCTTAATTCTAATATTAATTTTGCTTTGACTAAGAGAATATAATTTTTATTTTAATAAAACATTTTTCATTAAAATAACAAATTATACAGCTTTAATTTTGATTTACCATCTTAACTAATTAAGACTAAATTTATTATTATATTAATTATCATATATAACCATATAATAAAATATAAGACATTCCTAACAGCATGTTTCTACACGAATGCATGCTAATTGCATATTGTGTGGGTATATGAATTGCATGTTATAATGCATGACAAAATATTAAACATTGTAATCACATTCAAACATTTATAATAAGTAAATAAAAGCAGGTTGGTAAAGTTTTGGTATTTCTAGAAAAATTACAACACTTGCAAAAAATACATGAAAATGTAACCTAGACTATTTAAGGCCTGATGAAGAGCACCTTGATCTTGAACCTTGATATGTAGTCTTGTTGAGTCAGTGCCACCCTTTTTCATATCCATTTTGAATTATTCAACTTTGTAATTATTTTAAACAAACTTTTAAAATAATTAAACTTTGGGTTTTAATACTCAAATAGTTTCTAAGGCCCAATTTGAATTTGGGTAATTTAATTCAAAAATAAAATTATACAATTTAATTTTAATAAATTAAAATTCAAAATAATTTTAATTTTGGATATTTTAATTAAAACAATTTTAATTACGGAAGAGAACAATTAAAACATTTTTAATTAAGGAAAATAATCAATGTTATTTCAATTAAAGAAATTTCCAAATTGAAACAATTTTAATTCAATTTTTTATTTTTAATTAAATGAATAATTAAAACAATTATAGTAACAACACATTAGGGCTTGTAAGATACAAACCCTAGGTGTGTGCCAATGTGGTGTGACGGCAAGGATGTGGCGGGGTTCAGGTGTGCACGGGGTGCGGCTGGGCGCAGATGCGCATGAGGTGCGGCTGGGCAGGCAGGCGCATAGGGGGCGCGACTGAGTAGGAAGGCGCACAGGGGGTGCGGGTGTAGGGGCACAACTCAGGGTT
Source organism: Humulus lupulus (assembly GCF_963169125.1). Lineage (NCBI taxonomy): Eukaryota > Viridiplantae > Streptophyta > Magnoliopsida > Rosales > Cannabaceae > Humulus > Humulus lupulus. Next base: position 209,210,665 of record NC_084795.1, read on the forward strand.
CGAGTTCGGGGCTCGGGGCTCGGGGCTCGGGCCATCTCTTGGAATTTCATACAGAATTTTAATAGAAAAAATTACAAAATTCCTATGCCCCAAAATTGGCATACATATTTCACCTAGAAATTTTAAGAACAATTCCTAAATCCAAAAGCACCATTATAAATAACCCTTAAGAATCTATCATCATGAATACAAACATTCATCCATTCAAACATTTATCACATATAATATAAAAATGCACATAGTCCCACACAACAATTAATAATATGCATAGATTAATGATTGTCTCTGATACCAATTGTTGGAAAAACAATCAGAGTGCGCAACGAAATGGGCGTGGTGAGCCCAGTGTAAATAACACACAAAAAAAAATTTCATCTCTCATATAAACAGTTTATATGTTCAAGAAAATATCCAGACAGAAACATTAATATACAATATTATTAATCATGCAACATATATATAAATATACACATTTTTATATGTATCATATACACAAATATTCAAGAACATAAATATTTACCTCTTGAAGCCTATCAAGTGTCCTTGAGTCTTTTCGTATATATATATATATCGATATTCCTATCCAATGCTTTGAGTATTCAAACCATGATCTTCTGGAGTGTTCTCTACACCTCAAGATGTGTATGGGCACACAGAGAACATGGGTTTATAATTTAGGAATCACATGTATATCTCAACACATGGGAACTTAGATTATGTATTACCTTATTATTCCTAATAATAATAGTAATATAATAATAATATCATAATGATGATAGGAATTTGATTTAGGTAAATATATAACTTACCAAATTTGAAAATATCTATTTTCAAATTATTAATTAATTAAATAAATAAAAACAAACAAACCAGATACATTATTTGTGTACTGCTACACGTATGGCACACTCCTTGGACTGTATCATGTGTGAATAGCAGTATTTCCTTTTCAAGGATATTGCATTTTTCTTTTATTGTTGACCTGTGAAATTGGCCAACGATCGTATGTGCAGTATACGACACCTTTTGAACGAAATAACTAAAATAAATGACAGAGTACGATTATCTTAAATAAACACACAGGAATTTTATAGTGGTTCAGCCATGTTCTGATGAATAGTAATAACCTAATCCACTTTGCTTTTAGTATTGAATCAATAAAAAATTACACTATTGAACCAAAGTATTCACTCGTTCTCACTTGCCCAGAATTTCTCCCCAAATGTTCTTTAGATCTCCAAAATTCCAGAAAAAGTGATCCAGCAAAGAGTCCAAAAGTCCCCGCAAATGAAGCCCTGGGTCCTTTATTTATAGTACCCAGAGGCTGTTACATGACCAGTAGTACTGGGATCGTAGTTTGGTACACGATTATCATGTAATGGAGAGACGTGTCCACCCTCCCATGATCATGAGATCGTGGGTCTTCTTGTTGTTTCTTTAGATCGTGGTAAATAATGCATGATTGAAACTTCTGGGAAAATGTTAAGTCTCTGTTGGTATATGAGACTTAGGTGCTAGGCCCGACGACCAAAGCTTGGGTGTTAGACTTGTGACCTTCTGGGTGTTGCACCTGTTGATCCTCTAGGTGCTAGGCCTGTTGATCTTCTGGGTGCTAGGCCTATTGATCTCAGTTTGAACGAGAGTGATTATTTCTCATTGAAGTGTACTTGGGGGTTTAGGCCGACCACCTTATGAAAAATAGGGTGGACCGACCACCCTAGGGGTTTATGTCAGGCTGACCACCCCTAGGGGTCCTTGGGCATAATGGGGCCGACCACCCTAGGGGTTGGGGTTAGGCTGACCATCCCTAGGGGTCTTTGTGCATGCTGGGGCAACCACCCCCAGGGTAGGGGGTCAGGCCGACTACTTCTAGGCCCTTGGGCCTGCTTAGGCCGACCACTCCTAGGGGTAGGGGTCAGGTCGACCACCCCTAGGGGTTTTAGGCTTGGTCGACTTCCCTAGCACCTGGACCTATCTTTTTTGCCCGTCGGTCTTTTCTCAATACTTTGTCAATTTTCCCAAATTTGTGATGTCACGTGTCACATTCTCATTCGCCGCGTCATCCTCGTTTTTTTGAGGGAGAACATTTGTCTCCCAAGTTTATTGTAATGTACTTAACATTACGGTAAACTTATCCAGGCCCGAGAAACATATCGTAGCAGTACTTAGATAGTCAAGTCCCTTGGGACATTACTTAGTACTTTTTTTTACAATCGATACTTTGCTGAGTACGAATTCTTCAGGGACAATTAGTAATTCCTCAAAATAATTAGGTTTTTCAAGGAAAATTAATTTCCTAAAAATCTAATATATTTTTTAAGGAAATTTGGGATCCTAAAAATATAACATATTTTTCAAGGAGTTTTAAAGTCCTAAAAATATAATATATTTTTCAAGGATATTAATTCCTAAAATAAAAAATATTTTTCAAGGAATTTTAATTCCTAAAAATATAAGATAGTTTTTCAAGGAATTTGATTTCCTAAAAATATCTATAAGTATATCATGTCTTCTCATTTTGCTCTATGCACCACTTCCAAGTAAAATACAAGCCTGATTTCTCCAGTTCCTTCTTAAACTCAGATCTTTGGTAAGTACTTTCTTCTAATCCTCACATCATTTAATTTAAATGTGCTTAGATTCATAAGAAACACTTTGCATTTTTTAGGAATTTTTGTCTGAATCTTCTTGCTTTGTTGTATCCTGATAAAAAATAATTGACCTACTTGAATCAAGATTTCTCTGTAAAATTTCTTAGTCTGGGCGATTTCTAGGGTTATAAACCCCAGACTGTACGATTTCCAGGGATGCAAGACCCTAGGCCGACCACTCAATAGTCATGGAGATTTCTGGGACTCCAAACCTAGTGCCTGCAATTTCTAGGGATAGGCCCAGGTTTAGACCGAGCACCTCTTTGGCACCCAGTCATGGGCCGAGTACCTCCTACTTCTCCTTGTGTGATTTCCAGGTATAGGAACAGGTTTGGGCCAAGCACCTTCAGAGTTTCCAACTTTTTCCTTGGGCGACTTCCAGGCTTAAGAACAGTGTTTGGGCCGAGCACCTCCATGGCTCCTAATCCTTGCCTTAGGCGATTTCCAGGCTTAGGTACAGTGTTTGGGCCGAGCACCTCCAAGGCTCCCCTTGTGCGATTTCCAGGTCTAGGAACAGGGTTAGGCTGACCACCCCTAGAGCTTCATGGGCGTATTCCCTTCCCTTGCCTTAGGCGATTTCCAGACCTAGAATTAGGGCTAGGCCGACCACCCATGAACTTCATAGGCCGAGTGCTCCCTTCCTTCCCTTAGGCAATTTCCAGGCCTAGAACTAGGGCTAGGTTGACCACCTTAGGGTTTTATGAACATGCCCCCAGCTGTTGGCTTCATTATTCTCATTTACTAACTTTGATCTTTATTTTTCTTCTATTGCAGATGTCCAGTTCCTCTTCATCAGACAAGTCAGTAAGTGAGCGTACTCCTCAAGAGTTCTTGGAAAGGTTGAAAAGGATTCACCCTCGTTCTACTTTGTACTTATTCAGTGAGGAAGATTTCTTAAAGAGGTACTATTCAATGGCAAGAGTGAAACAAACAACTCGACAACCCTCTGAACATGATCCTCAGATTGCCAGGCATATCACTCAGGGCTCCTCATCGGGCTCTTCTCAAATTAATTCTCAGCACAGTATGCCCCGCAGCTCCCAAGGCACCCAAGGTACTCCTCAGTAGAGTCATTCTTCTCAGCAAGATAGGTCAGGTCAGCGAGAACCATTGCAACGCCCTTCGCACCGAGATACTAGTCAGGTTCCCCATCAATCTTCTTCTCGGCAAGATTATACCGAGGGCTCTCGTCGCCAAACTACTCATACTTAAGAGTGTCTCATTCACAGATTCCATCCTAAGGTGGTTCGTCCTCCTTTCAAGAGCAAGACAGTCTTGCCAGCTGAGCAGCAGTAGAAGGACGACAAAAGGAGTTCCATTCATCAGATTTTGGGGCCACCTTCGCCAGTGAGATCATATGGAAACTGGTTGAGAAGCCTCGCCCTGCTAATTATGAGGTTTTTTGGTTCAAGGGGGCGACCACTGACATGACTGAAGAGAAGGTAAAGAACTTGAGGAAGACCTTTGACCTCTCCAGCGTGTCTATCACTATCCCTAGTCCAGATGACAGAGCTGAGGACCCCCCCTCTAGGTATGTGCGCTTGGACACATTATGCCATTGGGTCTGGGACCCTACTTCCTCTTCAATCGTACTTTTGAAGTATAGCAGACTATTTTGGTATTAGTCCTTCTCAACTTAATCCTAATGCGATATTGGCCTTATCTGCATTGTACATTATCTATCATCGCAGAAAATGGGCTGCTCCAGTGCCTCATGAGATCCACTATCTATTTGAACTGAAGACAAACCCTTCTTAGTGCAACTTGGGGTATTTCCACTTCCACCATTATATGAGCGAGGGTACCAACACCTTCTTGGAAAAAATCTTTGGAAATAGCAAGGCATTTAGATATGCCAACAACTATTTCTTTACTAAGGATGCAGAGGCCAACTACTCCAAGTTTAAGCACGTTGGGCCCTTTAATAGACCACTCCCGACCCAGGATATGAAAGTTAGGGCCAAGTCAGTGATTGCCGTGACCCCTGAGGAGAAGTATGTCAAGACCCTCGTTACTCCAGAGAACCTTAGGAAGGTGGGTGTAATGACCCAGATTCGCTAATAAGGCTTGAGGGCCTTGATTAGTGTGCCTGAAGGGCATAATGGGATTTTGTGTGTGACTTTAATGAGTTAAATGCATGATTATGATTTAATGCATGTTATATGACTATTTGACTATTTGAGATGCATGACTATGTGTATTAGTATGCATGTAGACCTAATTGTCTTAGAAAGAGCATAATTGTAATTTGGCCATTTTGGGCATGACTGTGTTGATATCTGTGATCTGTGACTCGAGATGATCCTAGAATGAGCGGGTTAACGGAAAAGTCAAAGCGGGAATTTATACCCAGCTTGGGTTAAGCCTGGGGAGTTTAAATGGGAATTTGGAAAATATATTGAGATTAATCTTGATGATGAGGGATGTATATTTAGTGATTAATCAGGTATTGGGTAGCAAGCGGGAAATTATTAGAGGCACTCGAGGAATTAGTGGGAATTGGGTAAAATGACTCAAATGGCCCTACATGGACAAAAAGGTTTAGAATTAATAGGAAGGGCATTTTGGTCTTTAGGTTTTTAGAGATAAGTTAAATGAAGCTTTATATTTAGTGGGATTGGTAGAATAGAGTTATAAGGCTGAGAAAAAGAAAGAAAGAAGGAAGAAAAAGAAAAGAGAGAAAAACAGTGTGGGTTTCTTCAAAGGATCGGTTTGTGGTTCTCCCACCATTTCCCTTCATTTTTCTTGGAGCTAAGCTCAGTGGTGAGCTAGGGTAAGCTGAGCCTCAAGGATCCTAAGCTAGACTTGAAGATTGGCAAGGGATTAGCAAGAACACATCAAACATTGAGGTAAGTTTTTAGAAGTTTCAGTTTTAGGGTTTGACTGGTTTGAGCTGTGTATTTAAGCTAAATAGATGGGGATTTTTGGGGAAATCAAGCCAAGGTTGAGAAGGAGCAAGCTAAGGAGGTCTAGGGTTCAACTCAAGGTCGAATTTCCATCCACGGTATGATTTCTAAGTCCTTAACTTTGATGTTTGACTGAATTTCTGGGTTTAGGGTTCATTATGGTAGATCTTGAGTTTTGGGTTGCTTGAGCTTGGGTTATGAGTTCTTGGGATGCTTGGGATGAGTGTGAGGTGTTGATAAGTTTGTTTTTGGGTTTGGGAAAGATTTGGGCAAGTTTGGGTTTGAAATGGTTGAAAGAAATCGCAGAAAATGATTTTTGGTGTTGCCAGTCTGCAACTAGCGCTACAGCGCTAGTCTTTGGGCGCTGTAGCGCTAGGCCCTGTTTCTGGGGATGTGTGGTTCTGCTTGTAGTGCTATAGCGCCCTCTTAAGAGCGCTGTAGCGCTGCACTGTTCACAGAAAGGGGTTTTTGGGCTTTTGTTGAGGGATTTTGACCTAGGGTTTGGGGCTCGATTCCACCACCTTGTTTTGTGGATCTAGGACTTCCCGGGGGCTCGGGATTGGTCCCAAGGCTAGGTTTTGGACTTGAGGTTTGGTAATGACTTTGACTTATGGATTTTGTTTAGGTGAGCGCTAGGGCTCGAGTAGGATCGTGCTCGAGGAGTCAGGTGATCAAAGCTATCGAATTGAAAGGTAAGAAAACCGTAGTACCCGAGAACAGGGCATGGGCCCACAGTGTTATTGCAGGGCATGGCCCTAGATTGTATTACGTGCGAATGTATAACCTTAAATGAATTATTATATGTTTGAATGATTATTTCGAAATGTACTATATATGTGATTATAATGAAATGAACGGCTAAGGCCGAGAGCGGCGAAGGCCGAGAACGGCCTTGGGGCCGGAGGTAACACTTAGCACATGGAGTGCTTATTGCCAGGGTGGGACCCAATGGATACATGAGTTATCCTTACGGTAAGGACCAAGACCCCAGGCTTTGGTAAGGCCTCTGGGGCGGCATGGCCGTGCTTGTTCAGTCTGATGGTTTTCCTATTTACCAGTGGATTATATGTCAGCTATATTCTATGCATATGTTATATACTGTTGAGTTTTCTTGCTGGACTTCGGCTCACGGGTGCTCTGTGTGGCAGGTAAAAGCAAAGAGTCAGTCAACCGGCCATGAGTATGGAGAGCGTGGGGGCGGCGCGTACATGTTCGTCCTGCCCAACTGCTTTGGTTGGGGGCATTTTGTATATGGCTGTATTAACTTATTCTTTTCATAGTTAATCAGGTGTAAATCTATTTTTGAGTTGTAAATATTTTGTAAACCTTATTTTTGGGATCCCAGATGTTTGACACTTAATGTTTTCAATGAAACTAAGCATTTTCAAAGACTACAGCCTTAATTTCTAATCAAGTCACACTTTTGGTTATAGAAACCTCGTAGAGTCAGTTAGATGTACAATTTCCGTTTAAAACTCACTTGTAACGGCTCTAAGGTAGTAGGGCGTTATAACTTGGTATCAGAGCGAGCCAAGGTTTATTGGTTCTGGAGATTAATCGAACATGTACGCACGCTGCCATTGAAAAGCTCGACTCAGGGTTGACTGGTATGGTTGATTAATATATCTGAATATGTGTTTGAATGCCTTGTGTGCCTGCTTAGGTTATTATGAGCATGATGAGTGAAATAACTTATGCATGATGCTAGGGCAAGGCCCGTTGTGTGCTGTATGATATCTGTATGTTATTTGGATTGTTGATCTTGGTTGTTGTTGAGATTGAGAGGTGGAATTGGATCTTGTTATCATGCCTGATGAGCGGTGTCACTGATTGCAGGCATTTAGTTGTAATTCCTCGGCAATCATCGAGACTCCGCGGAATTCGAGCCGAGGATGACAATCAGGGTCTGGACCCTCCACCTGCTCCTCAGAACTGGCAGCAGATATTAGCCGAAATGGAGGCTAGATTGAAGAAAACAGAGGAAGAACTAGTCAGTTGAGGCAACAGGCTCCTCCACCAGTCACCGGGTTACCACTACAGCCGAGTGTAGCACCAGCCCCGGTTCAGCCTGTGGTTGAGAAGAGGTTGGAACCTCTGTATGAAAGATTCAGAAAACAGCAACCTCCTACCTTTGAGGGTGGAACAGACCCACTGCGGGCTGAGCAGTGGATGAATATGATTTCTGTAATCTTGGATTTCATGAGGGTTGAAGGAAAGGAAAGGATTGATTGTACCAGCTATATGCTTAGAGATGATGCACGAATATGGTGGGATGTAGTAAGGCAGCGAAGGGATACTGCAACTATGACTTGGGAAGAATTCAAGAGCATTTGTAATCAGAAATACTACAGTGTAGCAGTTCGAGCTGCGAAGGCTGATGAGTTTATCAACCTGACTCAGAGCAGGTTATCCGTCACCGAGTACGCCCTAATATTTGACAGATTGGCGAAGTTTGCGCCAGAGCTAGTGCCGACTGATGCGTCCAAGAGAGATAGGTTTATACGGGGATTGAATGTGATGATTTCCCGTGATGTGAGTATTACATTGGCTCCAGAGACTACTTATGCGCAAGTGGCGGATAAGGCCCTTACTGCTGAGAGGGCTGAGGATCAGATCTGGAAGGATAGCGCTGCTAGGCGCGATACTAGGAGGACAGTGCCTCCTTCTTCTGGGCCTAGTTGGGGCAGCGGCCCCAATGAGCAGAAAAGAAGAGTACCAGAGTCATTTGTTCCTTATGGTTCTGATAGGATGGTTCGCGGTTCTATTGGTGGCCGTCAGGGCGGAAATGACAACTGGAGGAGTTTTCCGATGTGTCCTCGATGCAGGCAACGACATCAGGGCAAGTGCCGGACCAGGGCATGTTTTATTTGTGGGAGCACAAATCACTTGAAGAAAGACTGCCCACAAGCTAAGAAAGAGGAGCCAAAGCAGGGAGACAGCCTCGCTCCTGCTAGGGTTTTCACTTTGACTCAGATTGAGGCGAAGGCCAGTCCCTCAGTTGTGACAGGTCAGATTTTTAGCGCCAGTTCTTTGTATACTTCATTGATTGATTCGGGTGTTACTCACTCATTTGTATCTGCTAGGGTGATTGATCAGCTTTGTAGACCTAGTATTTTGTATGCTAGGGGTTTTTAGACTTTATTGCCAACAGGAGAACTGGTAGTCTCTAGGAGGTGGGTTAGAGCATTACCAGTAGTAATAGACGGTAGGGAATTGTTTGTTGGCCTGGTTGAACTAGATATGGATGATTTTGATATAATACTAGGAATGGATTGGTTAACGCGGTATGGAGCAACAATTGACTGTAAGCGACGAATGGTGACCTTTGAACCAGAAGGCGAGGTACCCTTTGTGTTTGTGGGAGCGGTGTATGGACCGCGGGTGCCTATGATCTCAGCACTAAAGGCTAGAGACCTGATGCAGGAGGGTTGCATAGGATTCCTAGCGAGTATTGTAGATTCCTCCAAGGTGGCGGCAGAGGGACCGAATGAAACCAAAGTGGTCTGTGAGTTTCCAGACTTGTTTCCAGCAGATCTGCCAGGATTGCCGCCACAGCGAGGGATTGAGTTCGTCATAGAGTTGGTTCCGGGAGCAGAGCCAGTGTACAAGGCACCTTACAGAATGGCTCCGGCAGAATTAAAGAAATTGAAGATTCAGTTGCAGGAACTACTGGATTTGGGGTTTGTCAGAACGAGTTTCTCGCCATGGGGTGCTCCAGTATTATTTGTTAAGAAAAAGGATGGATCGCTCAGGATGTGCATTAACTACAGGGATTTGAATAAGTTGACCATCAAGAACAAGTATCCATTGCCTAGGATCGACGATTTATTTGATCAGCTTCAAGGGAGTACAGTTTTTTCAAAGATTGATCTCCGATCAGGCTACTATCAATTGAGGATCAAAGAAGAGGACGTACCAAAGACTGCTTTTTGGACACGGAATAGGCATTATGAATTTCTGGTTATGTCCTTTGGATTAACCAATGCCCCAGCAGCATTTATGGATTTGATGAACAGAATTTTCAAAGATTATTTGGATAAGTTTGTGATTGTATTTATTGATGATATCCTAGTGTACTCCTAGTCAAAGACAGAGCATGAGCATCATCTGCGCCTAGTATTACAAAGGCTAAGAGAGCATAAGCTATATGCTAAGTTTAGCAAATGCGAGTTCTGGTTATCGCAAGTTTCATTTCTGGGTCATATTATCAGTAAGGATGGGTTACTGGTCGACCCAAGTAAGACGGAAGCAGTAAGAGATTGGCCTAGACCAAGCAGTGTTCCTGAAGTTAGAAGTTTCCTTGGACTAGTAGGTTACTACCGGCGGTTTGTAGAGGGGTTCTCAAGAATTGCTACTCCATTGACAGAATTGACAAGAAAGAAGACCAAGTATGTGTGGACAGATCGATGTGAGAATAGCTTTAAAGAGTTGAAGTGGCGGTTGATTACTGCACCAGTGCTGAGCCTGCCGACAGATGATGAGAATTTTGTGGTCTACTGTGACGCTTCTAGACAGGGTCTGGGATGCGTGTTGATGCAGGCTGGGAAAGTGATAGCATATCCATCAAGGCAATTAAAGGAGTACGAGCAGAGATATCCCACACATGACCTGGAGTTAGCTGCAGTGGTATTCACACTTAAGGTTTGGAGACACTATCTGTATGGTGAGAGATGCAAGATATACACTGATCACAAAAGTTTAAAGTATTTCTTTACCCAGAAGGACTTGAATATGCGCCAGAGGCGGTGGCTGGAGTTGGTAAAGGATTACGATTGCAATATCCTATACCATCCTGGGAAGGCTAATGTAGTGGCTGATGCATTGAGCCGGAGGGGCCCAGGACAGCTGTATAGTTCGAGGCAGATATCTAACAGACTAGCTGGAGAGATGACCAGAGCAGGTATAGAGTTAGTGGTTGGTAGGTTAGCCAACATTACTCTTCATTCAACTCTCCTCGAGAGGATTAAGGAAGCACAAGGAATGGATCCCCAGTTAGTTGAACGTAGAGAGAATGTCCTAACTGGAGCAGCTAAGGACTTCTCTATTTCTGAGATGGGTTTATTGAAGTACAAAGGACGGATTTGTGTTCTGATTGATCCAGACATTCGGCGAGAGATTCTGGACGAGTCTCATACCACTCCCTACTCCTTGCACCCAGTTTCTACGAAGATGTACCATGACTTGAAAGTTTTGTATTGGTGGTCAGGCATGAAGAGGGACGTGGTGGACTATGTGGCTAGATGCTTAACCTGTCAGCAAATTAAGGCTGAACATCAGAGGCCAGCAGGATTATTACAGCCTCTAGGGATTCACGAGTGGAAATGGGAAGATACTGCCATGGACTTTGTGGTTGGGTTGCCAAGGACCGTGGGTCAGCATGACTCGGTGTGGGTGATTGTGGACAGGTATACTACGTCCGCCCACTTCTTGCCTGTGAGGATGACTTATACTGTGGAGCAGTATGCAGAGCTTTATGTGAAGGATATTGTTCGACTTCATGGGGCTCCGAGGTCGATAGTATTCGACAGAGACCCCACTTTCCCTTCCAAGTTTTGGAAGAGCCTACAGAAGGAAATGGGAACACAACTTCGGTTTAGTACTGCTTATCATCCTTAGACGGATGGACAGTCTGAGAGGACAATCCAGATACTGGAGGACATGTTACGAGCTTGTGTGTTGGATTTTGGGGGATCTTGGAGTAGGTATCTCCCTCTAATTGAGTTCTCATACAATAATAGTTATCAGGCGACTATCGGAGTGGCTCCGTATGAGATGTTGTATGGAAGAAAGTGCAGATCACCGATACACTGGGATGAGGCAAGTGAGAGAAAGTATTTAGGTCCTGAGATGGTTCAGAGGACCAATGAGGCACTTAAGAGAATTAGAGATCGTATGCTCGCCTCCCAGAGTCGCCAGAAGAGTTATTCAGATCAGAGACGCAGGAGCGTGGAATTTCAGGTCGGTGATCATGTATTCCTCAGGGTTTCACCCCTGAGAGGAGTAAAACGATTCGGCGTTCGGGGCAAGCTGAGTCCCAGGTTTGTTGGCCCCTTCGAGGTTCTAGAACGAGTTGGGGAGGTGACATACAGGTTAGCAATGCCTCCAGCTCTATCAGGGGTTCATGACGTGTTTCATGTATCCATGCTCCGGAAGTATGTATCGGATACTACTCATGTGTTGAGCTATGAGAACTTGGAGTTGGATCGGGATTTATCATACGAAGAAAAGCCTGTTCAGATCCTTGATAGAAAGGACAAAGTCTTGAGGAACAAGACCATCGCCTTAGTTAAAATATTGTGGAGGAATAGCAAGGTGGAAGAGGCAACGTGGGAACTGGAGTCGGATATGCGGGAGCGGTATCCCGAGTTGTTCAAGTAAATTTCGAAGATGAAATTTTCATGATGAGGGGATAGTTGTAACGACCCAAATTCGCTAATAAGGCTTAAGGGCCTTGATTAGTGTGCCTGAAGGGCATAATGGGATTTTGTGTGTGACTTTAATGAGTTAAATGCATGATTATGATTTAATGCGTGTTATATGACTATTTAACTATTTGAGATGCATGACTATGTGTATTAGTATGCATGTAGACATGATTGTCTGAGAAAGAGCATAATTGTAATTTGGCCATTTTGGGCATGACTGTGTTGATATCTGTGATCTGTGACTCGAGACGATCCTAGAATGAGTGGGATAGCGGAAAAGTCAAAGCGGGAATTTATACCCAGCTTGGGTTAAGCCTGGGGAGTTTAAATGGGAATTTGGAAAATATATTGAGGTTAATCTTGATGATGAGGGATGTATATTTAGTGATTAATCAGGTATTTGGTAGCAAGCGGGAAATTATTAGAGGCACTCGAGGAATTAGTGGGAATTGGGTAAAATGACTAAAATGGCCCTACATGGACAAAAAGGTTTAGAATTAATAGGAAGGGCATTTTGGTCTTTAGGTTTTTAGAGATAAGTTAAATGAAGCTTTATATTTAGTGGGATTGGTAGAATAGAGTTATAAGGCTGAGAAAAAGAAAGAAAGAAGGAAGAAAAAGAAAAGAGAGAAAAACAATGTGGGTTTCTTCAAAGGATCGGTTTGTGGTTCTCCCACCATTTCCCTTCATTTTTCTTGGAGCTAAGCTCAGTGGTGAGCTAGGGTAAGCTGAGCATCAAGGATCCTAAGCTAGACTTGAAGATTGGCAAGGGATTAGCAAGAACACATCAAACATTGAGGTAAGTTTTTAGAAGTTTCAGTTTTAGGGTTTGACTGGTTTGAGCTATGTATTTAAGCTAAATAGATGGGGATTTTTGGGGAAATCAGGCCAAGGTTGAGAAGGAACAAGCTAAGGAGGTCTATGGTTCAACTCAACGTCAAATTTCCATCCACTGTATGATTTCTAAGTCCTTAACTTTGATGTTTGACTGAATTTCTGGGTTTAGGGTTCATTATGGTAGATCTTGAGTTTTGGGTTGCTTGAGCTTGGGTTATGAGTTCTTGGGATGATTGGGATGAGTGTGAGGTGTTGATAAGTTTGTTTTTGGGTTTGGGAAAGATTTGGGCAAGTTTGGGTTTGAAATGGTTGAAAGAAATCGCAGAAAATGATTTTTGGTGTTGCCAGTCTGCAACTAGCGCTACAGCGCTAGTCTTTGGGCGCTGTAGCGCTAGGCCCTGTTTCTGGGGATGTGTGGTTCTGCTTGTAGTGCTATAGCGCCCTCTTAAGAGCGCTGTAGCGCTGCACTGTTCACAGAAAGGGGTTTTTGGGCTTTTGTTGAGGGATTTTGACCTAGGGTTTAGGGCTCGATTCCACCACCTTGTTTTGTGGATCTAGGACTTCCCGGAGGCTCGGGATTGGTCCCGAGGCTAGGTTTTGGACTTGAGGTTTGGTAATGACTTTGACTTATGGATTTTGTTTAGGTGAGCGCTAGGGCTCGAGTAGGATCGTGCTCGAGGAGTCAGGTGATCAAAGCTATCGAATTGAAAGGTAAGAAAACCGTAGTACCCGAGAACAGGGCATGGGCCCACAGTGTTATTGCAGGGCATGGCCCTAGATTGTATTACGTGCGAATGTATAACCTTAAATGAATTATTATATGTTTGAATGATTATTTCGAAATGTACTATATATGTGATTATAATGAAATGAACGGCTAAGGCCGAGAGCGGCGAAGGCTGAGAACGGCCTTGGGGCCGGAGGTAACACTTAGCACATGGAGTGCTTATAGCCAGGGTGGGACCCAATGGATACATGAGTTATCCTTACGGTAAGGACCAAGACCCCAGGCTTTGGTAAGGCCTCTGGGGCGGCATGGCCGTGCTTGTTCAGTCTGATGGTTTTCCTATTTACCAGGGGATTATATGTCAGCTATATTCTATGCATATGTTATATACTGTTGAGTTTTCTTGCTGGACTTCGGCTCACGGGTGCTCTGTGTGGCAGGTAAAAGCAAAGAGTCAGTCAACCGGCCATGAGTATGGAGAGCGTGGGAGCGGCGCGTACATGTTCGTCCTGCCCAACTGCTTTGGTTGGGGGCATTTTGTATATGGCTGTATTAACTTATTCTTTTCATAGTTAATCAGGTGTAAATCTATTTTTGAGTTGTAAATATTTTGTAAACCTTATTTTTGGGATCCCAGATGTTTGACACTTAATGTTTTCAATGAAACTAAGCATTTTCAAAGACTACAGCCTTAATTTCTAATCAAGTCACACTTTTGGTTATAGAAACCTTGTAGAGTCAGTTAGATGCACAATTTCCGTTTAAAACTCATTTGTAACGGCTCTAAGGTAGTAGGGTGTTACAGTGGGGCTATTTCCGCCTACCATATCTGATGTTCTGGATAATGATGGTCCTGAGCCTGTGATAGCCATAGACTCCCCGAGACCCATTCATGTCGAGGAGGTACCCTCTTCGCTAGTGCTAGTCGGACATGAGGGTGATGAGGTGGGTGCATCTGCTGCGTATTTATCGCTTGCTTCAGATGACTTTGATGAGGCTACGTTCGAACTCGAATCACATTCAGAAGGTTTGACACTTTATCACCTTTATTTTATGATTCATCTGTACTTAATATCTTTATAACATTTTATCTTCTTTTGCAAACTCAGACATGTTTGGTTTTGTCCATACCCAGTAGAGGTTGACTCCCACCGAGGCCAGTCTTTCTATTCGAGCGACAAAAAGGGCCAGGGTTGAGGCTAAGTCGGTCATGGAGGTTCCTCTTTAGGTGTCTCCTCCGACTCCTTTGGTGTCTAGTCCAATTCTTTTGGCGTCCAGCCCTGTCGCAGAGGTTGAGCCATCTTTGTCTACACCAGTTCCTCCCATTTTCATTGATGCAGGTGCTGCTTGTACTGCGCCTGCTCCTTTATCTGAGCCACATCAGTCTACTATACGAAACTTAAGCGCCCTCATGGACCGAGCATCGCATCTAGAGCACACAACAACAGCCTTTAATGGGATCAAGAATGAGGACCTAAACACCATTATCACAAAGTCACTCTTAGACATTCAGAGTGTGAGTCCTTCACAGTTCTCTTCTTGTCTATTTAGCTTGTGTTCTATTTATCTAACACTTGTATGTTCTTTGCAGGCATTGATACGGGTCTCTTATGTCTGTGATAGGTTTGTAGAGTGTACTTCTAAGCTCTCCAACCTTTGTTCTGAGCTTGAATCTGTCCGCCAAGAGGTACTGGACCTTAGGCACGTTCTTGGCTCCAGGGATGCTGACATTGCCTCAAAGGATGAAGAGATCAACACCCTCCACAGTACCGTGGAGATCAAACAGAAGGAAGTGACCGAGTTGACTCTCAAGATAACCCAGATGGAGGGGGAACTTGCCGATCAGCTCCAACAATCTGTAGTTGAGAAAGAGAAGCTGATTGCTGACATGGACCAATTGCGGAAGGATTCTCTTATCGAGAAGGAGCAAGATGTCAAAGCTGCTCAGGACAAGGCTCGAGAGGAGTATTCATAGACAGCCTTCTCTTGCTTCTACTTGATCTGGAAGTCCAACAAAGATCTGAACTTGGATTTCCTTCCCGAGAAGACGGGAGCAAAGGAGCTTAGGAAGTGTTTGGCTCATGAGGCTGTCAAGGCTCAGGGTATTCTTTCAGATGATACTCCTCGCCCTAGTTAGTCTTCTTGGTCCTTTATTCTGTCTTTCCTCTCATGCCATTGGTGAGGCACCTTGTACGTGGCAGTTTTTACATATGACATTTTATGCCTTTATGATTTTTTGTTATGAGTACTCAGTGTCTTGATTGAAATTTTTTTATTTCCAATGCTTACAAAGTATATCAACTCACAACCCTCATTGGTTCAAGTATCAGTATACTCTGAACACATGCATTTTACGTGCCATACTAACCTTACTCCTTTACGTTTTTCATGCTAACAACCATGGTACTGTGAGTAGTATGATACTTCACCAAGTACCATGAACAAAATGATCATGTCGACCACCCCATGGGGGATAGGCCGACCACCCCATGGGTGATAGGCCGACCACCCTATAGGGTTGATGGACTAGCCGACCACCCCATAAGGGACATGGTTAGGAATCTCCCTACCAATGCCTTTTTTGTTTTTGTTTTTTGCACTTTCAGAACATATGTTAAACAAATGTCCTAGAAAAACTTGAACTTGCTTAGTACTTAAGGTCACGCCCTCATTGCTCGTGTATACCCTGATCGATATGTACTATATGCCCCCCAAGTGATCATGAGTTTAAAAGCCTTGGTCACTTGGTACTTGACCATGCCTTGCTTTGAGCATTAGACACATAGTACTGTCCTTTTCACCCAATGATGCAAGCAGAAAATGCTTGTCCCTCATTGGTAGTCGGGTGATGGTTTCATACATAGTAGTAATGATACCTATACACAGATGCATATTGTGTAGCAAGTGTCGATCACGATCTGCGTAATCTCTCGTGTACTCGTTATAATGATTGTAGACAGAAATGTCTAAGTTGGACCAACCAGGTCTAGATGGGCTAATCGATCCTGTAACAAGTCTTAGATCAAATTATCGATCGGTCCCTCAAGGACCAAATTTGATTATGATCCATAATGGCGACTGGTCCTCGGACCAGTCTCTTGTCTTTTGATCATATGGGCCGGTAAGTTCCTCAAGAACCAAGATCGAACATGATCAAATAAGTTGGCGACAAGGTCCTTCAACCAGTCTCTCATTTGGATCTTATGGGTCGATAGGCTCCTCAAGAACCAAGATTGAACATGATCCATTAATTTGGCAACAAGGTCCTAGGACCTATCTCTTTTGTTGATCGTGTGGGTCGATAGGTTCCTCATGAACCAAGATCGAACATGATCAAATAGTTGGCGAAAAGGTCCTTGGACCAATCTCTCATTTGGATCTTATGGGTCGATAGGCTCCTCAAGAACCAAGATCGAACATGATCCGTTAATTTGGTGACAAGGTCCTAGGACCTGTCTCTCTTGTTGATCTTGTGGATCGATAGGTTCCTTAAGAACTAGGATCGAACATGATCAAATAGTTTGGCAACAAGGTCCTCGAACCAGTCTCTCATTTGGATCTTATGGGATGATAGGCTCCTCAAGAACCAAGATCGAACATGATCCATTAGTTTGGCGACAAGGTCTTCAGACCAGTCTCTTGTTTGGATCTTATGGGTCGATAGGTCCCTCAAGGACTAGAATCAAACATGATCTGATAACTTGACAAGTCAAAAGGACAAGTCCTTCGTTGAAAGAAATTTAAAGAACTAAGAGAAACTTAAGAAATTAAATTCATTCATTGAAGCACAATGGCTGTTACATAGATGATTTGAAAATAATACATTTGCAAAATAAAACTCGTGTCGCTGCAGAACAACTTCATTGATAGTACCGGTACAGGTGTTCACCATTCCATTAGTTTTTTATTAGTTATCCATTCAGTTGGTGGGATCACCTCCTCCACAAGGTATGACCCTTCCCAATTAAGTCCTAGTACCCCTGTTGTAGTGTCCTTAGTGTTTAGGAATACCCTCCTGAGTACTAAGTCCCCAACCTGGAATTTTCGATCTTTCACTCTGGAGTTGAAGTATTAGTTTTTGGTTTCTCCCTTGATCGTATGTCTCCCGCCTATGCGATGGGGGAGTGAGTTCAAGTGGCAATATGGCTTCATATCCAAACGCTAAATAGAATGGTGTATGCCCTATCGCCATTCGCACCATCATTCGATGTGACCATAGGAACTCTGGAAGTCATTCTAGCCAGTCTCGTTTGGATTGTTCAAGGCGGTTCTTCGAAGTGTCTTTGATAGTCTTGTTCATTGCTTTTACTTGTCAATTAGCATGGGGGTGTGCTACTGAGGAAAAGCTCTTTGTGATTCCATGCCTCATACAAAATTCGGTGAACATATCACTGTCGAATTGAGTCCCATTGTCTGAGACTATCTTCCTTGGTAGGCAAAATTGACATATGATATTCTTCACCACAAAGTCTAAGACTTTCTTTGAGGTTCTGGTGGCGAGCGGTTCTGCTTCATTCCATTTGGTGAAGTAGTCCACAGCTACAACAAAAAATTGGACTCCTCCCATTCCCATGGGTAGCTTTCCGATTAGGTCAATCCCCCATATAGCAAAAAGCCAAGGGCTCTGCATCTGTGTTAATTCGTTAGGTGTCACTCGGGGTATCTTGGAGAACATTTGGCACTTGTGGTATCTTCTGACATACTCCATCGAGTCTTCATTCATCGTCAGCCAAAAGTATCATTGTCTTAGGATTTTCTTCAATAGGCTCTGCCCCCAAGTGTGATCTCCACAAAACCCCTCGTGTACCTCGATCATTAACAGCTTTGACTGGTCGGGTGTAACGCACCTTAGCAGTGGTAGGGAGTACCCTTGTCGATACAGTAGCCCTTTGACTATCATATATCGCGCAGCTTATCTCACCAACTTCCTTGCTTTGTTCCTATCACTGGGCACTACTCCTTGGTTGAGATAGTTAATAATAGGGGTCATCCATGTGTCTCCTAACTCAACAGGTAGTGACTCCTGCTCAGTTATGCTTCTTTCTGCCAAGTATTCGACGGGAACAACATTTAAGGTGTCTGTGTCTTTGGCACTAGCAAGCTTGGCTAAGCCATCGGCATTAGCATTCTGTTCTCTCGAAACTTGTACAATTGAGTATTTCTTGAACTGTGCCAAAAAATCCTTCACCTTGTTCAGGTACTGCACCATCCTAAGTCCCTTGGCTTGATACTCCCCCAGTACCTAGTACACCACTAGCTGGGAATCGTTGAATATCTCCAAGGACTGCGCATGTATATCCTGAGACAAGCGTAATCCAGCTAATAATGCCTCGTACTCAGCCTTGTTGTTTAAAGTGTTGAATCCAAATCTGAGAGCGCAATGGATTCGATGATTCTCTGGAGTGATCAGTATGATTCGTGCGCCTGAGTTGTGTTCATTGGATGCTCCATGTAACGCCCTACTCCCTTAGAGCCGTTACTAAGTGAATTTTTAAGACAAAACAGTGCAATGAACTCGCTAACCGAGGTTTTGAGGCAAAAGTGTGACTAATAAAAGTTAAGGCTGTAATCCTTGAAAATGCGTTGACTCAATAAAAACTTCTAGTTTTAAACAATTGGGATCCCAAAAATAAGGTTTGAAAACCATTTTCATCTTGAAGTAAGTTTACAGTTGATCAGTTATAAAATCATAGATTATTACAGCCAATTTCAAATAAACCCCCAACCAAAGCAGTCGGGCAGGCCAAACATGTACGCGTCGCTTCACGCTCTCCGTACTCATGGTTGGTTGACTCAGTCTTTGCCCTACCTGCAACACGGAGCACCCGTGAGCCGAAGCCCAGCAAGAAAACTCATGCAGAACATAACATATGCAGTTAATACAGTTTATCATAACAGATAATCCACAGATAAACAAGTCAATCAATAGACTAAGCAAACACGGCCATGCCGCCCCAGAGCCTTACCAAAGCCCTGGGGTATCGGTTCTCACCGCGAGGATAACTCATGTATCCCTTGGGTCCCACCCTGAATATAGCATCCCATGTGCTAGGTGTTACTTTCGGCCCACGGCCGCCCCGGCCTACGCCGTTCTCGGCACTTGCCATTCATTTCATCATAATCACACATATAGTACATTCAAAATAATCATTCACACATCATGATTCATTTAAGGTTAAACATTTGCACACAACACAATCTGGGGCCATGCCCTGCAATCATCTCATCATGCAACATGCAATATAGGGCCATGCCCGGCAATCACACTATGGGCCCATGCCCTATCCTACGGGTGTTATAGTTTTCTTACCTTAATTCCAAATGCTTTAAATAGAAAAATGACGGCCCCCGAGCACGATCCACTTCCCGAGCACTAGCTTAAAACCTAGTCACAACCAAGATAATGGATACCAATAAGATTAATCTCCAATGAGTTTCTAAACCAAGTTCTAGTACTCGGAACGTTGAAATTCACCAAACATTGCAAAAGACTCAACCCCGAGCACCCTAGGTTAAATTCCCAAGCCCAAATTCTCAAAATCCCAAAATTCCTTAAGCGCCCCAGCATGGCCCCCAAACAGGGCCACAAAAACGCCCAGAAACAGGTAAGGGCCGCGGCCCTACAAGGACCATGCCGCGACCCGCCCTCCATCCTCAGCACAACTTAGCCTTCAAGGGCCGCGGCCCTCCAAGAACTATGCCGCGGCCCGACCCTTCGAACCCAGAAAAACCCACCATTTTCAAGCTTAAAACCTCACCTAAAGCCATCCCAAAGCTCCCAATTCAAAACCAATTAATAATCACAACATTAGGATGGTTTAAACAACACAATTCCACCAAAAATCCAACCTAACACTCACCAAGATCCAAATTCCAAATTTCTGAAATTTCAAACCTAAAACTCAAAACCAACCATAGAAATTCTCAATTTCAACCATCAAACTTTAATTTAAACCTTACCTCAGTTGTAGAATCGTTTCCCAAAGGATCCCATGACTTATCTTCAAAGTTTCAAGCCTCAAACTCCACCTTGAATATCAAAAACCCATAAACATACACAACCCAACAAAATCTCATAAATTTAACTTGAGAAAAAGAATTAATTGCTTACCTTTACCCTGATTTGTTCTTGATTAACTCTTGAGCTAAACCTCCAAATCCCACAATCAATTTTCATAATTTCAAGCTTGATTTCTCCTAAGATTTCTGTGGATTCATGAAAGAAAGAGGAAAGAAAGAAGAAGAAGAGAGGGTGGAGGCTGGGTCGGTTTCTCTAAGTCTCCAAATGGTTTATTTGTTTTGTTTTTATAACTTAAGCTGGTTACCTCAAGGTTCGGGGTACCAAAATATCCCCGAGGCAAAAATGGTAAAATCCCCCAGTATTCCCGCCTAGACATCCTAACCTCAAATATATCTCCAATTATTTATTTTCATAACCCAACATCAAAAATACTCCTTGACTCGCTCAAAGTCAAACATAATGCCCCGTTGTGACTTTTCCCCGCTATCCAGCTCTAGGATCGCCTCGTGCCGAAAGTTACACATCACGGATATACCCACATACCACTGTGGTCTCATCAATCATCACATATTAATACAGTTATGCCCAACATGGCCAAAATTACAATTA
Source organism: Humulus lupulus (assembly GCF_963169125.1). Taxonomy (NCBI): domain Eukaryota; kingdom Viridiplantae; phylum Streptophyta; class Magnoliopsida; order Rosales; family Cannabaceae; genus Humulus; species Humulus lupulus. Next base: position 209,231,841 of record NC_084795.1, read on the forward strand.
TGCCCTTCTAACACAATCCGGGCCTACATGCATACTAATATACATAGTCATGCATCTTAAATAATCAAATAGTCACATAACACGCTTTAAATCATAACCATGCATTTAACTCATAAAATCACACATAAATCCCAACATGCCCTCCTGGCACACTAATCAAGGCCCTTAAGCCTTATTAGCGATTTTGGGTCGTTACACTCCATCAACATATAGCTTCCATACAGGAGTATCTCCTTCCTTCTCGGTATCTCCACTCTCTGATTGTTAGGAAGGGTCTTCAAGGTTGGTGCCTTCGACTATGAACTCTGCCAATGCTTGTCCTTTATCGTCGTCCTCGAATCATAAGTGATATCAAACTGTCCTAGTTCCACTGCCCACTTGAGTAATTTTCCTGAGGCCTCTGGTTTCTGAAGAACCTGTCTCAGCAGTTGATCAGTCAAGACTCAGATTAAGTGAGCTTGGAAATATGGACGCAGCTTTCGAGAGGCGGTTACTAAATAGTAGACTAGTTTTTCAATATGGGGATACCTAGACTCCACACCTACTAGCCTTTTACTGATATAGTATACAGGGTGTTGTGCCCTGTTCTCCTCCTTTATCAAAGCACCACTGATTGCATGCTCGGTGATTGCCAAATAGATGAAAAGTACTTCTCCATATATTGGCTTCACAAGGATGGGAGGTTGGGCGAGGTGTTCCTTCAAGGCTTGGAAAGCCTCCTCACACTCCTCGGTCCATTGGATCTTCTTGCTGCCCCTCAGTAAGTGAAAGAAAGGGACACACTTGTCCGTAGACTTTGATATGAACCTACTGAGGGTAGCTACTCTCCCAGTTAAGCTTTGCACTTCTTTGAATGTGGTAGGTGACTTCATGTCGATCAATGCTTTGATATTCTCGAGGTTAGCCTTGATTCCATGTGAATTGACTATGTATCCGAGAAATTTACCAAAACCAACTCCAAACGAGCACTTGAGAGGGTTTAGCTTCATGCTTTACTTTCTAAGTATTGCAAAGCATTCCTCCAAGTCTCAAACATGCCCTCCAGCTTCTTTGGACTTGACCAACATGTCATCGACGTATACCTCCATATTTTTTCCGATCAAGTCTCAGAATATGCCATTCACTAAACGCGAGTAGGTGGCTCCTGCATTCTTCAAGCTGAATGGCATCACCTTATAATAGTACAATCCCTTGTTTGTCTGGAAGCTGGTATGTTCCTCGTCGGGAGGGTGCATACTTATTTGATTATACCCAGAATATGCATCCATGAATGAGAATATTTCATGTCCTGTCGTTGCATCGACCAGTTGGTCTATTCTGGGTAGTGGGAAGCAATCTTTGGGGCAGGCCTTGTTCACATTTGTGAAGTCCCTACATGTTCTCCACTTCCCATTTGGCTTTGGGACCAACACGGGGTTTGATACCCAATCTAAGTAGTAGGCCTCCCTTATAAAACATTTTTCCTTGAGCTGCTCAACCTCCTCCTTCAGGGCTTGAGATCGGTCTTTGTCAAGTAGTCTCATTTTTTGTTGCACTGGTTGGTAGTTCTTGTCTATATTGAGGACATGACTTATTACGGATGGAGAAATTCCAACCATGTCCTTATGTGACTAGACAAAGACGTCCTGGTTTTTCTTCGAAAATTCCACCAATCGTGCTTTAATTTCCACCTTTAACTCCTTCCCGACTTTGATTACTCTAGTCGGATCCTCCTCATCTAGTAGGACTTCGTCAAGATCTTCGACTGGTCCTACCCCCGTGACGTCATCCCCAAAGCGAGGTTCGATTTTGTTTCCCTCGCTTTGGGAAACTTGCTATAATATAAAATCTTCGTTAAAAGGAGCTCTTGGCTCCAGTAGAATGTTTCTTTCAACGTCAACTTCCATGTTGACAACCTCATCGGTTCCTTCACTCTCTTCGTAGCAGGTTACTATCATATTGTTTACGCATGGTCCTTTCTTTGCCTTGACAACTGACGCATTATAGCATTCTCGTGCCTCCCTTTGGTTACCCTGTACGTATCCTTGCCCTGCGTTGGTGGGGAACTTCAAAGATAGATGCCAGATAGATATTGCTACGTGTAATTCCATCAGGAGGGGTCTCCCAAGTACTACATTATAAGCCAATGAGCAATCTACCACCAAGAACTCTTTCATCACAGTCTCGTGCCTGGGGGCACCCCCCACTGTGACCGCTAGTTTGATAGTTCCTACTGGTGCTAGGCATTCTCCCGTGAACCCATATATCACTTGGGAACACGGTGTCAAGTCTTTGATTTTGATCTTCATCTTCTCGAGGGATGATTTGTTGATGATATCTACCGAGCTTCCCGTATCCGCCAAGCATCTCTACACTCGGGCATTGGCGATTTGAATGGTAAGGACTAGAGGGTCATTGTGGGGGTACCTCACGTGTCTAGCGTCATCCTCTGTAAAAGTGAGTGTTTCACTTTCATACTTTGGATTTTTTGGAGATCGCTCCTCGACCGTCATACATTGGGAAGACTCCCCTACCTCATTCCTGAGGGTCCTTTCATATCGCTCACGAGCATTGTTACTGTTTCTTGTTATGTGGGGCCCTCCACATATGGTATCCAATGTGAATTCTACAGCCGCCGGCTCCAATGGTGGACTCCTCTACCTTTGGAATTCTGGATTCCTGCTTGGGGTTTCAGTCTTGCCACGGTACCTTGAAAGTTTTCCTAATCGGAGAAGAAAATCTATCTCATCCTTCAATTGTTTGCACTCGTTTGTGTCGTGCCCATAATCATTATGGAAATGACAAAACTTATTCTTGTCCTTTTTTTCTTCTGAACGCAAGGGTGGTGGCTTTTGGTATGGTACCTCCTAGTATGTTTCCAAGTAAATCTCAGCCCTAGATGTGGTTAGGATGGTATAATTGATGAACCTGGGCTAGTATGGTTGATGCTTAGCTTGTTTGTCAGCGAGTGCAGACTTAGCTTTCTTTTCTCCACCCTGCTCGGCCCCTGAGGTATTCCTATTCTTACCGTTACCCTCACCGCCGCCCTGAGGGTTTGCACCGTTCTTATCTTCCTTGACAGTGGTCAGATGGTTTATGCCTTTTTCTTCCTTCATGATAGCATCTTCTAGCTTCATGTATTTGTCAGCTCTGTCTAGGAACTCCTGCAAGGTGTTGATAGGGTTCCTGTGTATACTATCCCACAAGGGACTTCGGTAAGTTATTCCTACCGAGATGGCAACGAACTTCCCTTCATCTCCTACTGTGGCTGCTTGGTTTGCCTCTCTCATGAATCTTTGAATGTATTCTTTCAGGGATTCATCTTTCCCTTGCTTGATGTCAGCTAGTTAATTCGCATAAACCGGTTGAATCCGCCTGGCACTAAAGACTTTGCAGAATTCCTTCCTGAACTGCTCCCAGGAAGTGGTGGATCCAGGTTTGAATTTCCAATACCATTCTCGAGCTGAGTCGGAGAGAGTGGTAGGGAATACCCTACACCTATAATCACGCTCCACACCAAGTAACTCCATCTGATCCTCGAACTTTCCAATGTGTTGTATCAGGTCCTCCTTCCCAGTGTATGTAGGAAGTTTCGGGGTCTTGTATTTCAGTGGTGGTAGGGAAGCTTGGATCTTGGCACTGAAAGGACTCCCACTACTATGAGCCAACTCGATATCTGAAGGTTTCTTTGTTAGACCCTGAATAGCCATAATGAGTGCATCTATTTGAGCCTATACTGCTGGTAGGATCGCTGCTCCAGATGGGGTAGAGGTCCCTGGTACCCCCTCCTGAGCGCTAGTCCTCCTGTTGATGGCCTCCCTCAAATCCTGAGGTTGCGCATCTTTCCCCAGCCTATCGAACACAATTCTTGTGTTATTCATCGATTCTTTTCCCTTGCGAGACTAAGGGTGTAAGGGTGGTAGGTCTGCCTTGCCCCTGTCGGTACGACCCTGCCCCCGAGCCTCTCCTCCTACATGACTTTGAGACTTTAAGTAGCCATTTCCATTCATCTCACGCCTTTCAGATGTTTGACCCTCATCTCCTTCGTTGTTTCGTCGGTCCCCCTGGGAGGGGGCCTTCTGGTTGGCAATACTTCTACTCCGAGATGGAGTGTTATTCTTCTTAGTCATGAAGGAGGCAGTCTGGGACTGTGCCTCTTCATCCTGTCTCTGGGAAAGTGGTTTTGAGAGTGTCCTTGGGGTCCTACTCCTCCCCTGGGACTCTCTGTTACTATTGTCTCACATTCTTGCTGCTTTGGCTTGAGCCTCCTCACCACCTGAGCAGCAGCTTTAGTGTTAGCTCGGGCTAACTGAGTAGCCACCTCCAAGGCCACAGCGACCTCGTGGTGCTTCCAGTCAGCCTCCTGCTCCCTCTAGATCATCCTCTGGACCTGCTCATCGATCTCCCATCGTTATCGTTCCATAGTCGCCCTCTGAAGGGAAATTTCTGCAACAAAGGCCTCCTGCCTCGCCAAAAATTGCGCCATCTCCTCCTGGTGAGCGTCCTGTGGATCTTCTGCATCACGTTGATCTCCTACCTCCACCTGAGGTTCGTTAATGGGACCTATGGGATCCTGGGTGGTGGGATCCCTGGGAGTAGCCTTCTTTCTCTTACTGGAGTTTGGAGGCATCATAAACTGATGAAAGTGTGTTTCTTGATTTCGTTCTCTCAATGAAAGCGCAAAAATGTTGACCTGTGAAATTGGCCAACAATCGTATGTGTAGTATACGACACCTTTTCAAGGAAATAAATGACAGAGTACGATTATCTTAAATAAACACACATAAATTTTATAGTAGTTCAGCCCTATTCTGATGAAAAGTAATAACCTAATCCACTTAGCTTTTAGTATTGAATCACTCGACAATTACACTGTTGAACCAAAGTATTCACTCATTCTCACTTGCCCATAATTTCACCCAAAATGTACTTTAGATCTCCAAAATTCTAGAAAAAGTGATCCAGCAAAGAGTCCAAAAGTCCCCGTAAATGAAGCCCTGGGTCCTTTATTTATAGTACCCATGGGATGTTACATGACCAGTAGTACTGAGATCGTGGTTTGGTACACGATTATCATGTAATGAAGAGATGTGTCAACCTTCCCATGATCGTGAGATCATGGTTCTTCTTGTTGTTTCTTTAGATCGTGGTAAATAATGCCCGATTGGAATTTTTGGAAAAATGTTAAGTCTTTGTTGGTATATGAGACTTAGGTGCTAGGCCCGATGACCAAATCTTGGGTGCTGGACCTGTGACCTTCTGGGTGCTGGACTTGTTGATCCTCTGGGTGCTAGGCCTGTTGATCTTCGGGGCGCTAGTCCTATTGATCTCAGTTTTAACGAGAGTGATTATTTCTCAATGAAGTGTACATGGGGGTTTAGGCCGACCACCCTATGAAAAATAGGGTGGGCCGACCACCCCTAGGGATCCTTGGGCATACTGGGGCCGGCCACCCTAGGGTTGGGGTTAGGTTGACCACCCTAGGGTTGGGGTAAGGCCGACCACCCTTAGGTGTCCTTGTGCATGCTGGGGCCGACCACCCCTGGGGTAGAGGGTCTAGCCAACTACTCCTAGCCCCTTGGGCCTGCTTAGGCCAACCACTCCTAGGGGTAGGGTTCAGGCCAACCACCCCTAGGGGTTTTAGGCTTTGTCGACTTCCCTAGGTCTTAGACCTATCTTTTTTGCCCGTCGGTCTTTTCTCAATACTTTGTCATTTTTTCCTTATTTGTGATGTCACGTATCACATTCTCATTCACCATGCCATCCTCGTATTTTTTAGGAATAAAATTATTTATTTAACTAAAATCAGTCCTTCCACAAAATATGGTATTATCTTTTTAAGGAAAAGATTACAACCATATTTCAAAATTTAAATTGTAAATTCAAAATTCAAATTGATGATCATCATTATCATCAGCTTTTTAAAATTTAGTAAATCAAAAAACTATGTTGACTTACCAATTTTATTTTTTCTCTCTCACATAAAATAATTAATTTCAAAATTTTATTTATGTATTTATATATATTTCAAAATTATATATTTAATTAATAAACATATTTTCAAAAATTTAATAATTAATTATTCAACCTCAATTATCATATAATTGTATATTTGACCCAAAGAATAAAATTCTTCTCAAATTTCCAAATCACAGTTTTACCCTTGTATCAACTCTAACCTTGATATGGTGTTGATAGAGCCACCCTGGAGACCTATGGACCTATAATATCAAGCACCAATAAATATTAGATTATTAATCAAAGGTCTTTGATTAAATAATCATATTTATTAATCTCGTGATTACTCCACTATAAATATGAGATTAAACTCTTGATAATTATAGACATATATTTACAGAGTACTTTATTAAAGAATAAAGTGTCCATTGATATAATCATTACATACAATGTTAATCCTCTATTAATGGTTCACAATTAAAAGGGAATAAAATTACCATTTTACCATTTCAACTATATCTTGTTCCTAGAGTACCACTGACTTTACTAGTGAAGGTTGTGTCACAATAAGTTTGTGATCTGATCTCTTATAACCTTTTCTATTCCAAAAGACCACTCAATAAGGAACAATTATTCAATCTATAAGAATGTATAGATTACATATCTGTTAAACTATGTCCCCAACCATATATATCATTGAGATCCCAAAATAATTGTTCTTAGCCTGATCACTCTGACAAATCTTAACGCATGAATCAAATGATCAGATGACATATATAGGAGTTCATAGCAACCTCGAGATTAAGATCATCGTGTATATGATCATCATTTGATGTGTTTGATTATTACTATGAAATGGTGTTTAAAGAAGTATTAACAAATCACATCTGGCTCAGTTCTATATATCACTATATATAAAGTACATTCACTAAAGTGTCCTACTACACTAGTGACTCGGATCTAGGTCACTTATATTCATAATACTAGCTAACCGTACTAACAGTAATTAATCTAAAGATTCGACAACTTTATTTTACTGCGAACTGTTTTAAGTTTATTATCTTAATCTAGATCCTTTCATATCAATATGAGATTAAGACCACATAAATAGACTTTAGAATTTTCTGATATTTACTGTAATGCCCTAACTAATTCTAAGACCTCGGACCATTAAAACTACTAAGCCATAGCTACTATTTTGGAATACATGCATAAAATAATAGAACTTTATAAAAATCCAATTTAAGGGATCCCATTGTTATTACATAAAAACATAAAGAAAACTTAAACCTTTAGTTAATTGTTCAAATACTAAATGCGGAAAACATTATTACATAAATGAAAAGACTCAAAAATATAAACTTCATCCTTGATCTTTCCCATCAGTGCATTCACTCAGTCCTCTCCCAATACACATGCCAAAGCTGCCATGAATCTGTCCCGCCTTCCAAGCTTATTTTCCTGCACCATCTAAAATAAAAAGGAATGAGCCTAATGCCCAGCAGAGAAAAATCTACTAAAACATACTATAAAACATAAGACTAAAAACATAAATCATAAAACCATACGACATAAAAACATATCTCATATGAACATAGGACAACAATATTAATGGTCATTAACTGATTACCATAGTATGTGATAAAACCATCTAGATCCTCTGTCTACTAATCGAGGTAGGTTAGATCACAAAATAGTATATGATAAACCATCTAGGTCCTCCGTCTACTAATCGAGGTAGGTGTAATCATAACTCTAGTCTATGACAATGATAAAAATCTTGGAATTTATTTGCTATCTAAGCAACTATATTTCCCAAGTGACTACAACATAAATCATATACATACATATACACATAAACATAACACATACAATCTAACTTATTTTCCTTACCAAAAACCGGGATGGAAAACTCCTAAAATCAAACAATAAGATCCATAAGTTTTCTAAAGAAATGGAGATAAAAAGAAGATCTAAACCATCAAGATATAAACTTACTGAAAACCTTAAGTTTCAAGAAACTCAAACACCTAACAAAAAGCCATAATAACAAGTTAGGATCTGGAAGGAAATGAAAGAATAAAAAGAACTATAATGAACTAAACATGAGGATAAGAATACCTTGGATAGACTAGGACTTCAATCTACACCTCAATACCGAAATGCCACTCTATCTTACTTCGCAAGTGTTTAGAAAAGCTTATATTGGAAAGGTTTTAATCCCAAAACCCTAGTGTTTTCTCTCTAGAATAAACTTAGCAGCTTGAAGGCTCTGAAGAATGCTTGAATGATGAATGAAATGGTTGAGTGAAAGATCCTATTTATAGAGTTCAAGGAGTGAAGCTAACCCCTTTTAAAAAGAATAAATAAATGAATATTAATTGAATAAATTTGAATTTTCTGTTCAACAAATGCCCAAAACTCAGTCAAAAACATTCAAGAGCAAATCTAAGTTGTTAAGGACTATTTCTAATCCAATTCCACAAAGTTTCAAAAATACATAAGGGCAGCCGATATATTGCCCCCTATATGCGATATATCGCCTATCCCTATACCTCGAGCCTTCGTGGTTTCGTTCATGTGAAGTCAACTTATTTTCCTTATCAACCTTAGGCGACATATTGGCCCCCTATAGCTTTGATATATCGTCATACGCTGATATTTTAAAGATGTTTTTGCACATTTTCAGCACACTTGAAGTTTGTTAAAATAGCTTTGACTGAATAAAACGTGATCCTAACAGCTGTTGGAAGGTTCTAGACCTTATAGATCTATCCTTTATTAATTTATTCATCTAAAATGCTTAAATCTTTAATAAACATACATGTGACAAGTGTCACACTCATAATTATTCTGTCTAAACCTTAGGTTATAATAAATATTATTTCTAGGACCAGCTATATTAATCAAACCTTATCTTAAAAAAACATTTATAAACTATAGGTTAAACTTGTAAAATCCATTACTATTTCTATGAGTTTCCAACTAAATACCAGCTTGAACCAATATCCATGAAAACTAAATATTACAAGCTACTATTACTATTATCTAGATAAGTAACATTTTGAGACGCTGCAATTCTCCCCTACTTAAAAGAATTTTGTCCCAAAATTTACTTACCAAACAATTTCGGATACCGTGCTCGGATGTCTCCCTCCAACTCTCACGTTGCCTCCTGTTCTATACTATTACTCCATAAGACCTTGAATATCCGAATACTCTTAGACCGTAATTCCTTTATCCCCTTCTCTAGGATACTAACTGGTCATTCCTTGTAACTCAGGTCTTTCTGAAGTGCTAACGTATCATACTTGAGAACGTGAGATGGGTTTGACACGTATCTACGCAGCATCGAGATGTGAAACACATTGTGGCTATCTGCTAGAGCTGTCGGTAGGGCTAATCTATATGCTACCGGTCCCACTTGGTCTAATATATCAAAAGGACCTATAAACCAGGGACTAAGTTTGTCTTTCTTCCCAAACCACTTCACTCATTTCATAGGAGATATTCTTAAAAAGACTTGATCTCAGAATTTGAATTCTACATCTCGTCGCTTGGTATCCGAATAACTCTTTTGTCGACTCTGAGCAGTGAGCACATGCTTTCTAATCAGCTCCACTGCATCTTGAGCCTCTCTAACAGCTTCATGTCCAAGAAATTGTCTTTCTCCTACCTCATCCCATTGTAACGGCGATCGGCACTTCCTTCCATAAAGTAACTCATAGGGTGCCATACCGATCGTTGCTTGGTAGCTATTATTGTAGGAGAACTCTATAAGTGGTAAATACTTACTCCATGATCCTCCGAAGTCTAGTACACAAGCACGCAACATATCTTCTCAAATCTGTATGGTATGCTAGGACTGATCGTTGGTCTGAGGATGAAATGTCGTACTGAGACTTAGCTTGGTACCCATGGATTGCTGCAAGTTTCCCCAAAATCTTGATGTAAACACCGATCCCCTATCGAATACTATGGTCTTAGGGATTCCATGCAATCGTACAATTTCTCAAACATAAAAGCCTGTGTACTAGTCAGCAGTGTACGTAGTCTTGACAGGCAGGTTGTGAGTTGATATGGTGAGTCTATCTACCATAACCCAAGCTGAGTCATGTTGCGTGTTTGATCGTGGTAATCCTATCATGAAGTCCATGGCTATGTCTTCCCACTTCTATTCCGGCATACTAAGCGGTTGCAATAAGCCTGCGGGTCGCTGATGTTTCGCCTTTACTTGCTGGCATACAAGGCATTTGGACACATATTCTGCTATGTCTTTATTCATTCCTGGCCACCAATATAATGCCTTAAGGTCGTGAGGCATCTTGGTCGACCTCGGGTGAACTGAGCATGGGGTAGTGTGTGCCTCTTCTAAAATCTTCATCTTAATCCCAAAATCATTCAGCACGCACACCCGTCCTTTTTACCTCAAGAACCCCTGTCCTGATATAGAGAAATCTGTAGTCTTTCCTTCTTTGACTGTAGCCATATGCGATACTAACGTGTCATCATGCCCTTGCCCGATCTGTATATCTTCTAATAGAATTGACTGGATGGACAAGTTAGCCAGTTGACCCTTGACTAGTTTTATTTCGAAACTAATCAGTTCTTGCTGAAGCAGTAATGCCCCGAATTCTCCGATGTGGTTTAATGGCGAGATTAGTAGTCCGGGAGGGCCATATCTGTTTAATTATGCCATTAAATGATATTATGCATGTATATGTGAATTATATTATAATATGATGTTAAATACATGCATCTAGGTTCACATTTTAATTACAGGGGTGTGATGGTAATTTGGCCCGTTGAGGGTATAAATGTATATTTGTATGCATGTCGGTGATATATGCTGAGACCACATTATAATGTGGGTTTGTTCGAGCTATTCGGCATGAGACGATCTTGGAATATTGATTAGCGGTTTAGTCACAACAGGTTTAAGTGCGGGGCTCGGGTTGAGTCTCGGGGTGATTTTAATGATTTAAGTGTTACCGGGTATTAAAGGGTAACGGGATATGAATTATTGGTGTTTGCGATTATCAAGGATAGCGGGAATTGGAGAGCGTTAATTATGATTAACGAGATTGGAGGAAAGTACCCATTTTGCCCTTGGGAGCCTTTAGAAATCTTAAATTGACCTAGGGGTAAAATGGTCATTTCACCCCTAGGATAGATAAAGCCATTGTTGACTGAAAGAAGATAGAAAAAAACAGAGCAATTTGAAGAGCCTTCCCGTACCATCTTCTCCTTCAGTTTTCTTTGTAATTTTTGAACCATTTTTTAGGATTCAAGCTTGGGAAGAAAGCCTTGGGAGTTTGAGAGTGTGTTCCTCCATTGAAGAGCATCATAAGCTGAGCTTTGGGTAAGTTTCTAACCATAGAATTCTCTGGTTTGCCCTGTTTTGGTTTTGTTTTGCAGCTGAGATTTCTAAGGTGAATACTTGGTTTTGTTGGGAGTTTTGGCTAGGGTTCCTATGCTTGTGATGTTTGGGGTGTGTTAGGATGGTTTTTGGGTTCATTTTGCATTAAGAATGGGATTTGGAAGCTTGGGAATCAGGTTGGAATCGAAGGAGATGAAGAAGGTCGGTTCAGGGGAGTTTTGGTCTGGAAGTAGCGCTATAGCGCCCACCCTAGGGCACTACAGCGCTCCTCAGGAGGCAGATGGGCATGTTGGGGGTTCTGAGTATAGCGCTGGGGCGCTAGGGGTTTAGCGCTGTAGCGCTACCCTGTTCCTTCAAAGTCCCGTTTTGAGTGTTTTTAAGGGTTTTTTGACTTGGGGTTTCAATCTTTAAGGCCCGGGATTGAATCTACTCACCGTGTGTGCATGTTTCGAGGTCCCGAGAGTGGTGCTTAGGTTAAGACCCTAATATTGTGGATTCTCATTAATGGAGGTTATAATTGGTTGTGATTAGGTAACCGCTAAGGAACTAAAAGATCGATCGTTCTCAGGGGTCGTCCTTATTATATTTCTCGCTCGAACCGGAGGTAAGAAAGATGCACCCTGTGTATATATGACATGCGTGATTATTATTGAGGCATGTTGATTGATAAATGTGGACATGGATTGCCTATTGAATGCTAGCGAATGTTGAATAGTTGTATATGTACTGACTAGTCAGGGACACTGACCTAAAGAGTCAGAAATGGCATAGTGTCATGAACGCCGAGCCAAATGAAGATTAGATCTAATCGATATCAGCATTGAATGGCTCTAAGGCATTAATGCTGGACCGACCCTAAGGTCGATGAACTTATAAGCGCTTGGCTAGTCTGAGACTAGTTATTTAGAGCCAAGGCATATGGCCCCGGTGACTGTTTGTCACATGGCTAGGGAACGCTGTTCCAGGGTTATGACTCTAAGGTCATGAGGAAGGTTATGTTGGTGACTATTCACCATACACCTATCCTGTTCAAATTTATGAAAGGTTCACTTATTAGTTAAGCCCGAGTGACCCTATCGTCACATGGCTATAGGAGGTTGTACCCGCTTTTGTGACTTTTGCGACTGTCACCTATTTGTTTGGACTGATGGTCCTAAATGATTATTACGATCATTGTAGATATTATATCATGCTTTATTGTATTTTCTTGCTGGGCCTTGGCTCATGGGTGCTATGTGGTGTAGGTAAAGGGAAAGAAAAGCTCACCCATCCTTGAGTGGAGAGCTTAGGTGATGATGTGTACATATGCGGCCGCTTGACCACCACGGCCAAGGAGTTCTCAGAAGAACTAGGGGGTTCACCCTATTTTACCGCTTAGGTCGGCGAGATTGTAAATTTGAAATAGTAATGACCATTTTGCTCCGAGAACAACTTGTAAATGTTTTGATTAGCTCTACAGAGCAGTATTCAATGAAAAATATCCATTCATTTTTATTAGTTTTCCACCTTAACCTGTTAATCACATTTAGAGCACGTTTTTAACCAAAGGACTCAGGTAGCGGGTCAAATTTCCAATTCACCGTTCACCGTAACTGTTCTGGGGTAACCAGGGCATTACAACTTGGTATCAGAGCAATGTCAAGGTTAGGGTTCTTGTAGACTGGCTTGGTATGTACACACATCACTGAAGTCAAGCTCGCTCATGGTTTGGTAACTATTTATGTAGTTATATGTATGACTGCTTAAATACAGCATATATGCTTTACCTGTATGCATAAGGCACTATGTTAAACCCGAGCCCTGAAATATTATATCCTCAGCAACAGTGTGCTTATTAGTACTAGGAATTGCTGGAACATACTTATAAGTATGATTGATGGTGAACTATTATGTGATACATGCTGAGTGCTAAATGCTATAAACATGTATCTGCTTGTATATCTGTATGACTGTGGAATATGATAATTGTCTGCTTGTTCTTGGACCGTAAGGCAGCAAGAGGTTTAGTTATTACTACCTGACTGGCCGTATTGATCATTATTTCAGCAAGGTATCAGTGATAGAATTATGAATCCAGGGCAGACAGACACTTCAGCTGGCCAGAGTGATCAGGTCCAGAATAATAATAATAGTCGGGGTCAGGAAAATGACCAGTCACAAATTCCACAGCCAGCTCCTGTAAACTGGCAGCAGATAGTCAGTGATCTGCAGGCTACTATATTAAAACAGGGAGAAGAGTTACGTCTCCTGAAACAACAGCAAGTGCCTGCAGGGGCTAGTGTGTCACAGGCACCTCCTGCATTGGTTCCAGCAGCTGGGCAGCTGCTTGAGGTTGGAAATAAATGGGAGCCTCTTTATGAAAGGTTCAGGAAGCAACAACCTCCAGTATTTGAGGGCAGTGCAGATCCTGCCAAGGCTGAACAATGGATGAGCATGATTACCACTATCCTTGACTTTATGAGGGTATCTGGTAAAGAGAGGGTGGCCTATGCCACTTATATGTTTCGAGAGGATGCCCGAATTTGGTGGGAAGTGATTACCCAGACCAAGAATGTGAATGCTCTGACTTGGGAAGAGTTTCAGACTCTATTCAATGAAAAATATTATAATGATGCTATCAGGGTGGCGAAGGCCAAGGAGTTTATTAGGCTACTTCAGGGGAACTTATCAGTTACTGAGTATGCCTTGAAATTCGATCGTTTGGCAAAGTTTGCCAAGGAGTTGGTGCCCACTGATGGGACCAGGAGAGAGAGATTCTTGCAGGGGCTACAACCCAGGTTAGCCCGAGATGTACGTATCACCACTGTAGCTGGGGTTACTACCTATGAACAGGAGGTTGAGAAGGCACTCACAGCTGAGAGTGCAGAGATCAAGATCTAGCGTGACAGTGCAGCAAGAAAGGATTTCAGGAGGCCAGGTCCTCCATTTGTGGGTTCAGGTAGGGGAGTTGGCCCCAGTGATCAGAAGAGGAAGGTTCTTGACACCTTCCCAGTTCCAGGTCCTGACAGGAGGCCCCGTGGTATTTCTATGGGTCGTCCAGGGGGTGGTGAAGCCTGGAAGTCTTATCCTGAGTGCCCTAGATGCAAGAGGCATCACTTGGGAGAGTGTAGGGCAAGGGCTTGCTTCTCATGTGGAGCAGTAGGTCATCTTAAAAAGGATTGCCCTAAGGTAAGAAAAGAAGAACCCAGAAAGGCGGAAAGCTCGGCCCCAGCTCGAGTGTTCGCGTTGACCCAAGCAGAAGCTGAGGCTTCTCCCTCAGTTGCTACAGGTCAGTTCTTAGTGCTGGAACCCCTTATAATGTGTTGATTGATTATGGTGCTACACATTATTTTGTTGCTAGTAGTGTTATTGATAGATTGTGTAGACCTTGTGATTTTTATGCTGTGGGGTTTGGTACCTTGTTACCCACTGGAGAGTTAGTGGTATCCAGGAGATGGGTCAGATCTTTTCCAGTGAAAGTGGAGGGCAGAGAGTTGTCAGTGGATTTAATAGAGTTAGTTATGACTGACTTCGATGTGATACTGGGTATGGATTGGTTGGCAAAGTATGGGGCAACTATTGATTGCAAAAGGAAGATGGTCACCTTTGAGCCTGAAGGTGAGGATCCTTTTGTGTTTGTTGGTGTTGTGCATGGACCTCGTATTCCTATGATTTCTACATTGAGGGCTAGGGATTTATTGTAAGGGGGTTGCATTGGATTCTTAGCCAGTGTGGTTGATACCACTCAGGTCGTGCCAGTGAGACCAGAAGATACTAGACTTGTATGTGAGTTTCTGGATGTGTTCCAGAAGATTTGTCAGGGTTGCCACCGTATAGAGAAATTGAATTCATTATAGAACTGGCACCAGGGACGGAGCCAGTGTCTAGAGCGCCTTACAGAATGGCCCCAGCTGAGTTGAAAGAATTAAAGGTACAGTTGCAAGAACTGTTAGATTTGGGTTTTATCAGACCTAGCTTCTCACCTTGGGGTGTGCCAATTCTGTTTGTAAAGAAGAAGGATGGTTCTCTAAGAATGTGTATTGATTACAGGGAACTGAATAAGCTGACAATTAAGAATAAGTATCCTTTACCAAGGATAGATGATCTGTTCGATCAGTTGCAAGGCAAGAAGGTATTCTCTAAGATCGACCTTCGTTCTGGTTATCATCAGTTGAGGGTCAAGGAGGGAGATATACCTAAGACTGCTTTTTGTACCAGTTATGGGCATTATGAGTTCCTAGTTATGTCATTTGGATTGACTAATGCCCCTGCTGCTTTTATGGATTTGATGAACAGAGTGTTCAAGGATTATTTGGACCAATTTGTGATCGTCTTCATCGATGATATTCTGGTGTATTCTCAGACTGAGTCAGAACATGAGCAGCATCTGAGGTTGGTTCTATAGAGACTGAGAGAACACAGACTGTTTGCTAAGTTCAAGAAGTGTGAGTTCTGGTTGTCTCAAGTATCCTTTCTTGGGCATATTGTCAGTAAGGAGGGGATTAAAGTGGATCCAGCAAAGATCGAAGCGGTCAGAGATTGGCCAAGGCTAAAGAATGCTTCTGAGGTTAGAAGTTTCCTTGGATTGGCAGGTTATTACAGGCGTTTCGTGGAAGGGTTCTCAAAGATTGCTACTGTATTGACTGAGCTGACACGCAAGAGCCAGAAATTTGTGTGGTCAAATAAATGTGAGAACAGCTTCCAGGAACTGAAACAGAGATTGATTACAACTCCAATTCTGAGTCTTCCGACAGATCAGGAGAAGTTTGTGATTTACTGTGATGCTTCTCATCAGGGTTTGGACTGTGTTCTGATGCAATCAGAGAGGGTTATTGCCTATTCTTCTCGTCTGTTGAAGGAGTATGAAAAGAGATATCCTACTCATGATTTAGAGTTAGCAGCTATGGTCTTTGCTCTGAAGATATGGAGGCACTATCTCTATGGAGAGAAGTGTGAGATTTATACATAACACAAGAGCCTGAAGTACTTCTTCACTCAAAAAGATTTAAATATGAGGCAAAGGCGTTGGCTGGAGTTAGTAAAAGATTATGACTGTGAGATCCTGTATCATCCAGGAAAAGCCAACGTGGTAGCTGATGCTTTAAGCCGGAAGGGTCCGAGACAGATTCATGGTATGAGGCTGATAGCCAGGGAGTTAGCAGATGATATGACCAGAGCTGGTATAGAGTTGCTGGTGGGCCAGTTGGCTAATATTACGCTACAGTCTACGCTGTTGGAGAGAGTTAAGGAGGGTCAGTTGAGTGATCCACAGCTAATCAAGATTAGAGAGGCTGTTATAGCTGGAGTATCTAGAGATTATTTAGTGTCTGAGCTAGGCTTGTTGAGATACAAGGGGCGGATATGTGTTCCGTTGGACACTGCATTGAGGCGAGAGATTCTGGATGAATCTCATACTACACCTTACTCTTTGCATCCAGGCACCACGAAGATGTATCAGGATGTGAGATCGTTGTACTGGTGGCCGAGGATGAAGAGAGATGTAGTTGAGCATGTGGCTAAGTGCTTGACATGTCAACAAGTCAAGGCTGAGCATCAGAGGCCGGCAGGGTTACTACAACCTCTGGATATCCCAGAGTGGAAGTGGGAAGACATCACAATGGATTTTGTGGTGGGCTTACCCAGGACTGTTGGTCAGCATGATTCTATTTGGGTGGTAGTGGATCGCTACACCAAGTCAACTCACTTTCTGCCAGTGAGGACTACTTATACAGTTGACCAGTATGCAGATCTCTATGTGAGAGAGATCGTGCGGCTCCATGGTGCGCCTAGGTCGATCGTGTCAGATCGGGACCCTACTTTTACTTCCAAGTTTTGGGGAAGTTTGCAAAAAGCCATGGGGACACAGTTGAAGTTCAGTACTGCTTATCATCCTCAGACAGATGGGCAATCTGAGAGGACGATCCAAATATTGGAAGACATGCTGAGAGCATGTGTGCTGGACTTTGGTGGATCTTGGAGTAAGTATCTGCCTTTGATAAAATTCTCCAACAACAATAGTTATCAGTCTACCATTGGGGTTGCACTGTAATGCCCTACTTCCTTAGAGCCGTTACTAAGTGAGTTTAAAAACGTGCTTTCATCTCGCTAATCGAGGTTTTAGATCAAACAATGTAATTAAGCTATAAACAGAGGAAAAACCTTAGAAATATTAATTTCCATAGAAAATCATAAAAGGTTTACACTTGGGATACCAAAATATAGTTTAGAAATGTTTACAACATATTAGTTAAACCAAGTCGACTAGACGACAAAATCAGAGTTTATTTACAAGCATCTCCCAAAATCCTCTGGCCGAGGCGGCCAGGCTGGCCAAACATGTACACGCCGCCTCACGCCTGCTGTACTCATGGTTGGTTGATCACCTCTATACCCTTTACCTGCACCACAGAGCATCTATGAGCCGAAGCCTAGCAAGAGAACCCACAAGCAGATAACATATGCAACACATATATCAAACATATAAACATGCCACCAATGGCTAAACACGTACGGCCTAGCCGTCCCAGAAAATTACCAAGCCCTGGGTTCGCGAACCATGCCGTGAGGATATCCTAGATATCCTTCGGGGGACTCGCCCTGGCAATTCGCACTCCACGTGCTCAGCGCTGCTCTCGGCCCCTTGTCGTTCTCGGCCTTGCACTCAACGTGCCCAACGCCGTTCCCGGCCCTTCGCCGTTCTCGGTCTACACCGTTCCCGGCTCAAGCCGACCATTCACATCATAATTCACATAGTATAACAAGCAAGTATAGAATTCTAGCATAATCAGATAAAGGGCTACGCCCCGCAGTTCTAACATATTGGGCTCAACCCTGCATATTAATCCATTCAATCACACTGGGCTCAGCCCTGCATATCAGCTCATTCAAACACATTGGGCTCATCCCTGCACACAAGCTCTATGGGAACAAGGGTTCTCTTACCTGAGTTCCGAGCTTTCTGAGCACCGATGCCCCGAGCACAGTCCTCCAACGCGAGCCTCGCCGAGACCCTAGTCACAACACATTAACAATGTCCATCCATTAAATTCTAATCCAACAAATAACTTAGAGCCATAACCCTAACCTCCGGGTCCTTGAATTCTATCAATCCGGGTGATATAATCCATCCCGAGCCTTAACCATTGAATTCCCAAGCCTAAACACCCTTAGAAATGCAAACTGGCACTAAGGGCCGCGGCCCTACCCTCAAGAGTCGTGGCTAGCCTCAAAACAAAGGCTAGCACCACACTGACCCCCACACGGGCCACGGCGCGCCCACCAGGCGCCGCGGCGCGCATGAACCTTCTCGGCCTCACATGGCCGCGCGCGCACACGGGTCGCGGCGCACCCCTCCTAGGGCCGCTGCGCTCCTCACCAACCCTGAATTCTTCATCAATTTCCTACCTTTTCTGTAACGCCCTGGTTACCCCAGAACAGTTACGGTGAACGGTGAACCGGAAATTTGACCCGCTACCCGAGTCCTTTGGTTAAAAACGTGATCTAAGTGTTATTATCAGGTTAAGGTAGAAAACCAGTAAAAAGGAAAGGGTACATTTCATTAAGTAAATAAACTGCTCATGAGCCTTTCAAAATGTTTACAAGTAGTTCATAATACAAACTAGTCGCTACAGTTCCAAATTTTACAATCCCCGCCGGCATAAGCAGCAAAAATAGGGTAACCCCTAGTCCCTCTGAGAACTCCTTGACCGTGGTGGTCAAGCGGCCCTGTATGTACACAACATCGCCCAAGCTCTCCACTCAGGGCTGGTTAAGCTTTTCCTTTCCTTTACCTGCACCACGTAGCACCCATGAGCCAAGGTCCAGCAAGAAAACACAATTAAACATGATATAATATCAACAGCGATCATAATAACCACTCAGAACTATCAGTCCAGTAAATGGGTGACAATAACCAGAAGTCACAATAGCGAGCATCGCCCCCTCTAGCCATGTGACGATAGGGTCACCAGGGCTTAACAGTTAAGTGATTCTTTCATATGTTCGACCAAGACAGGTGCATGGTGATTAGTCACCAACATAACCTTCCTCACGACTCTAGAGTCGAAGCTATGGACAACGTCCCTTAGCCACGTGACTAACGGTCACCGGGGTCGTATACCTTGGCTATAGACATCTGGTCGTAGACCAGGCAAGCGCTTATAAGTTCTTCGACCTTAGGGTCGGTCCCGCATTAATGCCATAGGGCCATTCAACGTGTGATCATCGACTTTAGAGTCGGTCCCTGACTAGTCAGTGTCTTAACCAGGTAATCAGCATTCATTAGCATTTAATATGCAATCCACGTTCACATATGTAAACCAACATGCTTCAATATCAAACCATGCATGTCATATACCTGTACAGGGTGCAACTGTATCCATACACTGTTTTCTTACCTCAAGTTCGAGCGAGAAGTATGATAAAGACGACCCCTGAGAACGATCGATCTTTTAGTTCCTTAGCGGTTACCTAATCACAACCAATTATAACCTCCATTAATGAGAATACACAATAATAGGGTCTTAACCTAAGCACCACCCTCGGGACCTCGAAACATGCCCACACGGTGAGTAGATTCGATCCCGGGCCTTAAGGATTGAAACCCCAAGTCAAAAACCCTTAAAAACACTCAAAACGGGGTTTGGAAGGAACAGGGTAGCGCTACAGCGCTCAACCCCTAGCGCCACAGCGCTCTACACAGAACCTCCCAAGCGCCAGAAAGCCTCCTGAGGAGCACTATAGCGCCCTAGGGTGGGCGCTGTAGCGCTACCTCCAGGCCCAAACACCCCTGAACCGACCTTCTTCAACTTCCTCGATTCTAACTCGATTCCCAAGCTTCCAAAGCCTATTCTTGATGCCAAATAAACCCAAAAACCATCCTAACACACCCCAAACATCACAAGCATGGGAATCCTAGCCAAAACTCCCAACAAAACCATGAATTCACCCTAGTAAACTCAGCTGCAAAACAAAACCAAAACAGAGCAAACCAGAGAAAACCATGGTTAGAAACTTACCCAAAGCTTGGCTTATGATAGTCTTCAATGGTGAAACACACTCCCAATCTCCCAAGGCTTGCTTCCCAAGCTTGAATCCTCAAAATTGATTCAAAAACCACAAGGAACAGTGAGGAGAATAAGGTACGGGAGAACTCTAAAGTATACTCTGTTTTCCACCACTTTCTTCAGTCGTCAAGTGTTATATCTATCCTAGGGGTGAAATGTCCATTTTACCCATAGGTCAATTAATAGTTTCTAAAGGCTCCCAAGGGCATATTTGGTACTTTCCTCTTAACTCGTTAATCATAATTAACGCTCTCCAATTCCCGCTATTCTCAAAAATCATAAACACCAATAATTCACAACCTGTTACCCTATATCTCCCGGTAACGCTCTAATCATCAAAATCACCCCGAGACTCAACCCAAGTCCCGACACTTAAACCTGTTGTGACCAAACCGCTAATCAATAATCTACGATCGTCTCATGTCGAATAGCTCGAACAAACCCACATCATAATGTGGTCTCAACATATATCATCGGCATGCACACAATTAACATTATATTATAATATAATTCTCATAAACATGCATAAACACATTAAATGGCATAATTAAACAATTATGGCCCTCCAGGCCTACAAATCCAGCCGTTAAACCACATTAGGGAATCCGGGGCATTACATTTTCTTCAAGCCAATCCTCACCAAAACTCACCTATCTAACCCAGATATTAAACACATATACACCAACTCAATAATAACTCAGTAACAACATCAAAACCCATTAGAATCCACCCCAAAACTCAACTAGACCACACAAGAACAAATCAAACTTGCTAGCATGCATAATCTAATAACCAGTTGCAACTTTAGACTTATCCACCATAATCAAAACTTACCTCTTGCTAAATTGAGCCTTAGAACCAGTTCCCCCTATGCTTCAATCTTCAAGCTTCAAGTTCCCTTAGATTTCCCCAGCTGAAATCCCTTAACTTAGATTAGTTTTCCTTAAGCTTCCCCTTGGGTTTGCCTTAATGAGTGAGAGAGTGAAGGAGAAGAGAGCTATCTCAGCCAAGGGAGAGTGTATAAGTCGGTTTCCCCAAGGTTCTAATTAATTCCTCTTTTGTTTTATTCAGCTTAAGTCTATGTGGTTACCTCAAGGCTCGGGATACCAAAACTTCCCCGAGGGCAAAATGGTAAACTTCCCCAATATTCCCGCCTAGACATTCTTTCCTCAAATATATCTCCAAATATTTATTTTCATGCCCCAATAATCCCATATCACTCCTAGTACCCAAATTACCCCTCGACTCGCCCCGAGTCGGAATCTCAATCCCGTTGTGACTCTCTGGCTAACCGCTCCCCAGGACTGTCTCGGTTCGTGCTGCACAGACATTTCACATATATCACATTCATGCCCCTAATATCCAGACGGGGCCCACATGCACATTTAACTCATTAAACATGCATCACTATCATATATCAACATTAATTCACCCATTAACACATTAAAGCATAATAAATCATGTATTGCCCTCCAGGCACACTAATCAAGGCCCTAAGCCCGATTAGCAAATTTGGGTCATTACATGCACCTTATGAGATGCTGTATGGTAGGAAGTGTAGATCTCCCATTCATTGGGATGAGACAGGTGAAAGGAGATACTTAGGTCCTGAGGCAGTTCAGAGGACCAATGAAGCCATTGAGAAGATTAGAGCTAGAATGCTTACTTCTCAGAGTAGACAGAAGAGCTATGCAGATCCCAAGCGCAGGAACGTGGAGTTCCAGGTAGGAGACTATGTCTTCCTTAGGGTCTCACCATGGAAAGGGGTGAGAAGGTTTGGGAAGAAAGGCAAGCTGAGCCCCAGATATGTAAGTCCATTTGAGATCCTGGAGAGGATTAGTCAGGTGGCTTACAGGTTGGCTTTGCCTCCGGCATTATCAGCCGTGCATAATGTATTTCATGTTTCAGCTCTTCAGAGGTATGTGCCTGATGTTAATCATATTATGAGCTATGAAGATCTGGAGCTTGAGGCAGATCTCTCCTATGAGGAACAGCCTGTCCAGATACTTGACAGAAAAGATAAGGTCCTCAGGAATAAGACGATACCTTTAGTTAAGGTGTTGTGGAGGAACAGCAAGGTCGAGGAAGCGACCTGGGAGCTGGAGTCAGATATGCAGAGTCAGTATCCCGAGCTGTTCAGGTAAATTTCGAGGACAAAATTTCTGTAAGGAGGGGATAGTTGTAATGCCTCGAATTCTCCGATGTTGTTTAATGGCGGGATTAGTAGGCCGGGAGGGCCATATCTGTTTGATTATGCCATTAAATGATATTATGCATGTATATGTGAATTATATTATAATATGATGTTAAATACATGCATGTGGGTTCACATTTTAATTACAAGGGTGTGATGGTAATTTGGCCCGTTGAGGGTATAATTGTATATTTGTATGCATGTCGGTGATATATGTTGAGACCACATTATAATGTGGGTTTGTTCGAGCTATTCGGCATGAGACGATCTTGGAATATTGATTAGCAGTTTAGTCACAAAAGGTTTAATTGCGGGGCTCGGGTTGAGTCTCGGGGTGATTTTAATGATTTAAGCATTACCGGGTATTAAAGGGTAACGGGATATAAATTATTGGTGTTTGAGATTATCGAGAATAGCGGGAATTGGAGAGCGTTGATTATGATTAACGAGATAGGAGGAAAGTACCCATTTTGCCCTTGGGAGCCTTTAAAATCTTAAATTGACCTAGGGGTAAAATGGTCATTTCACCCCTAGGATAGATAAAGCCATTGTTGACTGAAAGAAGATAGAAAAAAACAGAGCAATTTGGAGAGCCTTCCCGTACCATCTTCTCCTTCAGTTTTCTTTGTAATTTTTGAACCATTTTTTAGGATTCAAGCTTGGGAAGCAAGCCTTGGGAGTTTGAGAGTGTGTTCCTCCATTGAAGAGCATCATAAGCTGAGCTTTGGGTAAGTTTCTAACCATAGAATTCTCTGGTTTGCCCTGTTTTGGTTTTGTTTTGCAGCTGAGATTTCTAGGGTGAATACTTGGTTTTGTTGGGAGTTTTGGCTAGGGTTCCTATGCTTGTGATGTTTGGGGTGTGTTAGGATGGTTTTTGGGTTCATTTTGCATTAAGAATGGGATTTGGAAGCTTGGGAATCAGGTTGGAATCGAAGGAGATGAAGAAGGTCGGTTCAGGGGAGTTTTGGTCTGGAGGTAGCGCTGTAGCGCCCACCCTAGGGCGCTACAGCACTCCTCAGGAGGCAGATGGGCATGTTGGGGGTTTTGAGTATAGCGCTGGGGCGCTAGGGGTTCAGCACTGTAGCGCTACCCTGTTCCTTCAAAGTCTCGTTTTGAGTGTTTTTAAGGGTTTTTGACTTGGGGTTTCAATCTTTAAGGCCCGGGATCGAATCTACTCACCGTGTGGGCATGTTTCGAGGTCCCGAGAGTGGTGGTTAAGTTAAGACCCTAATATTGTGGATTCTCATTAATGGAGGTTATAATTGGTTGTGATTAGGTAACCGCTAAGGAACTAAAAGATCGATCGTTCTCAGGGGTCGTCCTTATTATATTTCTCGATCGAACCTGAGGTAAGAAACCTACACCCTGTGTATATATGACATGCGTGATTATTATTGAGGCATGTTGATTGATAAATGTGGACATGGATTTCCTATTGAATGCTAGTGAATGTTGAATAGTTGTATATGTACTGACTAGTCAGGGACACTGACCTAAAGAGTTAAAAATGGCATAATGTCATCAACGTCGAGCCAAATGAAGATTTGATCTAATCGATATCAGCGTTGAATGGCTCTAAGGCATTAATGCTGGACCGACCCTAAGGTCGATGAACTTATAAGCGCTTGGCTAGTCTGAGACTAGTTAATCAGAGCCAGGGCATATGGCCCCGGTGACTGTTTGTCACATGGCTAGGGAACGCTGTTCTAGGGTTATGACTCTAAGGTCATGAGGAAGGTTATGTTGGTGACTATTCACCATACACCTATCATGTTCAAACTTATGAAAGGTTCACTTATCAGTTAAGCCCGAGTGACCCTATCGTCACATGGCTATAGGGGGCTCACTACAACAAATTTTATATACAATGACTCCCTACAATGTCTTACACCATTGGTGTAAGACATTAAAACTTATCAGGGGTTTTAAATGTCCAATGGTGTAAGACATTGAAAGTTTTTATTAATGACTACAATTGGAAGACATTAAAAATGGTGGAAGACGTTGGAAATAGGTTGAGAAGTGGCCAGGGGGACATCTAATGTCTCCCACTGGGAGACGTGGGACACGTGGCACGTCTCCCACTGGGAGACATTGAATGTATAGAGGGGTACATCCAACGTCTCCCACTGGGAGACGTGGGACACGTGGCACGTCTCCCAGTGGGAGACGTTGGATGTACCCCTCTATACATTCAATGTCTCCCAGTGGGAGACGTGCCACGTGTCCCACGTCTCCTAGTGGGAGACGTTGGATGTCCCCCTGGCCATTTAATGAATTTTGGGTCTTCTTCTTCCTCATAACACCAAACAGAGAGAGCACACCAAACAGAGAGCACGAAAGGGGGCTGCGATTTTAGGGTTTTCAAGGTTAGTTTTTTTTAATTTTTATGAATTTTAGTTAATTATTTTGATAAAAAAATCATAGGTTTAGCATTAGGATAAGTAATATACATGATTTTGTGTTAGTTTTTCATTTTTATGCATTTTTTTCTATACATTGTTAGATTTATTTGTTTTTCCATGGAGGTTTTTTATAGATTTAAGATTTCATAGTTTTTTTTTAATTTAACCTATCACATTATATATATTTCATTATAATATATATGTTCATGATTTTTTTTAATTTTTATCATTATTTATTTCGAAATTTAGATATATTTTTGTATGTATATTTAAACTTCTTTTTTTTTTAAATTCTAACTATTTTGTTATATATATATATAGTTATTATGTTAAAATAAATTTATTAAATAATTATAAAAATATAAATATATGAAAAAATTTATGTTTTTGTTGATTATTGAGATTTTAGGTTATGAAATTTTTTATTGATTTTTTGTTTAGGTTATAATTAGTGGCTCATTGGAGTTTTTTTTTATTTGTTTACCAATCATTAACTTATTAGGAATTTAGTAATATTTGTTTAGTAATGTTTAACATATTAATTAATTTAATTTCGTAGGTTGTGATTTTGGTGGTGAGATTTTAGAGAGTACTTTGCATCAAAACTTCTATATCTATCAATCACACATTTGAGGTAATTAAGTTTCTAAAATTATAATAATAAGTTATATATTGCTAGATATTTAGTGATATTTTATTTATTATTTATTAATTTATTTATATTGGTTTGTGGATTTAATAGCGAATTCGATTACTACTTGAAGTAATTTTGCTAGCTTTTGGATTATTAGTTGCAAGAGGTAAATATATATTCTCTTACTTCTACTTTTAATATTATTAAACAAATGTTAGAGGAGTTTGAATATCTTAAATATTCATCCATAGTAAAGTAGGTTCTGAGATTAAAATTGTGTGCTGCGGTGATAACAGAAGGTTGAGAACTTGTGTGTATTAGTGAAGTAGGTTCTGAGAAATTTGACTGTGTGCTGCGGAGCTATAAGGAAGAAACTTATTGTATGTTGTTTGAATTGTTTGTTTTGTTATTCACATGTAGATGGTTAGGTCACTATTATAGGAGAAATGCTGCCCGATTTTATCTAGGATAATAAACAATTAATTTTATATATGCATTCTATAAGGAAGAAACTTATTGTATGTTGTTTGAATTGTTTGTTTTGCTATTCACATGCAGATGGTTATGTCACTATTATAGGGGAAATGCTGCCCGATATTATTTAGGATAATAAACGATTAGTTGAGAACGGGCATTACTTGATTGAACATGCGAGTCCGGGCATTACTTGAGAACGGTATTATTAATTAAAATTTACAAATTATTTTTGAAACTATAAATGTAATCAAATAATTAATTAATATATTTTACTTTATATTTCTTGCAGCTAACAAGCACATCATATACAGAGGCACAAATTGATGAGTTGCGACAATAATGAGCAACATATATGTTGCCGATAATCCAAAGTTACCGACCTCGTTGATAGGTTTTTTTTTTTAACTCTTTCTTCATACACAATGCAATATTTGTTCATTTTGAATATGTCTAACAAATATTGTATTTCTTGTATATGTCTAACAAATTTATTTTTTTCTTTCAATTTAATTGATTATTAAATCAATTTAAATTTAGATTAAAATAATTTCAATTTAAATTAAAATAATTTCAATTTAAATTAATATTATTTCAATTTAATTAATTATTAAATCAAATTAAAATAATATTAATTATAAATTTTTTTTTTTTTTTAAATGTGGGAGACTTTCAATGTCTCCCATTGGGAGAGGTGGGAGACTTCCCACGTCTCCCAGTGGGAGAGGTTGAAAGTCAAACATTGACTTTCAACCTCTCCCACTGGGAGACGTGGGAAGTGACTCACATCTCCCAATGGGAGACGTTGGATGTCTCCTAGGGACTTCCCACGTCTCCCATTGGGAGAGGTGAGTCACTTCCCACGTCTCCCAATGGGAGAGGTTGAAAGTCAACGTTTGACTTTCAACCTCTCCCAATGGGAGACGTGGGAAGTGAGGCACGTCTCCCAATGGGAGACGTGGGATATATACCTACAATGACCCTAGCAGCAACGTCTCCCCAATTGGGAGACATTGTAGACTTCCAATGTCTCCCAAAAAAGTCATAAAACCTCTATTTTGTTGTAGTGGTTGTACCCGCTTTTGTGACTTTTGCGACTGTCACCTATTTGTTTGGAGTGATGGTCATGAATGATTATTATGATCATTGTTGATATTATATCATGCTTTATTGTATTTTCTTGCTGGGCCTTGGCTCATGGGTGCTATGTGGTGCAGGTAAAGGGAAAGAAAAGGTCACCCAGCCTTGAGTGGAGAGCTTAGGTGGTGATGTGTACATATGCGGCCGCTTGACCACCACGGCCAAGGCGTTCTCAGAGGAACTAGGGGGTTCACCCTATTTTGCAGCTTAGGTCGGCGGGATTGTAAATTCGAAATAGTAATGACCATTTTGCTCCGAGAACAACTTGTAAATGTTTTGATTAGCTCTGCAGAGCAGTATTCAATGAAAAATATCCATTCCTTTTTATTAGTTTTCCACCTTAACCTGTTAATCACATTTAGAGCACGTTTTTAACCAAAGGACTTGGGTAGCGGGTCAAATTTCCGGTTCAACGTTCACCGTAACTGTTCTGGGGTAACCAGGGCGTTACAAAAGCGGCTTTTCTATTCCGAATAATGCTGCCAGATTTCTATAACTCTTCTGACTTAACGCATATGCAACTACATTCGCTTTTCTTGGGTGGTATAGGATTTCGCAGTCATAATCCTTTAATAGTTCTGACCACCTGCACTGCCTCATGTTGAGCTCTTTCTACGTGAAGAAATATTTTAAATTCTTGTGGTCCGTATAAATCTCACACTGCTCTCCATAAAGATAGTGGTGCCATATTTTCAATGCGAAGATCACCGCTGCCAACTCCATATCATGTGTTGGATAGTGTTGCTCGTATTCCTTCAGCTACCTTGAGGCGTAGGCAATCACCTTGTCATTTTGCATCAGCACACAACCCAAACCTTGCTTCGATGCATCACAATATACTACAAACTTGTCGTTGGGTGTCGGTACACAAAGTACTGGTGATAAGCATAACTTATCCTTGAGCAACTGGAAGATCTCTTGACATTTATCCATCCAGTTGAACTTTTGTTGTTTCCGGGTTTGGTTGGTAAGTGGAGTGGCTATCTTAGAAAATCCTTCTACAAATCTCTGATAATAGCCTGCTAGCTCGAGAAAACTTCTAAATTCTGACGCATTCTTAGGTCTTGGCCAATCCTTCATAGCCTCTACCTTAGCTGGGTCTACACAACTCCGTCTTTGGATACTATATGGTCGAGGAACGCTACTTGCGATAGCCAAAATTCGCATTTCTTGAACTTGGCGTAAATTTTATGCTCCTTTAGTCGCAGCATGGTCAATCTTAAATGTTCCTCGTGCTCGACTTCATCCTTGGAATACACCAAAATATCGTCAATGAACACTACAATGAATTTTTCAAAGTAATCCTTGAAGACCTGATTCATTAAATCCATAAATGTGGCTGGAGCATTAGTAAGACCAAAAGACATAACTAGAAACTTGTAATGTCCATATTGAGTTCTAAAAGTTGTCTTTGGTATATCCTCTTCCCGCACCTTGAGCTGGTGATAACTGGACCGTAGATCAATCTTTGAAAATACAGTCGCTCCTCGGAGTTGATCAAATAAGTCGTTGATCCGGGGTAGCAGATACTTGTTCTTAATTGTCACCGTGTTCAGCTCACGGTAATTGATACACATCCGCATGCTTCCATCCTTCTTCTTCACAAATAGAACCGGTGCTCCCCATGGCAAATGGCTTGGTCTGATGAAACCCATGTCTAAGAGTTCTTGCAACTGCGTTTTAAATTCCTTGAGTTTCGTTGGTGCCATCTGGTATGGTGCCTTTGAGATAGGCTCGGTTCCTAGTACTAGTTCGATTGTGAAGTCAATTTCCCGAGTAGGCCGTAACCCTGGTAAGTCATCCGAAAATATCTCTGGAAATTCCTTTATAATGCGAACGTCTCCAACCTTCAATGGTGTTTCTTGTGCCACATCCGTGATGCTTGCTAAGAATGTGTGACATCCTTTCTCTATCATCCTCTGAGCTTTGAGAGATGAGATAAGAAATGTCCGTAGTCTCGAAACCTTTCCCATAAAACATAGTTGTTGATCGTCAGGAGTTTCGAACGTCACTTGCTTGTGTCTACAGTCGATGGTTGCGCCATACCTTTCTAACCAATCCATGCCCAGTATTACATCGAAGTCCTTGATCTCTAGATTTATCAGGTCTCCTTCTATTTTTGTGCCCTCAACTTTGATTGGTACTCCTCGTACTATTCGTGATGATAGAACTAATTCGCCTGAAGGCAATTTTGTACAATCCTAGTTCTAAATTTTTCACAAGGTTTGTCTAATTTTTCTATCATTCCTAACGAGATATACGAGTGTGTTGCTCTTGAATCAAACAATGCAGAATATATATTATTGAGGATAGGAAGCTGACATGTGACCACTTTGTTAGTAGCTTCGGCTTCTTCCTGAGTCAAGGCAAAGACTCTGGCTGGAACCATCTTATTGTCCTTCTTTTCTTCTGTTTTGAGATGCGGACACTCCTTTTTCCGATGACATTCCTGGCCACAATTGAAACAACCCTTGGTGTTTGCACGACACTCCCTAGGATGGCTTTTCTGGCATTTGGAGCACTGAGGGTATTCCACATAACCCAACCTATTATTACCGTTATTAGATCATGCTCTTTTGTCACCATCGGCTTGCTTATTATCAGGATGATTTCTTTTCTGCCCATTATTGCCATGCTAGTGGATGTTGTTGTTTCTACCATTCAGAGTCTAATTCTGCTACCTGGGTTCAGAATTGCTTGCCTCCTCCTTACTAACATTTTCTTGGAGCATTTCCACCTCTATAGCCATTTCCATAACATTGGCGTAAGAAATGATACCATGATTTGCCAACTTGACTCCTAGCTCAATCTTGGGTCTGAGTTCCCTAGTGAACTTGGTAACCCTCAAGAAACCAATTGGAACCAACTCTGGTGCAAACTTGGCTAGACGATCGAATTGTCGAGCGTACTCGACTACTGTCAAATTGCCCTGCTTCAGACTCGCAAACTCTTCCACACTGGTAGTGATGACTGTCGAGTTGTAGTACTTTTTGTGAAATAGCTCCATAAATCTAGCCCAAGTCATGGTGGCGACATCATGAGTTTGCTATACCAAATCCCACCAGATTCTAGCATCCTTTTTCAGTAGAGAGGAAACACAAGATATGCGATCCGCATTGCTGAGGTTTATGTGTGTTAGAATATGCTCTGCATTACTGAGTCATTCTTCTTCCTCAAAGGGTTCGGTTGTCCCTTAAAAGTTTAAGAGTGCTGCTTACGGAAACGCTCATAGATTGGCTCTATGTACTGAGCTGGATAAGGCACATAGTTTTCCATCGTCCATCCCCCATACTGATATCCTACTTGTTGGGGTGCTTGGGCCGCTGGCTGAGGCTGCGGCTGAGGTTGTGGCTGAGGCTGCGGCTGAGGCTATGGTTGTTGTCGTTGTTGCTGCAATAGTTCTTCCACTTGTTGACGTAGCCGGATAATCTCAGCAGTGTTGTCAACTGGAGGTGGTGCATTCCTATTAGTAGCAGTAGTAGTAGCACGTGTTCCCCTTCTTCAGACTGGAGGGCTTCACGAGTCTCGTTGGCGGTGCTGGATGCATTGTCGTTTGTGCGTGCAGACCTTCGTAGCGACATCTTCAGCAAAGTTCTAACAGTTGAGAAAACACATTAGAACTTACCCTAATAGGTTCTAAGGCAAAACTTAGTCTAAGAAAACATAACTTGGACCTATCAGTTATGATTTCTTATGCAAAATTATGTAAGTCATCTTTATAAATTAGGGTAAGTTTCTATACTTAGAATATTAAGCCACCTTTACTATTTTCTAAGTATGTTTCTAATAACCCTATATGACTTAATTCTCAGGCTCAAAACTCGTCGTTGTTCCAAAGTTAACCATATTGAGGGAGGGCTGGGATCAGTAAAATAGTTCCCACTACTATGTCCCCCTAAACTCTCAATACAGAACTCGGTCCATTGATTTGTATCCACCCTCACCGAACTCAGTCATTATTTATTGAATTGATTCTAAATTTATTATGATTGTAGAAAAAAATCAAACTAATACATGTCATTAAAAAAAAATAACAACTTTATTCATTTGGAAAAAGATTTTCACTTATTACAATCATAAATTCAAAATAAATAAAGAAACTATACTAATAATAATCTAGGGTAAAATTTCTAAAAATTAGGATCTTCTACATCTGACCCTTCATCTAACATATCATCTTTTATTTCTTCATAATCATCATTACTATGAGCCTCGAAACTACCTCGGGGAATATTCATTAGGATATTATGTTTTTGTTCATTAGTGAATTGAAACTCAAACTAAGTATAAGAAAATAATATCTCATGGCTACCGGTAAATCATCTTCATCATCCATAGTCTCCCATAATTCTTCTAATTTTGAAACTACAGTAGGAAAATCCTTAAAAAGCCTAATTACTGGGACATATTGTTCCATGACTCTCATCATAATTTGCCTATTGATTTGAAGGTGAACTATCTCCTTGTGAAATATGATCAATCTTTGAGTGATTATTTCTAGCACTTCTATTGTATTCCTTGGTTCTTTAATCCTTTTCAATGCCTTAATGGCTCGGATATCATGATAGGTCAAAGCTCCATTCATTTTGATTGAAAACATAATGACTAAAACATTATCTATTAACATAAACATAAAAAACATAACATAAACACTTACATTGGCGGTTAGATTCAGAGCTTTTGTGTGTGTATCAATAAGAACTTTATGCATATGAACTGTGGGCTTTGATACCAACTGTAATGCCCCGACTAATTCTAAGACCTCGGACCATTAAAACTATTAAGACATAGCTACTATTTTGGAATACATGCATAAAATAATAGAACTTAATAAAAATCCAAAATAAGGGATCCCATTGTTATTACATAAAAACATAAAGAAAACTTAAACCTTTAGTTAATTGTTCAAATACTAAAAGTGGAAAACATAATTACATAAATGAAAAGACTCAAAAATATAAACTTCATCCTTGATCTTTCCCATCAGTCCATTCACGCAGTCCTCTCCCAATACAAATGTCAAAGCTGACATGAATCTGTCCTGCCTTCCAAGCTTATTATCCTGCACCATCTAAAATAAAAAGGAATGAGCCTAATGCCCAGCAAGGAAAAATCTACTAAAACATACTATAAAACGTAAGACTAAAAACATATATCATAAAAACATATGACGTAAAAACGTATATAATATAAACATAGGACTACAATATTAATGGCCATTAACTCATTACCGTAGTATTTGATAAAACCATATAAATCCTCTGTCTACTAATCGAGGTTGGTTAGATCACAAAATAGTATGTGATAAACCATCTAGGTCCTCTGTCTACTAATCGAGGTAGGTTTAATTATAACTCTAATCTACGATAATGATAAAAATCTTGGAATTTATTTGCTATCTAAGCAATTATATTTCCCAAGTGACTACAACATAAATCATACATACATATATACATAAACTTAACACATACAATCTAACCTATTTTCCTTACCAAAAACCAGGATATTGGAGACAAGTACGAGATGGAAAACTCCTAAAATCAAATAGTAAGATCCATAAGTTTTCTAAAGAAATGGAGATGAAAAGAAGATCTAAACCATCAAGATATAAATTTACCAAAAACCTTAAGTTCCAAGAAACTCAAACACCTAACAAAAAACCATAATAACAAGTTAGGATCTGGAAGAAAATGAAAGAATAAAAAGAACTATAATGAACTAAACCTGAGGATAAGAATACCTTGGATATACTAGGACTTCGATCTACACCTCTGTTGACGCGGTTCTTCGCCAACAAGTAATTAAGAAAAGAAAGAGAAAGGGATTAGTGCTTATGTTGAACCGAAATAGATGAATGATCTTGGAAATGGAATGGTGACACAAAATACGTTTTTTAGGTGGTTCAAAGGTTAAAATCCTTCTACTCCACCAGTCAGTATTATTGCTATATACTGGGTATTCTTTTACAGGGTCTTTTTTACATAATAGAATCCAACCCCTTGTAACTCCCAGGGTCTCCATATTTATAGGAGAAGGCACCTGGGAGTTGGTAAGAAGGTCATCCCGTGACCTTCTTACCTATCAAGTCAACTTTGTGGCATTCATGATTAATTCCTAAACCTGACACATAAGTGTGGTCAAATCAATAGGTAAGGGGATAATGGGCTGCACGGCCCAACCCAGTCGTGGGTGTCTGAATACGCACGTTCATGCTGCGTGTCCGAGAAGTCGGGGATATATTAGACACGTGATTTTTGATATATGCACGTTTACCTTGCGTGGTTGACTTTATAAAGGGTCACAGCTCCAACTCTAGCTCGTACCATGAGCTGGATGCTTTCCTCGACTTGCAGCCTTCAGAGTCTAGACTCAGTCCTTAAGCACTCTTGGCGAACCCTTGGGTTACCTCGAGCTAAAGAGGTAGGATCTTATGATGGCAGCTCCGGTCTTGGGGATGCCCACGTGGTAGTCATGATTAGGCCGTATCTCAGCTCGTTAATCAGCTCGTGGGAAAATCAGGGCGTACATCTGCTCCCCAAGCCTCTGCTTGTGGTACACGACGTCGTGTAGGGCCACAGTAGGGGCTTTTAGGCTTCCCCATGAATTCTTCATATTCCACATTCTACGCAGGCGCCGAATACGTGGAACATCGTGGTTGGTGACGGTACGTCTTCCGAGAACCGCATTTAATGGCCTAGCCTATGCCCAGCCGTCATTTCGTTTCGAGTGGAGGGCCTTGGATCCCACATCAGGGCAATCCAACGGTCCTCCCAACGTGGCCCTTCATGTATATAAAAGGGGTGGCCACCTTACGCATGGGCCACCCGTTTATTTGAAATTTTCCAGAATTTCCTCTTCTTCTTGCTCTCAAAAATCCCACCTTTTTCTCTTTCCGGTTACCATCTTCGACATTCCAGAAACTCAGGTGCAAGGGCTCCTTCGAAGCTTTGGAACCAACAACTCCGACGAAGCCCCAACCCAGGCGATTCCTTCATCCTCTTCTCAACCAGAACACTCAGTAAGTCTTCTGACCGTGCATGTTTTGAAATTACTTTTCACTGTAGCTTAGGTAAATATTTTACTGTAGCCACATGCAAGGGTTTGCTGGTTTAAAGTATTCAGTATTTTGGGTGCAAAACCGGGTCGCTTAGGGGACACGCTTCACAGGCGGTTTTTGCCTCTCTTGCCTATTGGAACTTTCCCTCCAAGGAAAATTCTATCCTGACCCTCCTGACACACGAATTCCGAGTAATCGGGGATCTGTTGGGAGCACAGACGCGTGTTCATAGAACCGCGTGGTCTCACTCTCCACGAGCTGGGCTTACCTCAGCTCGTGTCAAGGAAATACAGATTTTTCTCCATTTTTAGGTCGCCTTCTTCTAAAATTTCTTCTTTTTGTTCGCTAGGCGACCAGATGGGACCCAAGAAGAATGCTCCCAAGAAGCTTGTAGGCAGCTCATCCTCCCGCCAAGACAAAGGAAAGGAGGTGATGGCCGAATCCCCTATCCCCAACTTCAGGCCAGCAGTGGAACAGGAGCTCGAGGTGGCTCCCGATGCGTTCTTTGAGGCGGAGAGGATTGTCTCAAAGATTACTGACCAGGCGAGGGTCAAAAAAATATTCCTCTCCCATAACATCGGGCTGGGGAGAGGATCCGTGGTTGCCCATCCTCCTTTAGAAGGCGAGCGGAACTGTGCGCCGCTTGATGAGGCGTTCTCAGCCTGGAGCGACGAGCATTTCAAGGCGGGGGCCTTCCTCCTGTTGGATCAGTATTTCACTGATTTCCTCAATTATGTGAGGTTGGCCCCATTCCAGCTCCCCCCCAACTCTTATCGTTTGTTGGCGGGGTTGAGATACTTGTTCCTGAAGTAGGAGTGGGAGGTCCCCACTCCTGCGGACATCCTGTACTTCTTCTACCTCAAGGCCAGCCCGGAGCAGTGGGGGTGAGGTGACGGGTTTTATTACTTAACCCAGTTCCCCAACACGGTTGTGGTCATCGAGCTGCCCAGCCACCCCAACGACTTCAAAGATCAATTCCTTATGTCGACGGGGTTCTGAAACTGCGAGCTCCATTACTTCAATCATCCTCGTAAGTGCTTTTCAACCTTAGCTCGTAAGTTAAGTACCATTTAGCTCCTCTTGTATCCCTTTCTGACTTAGATTAATTCTGCAGCTATCTTCACGAGGATAGAGAAATCTATGACCCTCGGGGCTCAGTATGAGACACTGGCAGGCTTGCCCCCCAGTGAAAAGGATTATCGTCTGCTCGTGACAGACGAGACGATGGTGGCCTGTAAGCTGATCTTTCCAGGTCAGACTCTGAACCTTAGGAGGCCCCGGGCGCTTCCCCCAGCTCGTGACACCAGGCCTATCATTGTGGAGGAGGTCGCGGGGGATGAAGATGAGGAGGACGAGGAGGACGAAGTGCCCCTCGTGAGGACGAGGAAGCGGGCGCTGGAGGTCTCCCAAAGAACGAACGAGGAGAGGATCCGGTCCAGAGCAGCCGCGGGTCCTTCAGGCCAAGGTAACCCTTATATGTTTAGGAATTTAGATAGGGCCACTGCTGACCCCCGGCTAGCTAGGTATAATCCCAAACAGATCTTCCAACGCCACCGACGTGATCCGGACCTGGATACAACCCTGCTCCACTGTGTCGACCAGCTCGTGCGGGATTACCAAGATAGCCGCCCTAGGGGTACCGTAGTCGTAGATAACACCCTAGCCTTTAGGTCGATCCTATTCGAGGAGTATGGGACCAACCTTCGGTCATGGCCATCACTCCGGAGGGGTGTCGTAGCTCCGGGACTTAGGCAATATGTAGAAGAGTCTAGCCCTGAGCCAGCCTCGGATCCAGAACCCGCACCAGCTCGAGAAGTGATTGTCTTGGATTCCCCCGAAGAAGCTCTGGGGCCGATGGTCGTAACCGTAGACTCTTCCTCTAGCTCAGGGGGTAGGATTCCCCTTTAGTACATATATATACTTGAATTTTGCATTTTTTCTTTTCTTTCCTTTGCTTTTGTATGACTGCTAACTTCTGTATTAACCATATCTTTGTTTTGACAGAAGAGATGTCTCAGTCCGGGGGACAAAGTCTGCGGGTTGCGCTTATTGGGGGAAACTCCTCAGCTGGGGCCTCTGGGCCCAAAATGAAGAAGCTCCGGACGCTGAAGAAAGGCGCCGGGACCCCATCCAAGTCTCCTGCCAAGGAGAAAGAGCAACCCCCAGCCGCTCAGGTCGTGGGAACTGTTCCTCCTACTGCAGGGGGAGCAGCATGCCCCACCCCCTCCATGAGCTCCGGCCTTCGTCCGGGACACAGGGGCGGAGCTCGGGACATCGGCAATTCCAACCTCCGAGGTGCGCATCCCGGTTGACCCCCAGGACCTGCAGAAGATTCCAGAGGCCTTCCGGGGGACGGTGTAGGAGACGGCGAACTACGCCGTCAGCCACATATACAAATTCAACGAGAAGGAGCTCAGGGCCATCGAAACAAGGAGCCCGGTGGGCGTGCTGGAATCTTCACTGGGCATGGCCCTAATGGTAAGCTGACCTCAACCTTTTATGGTTTCTGGACTATCATGCCTTACCCTGTTTTTCCTTTCTCCCTTCTCTCTTTTTTTTCTAAGGCAGTTGCCTCTCCGTTTTCGCAAAGCGTCGTTGCCCTTCATCGGAGCATTGCCAGGACCAAGGCCCAGCTCAAAGATATGTGGGCCGAGCACCAGGTGGTTAAGGATGCCCTGGCGGCCACGCAAGCCGAGCTAGAAGAAGCCCGTCCCAAGCTTCAGGAGGTCGAGGCAACCAAGGCCGCCCTTACCGCAGCGCGGGCGGAGCTAGACGCCATGAAGGCTGGAGCCGAGGAGGCCAAGGCCGCCCTCGTCGCTGCTCGGGCGGAGCTAGATATTACGAAGGCTGGGGCCAAAACCGCTCTGGAAGCCGAGCAGGCGGCCTCCGGCACCGCCCTGGAGGATATGCTCTATAACTGCTGGGCCTACAACCTGGACGGCGACTTCTCCTTCTTGGCAACGGACGTTTGGGAGCCCTTGCTGGAGGGATTCAAAGCTCGCCTCGAGAAAGAGGAACCTTCCGAGGCCGGGGAAACCTCCGATGCAGCTGAGGAGGGCGAGACGGCGACCTCCACGGGGCAGCCTGGCGGAGCTTAGGGCCTTCCTTTTTTGCTCCCACTCTTTTATTCTCTTTTTTTTTGTGTAACTTTTGCACGAGGTGTTTCCACCTCGAGACAATCCAATTATCAATTTTATTTTTAATTGACTTATTTCCTTGTCTTTGCGTACTTTAGTTACTATTTTGAAAAAACTTAGTTCGCGTTAATTTTTATCAATATCTCGTGCTCTTTAGGAAGAACAACAATCAATCGATTTAAATTAACTTCCAAGTTTTATGACCTGGTTATATCCAGGAACTTAATTTGAAAACTTAGTTCGTGTTAACTTTTATCAATATCTCGTGCTCTTTAAGAAAAGCAACAATCAATTGATTTAAATTAACTTCTAAGTTTTATGACCTGATTATATCCAGGAACTTAATTTGAAAACTTAGTTCGTGTTAACTTTTATCAATATCTCGTGCTCTTTAAGAAAAGCAACAATCAATCGATTTAAATTAACTTCTAAGTTTTATGACTTGGTTATATCCAGGAACTTAATTTGAAAACTTAGTTCGTGTTAACTTTTATCAATATCTCGTGCTCTTTAAGAAAAGCAACAATCAATCGATTTAAATTAACTTCTAAGTTTTATGACCTGGTTATATCCAGGAACTTAATCTGAAAACTTAGTTCGTGTTAACTTTTATCAATATCTCGTGCTCTTTAAGAAAAGTAACAATCAATCGATTTAAATTAACTTCTAAGTTTTATGACCTGGTTATATCCAGGAACTTAATTTGAAAACTTAGTTCATGTTAACTTTTATCAATATCTCGTGCTCTTTAAGAAAAGCAACAATCAATCGATTTAAATTAACTTCTAAGTTTTATGACCTGGTTATATCCAGGAACTTAACTTAAAAACTTAGTTCGTGTTAACTTTTATCAATATCTCGTGCTTTTTAAGAAAAGCAACAATCAAACGATTTAAATTAACTTCTAAGTTTTATGACCTGGTTATATCCGGGAACTTAATTTGAAAACTTAGTTTGTGTTAACTTTTATCAATATCTCGTGCTCTTTAAGAAAAGCAACAATCAATCGATTTAAATTAACTTCTAAGTTTTATGACCTGGTTATATCCAGGATACAGCTTAGTTCGTGTTAATTTTCATCAATATCTCGTGCTCTTTAAGAAGAACAACGATCAATCGATTTGAATTAACTTCTAAGCCTTTTAAGGCGACCTGGTTATATCCAGGCACCATATGCCCCCCAAGTAACTGGGAAAGAGTCTTTCGTGGTTACTTAAGATTACACTCGTAAATATGTACAATCATAAATGAAAAAGTTAATTCTCATTGCGTAATACATAAAAAGTGGCCTTTTAGGCCTTACAAGGGAATTATTGATAATATTTCTTCAAATGGATGGCGTTCCAAGTTTGTGGGACTGCCCCTCCATCAAGCCGAACTAATTTATAAGTTCCCTCTTTAATGACCTCGATGACTTGATATGGTCCTTCCCAGTTTGGTCCCAATACTCCATCTTTGGAATCCTTACCGGCTAAGAAAACCCTCCTGAGGACCAGGTCGCCAATGCTGAAGGCGCGCTTTTTGACTTTTGAGTTGAAATAACGAGTGATTTTTTGCTGATACTGGGCGAGCTGGAGTTACGAATCTTCTCGTCTTTCATCAACCAAGTCAAGGGAAGTGCAAAGTAGCTCGTGGTTACGGTCCTGGTCATATGCCTGGACCCTATACGAAAGTACCTTAATCTCCACAGGGAGGACTGCCTCACTCCCAAAGGTCAGTGAGAAAGGAGTATGACCCGTAGGAGTCCGATGCGAGGTCTGGTAAGCCCAGAGAACCTGGGGGAGGTGTTCTGGCTAGACCCCCTTCGCTTCGTCTAGTCTCTTCTTGAGGCTTGCCTTTAGAGTCTTGTTGACGGCCTCGACCTGGCCATTCTCCTGAGGATAGGCCATGGAGGAGAAACTTTTCCCAATTCCGTACCTTTCGCAAAATTCGGTGAAGAGGTCGCTATCGAACTGAGTCCCATTGTCGGAAACGATTTTATTGGGCAGCCCGAATCGGCAGATAATGCTCTTAACCACGAAGTCGAGGACTATTTTGGAAGTTATCGTCGCCAAAGGTTCTGCCTCAGGCCACTTCGTAAAGTAGTCGATGGCCACCACGGCGTAGCGGACCCCGCCTTTTCCAGTAGGGAGGGCACCAACTAGGTCGATTCCCCAAACTGCAAACGTCCATGGGGAAGAGATCATCTTCAGCTCGACTGGGGGAGCTCGGGCAACTGAGGCGAACCGCTGGCACTTGTCGCATTTTTTGACATAAGAGATCGAATCCTTGGACAGAGTGGGCCAGTAATATCCTTGACTCAGGACCTTCAGGGCCAAGCTTTGCCCCCCAGTGTGATCTCCGCAAAAACCCTCATGTACCTCCTGCAGGATGGCCTTTGCTTCGCCTGGAAGAACACATCGTAGGAGAGGTAGGGAGTGCCCACGTCGGTATAGCACCCCGTCCACTATCGTGTACTTGGGAGCTTGAT
Organism: Humulus lupulus; assembly: GCF_963169125.1. Classification (NCBI taxonomy): domain Eukaryota; kingdom Viridiplantae; phylum Streptophyta; class Magnoliopsida; order Rosales; family Cannabaceae; genus Humulus; species Humulus lupulus. The sequence goes on from NC_084795.1 coordinate 209,271,713, forward strand.
ACATAACTCGCTGCGCATCATTACGCCCTTCAGGTAGCTTTCCCTTGACGAGACACTCAAGGATTGGGGTCATCCAGGTCGGTCTAGCGTCGATCATCTTGACCTCCGTCCGGACTTCTTCTATACTTGGTTTTTCCAAAAATTCTATCGGCACTAACCCCAAGGTCTCCGTTTCTCCGGAGGTGGCGAGCTTGGCAAGAGTGTCGACGTTAGCGTTCTGCTCCCGAGGTATCTGCTCGATTGAGCCTTGCCCAAACGAGGACAGCTCAACTTTTACCTTTGCCAGGTAGGCAGCCATCTTGGGTCCTCATGCTTGATACTCGCCCAGAACCTGGTTTACCACGAGCTGGGAGTCACTGAAGCACTGAACAGAGCTCGCCTTCAGCTCCTGGGCTATCCTCAGCCCGGCCAGCAAAGCTTCGTATTCAGCCTCGTTGTTGGAGGCCTTGAATCCGAATCTCAGCGCCAAGTGGAACCTGTGTCCCTCAGGGGATATCAAAATGATTCCAGCTTCGGAGCTGTTCTCGTTGGATGAACCATCCATGAAGATCCTCCACGACGCCTGGGACGAGGTGACCTGAGGTGAGTCTTCTGCAGGATCCTCCTGGAATCCTGCGCACTCTGCTACAAAATCGGCCAGGGCCTGACTTTTTATGGCAGTTCGTGGAGTGTACAAAATCTCGAACTTACTGAGTTCGATGGCCCACTTTAACAGACGTCCCGATGCTTCATGTTTTTGCAAAACCTGCCTTAAAAGCTGATCGATCATGACGTGTATTGAGTGGGACTGGAAGTACGGCCTGAGCTTTCGCGAGGTCGTGATAAGGCAGAACGCCAATTTCTCCATCAATGGGTACCGAGATTCAGCTCCGAGAAGTCTCTTGCTGATGTAGTAGACTGGTCTCTGAATCCGGTCTTATTCTCGGACCAATACGACACTAGCTGCATCCTCTGTGACAGCTAGGTAGAGAAAAAGAGGCTCTCCTGCTTTCGGTTTGGATAATACGGGTGGCTCGGCCAGATGTGCCTTCAGGTCGAGGAAAGCGCTTTCGCACTCTTCTGTCCACTCGAACTTCTTATTTCCTCGGAGCAGGTTGTAGAATGGCAGGCACTTATCGGTGGATTTTGAAATAAACTGATTGAGGGCTGCCACCCTTCCTGTCAGGCCTTGGACATCTTTGCGCGACCTGGGTGAGGGAAGCTCGAGCAATGATCGGATCTTGTCGGGGTTTGCCTCGATTCCTCGGGTATTGACGATGAAACCCAGAAATTTTCCCGACGCGACTCCAAAAGTACACTTCTGTAGATTAAGCCTCATGCCATACTCCCGAAGTATCCTGAAGCATTCCTCCAAGTCGGAAACATGGTTATCGGCAGTTTTTGACTTGACTAGCATGTCATCAACGTACACTTCCATGTTCTTCCCGATCTGGTTTGCGAACATTCTATTTACTAACCTTTGGTATGTAGCATCGGCGTTCTTCAGCCCGAATGGCATGACCTTGTAACAATAGACGTTAGTTGGGGTCATGAAGCTGGTGTGCTCCTGGTCCGCCAGATTCATGGCGATCTGATTGTAGCCTGAGTACGCGTCCATAAAGGACATGAGCTCGTGCCCCGCCGTGGCATCCACCAGTTGGTCAATCCTTGGCAATGGAAAACAATCCTTGGGGCAGGCTTTATTCAGGTCGGAGAAGTCGATGCAGGTCCGCCACTTCCCGTTGGGCTTTGGGACCAGCACGGGGTTGGCGACCCAAATCGGAAACTCGGCTTCACGGATAAAGCCGCATTTCTTGAGCCGGGCTACTTCTTCCTCTAAGGCGTCAGCCCGGGTTGTTCCTAGATGTCTTTGCTTCTGGGACTTTGCAGGAACGCTTTTATCCAGATGAAGGGTGTGCATGATGACACTCGGGATGATTCCCACCATGTACTCATGTGACCACGCGAACACATCCAGGTTGTCCTGCAGAAATTTAGTCAGCTCCGCCTTCCTCTTGCTACAGAGGTTTTTCCTGAGCTTGACCATCCGTGAAGGATTCTGCGGATCGATGTTTATTTCCTCGAGCTCCTCAATGGCCTAGAGCTCAGATCTTTCCTCACCTATTCGGGGGTCAATATCCTCGCTTAAGACGATATTTTCCCCTTCGGCGCTCTGAGGTTTTTCAATCTCAGGACCAACTAAGGGTTCCTGAGATTCCTCTCCACCACCTTGGATGGCCATTGCTAGCTGCCCGGGTTTTGATTTTCCCTTCATGGAAATGCTGTAGCATTCCCTGGCAGCGAGCTGATCGCCATGGACAGTGCATATTCCCGTGGAAGTAGGGAATTTCATCGCGAGGTGGCGAATGGAAGTGACGGCCTCAAAGGCTATGAGCGTGGGTCATCCCAGAATTACATTGTATGCCGCGGAGCAGTCGATGACCAAGAACTCGAGGAGTTTGGAGACTGTCCGAGGTCCTTCTCCTAGGGTGATCACCAGCTCGATAGTCCCGATAGCTGCTGATCCTTCTCCCGAAAAACCATACAGCATCATGGAGGTCGCCTTCAGCTTGGCGATGGTCAAACCCATCTTCTCCAGCGTGGATCGGAATAGAAGGTTGACCGAGCTCCCATTATCGATCAGCACCCTCCTAACCCTCCGGTTAGCGAGCTGAACTGCTACGACCAGAGGGTCGTTATGAGGGAACTGGACATGGCCCGCATCTTCTTCTGTAAAAATGATCGGTTGTTTCTCCAATCACTGCTGCTTTGGCAGGCGCTGCTCCGGGACGAACTCTACTCCATTATGTGCTTTGAGTTTGTTTACGTACCTCTTCTGGGCGCCCCTACTCGTGCCAGCCATATGCGGACCTCCAGATATTGTGGAAATCTCTCCTCTTATCACGGGAGGAGGGACGTCCTGGTCTACCCGAGACCCGGGCTGACTGACCGGGACTTCTGGAGTAGGTCGACTTGCTGGAACCCTGTTCCGCGCATACTGGGCCAAGGGGCCGGCTCGGATAAGAGTCTCGATCTCATCTTTCAAATGCCTACAATCATCAGTATTGTGGCCAACATCGTTGTGAAAACGGCAAAACTTGGAGGTGTCTCTCTTCCCCTTCTGGTGCTTCAACGACTCTGGTCTCTTCCAGGGGAGGCGAGTAGAGTTAGCTAGGAAGATATTCTCCCTAGACTGGGTGAGCTCAGTATAAGTCGCGTAGACGGGCTTAAACTTGTCTACTGACTTATTCTTCTTTGGGCCGTGCTGGCCGTTCCCTTTTCTTTTGCCTCCACCGAGCTGGTTATTCTGTGTGACGTTTTGGGTCACTGCCACGACCTCCGTCCCCACTCCAGCGGGCTGCTCAGGGACCTGGCTGGTTCATGTAGCTGAGGCTTCAGCCTCCTCCAAGTTGATCCATTCCTGGGCCCTATTAAGGAATTCGTTCACCGAACTAACTCCCTTCCTTTGTATATCTTTCCAGAGCTCCCCTTCGACGAGGATTCCAGTTCTCAGGGCCATGAGCTTGGAGATGTCATCCGCGTCTCTGGCCCGAGCAGCGACGTTCGCGAACCTGCTCAGGTAAGCCTTCAGAGTTTCGTCGGGCTACTGCCTCACGTTAGCCAGAGAATCGGCTTTGACGCGGGCGGCCTGGGAAGCTCGGAATGCTCTTTTGAAATCAGCCGAGAATGCTTTCCAGGAGCTGATTGATTGCCTTTTGATTTGCTTGAACCACTACCTGGCTGGTCCAGTTAGTGTGGAGGGAAAGATTAGACATCTCAACTCGAGGCCAATGTTGTGGGCCATCATCAGGGTGTTGAACATCCCCAGATGATCCGACGGATCTCCGTCTCCATTGAACTTAGACAGGTGCGGCATACGGAAACCGGGTGGGTAAGCCGTTGCTACTATGCTAAGGGTGAAGAGCTCCATCTCATCCCCAGAATCATACTCATCTTTTTCTTTCTCCGACAGGAGCTTCCTCATCAGCTCCTCCATCTGAGCCAGGCGCTCGAGGGTTTGGTCCTGATATCCTTGGTTATTCCGGGGCTGTTCAACAGCTCCGGATCCATTGTACATATTTGGTGGGTTATTGCCCCTCCTATCTTGAGATAGGTTATTTGGGGCATTCTCACCGTTATGTACTTCGGACAGGTCTCCCCCTGAACGAGCATGGCTACCACCCCCACTGGCTCTTCTCTGTGAGAGTTAAGGCAATCTCGCAGGTCGCCCCCTTGGGTGGCTTGAGGACTTTGTGCCGAGCTTAAACGCTGGCGCAGGTCTCCGCCAGAGAGGTCACTCCGGCGACTGTCGGTCCAGTAGCTTTCGTTAGAGAGGCTCGGAGTCCACCTTTGGTGGTGAAGATCCGAGCTTCTTCTCGGCGCCCTGCTACGTCGGGAAAGCCCTGCAGAAGGCGGGTCTCTCCTGCTACTTCCATAGGCAGGAATATCTCAGACGGGCCGAGGAGGAGATGGATATCTTATTGGAGACGGATGATGCCTGACCGGAGAGGCGATCCTGGTTTCGTCAGGACGGATGAGGTTAGGTGGGGGCCTCTCGGCCCTGCCAACCTGCGGGTCCCGCGCCTGGCGATCAGGACGAGGCGCAGGACGGCTGTTGGGGACGGGCTGATGCTGCAAGCCCTCCCCGTATCTCCTTCTGGAATTTCCTCGAGCTCTCCTGGGCGCGCTCGAGGCTGGTTGGGAGCTAGGAGTTGAAGTTCTGACCGAACGGTTGTACTGCTGTTGTTCGGCTCTAGGCATTTCTCTGAAGTTTGCCTCTCGATGGTGCGATGAAGGAATAGAGTTGGCTGTCGGAGGTCTATCCGAGTGGCTATGTCTGGACCGATTACCCCGGCGGGACTTACGAGTCTCGCCTTGCCTCTTTCCGACGTTATCGTCGGTTGTAAGAGGGGGTAGTCAGGCCAACACATCCTTAATCTGCTGATTAGCTGTTGCTAGCTGGCTCCTCAGCTGAGCATTCTCCATCTCCACCGTAGTGTAATAACCTGGGTTTGGATTAGGTGGCCGGGGCGCCGAACTTCCAATGTCATCTTGGCCCACCGGCTATTTTCCTGGCCGCTGTTGGACCTCAGGAATTTGTTCGTTGGGGATGGCGACATGATGAGGCTCCTGCCCATCATGTTGTTCTATCTCGTTACCATGTCTAGATCGAGTAGTCACTATGGTTGGATGTTTGCGACAGCACCAATCGAACTTGCTCTCAATGAAAGCACCAAACTGTTGATGCGGTTCTTCGCCAACAAGTAATTAAGAAAAGAAAGAGAAAGGGATTAATGCTTATGTTGAACCGAAATAGATGAATGATCTTGGAAATGGAATGGTGACACAAAATACGTTTTTTAGGTGGTTCAAAGGTTAAAATCCTTCTACTCCACCAGTCAATATTATTGCTATATACTGGGTATTCTTTTACAGGGTCTTTTTTACATAATAGAATCCAACCCCTTGTAACTCCCACGGTCTCCATATTTATAGGAGAAGGCACATGGGAATTGGTAAGAAGGTCATCCCGTGACCTTCTTACCTATCATGTCAACTCTGTGACATTCATGATTAATTCCTAAACCTGACACATAAGTGTGGTCAAATCAATAGGTAAGGGGATAATGGGCTGCACGGCCCAACCCAGTCGTGGGTGTCTGAATACGCACGTTCATGCTGCGTGTCCGAGAAGTCGGGGATATATCAGACACGTGATGTCTGATATATGCACGTTTACCTTGCGTGGTTGACTTTATAAAGGGTCACAGCTCCAACTCTAGCTCGTACCACGAGCTGGATGCTTTCCTCGACCTGCGGCCTTCAGAGTCCAGACTCAGTCCTTAAGCACTCTTGGCGGACCCTTGGGTTACCTCGAGCTAAAGAGGTAGGATCTTATGATGGCAGCTCCGGTCTTGGGGATGCCCACGTGGTAGTCATGATTAGGCCGTATCTCAGCTCGTTAATCAGCTCGTGGGAAAATCAGGGCGTACAACCTCTATACCGAAATGTCACTCTATCTTGCTTCCCAAGTGTTTAGAAAAGCTTAGATTGGAAAGTTTTTAATCCCAAAACCCTAGTATTTTCTCTCTAAAATAAACTTAGCAGCTTGAAGGCTCTGAAGAATGCTTGAATGATGAGTGAAATGGTTGAGTGAAAGGTCCTATTTATAGAGTTCAAGGAGTGAAACTAACTCCTTTTAAAAAGAATAAATAAATGAATATTAATTGAATAAATTTGAATTTTCTGTTCAACAGATGCCCAGAACTCGGTCAAAAACGTTCAAGAGCAAATCTAAGTTGTTAAGGGTTGTTTCTAATCCGGTTCCACAAAGTTTTAAAAATGCATAAGGGCAGCTGATATATTGCCCCCTATAGGCGATATAACGCCTGTCCCTATATCCCGAGCCTTCGTGGTTTCGTTCGTGTGAAGTCGACGTGTTTTCTGTATCAACCTGAGGCGACATATCGACCCCTATAGCTGCGATATATCAACATACGCTGATATTTTAAACATGGTTTTGCACATTTTCAATACAGTTGAAGTTTGTTAAAACAACTTTGGCTTAATAAAACGTGATCCTAACAGTTGCTGGAAGGTTCTAGGCCTTTTAGATCTATCCTTTATTAATTTATTCATCTAAAATGCTTAAATCCTTAATAAACATACATGTGACAAGTGTCACACTCTTAATTATTCTATCTAAACCTTAGGTTATGTTGACGGTGAGAACTCGTCAACTAAGTTGAGTTGGAAGAAATTATCAAGTTAGGATCGTCAATAAAAAAAACTATAGAAATCAAAGCTATAACTCAAGAATTATGACAGAATAACAATGGAGAAATCAATCAATCTTTCATTAACTCTCCAGCCTTTGCTCTAGTAAAACTTCCAACCCCCTCTCAGGTGGTGTTAGAGTTCATTTTATAGTAGGCTCTAATGGCCTTAGGTACATGGTGGTCCAGGAGACCAAGTGGTACATAAGTACTATGTCAGGGGAGTGACTTCAGAGGTTGTGGTCGTACATCCAATACAGGAGCAGGTGTCAGGAAGATGTCTCCACTACTTGTCTGTACCCATGTCTGATGAGTGGTGGCAGACATAGTGGCGCGGGTGGTAGTGGTGTCGACTCTGACCCTTGGTCGTAGACGTACGGGCCATAACTCTTATCCCAGCAGTCCCACTGATACCGGTGTCCGTACTCAGTACTAGGTCGTACAAGTATGTCCCATTCGACTCGTACTAGAGCCTCTAAGCATAGGGGTCTCAAGGTGTAAGGAATGGGACCCTTGGTGCATGGCTCTACTCATGTGGCCACTAGGTGACGTAGCTCTCACTCCTTCGCGAGGCCCCCTTGGAAGGCTTATTGATGGCGCGACTCTCTTGGCTGTTCACGAGGCCGAGTGTGCTGCGGATGTGACCCCCGTGAGGCCATGGGCGAGGCCACCATTCGGGCCTAAATGGCGAGGCCACTCTGGAGCCATGGGCGAGGCCATCACGGGGCCTAGATGGCGAGGCCACTCCGTGGGCATGGGCGAGGCCACCACGGGGCCTAGATGGCGAGGCCACTCCGTGGGCATGGGCGAGGCCATTCGGGCCTAGATGACGCGTGCCCATATTTGCGAGGCCACCAGGCGTGCGGGCATGGCCGAGCGAGGCCACCTGGTGCGTGCGGGCGTGGCCGAGCGAGGCCACCTGGTGTGTCCGAGTGTGGCCGAGCGAGGCCACCTGGTGCGTGCGGGCGTGGCCGAGCAAGGCCACCTGGTGTCCGAGCGTGGCCGAGTGAGGCCATGGCTTCTATGTCGTGTAAATGGGGGCTTCATGGCATCGATCTCATATTTTCCCTTGGTGAGATTTTGAGCATCAACAGGTTATAATAAATATTATTTCTAGGACCAGCTATATTTATCAAACATTATGTTAAAATTAATATTTCGAAATTATATGTTAAACTTGTAAAATCCATAACTATTTCTATGAGTTTCCAACTAAATCCCGGCTCGAACCAATATCTAAGAAAACTAAAATACTACAAGCTATTACTACTACTATCTAGCTTAGTATAATCTCGAGACGCTACATTTATTTAATATTATCAACATGATATCGAACATAGTCTATATATATAATAATTCTTTTATTATTTTTATTTAAAATATTTATCAACTATATTTTGTATAATTATTTTTTTTCCATAGATATAGAAACTATGTTTATTTTTCCGACTAAACTTCTCTTCCTCTTACTCTAGCTAAATGTGGCCCATGAAACAAACGAATAGTTTGAGATGGGCCATTAAGAATGTAATAGGCCCAAGACTACTGCCGTAAGTCAGCCCGAGGTGCAGATGAAATCGGACAAAGACTAACGCAGGCTTCCCCAGCGCCAGCAGCAGCAGAGTCTTCTGAGTTGTACTCCCCTCTCTAATTTCATTCTCTCTATTTCGGCTTCTCTATTTCACCTATAGGTACTCTTTTTCCCCCTTCCCCTTGCAATATGTGGTATTTCATACGTATTATACGTATATAGATTTTGCAGTGTTTCAATCTGATATTAAATTCGTTTTTTCGACTGACGATTTGATCTGCTTTTTTTCACGAGTCTCTGTGTACTAGAAGAACCAGTATGATTTTGGTGCATTTTTCTTTCATCCCAATTACCAATTTTGTTTCAGAAATATTGGGTTTTTGATTTTTATAGAATTGGGATTTTTGTTCTTCACTGAATCGGTCTTCGTTATTCAGAAAACCACTATGGAATGGCTAAATTTAATTTAAGTTATAATATTTTGGGGAAAATGCTCATTTTGTTTGTACCAATTACTTTCTCTGTGGAAAGTGAAATTTGGGTCCTGTCAAGTTGATAGTTTTATGAGATCATGAAATATCCTTATTCCTTAGAAATAAGATAAAAATAGGTTTTCAATGACAGAAATTCTTTTGGAATGGCTTGATATAGACAAGTATGGAGATTCTTTAATGTAATGATTTTTCTCCTATGGAAAATTACTAAGCCTCTAAGTACTTGTCTTTGTAATATATTGCAGTTTTTGTTGAGTACCCTTTTAGAGAGCCATGGATCCAGCTGAGCGTAGGTATTTGGAAGAAGAAGACACGCCAGTTGTGAAAACAATGAAAGGGGCAACTACAGGTTTTGTTACTGGTACTATTTTTGGAACCATTGTTGCTACTTGGTATGATGTGCCGCGTGTTGAAAGAAGTGTCGCCCTCCCTGGGCTGATTAGGACCTTGAAGATGATGGGTAATTATGGGGTGACATTTGCTGCGATTGGGGGAGTTTACATTGGTGTTGAGCAGCTCATGCAGAACTATAGGAAAAAGAGAGATTTTGTCAATGGAGCTGTTGGTGGTTTTGTTGCTGGGTCAACTATTCTTGGCTACAGAGGTTAGCATTTCATTGTATTGAATGCCTAATCGTGTTACTGTCTTGCTGTAGGGAGTGAAAAATTAGCTTTTGTTTGGTTTTGTATTTTCTCTACGATGTTATGTTAATTAATATACTTGTGTAAAAGTCGGTTTCTTTCAAATCATTACAAATTGGGGGTATAAATGGTTTATTTGCAACTATCATTGAAAGAACATACAGGGGTTATTTTCTCTATGATAATGCAACTGATGCTTATCTAGAGATTGAACATTTTATATGTGTCCCTGTCTGCTTATTAGAATTAAACATCTTTGCCATAACCAAATAGGGATAGTCTTGAGGTTGCTGGATTTGAATGCCGTAGTATATGTTCCTTGATTATGGCATGTTTACCTTGCTATCAGAAGCTTAATAAACTATTACTCCTACCAGAAACTGAGTGTCCAACTGTTCTTGTTTTGCTCATTACGGGTTTTAGTGGGAAATGCAGTGTGTGAGAGTGAGAGTAAAGTTGCTCTACTCTCCCAATCTGCATAATGCTTTTAACACTCCACATCTTGTTTCTCACTAATTATGATATAATTCTGTCACATCAAATCCATGCGTATGTTTCATTGTCCATTGGTCTGAAATTTCAAAATCAAATATTAGAATTTCACAGATCTTTGTCTTTGCTGTTATGTTTCAAAAATTCTAAATTGTGCATTGATTTATTTTGTAATAGGCCAAATGTGTAGTTGAAAACATTCAAGGCAGTTAATTTCAAAACTAATGTCTACTTATTGAACTGATTTTGTTTTCTGTGTTACAGGAAGAAGCATTTCAACAGCTATTTCTGCTGGAGCAGCATTGGCAGTCACATCTGCTGCTATTGATGCTGGAGGTCAGACCACAAGAATTGACAACGGCAAGGAGTACTACCCATACACCACCAAGAAACGATCCGCAGTTGATTCATAATCAGTCGAGGCTGCTGTTGAAGAGGACATATTGCCATTTAATGGGAGAGAATGAGTTGCTGTATTGTTGAACTAGCTAAATTTTCAGAGATGTAATCATACTCTCTTTTTCTCTCTTTCCATGCCTTTTGAATTCGAAGCTTGAATGTAGGTATTAATTTTGAATAAATTTTCTTTGTCATTGCATACTAATAATGTTATTTATTCATCAAACGTACTTTTGAATCTTCAATTGGCTCGGAAATTGCCGAGGATAGTAGGCAATAGCTTGAAATGAGAAAGGTCAAAACATTTTGATTGAGAGAACTTAGCAGTAGAAAAAAAAAAGTGATCTTATTTGAAGTATGATTGTTGAACAATTTCTGGATTATTTGACAAGCAACCCATTATTTGCTTTGAATAATTAATTAGACAAGCCATGTAGAGTTAATTTTTATATTCTCGAATTGGGCATTCTTCTTGTCTTACACCAGTTATTAAAATCTACAAGCTGTCCGCTCTTTTAGGCATGTATTTTAAGTCTGTACATTGTATCCAAGATCTTAATTGTCTAATTTGTCCTCATTTTGCCTAATATATTAAGCATTTGATTTCATATTAACTTTGAAATTTAGTTCTGATCTATTTAAACATTTTAGTTTATCGATAAATATTTGGGTTGGAGTTCGGACAAATATTTCCAACTCTAAACATGACAAGTGAAGGAGTAGGAGTACTAATTTGTTTCACCTTTAAAGGATGAGTTTATTTTTTTACATGATTTTTGCAAGTTTTTTTTTACTTAAACCCGTCAAAAAAATTTAATATATTTTTAAAACATAAAACCTTAGGCCCACCCCCACAAAAAAAAAACCTAAAAAAACTAATAAGCTAAAATCAAATAAAAAAGAGATTTTTACATAACATGGATTCTTGTGAAAATTTTGAATCTTTTTGGCTTGATTTTAGTTTATTTTAGGTATACTTTAGGTTTATATATATTTGTAAAATAATCTCTGTTTAATGGTAATATTTTTCAAGTTACTTTTAGTTTATTTTTGGTATATATTTAGTTGTTTTGTGATATAATTGAGTTTATTTTTTACACATTTTAAAATATAGGGATAAGTTTTTAGAGATTTTTTTTTTTTTGTTTTTAGTTTATTTTTTGTTGATGCAATGAGTTGATTAATTGATTTGTAATTATTTTCTTAATATTTTATTGGGGTTGTTGTCTCGTTGATTTTATGTTTTTTTTTCAATATTCTATTTTTGTAGGGTTTATGTTTAGTTGAGACTGTGTCTTTGTAATTATGAAACTTTAAAATCGTATTTTTTGAAAACTTGAGTTAGTAAAATTGAAAAAAAAAAAATTAGGGGTAATAAAAATGTAGAAAAACATAAAAAAAAAGTGTATTTATGAAAAAAAAAACCCATTAAAAAATTTAGAAATGAATTTAAGCCTAAAAACAAATAAAAAAAACTAATAATTTTTTGCACATTAAAAACTTTAAAAAAAAATTAACAAGAAAAAAATCTTAAAATTTTTCATTAATAAAATAAATCAAAAACAAATGAAAATCCTTTTTTTAATGTTTTAAAAAATAATGGTTAGCTTCTTGAAAAAAAAAAATTAACTTTTATATAGAATTTAGTTACGAAAATAATTATTTATTTGAGGCCTTTTACTTTAAATTTCCATTTAAAAATTTCAATCAACAAATTAAAAATTCTTTCATAATTCTAAAAATAAGTAATCACAAACCCCATATCTTCCTATTCTTCGACAACTCGTGCAATCAAATTTTTTAGATTACAGTATTGTTATCAATTCTATCACAGTCATATTATTTAACTCTAGTGAGATTTCTGAGAACAGATTATAGCAACAATTTGTGATTTTTTTTTCTTTTTAATAATTGTGATGAAAAACTAATCATGATTTTGTCAATTTTGTGGTACTAAAAAATAAAATTAATCATGTTTAGTTTTCGTAATATATCAAGATTTATAATCAATATTGGATTAATTCTTGAATCTAAATTTAATGTTTTTTCTTTTAAAATTTAGTATTCTTAGTTTCAGAGTGGTAACTAGTTGCTTCTTCTACAACATATTAGACTAAAACAAAATTGTAGAGACGAATCTAACATTATGTTTGTATGAAATTTTGATTGGTAATTAATTGTGATCTTGTCGATTTTGTGGTATCTGATAACAAAATTCCAGTAAATAATGGGGGTTTTCTAATTGATATTGAGTTAGAATCTTAAGTTAGGAGTTTGTATAATCTAAGATTTGTAAAACACGACGCGACAACTAGATATCTTTTTCTTAGTTTAAAAGTAGTAACTATTCTATAACAATTATGGTGATGTTTGATAACACTTAAAAAAAAATAGTTATTTATTTAATTAATTAAAAATTTAACAATTAAACATAAAATAGTGTTTGGTAACTCTATTTTATTTATTATTTTTGAAATTTTTAATTAAAATTTATTAAATTTTGAAAATAAAATTTTTTCGCTTTCAAAATTTTTTAAACCATTTTTCGACTTTTCATTTTTTTTATCTTCTTCAAATCAACACCACATTTTATATTATTAAACAAAAAATAAAAATAAAAGTTATCAAACATTTTTATTATTTTTTATTTTTAAAAACAAAAAACAAAAATAGTTACCAAATATATTTTTATTTTTTTAAAATAAAAAAACAAAAATAAAAATAATATTTCTATTTTTGTGTTTAAAAAATAAAAAAACAGAAATTTTACCAAACACAACATATATTATTTTTTAATTTATTCAATTTTCTTTTCAACAATAAGCGAATTTTTAGTTATTTATCCAAGAAATACATTTAAACTAATTACTGAATATCAGCCAGAAATTGAAAAAAAAAAAATAGATGTAAGTTCCTTAACCAGCAAAAACTAGAAATATGGTAGCAAGTAGCAACTGAATTATAAACCAATAACTTAATAGAAAACAACAACTAAGAATTGCATTATTATGGCAGGAACTGGTACCTAAATCAAGAACGACATTCAACCTGTAACTTAGAACTACTCAGTAATTGAAAACATTAGTAACAAGTTATAATTAGTAACTAGCTAGATATAAACAAGCCTAATAAAACAGTAGTAAAACTAAAAACCAGCAAAAAAATCAATAAAATTATTGACTATTTGCCAAACCAGGAAAAAAAAAACTTAACTAACAATATCAGTAAACCAGAAATAAAACCAAAAAAAAAAATCTAAGAATTGGCAACCTGGTTTGATGATATTAATAGATAGGTTTGAAAACATGATTACGATATAAAAATAAGGAACAATTACATCTCACATTGTCTTTGCATTTTATTTAGGGTTTATACATTTTTGAATCATGTGTTTTGTCTCATTACCTGTTTGGACCCCGTGTTTTGACAAATTACTTTTTGGACCTTGCGTTTTGTAAAATAGTTTAAATAGAATTGGCATCCCGGAGGATACAGGTAGGTTGGGATCAGGAAGATGAGTCGGGCCTGCATCTTAGTCCTGATTCCCTCATTATGGTCGCGCCCATCGAACGTTGTGGGGCTCGATGATGATTGGGCTATCAAGACTTCGTCCTTCCCCGTTTATTGGGCTCAGGATGGGCCCGTACCTCTTTAAGAGGGCCCACAGACCAATTGAGTCAGGCCACGAGTCATGGGTGGAAAACAGCGATAACAAAACTCAAGTGTGGTACTAATGCATTTCGGTACATGGCAATCCTACGAATTCTCACATTCGTCGAGCAAGGTGACCATAATTATTATCCTTTAAAAGCAACTTTTTTAGTTACTTTTATATTTGATTAACTAAAAAGTAACTAAAATTCAAACTTAAGTACAAATCAAAACACAACTATCTAACTTCATGAGTTACTAAGATGTGTTTTGTTATTTCCCAGTTAAAAGTTAGTAGAAAGTATCCAAAACAAGCCTCTTTTAAAAGCAACTTGAGTGAGTTTCCAAAATAACATATAAGGTAACCAAAAGGTATCATAAATATTAGAAAATCAGTTAAGTTACAAAAAAAGTAACAATACTAATATGTTTCCAAATATCAACGTCAATAATAAACTACAAAATAGTAGCCTGTTAATTTATATTTATGTTTGAATTTTAGTTACCTTTTTTATTAACCAAATATAAAAGTGTTGACCCTTGATTTGGCCAACGACATGGAGTCAAAATAACGATAGGAAATGAAATGAAAACAAGAAAAGAATCAAATGGAAAGCAAATAACACAAACGATTTATAGTGGTTCGGCCCCAATTGGATGGTAATGACCTACGTCCACTTAATGTTCTTATTGATATTTAATCGCAATGATGTGATCAATGAACTAGGGTTCATGAGTTTCACAAGTCTTGAGAGGATTACAATTTCGATGGATAATCACACTATGCTTTTTCTCTTTGAATACAAAGATCAAAGATTCAAAAGTAAAAAAAAAAGGTCCCTTCCTTGAGCTATCTTCTTCTTATTTATAGGTTCAAGGGGGGTTACATGGGCCAATAGGCCTTAATTACCATTAAAATCAGCGTATCAAGGTAATAAAAGGAAACATAATAAATGTAATTATTACAAGATTATGTGTCTCAAAGGAAGTAAATGAAAGTATGCGACCAGACTGGCCGCACCTAAAACGCGAAACTTGACGAATCAACAATTGTCTGGCTCGATGGTCGAACAGGATCTCTTCACTCGAAACTGCCACGTGTAAGAAAATCTTGCCACGTCATCGTGAGCCATTTTTTTGGTAAACATTTGCCCCCCCCCCCCCCCCCAAGTTTATTTTACTGCAACCAGCATAAAGTAAACTTAGGTGATCGACCTTTCGAATGCCCCATCAAATCTGTCAGAGTCGTCCATGCTTTCTCAACAAAGGCAACTAATCTTGTCTTTACGGTTTTCCAAAAGTGGTCTGACGGCTATTGCACTTACCCATGCTTTGGAAAGTTACTCCTCATGATTACCTCGGTAACTGCTCCTCGTCTAATATAAATAATCCCTCAGAATCATTTTTCACTTTTTACATTTTACCTTTATCCTCAAGAACACCGAAGAACAAGGCGCAAAATCTTCAGAAGCTCAGATGGTCTTTGACGATCCATGAAGTTCCTGCCCAACCAGATCGACTTAGTGTCACAGAACTTTACTCCAACTTCTATACAAGTAAGTTTCTCAAACTTTTCAGTTGTTGAGATGCCATGCAATATTTGTTTCATCCCCATTTTAGGTTACGAGTTCTTGAATATTTTTTACTGTTCTTGAAAATTTTGTTTCAGGGCAAAAGAGGCACGTATATTTGAGCTTGAAATAATACTTTGCAGGGGTTAAGGATCAGTTTGGTAGTTAGGATTATGAATTTAGGGCGTAAAATTGAAGTAAAAATTATATTTTTAAGCTTGTAGAAAAACTAGGTTTTTCCCGCCCCTTCAGAGTCGAAAAAGTTTTTCATGAAAAACTTTTTACTTTTTCTTTTTGATCCATTTTCCAAACTGTTCTCATATAACCTAGTGTTTTTTTTAGAATGTTGTTGGTCGTATAAAAGCTTAACTTTTATATACGAGCAACGTTATTCCAACTATTAACACCTCTTGGTCTTTTGGGCCATATATTTTCATCTCCTCTGCTCTGTTCGTAGATTTTCATGCACGACCCCTGGGGAGGTGAGAGGCCAATCGATGATGACCTGCTTGCCCAGCTGCTCAAGGACGAAGAACAGCCGTCGTTACTCATTCCGAAATTCCTTTTTCCCATACCCCATCCAACAGACCTTCGACCAGTCCATCAAACATGGGTAGAGTAAAATCCACCACCCAGAAAAAGAAACCAACCAAACCTCTTGTAAATCAACCTGCTCCTCGAGCTGAAATTCCTTCGACCAGCGGTCGAGCTGAAAACACCCCTGAGCCAGGAATCAAAACACAAGCCAAACCCCGAGACGTCCTTCAACCAGACGTCGAGTGGTACGTTGCACCCCCTAGCAACATTACTGCTAGGATGCTAACCAATTACCTCAGGAAGTACGGACTTTCTGGGGTAACTTTATTCAAACCCACCGTTGACCAGCGGGCAAACCTGCCTGGCGGCGCCTTCAGCGCCTGGTCGAGATACCACATCGAGGCAGGAGCAATCTTGCCTCTCCATCCTTTTTACCAGGGAGTTGCCAATTATTTCAGGGTTGCTCCCTTTCAAATAACTCCAAATGGGTATAGAACACTTTATGCCCTCTATATCCTCTATAGCCATAAAAAGTGGTCTGTTCCCACGCCACATGAGATCAACTACTTGTTCGATCTCAAGTCCAACCCCAACCAAAACAACATGGGGTTTTTTCATTTCTTCCACCAGGAATCGACTCGCGTTTTCCTGAGTGAGACCACCTACAAATCAAATGTAGGAAAGTACTTCCAGGAGTACTTTTTAACCACAGACCTGGTCGCCAACAACTTGGCCTTCACTGAAGGAGGTAAATTCTTTATTCTCTGGTCGCTTAAATTCCTTTAGCTTTCCCACACATTTATTAGAATTTTTATGCCGTTCAGGTCCATGGCTACACTAACTCCTACTCCAGAGATGGAGATACGAGTGGCATCTTTGGCTAGCATGACCGACGTAGAAAAAAGCGTCACAGAGCTGGTCACAGAGACCAATTTGAGGCTGGTCGGCCTTCTGGCACCTCACCAGGATGTGAGGGAATCCACAACGGGGAGTGCCACTGGTGGTGAAGTCCCCGAGAAACACCAAGATGTGTCACAACCCCCGTCGAGGAGGGCAACGGGAGTGACCATCAACGAACCTACTAGCGCCCCGCGAACTGCCGCTACTCCGGTCCCTTTACGGAAGGGCAATAAGGAAGTTTCAAAACACCCCGACCCTATTCTTGAATCATCAGACGAGAACGGTACTGACTTTTCGCTTTTAGATAGTCTGCCTATTCCCTGTCACTTATTTGACGGGGACGGAAATTTTAAATACGCCCCTACTTTAAATTCAGACTTCTTCAGGCCAGAGAGTGAGTGTAGCACTAGTAAAGTAAATAGTGTAGCGACCAGTAATTATAGCTCGGGTATTATACTTTTAATTTCTTTTCCCTTATTTCCTTAACTTGGCAAGCTCCTTTTATTATATTGCCTGACTGTTCATGTGATTTCTTCCTTACAGACATGCCTGCTGACAGAGCTTTTGACCTATATGCCAAATCAGCGAGCAAGAAAAAGTCCAGCAAGCGCTAGCCTGGGGAGGGTTGTAGCAACCCCTCCGCGAAAAAGGTTCGAATAGAGGATCCTCCTGCGCCAATTCCCACCAAAGAGACAACTCCTCCGCCAACTCCTGCCAAAGAGACAACTCCTACGCCAACTCCTGTGAATCAAAATCTCTCAGCTCCAGTCGAATAGACTCCTCCTACGGCTCCTGCTGACCTCACTCCTCCAGCTTCTGCTGACCAGATGCCTACTGGTCGCCCAGAAGAAGTCTCAAGAGAAGATCTCACGAGCGTGGTGCTCAATTCAGCCAAAGATAGGTTGACCAAGATAACAAAGCACCGCCGCAGTCGGGAGGCTATCAACGAGACAGGCTCTATTGCAGTCGACCAGGTCTTCAACCGTGCACTAAACGAAGTACTTAGCGTAAGTCACCGCTTTTACCATACTTTACTAATTTTCTTTGTCAATTTATTCCTACTAACAGTTTTATCTATTTCTGATCGCAGGGAGTTTTCACCATGAGCTCCGGCTGGCGGAGTTCGAGGACACTGGTTGCTCAATTTGAGAAAAGGCTATGCGACCAACTTGGCACAGCCGAGGCCCAACATGCCGAGATGCTCAAAACAATCGAAGCTAAATGCGCCGATCACCTCAAGGAAGTTGAAGCAAAGCATACCGAGGCACTCAAGGAGGACGAGGCGAAGCATACCGAGGCGTTGCAAATGGCCGAGGCTAAGCTCGCCTCCCTCGGAGAGGAGCTGAAGAAGAAGGAAGCTTCAATCGCCAAGATCACTGCTTCCAAGGAGCAGTGTAAAGATGCCTCACTTATGAACTATCAGGAAGCCCACAAGCTTCAAGCAGAGCTGGAGATAAGCCGCAAGGAGAATGCTAAACTGAAGGAGGCGAACGCCCGCAACCTTGAAAACTATGAGGGGGCGACGTTTGAGTGTTTCTATATGTTCTTGAAATGCAATCCCAAGGCCAACTTCTCTTATCTACCAGATCATATAAGGGAGGCGGAGCTGGCGAGGTGTGCTGCTCGCTTGGAAGAAGAGAACACTCAAGGGTCTCCCGAGATCTCTCTAGCAACAGGCATTGAGGGTGTCCAGGAAGACGCAGGAGTTGCCATCGACCAGTAGCCACAAGAGCCTCAGCAGGATTCTCCGGTCGCTTCGTAACTTTTATCTATTTTTTCTTTAACCTTTATTTTGAGATAGACGAACTATGGCTCATGATGTAAAGACAATTTTTATTTTTATTGCTGCACAGGCAGCTTTTTCCTTTTAACAGACAATTACATCCAAGCAGTAACTGCTTGCGGTGTAAATGATTTCATTTTTGATATTATAATATTTGCATTCTATTATAACATATGTTTGCATGACCAAACTTAGCATAGTACTTTGGTTTGATTTCACAAAATAACAAAATTTTAAAAAATACTCTAAGTACCGTAGCATGCTTTCACTTATTTTGCTCGTGTGTTTACATACCTTTTGATATGCTTTTCTTACTAGATACCTTATATGCCCCCCAAGTGATTGAGGAGCTTTAGGTCCTTGGTCACTTGCCTTGACTAGGACCTGTTCGAACATTCCTGCTCGGAATAAATACTTGTAAAAATGAAAATATAGCAAAACAACACACGTAATGAGCAAGTACTTGTAATAAATACAATAGTTGGCAAGATTGACTGGCTGCGCACAGTCCCTTTTATTTCTCGTAATAAATGGACAAATCGTGTCTGTACGAGTGATCACTAAAATGATCTTACACTTATAAGCGACCAGTGACAAAAAATGACTAACCCTTGTTATAAACTTGTAAAAAGTAAAATTAATACAAGCCAATTCTTTAAGAATAATTGTTTATTGATAGTACTTGCGCAGGTGTTCTCCATTCCAATAATGAGGAATGAGATCTCCATTTAAGCGAGCAAGTTTGTAAGTGCCTGGATGGAGGACTTCTTTGATTTGGTAGGGTCATTCCCAATTAGGTCCAAGTACTCCAGCAACTTGGTCGCAAGTGTTAAGGAAAACCCTTCTAAGCACTAGATCTCCCACATTGGATTTCCTTTCATGTACTTTAGAATTGAAATACCAGGCGACCTTTTGCTGGTAAGTTGCTACTCAGAGTTGGGCTTGCTCGCGCCTTTCCTCGACCAAATCCAAAGACTCCATCAATAACTGGTTGTCGGCGTCTTGATCATATGCTATCCATCGATGTGATGGCAGATCTAATTCAACAGGCAGCATAGCTTCATATCCATAAGCTAGGGAAAATGGAGTATGGCCGGTTGCTGTTCGATGGGATGTTCTGTATGACTAGAGGACTTCAGGCAACTGTTCTGGCCATGCCCCTTTGGCTTCCTCAAGCCTTTTCTTCAGAGTATCCTTCATCGTTTTATTGATAGCCTCAACTTTACCCGTTTGCCTGAGGGTGAGCAACTGAAGAAAAGCTTTTGATAATTCCATGCCACTCGCAAAATCCGTGAACAGATTACTATCGAACTGTGTGCCATTGTATGAGACAATTTTTCTTGGTAACCCATAGCAACAAACTATGTTTTTGACCACAAAGTCCAGCACTTTCTTGGTCGTTATGGTTGCAAGTGGCTCAGCTTCGACCAATTTTGTGAAGTAATCAACAGCCACTACGACGTATTTAACGCCGCCTTTCCCTGTGGGCAAAGACCAATTAGGTCTATACCCCATACTGCAAATGGACATAGACTTTGCATCTGCTTTAGCTCATTAGGGGCTGCTCATGGAATCTTGGAGAATCTCTGACACTTCTCGCATTTTCACACAAATTCCATCGAATCTTCATTCATTGTTGGACAGAAGTATCCTTGCCTTAGGATCTTTTTCGATAAACTCTGCCCCCCAGCGTGGTCCCCACAAAAGCCTTCATGGACCTCTCTCATTAATTATTTGGCCTTTCTTTTGAAATACATCTGAGGAGTAGCATAGAGTATCCTCTTCGGTATAGAATTTCGTCGACCAGGATGAACCTAGCAGCTTGCCGCTGAAGAGTCCTGGCTTTGTTTCTGTCCGTCGGCAACACACCATGCGTCAAGTAATGAATGAAATGTTCCATCCATGTATCCGCCTCCTGGATCACCAGAGAGGTTTATTCTACTTGGAGGCTTGGCGTGGACAGCCATTCAACAGGCACTATGTTCAGCGTGTCAGCATCCTTTGCACTCGCTAGTTTGGCCGAAGCATCAGCGTTTGAGTTCTGGTTGCGAGGTACTTTCTGGAGAGTATAGCTTTCAAACTGTGCCGACAAATCTTTCGCTTTATTCAAGTAAGCAACCATCTTCAAACCTCGAGCTTGATATTCCCCAGTAATTTGATTAACCACCAACTGGGAGTCATTGTAGATTTCAAGTGACTTTATGTTCATGCCATTGGCTAACCGTAAACCTGCGAGCAGCGCTTCATACTCGGCTTCGTTGTTAGACGCCGTGACGTCGAATCTAATCACGCAATGAAATCGATGCCCTTTAGGCATTATCAAAATCACTCCGACTCTAGCGTGATGTTCATTTGAAGAACTGTCTGTAAACAACTTCCAAGAGGGAGTTTGGCTTTGAGGTTCAGGCTCTTCTGGCTGCTCACTGTCTGGAAGCCCAGTGAGCTCCGCGAAGAAGTTGGCCAGAGCTTGTCCTTTTACTGCTGCTCATGGTAAGTAAGAGATTTCAAACTGCCCAAGTTCCACTGCCCATTTTAATAATCGGCCTGCAGCTTTTGGCTTCTGCAGAACTTGCCGTAGAGGCTGGTCAGACAAAATTGTGATTGGGTGAGCTTGGAAGTACGGCCGCAGCTTTCTGGAGGCTAAGATCAAGCAGTAGGCTAATTTTTCAATAGGCGGATACCGCAGCTCTGCTCCTCTTAGCCTTTTTCTTACATAATATACGGCTTTCCTCACATTTTCCTCCTCTCTTACTAGAACAGCACAAGCAGCAATTTTTGTGATCGCCAAGTAGATGAACAAAGTTTCTTTTTCGACTGGTTTAGATAGAATCAGTGACTGCGACATATGAGACTTTAAAGCTTGGAAAGCCTGTTCGCACTCCTCCGTCCACTCGAATTTCTTGTTGCCCCTAAGTAGATTAAAAAATGGGACGTACTTGTCCGTGGACTTTGAGATAAAACTACTTAGAGCAGCGATCCTTCCAGTTAAACTTTGAACATCTTTGATTTTCGTTGGCGATTTCATATCCACCAGGGCCTTGATCTTCTCGGGATTAGCTTCAATTCCTCGTGAGTTTACTATAAATCCCAAGAACTTCCCTGATCCAACTCTTAAGGAACACTTGAGGGGATTCAGCTTCATCTGATATTTATTCAAGACGTTGAAGCACTCTTGCAAATCTCCTATGTGTTCTTCTGCCTTCTTCAACTTAACCAGTATGTCCTCAACATATACTTCCATGTTTATGCGATCAGCTCCTTGAACATGTGATTGACTAGTTGCTGGTAAGTCGCAGCAGCATTTTTCAAACTGAAGAGCATTACTTTGTAACAGTAAATCCCTGTATCAGTCCAAAAGCTAGTGTGATCCTCATCAGGTGGGTGCATATTGATTTGATTGTACCCAGAGTATGCATCCATAAATGATAGGATCTCGTGCCGCTTGAGAAGGTGGTTGCTGCTTAGGATCTTGAATTGGGATATCCTGTTGAGCTGCAGGCGGTTGCTCCGGCCTTTGAGGGCTTGCCAGCTGAAGTGGAGGACTCGGGTTTGGGGCCTGGTTTGGTGGTGCGATTGGTGGCTGGTCCAGTTGAGAAGCCGATGCAGCTTGTCCCCAAGCCAACTGAATGGCTGCTTCTAAGGCAGCAGTGGCATCTCTCTGCCAACGGTCCATGTCTGCCTGCTGCTCATTCAGTTCCTGGCGCTAACGCTCGATTTCTCTCTACTGTAGCGCCAAGGTCTCCGCCACATTCTCTTGATTGGCCCTGAAATTGGCCAACTCATCCTGCAACACACTCAGTGTTGCCCTCACCATTTTAGAATCCATTTCTTCCTCCTCAAAATCCAAGTGTGGCTCATTTTTAGCCACATTTGGAGGAGGAGGAGGCTGAGTTGATGCAGCGGCGGAAGTCTGCCCAGTTTTCTTGGATGTCTTAGCCATTTGATCTTCTTGAAATCTCGAAATAATTCTCTCAATGAAAGCACCAAAAATGTTGACCCTTGATTTGGCCAACGACACGGAGTCAAAATAACGACAGGAAATGAAATGAAAACAAGAAAAGAATCAAATGGAAAGCAAATAATACAAACGATTTATAGTGGTTCGGCCCCAATTGGATGGTAATGACCTACGTCCACTTAGTGTTCTTATTGATATTGAATCCCAATGATGTGATCAATGAACTAGGGTTCACGAGTTTCACAAGTCTTGAGAGGATTACAATTTCGATGGATAATCACACTATGCTTTTTCGCTCTAAATACAAAGATCAAAGGTTCAAAAGTAAAAAAAAAAGGTCCATTCCTTGAGCCCTCTTCTTCTTATTTATAGGCTCAAGGGGGTTTACATGGGCCTTAATTACCATTAAGATCAGCATATCAAGGTAATAAAATGAAACATAATAAATGTAATTATTACAAGATTGCATGTCTCAAAGGAAGTAAATGAAAGTATGTAACCAGACTGGCCACACCTAAAATGCGAAACTTGATGAATCAACAATTGTCTGGTTCGATGGTTGAACAGGATCTCTTCACTCGAAACTGCCACGTGTAAGAAAATCTTGCCACATCATCGGGAGCCATTTTTGGGTAAACAAAAAGTAATTAAAAAATGGCTTGTTTATGATACGTGCATTTGATGCGCCGTATTATATCGTATTGTATTATAATGAATTGTATTTTATAATATATTTTTATATAGTAATATGTTTGGTATTGACTTTTTTATTTATATGTAAATACAAGTCAATGCCAAACATATTACTATATAAAAATATGCAATAAAACACAATTCATTAAAATACAATACAATACGACATAATACGGGGTACCAAACATACCATATATGTTAACTTTTAAATGTAAAATAAAAAACACACTTTTTTGATCACTCATTAGTTTGTTAAAATAAGTTTGAAAGTAACCAAAATGTATCTTAAACAATAAGATACAATAATATAACCTAAAAATTAAGTCATGTTTTAAAAGGTATCCAATTGGCACCTTAAATTGTTTTGAAGGCAACCAAAAGATAGCTTTTAAAAACCCAAAACAACATAAAAATTCTGCCCTCCAAACTTCCTCCCTTCTTTTGCGTGCTGAACTAAAATGTCCACTTTGTTGTGGGATTTATCCCCATATTTTGTGGAATATGTTTAGAGAAGAGAAACTTAACTTTAAAACTCCAAAAGAAATGGATATAGACAAAGTGAAACTTTTTGAAATATGGGTATAGACAAAGTGTAATTTTTGAAATATAGGTACGTGATTTTTGTAATTATTTTTAGGTTAGATATTATTATAAATAAAATTGGTTTATAGGTATAGTGAAGAAAAAATCCCTAAAAATAATAATATCCAATTAAAAACACAAAAAATTAAATAAAATACATAATAGAAAATAATGGTTGAAAATAGAAAAATAAAGTTTTAAAAAGTTTAAAAGTGTGAAAAAATAGAAAGAAAAAACAATAATGGTAGATAACACAAAATAATAAACTTACCATGAGAAAATTAGTGATTTAAAATGAGAAAAAAATCTACAAAAATAATAAATTAATTTCTAAAATATAATATATTAAAGAAAACAGAAGAAAATATAATGGAGAATTCTTGAAAATCATAAGAAAAAACACCATGAACCAAAATAGAAGCTTGGTTCATGAGAATACAAATAAGGAGAAGGATGAAGAAAAATAGATAAAGAAAATATATAACTTAAAAATAAAAAGTATTTCTAAACTTTTTAATAGTTTAATATATAAAAATTTGATTTAAAAAGATATAATTACATAATTACTTTCAAAAATAAAAAATAAAAATTAATTACACATCTTAACTAAAATTTATATTTATATATAGGGTTAACAATCCCATGTTTTTTGGTAAAACATAGATAAAAAACAACCAATTTTTTTTTTTTTTTTTTTTTTTTTGCAGTAATGAATATTTCATTAAAAAGAATAAGAGTGTAATACAACTAGAGAACAAAAGAAGGAAAAGTCATTTGGGTATACAAGTTTTTCATCAACCCTAAGAACATGCACAACTAATATATGTGTAAAATAAACATAGATTAAGAACACTTTAAGAAATTTGGACAACAAACTTGTGACATTCTCTACTGAAGAGCCTAACTCAATAAAATAGAAGGAACTCTTAGAGTGCAAAAACTAAAGTCAATATGTCATTTTCAACATGAAATGGAAGACCAATCCAAAGCCAACATTAAAGTCACACCTTTTGTTAGGATTAGTTAAATAAGTTATGCACAAAGAAGTGCAAAATAGTAAACTATTTCACTAAAGTCAATATGTTCGGATTGATTTTTGTTGTAGGCATTTTAAATTTATCATTTTGGGTTCAAAGTGTTTCTTTGGAGTATATAATTTTATGAGTGGTTAAATACAAATGATAAGTATTGTTATACAAGAAAGGTATAAAACACTTAGTGAATTTCACATAATGAAGATGTGAAATTTGAGTTTCAATTGTATGAACTTAAAAATTGTGTTTTTTGGTCCAAAGTGATACATGGAGGTATCTAAGGATCCCCAAAAGGTTTGGTATCATTTGGAGAAATTTTAGGCTCGTTGGAGGGGTCACAAGTTAGAGGAGGAGGCGATGTGTTGCCTCTTAGGAGGAGTTGCATCGCCTAGATGCAAAGGGACTCAAAAGTCGCTTGACATGTTCATACGAACACGTGTTTTAATCTCCAAATGACGAGTTATTTAGCTCTAATCCTATTGGTTAGACCTAATGATGATGACTACACTATAAAAATGTTCTTATAGAGATTTGGAAGACTTGATCACTCTCTCATATCTCTCTCTCTCTAGCTTTCAAGAATATCATGTTTTCTCCAAGAAACTCATAAATAAAGTGCTTGAATTTGTGAGTTTAAGGCTTGTTCAATCATAATTCTCATTTCTTCTTAGAAAAAGCCTCAAGCATCAATGGTGGGCTGGGAAATAGAGAATTAGGACAATGATACAAATCATGTGTAAGCTTTTGGTTGTATTTTTTCATTAAAGAAGAAGAAGTTCAAAGTGGTGGATTCAACAAGGGTTTTGAACCTTCATCAAAGTTAAAGAAGTGTGTTTCAATACTAGGGTTTGCATCTTCTTGTTGATGGTGAGAACTCGTCGACGAAGATAAGTTGGAAAACTCAAAGACTGATAAGAAAATGAAGAACTTAAGAATACTTGGAGTAAAGTTGCAGAGTAAAAATGAAAAAAAAAAATGTTTGTATTGCTCAATAGTTTGGGTTTACAATGAATTTTCCAACCTCTCCTTCTTGGTGAAGTGAGGTTCTATTTATAGGTGAGCGCTGGTGGCGCTTAATACCTAATGGTCTCAAAGGGACAAAAAGATGCATCTGTAGGCTGCAGGTGATCGTGGTGCAACTGATAGTGGTGCTGAAGGAGTGATGGTCGGATCCAGTACATGCCAGAGGCTTGGAAAAATGCTCTTAGCCTTGTACCATGTCATACCTCCACCACTTGTTTGGTACGAATGTCAGAAGCATGCTGGGGGAGGCTTTGCCATGTACCATCCTTTTACTGCCATTACTTGTTGGGCACGGGCGTTGTACATGTACCTCGGTCCCTTTTGTCCTGTTTGTGCTTTCTGTACTTGTACATGTATTCCATACATGTTATCACCCTTCCCAGGCGCGCTTGTGTCTTGAGCTTCTCAATATTCAGCTAGGTATGGACACTTGGGGTTTCAAACGGGACACATACACGAGATACATCTTGTTGGTGGCACTTACCCTAGAAAATAGACTATGGTCTCCTTAGCAAGACACGTTCTTCCAAGGGGAATAAGAGGGCCTGGCAAGGTGGTCATATGAAACTGTCATGAGAGAGGCTCTTGATGCTTGTAAGGCTTATGCCTAGGTGCGAGTGTGTATATTTGGGGTGCCCCCTCACGAGGTACCAAGCGCAAAAGTGTCGCGTGAGGCGCTGGGCGAGGTGGTCTCGTGAGGTGCGAGACATTGGCAGCTTCGCACGAGGCATTGGGCGAGGTGGCTTGTGTGAGGCACGATACATTGGGCGGCTTCGTGCGAGGCACTTGGTGAGGTGGTCTCGCGCGAGGTACGAGATGTTGGGCGACCTCATGTGAGGCCCTTGGCGCGGGGTACACGCCGTGCAAGGTTGCCTTCCTTTGTTCCCATTTTGATCTAATGCCTTGGGGGGCATGCGATGAAGGTCCTTTTTGTGTGGGGAGTTTTTGCGTACACACTTGCCCCATATTCTATGAGAGAGTCTTTAGGTGCTCTGGTTGACTTCACAATACGGTGTCTACAAAGCACATGCGGTGTTAATTCACTTGTCTACAAAGCGCATGTGGTTTTAATTCTCTTCTTTGCTTTGGTAGTGTGAAGAAACACACTTTGGATGAGGTGATCCCTTAGGATTCCAATAGGTGGGAGGTTCCATCCTTCATAAGCTCATTTTCTATATACACCTTATATATATATATGTACATGCACTTATACACACATTTATCTAGGTGCTGACAATTGCCCACCTCTTCTTTTTTGTATGTGTGTAGACGTTGGGTGTGCTGTATCAAAGCAGCTATGGTGCGTGCAGGTGTTTTGGTGAAAGGTACTTTGGTAGAATTCTTGGCGAGCAGGAATTTTGGTGCGAGGTACTTTGGTAGTGACGGTGGCTAGCACCTTCAGTGATCACTAGCTTCTACCAGTGGTTCCTCATCTGCTTGAGGTATTCCCTTATTTGGGCTCAAGTTAGTATTTGGGAGCGGTGTTTCTTTAGCCTTAGTACCCCCTCGCGTGAAGCTTTGAGCCAACGCTCATAAACACGCACATTACATGCGCACACTATTGCACCCCATAGTTGGTTCTCCTATGAGGTGTACGTGTCTAGGGGTTTGAACCCATTATTTTGTATCTTATAGCACACTATATTTTCCACACACGTCTGCACCTGTGTTCTTCATGAGACGTTGTTTCATGGCATTTGACGGGTCGTCTAGTGTATCTACTAGTGCCGAGCCCATAGAGTTATCCTCATCGGATTCAGAGCCGTCTATAGATGACCCATATCATGTGTACGAGATTTTAAGGAAGGCCCGTATGTGCCATCTAGAGCAGTTATCTGACCTTAGGCAAAAGGTCTTGGTTGTTGAAAGTGAGAAAGTGTAGCGTCCCAAATTTGCTAATAAGGCTTAGGGTCTTGATTAGCGTGCCTGGAGGGAAATATGTGATTTATTATGTTGATATGTGAATTTAATGAGAATGTGATTAGAAATGCATGTTTATGTTAATTAAATATGCATGTGGACCCCGTTTGGTTATTAGGGGCGTGTTTGTAATTATAGCCCATTGATGGCATAAATGCAATATTTGTGATTATTGTGATTGACGCTACGTGTGAGTGGTGATATATTTGAGAAGCACGATCTGAGAGAGTCCTAGGGAGCAGTTTAGGTAGGAAGTCACAACGGGGTCAAATACCCGACTTGGAAGGAGCTTAGGGGTATTTTGGGAATATTATAATGTGTTCGAGAATTATTGAGTAGCAGGTAGTAATTTAGTAATTGTTGGGATATGTTGGGATTAAACGGGAATCTATAGGAACACTTGGGGACTTAACGGGATTTGATAAATGACTAAACTGCCCTTGGGGTTACTTAAGGGTTAAGGATAGGTTTAAGGGGCAAATGGGTAATTTGGCTTTAAGGATGGATAGACTTGGCTGAGGAGAAGTCATTCTCGTTTTCTCACCTAGGTTTTGTTGGGAAAACTTATACAGGATTTTAATTTATTTTCATGTATATCTAATATTAAACAAATTAATACGAGACAGCCTAAAACATGTTTCTAAAATTGAATTCAAAGAGAAATAATGAATAGAATACTTACAGTATACGTAGCGGAATGAAAGAGTCCTTCCTTTAGTTTCTCTAACTCTTGTATCCTCTCTGTCGCAGAGTATTATAAAGTAACTGAACCGATCTTCTATTTTCTTCACAGTCTTCCAATGTACCCTTAGAATCACCTAGACTAGTGTGGGTAATCCTCAACACATGAGATAGATACAAAGAGACTTAGAAAAGGACTTGTGTTTAGAGAGAATCTAAAACTATCAGGAAATCTAACTTGTGACTTATCAAACTTGTGTTTTGACTTCTCTCTAAGCACTCCTTTTATAGACTCAATTAGGCCATTTAATTTAATTAAAGAATCAATAAAATAATAGCTATTTTAAAGCCCTAGGTCAAAATTATCATGGGCTTTAGGCCCGTGAAATTTCCCATTTGATTATAAGCCGATTGGACTTAAAAACAAGGGCTGTATTATTTTCTATTGATTTAATTAATTAAATAATTATTTAAATCCTTTATCAAATTAATTATTTATAATTTTAACCTTGATTTAAAATTATTTATTAATTTAGATACCAATTTATCTTAATTAATAAATCCGCCCTAATTTCTCTTTTCTTCTAAAAAATACATAACTCTGTGAAACTATCCAAAATTGATCAGGTCAACTTTGATAATTCTAATTGATGATTAAATAAATTAATTCAGACTATCTAGATGATTTTATCCAAGGTAAAATGGGGACCATGGGCCTATGAAATCAAGCTCCAATAAGTTATCATAAATCTAACAAGTAAATTTACTAACTTATTAATTCCTCGTGACTCCACTATAGACTCAGAATTGCACCCTTGAATTCTTAGAACGCTCTATAAAAAATATAGATACGCTATTAATTATCCATCATTACAACCATAATTGTCACTCAATCCTCTATAGACGGTCTACAATGAGATAGGACTAAAATACCAATGTACCCTTCATTGTATTTTATCCTTAAAACACTTAGTTCCTTGTAAATGATATTTCAGTAAACTAATTTAATTACTGAAATGAGATCTCTATCATTTAACACCTTGAACCAAACTAAAAGGAAACCATCGTTTCACTTCTTCATCAGAAGCTATAGATGTTCATATCTATGATTAACACTCCCACTTAATTATACTACCGAGTTCCCAAGATGTAAGTATGGGCTAGTCCCTAGGGTAAGCTGGTAACGAACAAGTCAAAGAACTCAAATAATACAATCAGTTAAAATACTAACCACTCATAATTGAGATTGAATTGACCTATGGTCAACTATATGATATGACTAGAATAGATAATAACAGTATGCTTACTTATCTTATCAACTATCAATATCAGTCATGTCCGATGTAACAAATACATCCGATCTTATCTACTTTGCTAATGTTCTGGAAAGAACATAACACTGTAATGTGTAAGTAGATCATATCGTAGATTGGCAAGTCATTGTAAATCCTGTGCATTGACTAATCTTAGGACTAACTTATTTTGAACATATAATCATATTTATATTCCACTGTGATTACGTCACTATAAATAAGATTAGCTATATGCTCAGGATTTAATAGAAGTTTATATTAAACAAATAATCATGAAAATAAAACATGTGAGCAAAGTGATTAACCAAGTCAAAAAATTATTTATATTCTTTTATTGATAATAAAATGAGATTACAAAGAATTTGGGTTTTAATTAGGGCATAAAACCCCAACAAACTCCCACTTGCGCTAATTGAAGCCAATGCCTTAATTATACTAATCCCATTTCCTTGATATGCTTATAAAATGTAGCTTCTGGTAGTGTCTTTGTAAACGGATCTGCAAGATTGTCTTCAGTTGCAATCTTCATAACCTTCACATCTCCCTTGGCCACATATTTCTCGAATAATGTGATAATTCCTTTCTATATGCTTACTCCTTTTGTGACTTCGAGGTTCTTTCGAGTTGGCTATCGCTCCTGTATTGTCACAAAACAACACAAGCGGTTTATCCATTTCTGGAATAATACCAAGATTCGAATAGAACTTCTTTAGTCTGACTATTTCCTTAGCTGCTTTAGACACGTCTATGTACTCAGCCTCCATGGTGGAATCCGAGATTGCAGATTGCTTTACGCTTCTCCAAATCACAGCTCCACCCCAAGAGTAAACACCATTCTAGAAGTAGACTTCCTATCATCGACATCAGTCTGAAAATCTGAATCGGTGTAGCCTACAGGGTTCAGAACACCACCCTTGTAGACTAACATATAATCCCTATATAGCCTTAAATACTTCAGGATATGCTTAACTGCTATCCAATGTTCCGGTCCTGGGTTTGACTGATACCTGCTAACTACTCCCACTGCATAACAAATATCTAGTATAGTACACAACATGGCATACATCAGACTTCCAACTACAGATGCGTAAGGAACTTTTCTCATTGCATCTTCCTCTTCAGGAGTCTGGGGAGACTGCTTCTTTGAAAGATGAATTCCATGGCGGGACGGTAGATGCCTTCTCTTGGAATTTATCATTGAGAAACGTTCAAGCACTTTATCTATGTAAGCTGCTTGAGATAGAGCTAAGGTTTTGTTCTTTCTATCCCTGATGATCTGGATACCTAGAACATAACTCGCTTCACCCAATTCCTTCATCTGGAATTGAGTGCTCATCCAATTTTTCACATCTAATAATTTCTTAACATTGTTTCCAATGAGTAAGATATCATCTACATAAAGAACCAGGAATACCACTAATTGATTTGCCTTCAGTTGGTAAACACATGGCTCATCAATATTTTGTTCAAAGCCATAGGTTTTGATTATTTCATCAAACCTAAGATTCCAGGAACGAGAAGCTTGCTTAAGTCCATAGATGGACCTATTCAACTTGAAAACCTTTCCTTCTTGTCCAGCTACTTTAAATCCTTATGGGTAATCCATATAAATGACTTCGTCAAGCTTGCCATTAAGAAAAGTTGTCTTGACGTCCATTTTCCAGATCTCATAGTCGAGAGCGCCTGCTATGGATAGGAGAATGCGAATGGATTTGAGCATGGCTACTGGACTAAAAGTTTCCTCATAGTCGATGCCTTCTCTTTAGGTATAACCCTTTGCTACTAATTGAGCTTTATCAGTCTCTATATTTCCATCAACACCTCATTTCTTCTTGTAGATCCACTTGCACCCAATGGCCCTAAAGTCACTAGGTACTTCCATAAGATCTCAGATGAAATTTGAGTACATGGACTCCATTTCCTGTTTCATGGCTTCGAGCCATAGTTCCTTTTTAGGGCTATCCATTGCCTGTTTGAAAGACAACGGATCATCATCACTAGTGTCACCAACAACCATATTGGTTTCACCATCCAAACCATAGCGAACTGGGTTCTTAGAAACCCTCCCACTACGACGAGGCTTTGTGACTGTTTTCTCAGGAACAATGGTACTTTCTACATTTAAATCCACTTGCGTTGGTTGTACATGAAGAGTGGTAATTTCATCATCAACTCACATTGATGACGATGGAACATTGGTTGGAGTCAATTCTTCAACCATCTCCTCTAAAACTACTTTGCTGCGAGGTTTAATGTTCTGGACAGTCATTTTCCAGAAAAGTAGCATTTGTAGAAGTAAAATCTTTCTTTTCTGAATGACTATAGAAAATTCCACCCCGAGTACCTTTAGGATAGCCAACAAACATGCAAACTTCAGTTCGCGATTCTAGCTTTCCCTCCTTTTTCCTCAGGACGTGGGTGGGACATCCCAGATTCTATAATGGCATAAACTAGGTTCACGACCATTCCAACGTTCTAAAGGTGTTTTGGGGATTGATTTAGACGGCACGACATTGAGAATGTCATTGGCGGTTTCAATTGCATGTCCCTAGAACGAAGATGGTAGAGTTGAGTAACTAAGCATGCATCTAACCATTTCCAATAAATTTCTGTTCCGGCGTTCCGCTACACCATTTTGTTGCGGAGTATCTGGGGTAGTAAGTTGTGATAAAATCCCAAGTTCAGTTAAATGATCTTGGAATTGCATATCCAAATATTCTCCACCCCTATCAGATCGCAAGATCTTTAACGTTCTACGTAATTGGTTCTGAGCCATTGCTAGGAATTCCTGAAACTTTGAAACTGTTTCTGATTTCCTATGCATTAGGTAAATACATGAGTATCTAGAGTAACCGTCAATGAAAGTGACGAAATACTCAAAACCACCCCTGACTTGTACATTCAAAGGTCCACAAACATCTTAATGCACAAGACCAAGTGGTTTTTTGGCCCTATCACCCTTTGTAGAGAATGGACGCTTGGTCAGTTTGCCTTCTAGACAAGATTCACAGACAGGTAATTCACTTAAGGCGAGTTCCCTCAAAGGTCCGTCCTTTGTAAGTCTTTGAATCCTATCATAGCCAATGTGACCTAGTCTCAAGTGCCATAAATACGTCATATTATCGTTATCGGTCTTTTGACGTTTATTGGTCCTAAGTTTAGCTACTTTGAATAAATCATTATTAAGAGAGAGGGGTTTGTTAGGTCGCAGAATATAAAGCCCGTTTTCCAAACATGCAATACACAATTGTGATCCATTGAATGAAATAGATATATAAGAACTTGTGAAAGTCATAAAAAATCATTCTAATAGCAACATGGAAACTGAAATTAAATTTCTACTAAAATATGGAATAAAAAAAATCATCATTTAAAATTAAAAATTTATTTCCGAACTTCAGACGAGCTCTTCCTCTAGCTTGGACCGCAACGAACGCTCTGTTTCCAACTCTAAGATTTAAGCTGCCTTCGTTCACTTCCTCCCACGATTCAAGAAGCTATAAAGAATTACAAACATGGTTAGTAGATCCAGAATCAATAATCCAAATGGATTTATCATTCTCTAAAACACATGTTTCTAAGAAAAATGAACTATAATCATTACCTTTGTTTTCGCTGCTAGAAACTTGGGGCAATCTCGTTTCCAATGCCCCTTCTCTTGGTAGTGAAAACATTTATCTTTACCTTTCTTGTTTTTCATGTTCTTCCCCTTAGGCGTCTGTGCATGTGGTTGTGCACTCGTCTTTGCAACCTTTGCAAGCTTGGGGTTGCTTATTTGTCCACCTTTCCTCTTGTTTCCAACTTTCGAAGACGAAGCTGGATGAGTTTCAACCTTAGCTAGATCAGCAGCAACATCAGTAGTCTTATTTTCACTTCATTTACTAGGTCCACCCATGACAGGTTCAATAATCTGAAGCTCGTTCATGAGTTGCGTCAGACCATAGTTGAGTTGAGCATGAACGTGCAGACACAGTGCCATCCGAGAATTTACGGTACCATCACGAACGTGCAGAGACGGTGCTATCCAAGAATTTACGGTACCATCATGAGCATTGATGGTGCCATCATTAATGTGCGGACACGGTGCTCGTTCTGGGGATTCCTCAATCATGACGAACTCAGAGTTTTCTTCAATCAACTCTATGTTGATGTTCTGTTTCCAATTAAGGAAGTTTTCTCCATCGAAAGTTGAGAAAGGATGGGAGTAGACACTACTTAACTTAAAACTACAAATTATCAATAAAATAGAAATCAATCACATTTCCTTAATAAAACTTCTATTCACACATATTTCAAGAAATAACACAACATATACCAAAAATATGTAAGATATGAGAACAAAATACCAAAAACAATCATATCTCTATTTCTTTAGGGTTTTAACTAATCTATGATATCCTTGTCCCGGTTGGCGAGAGTAAAAAATAACACTAGTTAAATAGAGTTGTAAACTCATTTAATAATGGACACACTACTAACAACCTACTATTAAATCAGAATAAGAAAACAAAATCTCTTATTTTATGAGCTAGACCCACGGTTCGATAATCATAGATTTAGTCCTAGTAGTCACCGTAGGGGTGAGTCTAGTAGAATTTAACCTATAATTATCTATCTTTCGAAATCTAACATTGTCAAAATAACTAATGAACACCTTCCGTAGGGGGACGAATCAAAGCGCCTCGAGGCCCCATTAAGCTATTGACTATGTTAAACCAACGGTGGAGATCGAATATAATTATTAAAATAAGTTCATTATTAAATTAAAACAAATAGTATTTTTATTATTTATTTTTAGAAAATTAATGACTATGGTTTTCCCAAAAAAATTAAACATATTAAAATATTTTAAAACCAAAGTCTTATAATTTCCTATTAATTCTAAAGTGTCACATTGAAACAAATTCAATTAATTTAGAATTAATTTGTTGCTAATCAATATTTAGGTTTAACTAGTATAATGAACCTATACAATTAAGTCCAACTCAGGTAAATGGGCCTTAACAATTGGGCTTGTATGGAGGAGGGCTGGGTCCAGTATGTCGTTCCCACTACAAAGGCCCCATATCTTCCATACAAGGTCCAAAAGACATGAATTCAAACATTCATTTTATTAATTATTATTAATTGATTAGGCCTACTATAATCATGCAAAGCAAATTGGCCTTTACAAGTAGAATCACCCACAAGAGAGGAATTTTAACTTTACATTTTCTAATGGGCCCAAATAAAACCTATCATTTTATGAATATTTTATTTGGCAAAATCCATATATCTAACAAACATATGGGCCACTATATGCATCTAAGCCCAATTGTAAAAATACCACATATAATGCAAGCAGACATGTTATAATTGGATGGGCCTAATCATGTTACTATATGAGCAATTCTATGAATTATGCAAAAATACCACAATTTATTTCATTTGAAAAAATACCACAATTAATTATCTAGAATTTATCCAAAAAAAAATTGAAATTAATTAAATTTTTACAAAAATAAGTCAATTTAAATGAAATTTATCAACAATTAACAATATTTAATTTAAATTTCATTTATCAACAATCAACTTGGTTTTAGATTAATTTGAAAAAAAAAATAATTTAAATAGGATTTATCAACAATTAACTAAAGTTAATTTAAATCCCATTTATTAATTGGCTGAAAAAATGATATTTTTCAAAATTTAACTAATTTTAAAATTTAAAATCTATATCTTAACTATTTTCTAAAAATATCTTGTGTTGTTGCAACTATTAGCTAATATTTTAACAATTAAAAAAATATATAAATAGTTATAACAACCCTAAAATATCTCAAAATAGTTAAACAAATTCAAATATCCATAAAAATATCTAACTAACAATATTCAAATTTAAAATAATTTAAATATTAAAAACTATAGAATAAAAAGATATTTATATTTTCAAATAAAGATTTAATAAAAAAAATGAAGAATTTAAATGAAAATATCTCAAATATTTGATATCATAATTCTAATATTTTAATATATTAAAAGATTTAAAATTAAGTTGTTAGTCTATTTTTAAATTTGAATTTGAATCTTTGTAGAAAATATCTAATTATTTAAATCCCAACTAACAAAAATATCTTATTAAAAAAAAACAATTTTAAATGATAAAACAAAAAAGATGTTTTTGGTTTTGATTATAAATAATTTATTTCCACAATTTTAATTTTCTTTAATTTAAAAAAAAAAAGTTGGATGAATAGTACTAGTGGTACTGTTCACCGGTTACTGTTCATCGTGTGGCATGCGCATGGATGCGCGTGCGGGGAGCGTGGGTGAGCATGGCTGCCAGACAAAAATTTTCAATTTTTTTTTTTTGTGCAATTTTTCAAACAAAAACAATTTTCTAATTAATTTTTAACATATTTACACAAAATAAAGCATATATAAAAATTAATAACATAGAAAACACAACAAAATAACCTAAAAATTGCTAAAAATCACTTAAAATCAATATGCTTCATAAAAATATGAAAACCATCCAATATTCAAACATATCAAATAATCCAATTTTAAACACGTTCATGCATGAATATAAAGATTACTAAAGGCTCTGATACCAGTTGTTGGGAAAACTTATACAAGATCTTTATTTATTTTCATGTATATCTAATATTAAACAAATTAATATGAGATAGCCTAAAACGTATTTCTAAAATTGAATTCAAAGAGAAATAATGAATAGAATACTTATAGTATACTCAGTGGAATGAAAGAGTCATTCATTTAGTTTCTCTAACTCTAGTATCCTTTCTGTCGCAGAGTATTATAAAGAAACTGAACCGATCTTCTATTTTCTTCACAGTCTTCCAATGTACCCTTAGAATCACCTAGACTAGTGTGGGTAATCCTCAACACATAAGATAGATGCAGAGAGAAGAAGAGATAATAGCAAAGAGACTTGGAA
Source organism: Humulus lupulus (assembly GCF_963169125.1). Lineage (NCBI taxonomy): Eukaryota > Viridiplantae > Streptophyta > Magnoliopsida > Rosales > Cannabaceae > Humulus > Humulus lupulus. The sequence goes on from NC_084795.1 coordinate 209,308,611, forward strand.
AATGACTTGTGTTTAGAGAGAATCTAAAACTATCAGAAAATCTAACTTGTGACTTATCAAACTTGTCTTTTGACTTCTCTCTAAGCACTCCTTTTATAGACTCAATTAGGCCATTTAATTTAATTAAAGAATCAATAAAATAATAGCTATTTTAAAGCCCTAGGTCGAAATTATCATGAGCTTTAGGCCCGTGAAATTTCCCATTTGATTATAAGCCGATTGGACTTAAAAACAATGACTGTATTATTTTCTATTGATTTAATTAATTAAATAATTATTTAAATCCTTTATTAAATTAATTATTTATAATTTTAACCTTGATTTGAAATTATTTATTAATTTAGATACCAATTTATTTTAATTAATAAATCCGCCCTAATTTCTCTTTTCTTCTAAAAAATACATAACTCTGTGATACTATCCAAAATTGATCTGGTCAACTTTGATAATTCTAATTGATGATTAAATCAATTAATTGAGACTATTTAGATGATTTTATCCAAGGTACAATGGGGACTATGGGCCTATGAAATCAAGCTCCAACAAGTTATCATAAATCTAACAAATAAATTTACTAACTTATTAATTCCTCGTGACTCCACTATAGACTCAGAATTGCACTCTTGAATTCTTAGAACGCTCTATAAAAAATATAGGTACACTATTAATTATCCATAATTACAACCATAATTGTCACTCAATCCTCTATAGACGGTCTACAATGAGAAATGACTAAAATTCCATTTTACCCTTCATTGTATTTTATCCTTAAAACACTTAATTCCTTGTAAATGACATTTCAGTAAACTAATTTAATTACTGAAATGAGATCTCTATCATTTAACACTTGAACCAAACTAAAAGGAAACCATCGTTTCACTTCTTCATCAGAAGCTATAGATGTTCATATCTATGATTAACACTCCCACTTAATTATACTACCGAGTTCCCAAGATGTAAGTATGGGCTAGTCTGTAGGATAAGCTGGTAACGAACAAGTCAAAGAACTCAAATAATACAATCAGTTAGAATACTAACCACTCATAATTGAGATTGAATTGACCTATGGTCAACTATATGATATGACTAGAATAGATAATAACGATATGTTTACTTATCTTATCAACTGTCAATATCGGTCCTGTCCGATGTAACAAATACATCCGATCTTATCTACTTTGCTAATGTTCTGGAAAGAACATAACACTGTAATGTGTAAGTAGATCATATCGTAGATTGGCAACTCAGTGTAAATCCTGTGCACTGAATAATCTTAGGACTAACTTATTTTGAACATATAATCATATTTATTTTTCACTGTGATTACGTCACTATAAATAAGATTAGCTATATGCTCGGGATTTAATAGAAGTTTATGCTAAACAAATAATTATGAAAATAAAACATGTGAGCAAAGTGATTAACCAAGTCAAAAAATGATTTCTATTCTTTTATTGATAATAAAATGAGATTACAAAGAATTTGGGTTTTAATTAGGGCATAAAACCCCAACAGGCTTAAACTGGAAACTTCTCTTGGAAGCTCAAGAGGGAAGCTAAAGCTAAGCGAAGAAGAGGAAGAAGAGCTGATCTTCTTTGGGGTCAAGGAAAGATTCAAAGCTGGGACTTTGGGGGCTAGAAGCTTGGAACTTAGGGGTTTTACTCAGAGATTTATTCAAGTTCCAGGTAAGCTTTTAAACTTGTTAATCAACTGAAATTCTGTTGGTTTGATTGCTAGAACTTAGGCATGCATGGATTAGTTTCAAGATTGGTTTTGTGTGCTTGATGGGTGTAAGAGTTAGTTTATGAGCTTGTTGGAATGTTTAGGCCATATGGATAGGAATTCTAGACTTAATTATGAGGTTGGCTGACATTTGGAGTTTGAGAAATGGGGTTAAGCTCGGGGAAGAACTTGAAAGAAAAGCTGGTTTTCTGGGTTTGCAGGTTGAGCTGTGGCCCTAGGAGGGGTATGTTACGACCCGTGTGTGCGTGAGGCCTGGGGAGGCCTCTGTTCTTGAGACGCGGCGCGATGCTTGGCTAAGCATGCAGTGGCCCGTGTCTCCTTCTAGGGAGGCGTTTTGCCTCTGTTTTGGGGCATGCCGCAACCCTTAAGGGATTGGGCTGTGACCTTAGTTCTAAGAGTTGATTGTTTTGTAGGATTTTGGCTTGGGAACCCAATCGTTAAGGCTTGGGAAGGATTTTATCACCCAGATTGATAGAATCCAAGGTTCTGGAAACTAGAGTTGTAGCCCAAAGTTATTTAATGGATTAGAACTTGATGGATGGATGTTGTTGATGTGTTGTGACTAGGTTATCAGTGAGGCTTGGACTAGGGGACTGTGCTTAGGACATTGGTGCTTGGAAAGCTCGGGACACATGTAAGAGAATTGTTTGTACCCGTAGATCTATGTGGTGTGTATTGCTTGTGGTTTGCTATGTCATATATATGAATGTGACTGATCGAAAAGAGCCGGGAGCGGCAGAAGCCGGCAGAGGCAAGAGCCAAGTACGGCAAGGGGCCGGGAGCAGTGTTAGCACGCGGAGTGCGAGTGTCTAGGGCGAGACCCTAAAGGATACCTGGGATATTCTCATGGTGTGGACCGCGAACCCAGGGCTTGGTAAATCGCTTGGGACGGCATGACCGCTATGTGTTTAGCTTTATGGCTGCTTTGTTATATGCTTTTGTAATACTGAACTATTGTGATATTGTACTGATAAGATGTTGTGCTATTGTGCTTATGTGTTAATATGTTGCTATGATGCTATGTTTATGTTCTTTTGTGCTGCTATTCTGCTATGATATGATGTTGTTGTGTTATTGTGCCATTGTGTATTCTGATAACGGTTTAAATTAGTGTTTATTTGCTGGGATAAATTATAGTATGTTGTGCTTTAAGGTTCTCTTGCTGGGCCTCTTCTCACGGGTGCTCTGTGGTGCCGGTAAAGGCAAGGAAAAGATCAATCAACAATGAGTTAGAGGGCATGGAGCGGTGCGTACATGTTTGGTCTATTTGGCCGCCACGACTGGAGTATTTTGAGGAGCTGGTCATGAACATTGATTTTGTCGCTTAGGTCGACTTTAAAGTAAATTTTGAGTTGTAAATATGTTTTTTAAATAATGTTTTTGGGATCCCAATGTAATCCTATTCATGATCTAAAAGAACGACCTACTTTTATACCGAAATCTTATTTAAACAAGTTACATTTTAATTTACTGCACATTTTAACCTAAAACCTCGATTAGCGAGTTAATTGCACGTTTTAAACTTACTTGGTAACGACTCTAAGGAAATAGGGCGTTGCAACTTGGTATCAGAGCGAGCCAATGTTTATGGTTCTTGGAAAATTGACTGAACATGTACGCGCTCGTTGCCAGAGACAAGCTCGACTCAGGGTCGGTTGGTATTGAATGAAATATTTGTCTAATCAGTTAATAGAATGACTTTATCTACTTGTTAATGTAGGGAACATAAACAATATATATTTGTGCTTGTTATTTCTCTTGTTTGTTTGGTCCTGCTCGGGAGTGGATCTAGAAGGGATGATCATATCTGATGGATTGAGTCATTGACTGCAGACAGATTTAGAAGTTATGCATCAGAGACAGCCAAGGGGTGCAGGCATTGTTAATGCTGGGGTCGCAGATAGTATTCGGGACCAGAATCCTCCATCTGTTCCCAGGGGTTGGTAGCAGGTGTTCGATGATATGCAGACCAGATTACAAAAGCAGGAGGAAGAGATTAGGTGGTTGAGACAGTGGTTTCCACCTGGAAATGTTGCTCCATGTGTTTCTACAACTTTGGCATCAATTTTGATTCAGCCTGAGGGTGGAGGCAGGTGGAAAATGATGTATGAAGATTCTAAAGGCTTTATCCTCTAGTTTTGAAGGATGTTTAGATCCGTTCGGGGCTAAACAGTGGATGGGCATGGTTAGCTCCATCCTTGATTATATAGGAGCAGAAGGCAATAATAGAGTGGTTTGTGCCACATACATGCTACGGGAGGATGCCCAAACATGGTGGGAGGTGGTATCACAGACCCAAAATGTTGTTATGATGGGTTGGGAGGAGTTCCGACAATTGTTCAACGAGAGGTACTATGGTGACGCAGTCTGAATTGTGAAGACCAATGAGTTTATGAACTTGGTTAAAGGCAGTAAGACGGTGGCAGAATATGTTGACAAATTTGATGAGTTAGCCAAGTTCGCATTTGATTTGGTGCCAACAGATGTAGCCCGAAAGGAACGATTCGTTCGAGGGCTAAACCCTGGGGTGGCCCATAGAGTTAGGGTCACTCCAGTTCATGAGATTTCTACTTATGCTCTGATGGTAGGGAAGGCCCTTGCCATAGAGGACGCAGGAGGTGCCATATGGAGCGAGGGTGCCGTGGGGCTGGAAGCACAGGCAAGGGTCCCCCTATTTGTAAGAATAGGTGGGGCGAAAGACCTAGTAGTCAGAAAGGAAAGACCTCTGATAGTTCTACCACTGTCGATCATGATGTTCAGGGCCAGGGTGGCAATGAGGTCTGGAGAAGTTATCCAGTGTGTGTCAAGTGCAGGAGATGCCATTTGGGTAAATGTCGAGCAAAGACATGTTTTCTGTGTGGAATAGCTGGGCACATCATGAAACATTATCCAGAATCGAAGACAGAAGAATTCAGAAGTAAAGATAGCTCGACCTCGGTTTGAGATTCTGCCTAGGGGCAGCCAGAACCCGAAGTTGGTTCCTCAGAAATGACAGGTTGGTCTTCTAGTTCATGTTCTTTATATTATGTTAACTGAGTTTGGTGATACATACATTTTAATGGAGATATGGACATGGGATACCTACCGAATGAACAAAATGTTGTGGGGCTTGAGATTTTGTGTTTGATAAAAGTTGGTAAATACAGAGGAATGAAACAGAGTAGTACATGCAGAAAATTTATAGCAAGAACTGGTTGGGATGGTTATGCGATGGCCCTAGTATAGTCCTAAGTCTGGATCAGTTGGCTAATAAAGAGACTCGACTATGACTTTAGAGTGTCTAGCCGTAGTGGTAGGTACCACTAAGGTTATGCTAGGTAGATAAAAGGAAAATGGACGGGTCAGTGGAATTTCAAATGGGTATGTAAGGGTTTGTCGAGATTGATGTCATGATTAGGACATAAAGCGTACCGCGGGAATAAGGCAGGAATAGAGCTAGCACCAGAGACATCGTGAAGAATGATGCTAATTGAGCAGCTAAACTTAAAGGTTCAGTTAAGGGAGTTTCTTAACTTAAAGGTGACCAGACAGAACATTTCACAATAGGGCGTGCCAACGTCATGGGTTAAGGAGAAGGTCAAGTTTGCAAGAGTATATGCTGTATGTGGAAGCCAAACAAAGTAATTGTTAGGAGCGAGTATCCACTGCTATGAATGAAGGATTTATTTAGGTAAGTTATATGTAACTTTGTAAGGAATGGTTTGGGACTACTTTCTGTTAAGAACAGAATATGGGAAATCCTGGGTTGTCATCGCCGAGGCTGGGAAAGCAAAGATTGCAGGTGAAATTTCAGAAAGGATAAACTCTAAATTCTCTAGTTGATAGTTAAGGTTATCTAATGGGAAGTGATGGGGTTATGCATAAATCAGCCAAGGTTAAAACTATAAGGAAATTGTTTAAGAAACACTGTGGGACCGGTGAGGCACCATGACTTCTATTTGAGACGTCCTTGGGGATGGTTACACCCTAGATAGAAGTATTATAGAAATCTAAAATTTGTTTGTGTTGATGGTGGTGTGATGGACTTTCAGAGATGGGAATAAGGGGGTTGGTCTGCACGTCATGGTATGAGGGTATGCATAGGATGGACGAGTACAGGAGGACAGCATGGTGGGCACTGTCCATGCGTGGAACATGGGGTGTTGGTGTGGTACATCAAGGACTAGGGTGCACTTGTATACACATTGAAGGAGTGATCGTCTGAACCCTATAACAGATATATGGGTAAGGACTTAGATGTTCTACATGGGAAATCAAGTTGATAAGTGGTGTTGGTTAGCCACAGTAAGGAGGGAGAAATGAGTGAGACTAGCCCGAAGCTTGAGTTTGATGAGTAACAGGTACACCTCTAGGAATGAACAGTTGAACACAGGAAGAAGATTTTGTACGAAATGGTTAAGAATTTCATCGCCTTAGCACAGATAAGTTAGGATATGTGAATTGGGTGAATGAGTCGGTGAGCGCTGGTATTGACGATAAGACATGGGATGAGCGTTGGGTTACCTTTTTACAACTAGTGTATCCAGGATGTTGAGTAATGGAAGGCCCACGACTTGATCTTTTGGTAAGTGGGAAGTGATAATTAGAAGCCAGAAGGGCTATTGTGACTCTAGGATGTCCTAAGGTTAGTATGAAGAATTATAGCTATGGACCGTAAAAGGTGAATCACCTGAGTTTGTGGGTAAGGTGAGTAAATGCGAAAAGCTAGAACCAGATCTATTGGATTGACACACTATGGTTGGTGTGAGTAAGATGTAAAAAAGGGGGTGTGTATGGAAGAAGACCATGTCTCCCCACTGGTCACCAAGTCGGCAGTGTTAGATTGAGACTCTTGGGTTTCCATGTTTGGGAAAGGGTCATAAAAGGTGATGAATATGTGGAGGAAACCTAGAATTAACAGCGACAGCTATACATGGCTCACTTGGAAGAATAACTCAGGGTTTGAGTGTTTACCTCACTGAAGGGTATAGAGTTCGCAAATTTGAGTACGGAAACGTGGGATTCCAAGACTAAGGACTATGTACTTCACCGAGTATTGTGGGTTAAGTAGGGTAAAAGAGTTTGGGGAGAGGAGGAAGAAATTTTGATCCTAGATTGGGATAGATCTTCAGGATCCTAAAAAGGAATGGGCTGGGAGCCTACAGCTGGCCTTACTCCAACATGGGAGGGTAAAGGCTCATGAGATATTATCAGAGCCAATTAAGGGGAGAAGTGTGAGTACTACCCCTAATCGGGCAAAGAGGTCCTAGAGGTTCAAAGGAACTGGTTGTACAAAAGAAAGTTGGTAAGACCCTAGACGCAAGAGATAGAAACATACAACTTAGATCATCCTTCTGGTGTTTGTATTGTAAGCAATGATAAGGTAGGGAACCTGGTTCAAGGGTTATAGCCAGGGTTATGGAATTATTATCCCGAGAGGTTTGAATAAATTTCGAGGACGAAATTTCTGTAAGGTGGGGATAGTTGCAGCGTCCCAAATTTGCTAATAAGGCTTAGGGCCTTGATTAGCGTGCCTACAGGGCAATATGTGATTTATTATGTTGATATGTGAATTTAATGAGAATGTGATTAGAAATGCATGTTTAGGTGAATTAAATATGCATGTAGGCTCCATTTGGTTATTAAGGGCATGTTTGTAATTATAGCTCGTTGAGGGCATAAATACAATATTTGTGATTATTGTGATTGACGCCATGTGTGAGTGGTGATATATTTAAGATGCACGATCCGAGACAGTCCTAGGGAGCAGTTTAGGTAGGAAGTCACAACGGGGTCAAATACCCGGCTCGGGAGGAGCTTAGGGGCATTTTGGGAATATTATAATGTGTCCAGGAATTATTGAGTAGTAGGTAGTAATTTAGTAATGGTTAGGATATGTTGGGATTAAACGGGGATCTATAGGAACACTTAGGGACTTAATGGGATTTGATAAATGACTAAATTGCCCTTGGGTTTACTTAAGGGTTAAGGATAGGTTAAAGGGGAAAATGGGTAATTTGGCTTTAAGGATGGATAGACTTGGCAGAGGAGAAGTCATTCACGTTTTCTCACCTAGGCTTAAACTAGAAATATCTCTTGGAAGCTCTAAAGGGAAGCAAAAGCTAAGCAATGAAGAGGAAGAAGAGCTGATCTTCTTTGGGGCCAAGGAAGGATTCAAAGCTGGAACTTTGGGGGCTAGAAGCTTGGAACTTAGGGGATTAACTCAGAGATTTATTCAAGTTCAAGGTAAGCTTTTAAACTTGTTAATCAACTAAAATTCTGCTGGTTTGATTGCTAGAACTTAGGCATGCATGGATTGGTTTTCAAGATTGGTTTTGTGTGTTTGATGGGTGTAAGAGTTAGTTTATGAGCTTGTTGGGATGTTTAGGCCATATGGATAGGAATTCTAGACTTAATTATGGGGTTTCCTGAAGTTTGGGGTGTGAGAAATGAGGTTAAGCTCGAGGAAGAACTTGAAAGAAAAGCTTATTTTCTGGGTTTGCAGGTCGAGTCGCGGCCCTAGGAGGGGCATGCCGTGGCCCGTGTGTGCGTGAGGCTTGGGGAGGCCTCTGTTCTTGAGGCACATCGCAGCGCTTGGCTAAGCTTGCCGCGGCTCGTGTCTCCTTCCAGGGAGGCATTTTTCCTCTGTTTTGGGGCATGCCGCGACCCTTAAGGGATTGGGCCGTGACCTTAGTTCAAAGAGTTGGTTGTTTTGTAGGTTTTTGGCTTGGGAACCAATCGTTAAGGCTCAAAAAGGATTTTATTACCCGGATTGATAGAATCCAAGGTTCCAGAAACTAGAGTTTTAGCCCAAAGTTATTTAATGGATTAGAACTTGATGGATGGATGTTGTTGATGTGTTGTGACTAGGTTATCAGTGAGGCTCAGACTAGGGGTCTGTGCTTGGGACATCGGTGCTTGGAAAGCTCGGGACACATGTAAGAGAACTGTTTGTACCCGTAGAGCTATGTGGTGTGTTGTACGGTGTGTATTGCTTATGGTTTGCTATGTCATATATATGAATGTGACTAATCGGCAAGAGCCGGGAGCGGCAGAAGCCGGGAGAGGCAAGAGTCGGGATCGGTAAGAGCCGGGAGCGGCAAGAGCCAGGAGAGGCAAGAGCCGAGTACGGCAAGGGGCCGGGAGCAGTGTTAGCACGCGGAGTGCGAGTTGCCAGGGTGAGACCCTAAAGGATACCTGGGATATCCTCACGGTGTGGACCGCGAATCCAGGGCTTGGTAAAGCGCTTGGGACGGCATGGCCATTATGTGTTTAGCTTGATGGCTGCTTTGTTATATGTTGTTGTAATATTGAAGTGTTGTGATATTGTACTGCTAAGATGTTGTGCTATTGTGCTTATGTGTTAATATGTTGCTATGATGCTATGTTTGTGTTCTTATGTGCTGCTATTCTGCTATGATATGATGTTGTTGTGCTACTGTGCCATTGCGTATCATATAATGGTTTAAATAAGTGTTTATTTACTGGGATAAATTATAGTATGTTGTGCTTTAGGGTTCTCTTGCTGGGCCTCGGCTCATGGGTGCTCTGTGGTGCAGGTAAAGGCAAGGAAAAGATCAATCAACCATGAGTTAGAGGGCATGGAGTAGTGCGTACATGTTTGGCCTATCTAGCCGCCAAGGCTGGGGTATTTTGAGGAGCTGGTCATGAACATTGATTTTGTCGCTTAGGTCGACTGTAAAGTAAATTTTGAGTTGTAAATATGTTTTTTAAATAGTGTTTTTGGGATCCCAATGTAATCCTTTTCATGATCTAAAAGAACGACCAACTTTTATACCGAAATCTAATTTAAACAAGTTACATTTTAATTAACTGCACATTTTAACATAAAACCTCGATTAGCGAGTTAATTGCACGTTTGAATCTCACTTGGTAACGACTCTAAGGAAATAGGGTGTTACAGAAAGACTCCATCTTGAGGGGTGAAGGGGTTGTTTCCTCCTTTGACCTTGATGACTACGTAGCCAGTCTTAGAGTGAGCCTTCTTGATTTACAAATGGAGTTAGCATTTATGGAGGAGAACCATCCACCCGAGCCTTCACCTCTAGGTCCTCCTCTTAATGAGGAGGCATCTCATAATGATTTCGATGCTAACCCTGGTTCTCCTCAGACATTGTCTATAGTGCGCTTGTATTTTATGCTTCCACCTCTGACCTTTAGGTGGAAAACTCTCACGACCAGAAAGCAGCGGAGACATAAATGGAAGGTAAAATACCATGTATTGACGTCACCCTTTTCCTTTGGTCTTGCAGATATGTTAAAGACAGGTTGTCGAAACGTGGCCCGAGAAGCCAGATTTTGGCCCTTTTCTAGCAGCCTCCCTTGTTTCCTAGATGTCGCAGAATAATTTGATGGAACTAATGAAGTACTACTAGGTCAATAACAAGTTCCAATGTTATGTGCCTACTTCTAAGTGTCGTGCCTATGAGTTGCCCCCTGGTTCTACAACATTCAGCGAGCACATACTGATGGTGAGAGGCACAATTCCTCTCAATCTATTTTTCGTCCAAATACTCAAGTACTTTGGTCTCGCTCCGCTTCAGTTGGTGTCAAATAGCTAGTTGACCCTTAATTGCCTGTACATGGTGTTTATGAAATTTGTGGGACATGCTCCCTTTACAAAGGAGGTGCACTTCATGTACAACCATATGCTAACTCCTAAGTCGAAGGGCTTTTATTTCTGCACAAGGCCAATGCTCAAGTCCCGCTGATTGAGGGTGGTGTCTCCAATCTCGGATTGTGGAAACAAAACTTCTTCTTTGTCAAATGCCATCCTTCAGTTCGCAAGTGCTTTTGCTCTTCCCTGAGTAAGCATAACGTTTTCCTTTTGCTATTATTATCGTTGTTGTTGGGGTAACAATTGAGCTGGTGGTTTAGGGGACCTCGAACCTCCCAAAATATTTACTTAAGAGCTTCATTGCATCGAGATCTTTGTTAATGTCAATGCTATATAGAAGATGGTCACCTACCTTTTTATTTTGGCGAACCTTAATGCCTATGGTCTTTTGACCGCCTCCGATCTTGATTTGCTATGGCATATTATAGATAGATGAAAAAGGCCATTCTGATGGGCCCATATTCCTCTGATGAAGATGGTGATTGGGTCCAGAACGAGACCTCCCCCGAGTTAAAACGACCAAATTGTGTCTCCTGCTTCTAGGGGTTGATGACTCCTACTTTTGTTGACCCAGATTTGGCTTCTCATTCACGAGCGCTTCCTTCCAACCCATATTGCTTTGTATTGCCCTCCTATGATGAATTTGATGTCGCTCCCAGCGACCTCCATGATCATGGCATCTCTGGAGGCCCTCCACCTTGTACTTCAGTGCCTCCGCCCCATTTGGCTAGCAGTTCATCTATTCCCATGTGTTCAGAGGTCCCAGTATAAAAAGAGGTACCATGGGTAAGCTATGTAGCAGCTCCTTTCGTGGAGAGGTATGCTCGGTCTGCCGAGGACATTGCGAAGGGAGAATGGATGGCTCTTTATTGCTTTAACATGATAGAGCTTGGAGACACACTTTTGCATTCAAATACCTCGGTAATTTTTGTTTTGCATGAGTCCTTGCATATATGGTTTCTTGTATTTTGACCTCTTGTCCTTTTGCACCGTCATTGTTTTTTGCAGACTTCTCTTATAGCCCAGTGCCTAGTATCTTCGACAAAAGAATTATCCTCAGCTGGAGCAGAGAAAGATCGGCTCGCCGCTTAGGTTGAGAGCCAGCTTGCCAAGGCCACACGCAAGATGGAGGAGGCCCTAGCCAAGGCATCCTCTTCGTCCAAGGGTAAAAAGAAGTTAGAAGCGAAGGTCATCATGTTGCAAGAGACGATTGGTTATCTCGAATCGGATTTGGCAGAGGCTGAATACAAGTCGGTGGAGCGCACTCTGTATGGGGGTGTGGAAGCAGAATCCAGGCTTCAACTTCTCCTCTTTTGGCAATCATGTTGTTGCTAAGGCTGTTGAATGGAATGCTCGTGGAGGGAGACCATGAAGTATTCTACTGTCTCGTCTTTTGCTCCCTTGCACGAGAAGCTTCTACCTACTTATTTCAATTTGGTTGTACTGCTCCTTATTTTATTGTACTTGTGAGGTTTCTCCAAGCCATTCGCTTTTGGTGAGGAACTTTGGCAAGTCCTTCTATATTTCATGTTTGTTTTGTGACAGAACATTTTTATGTCCTTTTATCCATGTGGGCTTCTTTTAAGCACTCCTTTATTTTATAGAGACTCCATTTGGGACCTCTTATAGAATGTGGTTTGTGTCTGTCGGTGCACCTTGACTGCTTGTATAAGGACACGTTAACCCTTTTGGTATTTTCCATCCTTTTATAATTTTTTGCGCCCGCTTGTTATTTTATTAGGCATAGTACTATTTTTGTAAGCGTCTTCTTTGAGACCCTTTTTTAGCTAGTCGACTTTAGTCGATCTAGACTTATATTAAGGACCCTTTGTGGGGATCTTCTTCTTTTATATATATATATATATGGGTTCACTCTTAATGGTGGTTGAGTTTTTTCCCCATGGATGGGTTGTCAATTAATAGCCACTGGATTAAGATCCAATGGTCCACATTTAAAGATATTAATTAATGTTATCTTTAACTTTTTCAAACTTAGTAATGAGCTACCTGCTGACATGGCGGTCACCTTTTAATTTAATTAAATAATTAAAAAAATAATTATTTAAGATTCATTCCAAGATTTCATAACTCCATTCATTCTTCATTCCTTCTCCATTCCTTTCATTCCTTGTTCATTTCATGTTCTTCCAGATTCATTCCTTATGCATTAATGACTCTTATCTTCCCAACTACAATTAGTTAGCTAATTAATGATGCATATTTCGAAATTTATATATATTATATATATTTTTATACAAAATTTACTCATCTTAAAAAACTTGTTCATTGAAGAAGCTCTAATTTTTGAAAGTGTTTTCAAGTAAGATTTCTAAGTCATTTTCGAAAATTACTTTTTCATAGTGTTTCTTGCAAGATTTTCAATCATTTTTGTGATTTCTTTATTTTTACAAACAAATTATCATTTTTTTCTCCCATTGTAAAATTCGAAATTATTCAAACTTCTTAGATATCAACTATTAAGGTTATAAATTTACATTGAAGGTTATAGGGTTATTGAGAAAAAGTGTTAGAAATGAATATAAAATTAATTTTTTGTTTAATTAATGGGGTGTCTTTATATATTATTGGAGTGCAAATATAATGCCCCTAATATACAATGTTGACCCAAGATTTGGCCAACTGACACGGAGTCAAAATGTGATTGATGTGAATGAATGTATAGAGAAGAACGTATGGCAAAAACAGTAAATCACACAAGAATTTTTATAGTGGTTCGGCCCCAGGATCTGGTAATGACCTACGTCCACTTAGACTAATATAGATATAAGAATCAGAAGAGTGATCAAAGAACTAGGGTTCAATGAGTTTCACTAACCTCTGAAGAATAATACAAGTTTACTAGGAGAATTACTATAGTTTCGAATGATTCAAAAGCCAAAAGTCCCTCCCTTGAGCTATCTCTTGCTATTTATAGGCTCAAGGGGGGTTACAAAAGATTGTTACAGATATTCTCCCCTGAATAATCGGGTACTCAGGATATTGTATGAGATAAATTCGGGGTTCATAAAGATCTTCCCATAAATGTTGCCTTGTACACGGAACCATCGACCAGACCGGTCGCGGGTAAGACGGGCTTACCCTGCTTCTACTGTGTCTTCTGGTTGATACTCTAGCAGACGCTTCCAGGTGTCAGCCACGTGTCCAGGGATTACTTGCCACGTCATCAATGCTAATTTATTGGATAACATACAAATATATATTTTTTATTTTGAAACAACAAACAAATTTTAATTTTAATTTCATTTTTTATTATTAAAATAATTCTCATTATTAATAAAATCAAATCAATACTATAATTTGGTTGCTTTATTAAATTCTTGAATTTTTTTAGTTTATGATAAGAATTAATTAAAATTTTAAATATCAGTCAATAATAAACTTATACAGTTTTACCTTATCAAATTTGTATTTAATTTCATTTTTTTAAATTCATTAAATAAAAAAACTGTGGTAGTTGTATTAAATGGCTTAAATTATTATTGTTATTTTCTATTTTTTTAATGCATTTAAGTGGTCAAATTTGCAATTAAAATTAAAGTGGCTGAAATTAATAGGTGATTTTTATTAAAAATTTAATATTAAATTATAAAAATGGGTGGTTGCCGAAATTAATGGATGAATTATTTAAAAAGACTATTAAATTAAATGTGGGTACATGAATAGTGATTACATTTGGGAAGTAACAACATATTAATTATTTATTCATTAAATTAAGAAAGTGTGGTTCTTGTATTAAATGACATAGTTTAATATTGTTATTATTTTTTCGATTTTTGAATTTTTTTTCTTTTTTTGTTAAATGCATTTAATTTGTGAAATTGGTTATTAAAAAATTGGTGGCTGAAATTAATGAGTGTTTTTTTTTTTATAAAAATAGAATTAATATTTAATTAATGTGAATGCATGATTAGTGTTTACATTGGGAAGTTACCACATATTAATTATTTATTCTTTCAATAATATTTTATTATTTATTTTAAAGGAATCCAAAATATTTTATTAAGAATGTGAAAGGTTGCATTGTTTCTTCATAACACACACTATAAATATATTACCATATAAACTAAATCGATTGTGCTATTTTTTTTTATAAAAAAAATCAAGTTTTACACACATTGAACTACCATGTCTATTATCAACATATCAGATTCAACCTATTCAAAGAAATATAACTCTTCACCCTTTCATTCCAAAGATGATGAAGTAAATTCTCCATTGAAGAAGATCATGGTTGAGAAGTTTGACAATGATGCAAAGTTTCAATTGAAGAATATTGTTGACGTCATTTTTCGTTAACTTAAATCGTAGAGCAATTAAACAGCATATACTATGAAGCGAATGAATAATGAAAAAAGACAAGAGGGTTTTTACGTGGTTTAGCAGTTAACTCTGCCTAGTCCACGAGTCTGTGTTATTAAGACCTAGAGTTTTCTGGAAATTCTTCAAAGATGAATTATCCAGAGTTTTCTCTCCAGATATCAGATAATAGGTCCCCTTACAAATGGTCATTCCTTCTCTATTTATAGGGAAGGTTACAGAGTTCGTTCCCACATATTTCGGGAAGATATTCTGTATATCAATTCAAATAATAACATTAAATGCTATATCTTCTATATACAAGGAAACGTCCTCTGAAGACCCGGGAATAAATAACAAATTAAATGGTATCCCTTAAATATTGGGATTTTACAACAATAAATATGTACACACACAATGGGTTATCCCAGGTGACTCATCGGATCTTCAAGGTCGGCGATCGGCATCATGATTGTCATATGGACTCATTATGACCTTGCCACCTTACTCCAAGACATGCTCAGAGAAGATAAATATTGTCGAGGCTATCACATTCAAGCCTGCACTTCCCAAGCTTAGGCTGCTCAATCTGTAGGCACTCGATGACGGATGTATCCCAATGTCATGTCATTTCGAGCTCAGAAAGAATCCTGAGGTTACACATCTTTGAGATCGTCATTTTACTTCGGAGATCTTACAACTAGACCATATAATGTATTTCATATATTTCGAGCTCACACTTGACAAGTCCAGTTTTCGAGGTCATAACCTCTGGTCTCGAAATTTGGGTGTAACAGTTTGCCCCCTCAAAAGTATCAGTTCGAATCCTGTGAGAAGGAAACTTTTGAACTACTCCTATTGATAACTGTACCATAAAAAACACTCGAGTGGACACACGTCGAACGGGTATTGATCACTCAAAGTACTTGAGTACCTTGGAAACCTGCCCACGTCTATCCGTCTGCCATTCTTTATGGTACTATCAACTCACAGGTCCCTGGCCATTTGATCTGATATGGAATCTGGTCAATGGCCCAGATTATTCTGACCTTTTGCACTTCCATGGGTTTATAAATAGGACTCTATTCGTCGTCCCCATTTTATTTTCACATTCGAGTTTTTGCAGAGAGAAAAGAAGAGAAAAACCAGAGAATACTGCCCAGTTCTTTCATGTTCTCGAAGCCATGAAAATAGAATAACGTGCACCTCTTCGATTCTGTGAGATCATGTTTGCAGCCTCTTATTCAATCATCAATCTCTCTGTTTTTGCCGATCGCATTGTGTAAGTTTCCAGTTCACAGCTTTGTATGCCCGTATATTTTTCATGCATGTTTACATTATTGTACTATTTGTTCCCTTGCTAGTTTTGCACATTAGATTGTTTCAGTACATACTAGTCTTAAGGTTTGATATCATGGGTTCCAAACCCAGTTCATGCATAGAAATCCCAGATATGGTTCTTTTACTAATTTTTTTTAAATTTTGAATGGCATATCTTGTACACCAAGATATCGGGAATAAAATTAGGGTTTTGCAAAATGCACGTTTCCCAAAAATTCCACTCTTTGTGCAACCGCCAATTTTTTCCTTGAAATATCGGGATCTTAAAAAAAAAAAATCCACCTTCCTTTCTTTCGGTGGAATACATGCTCCGAGAGACTGGCCTCGTCCATTGGATCGAGTTTGCCTTGTAGCCTCGAATATTCAAGCTTAGGTCGTCCCATTTTTTCATTATTTCTTGTTCGCTTGGTCCTCACCCTTTTACTCTCTTGCTAGATGCCGCAGAACTCGGGAAAGTGGTGGGGCTCAAAGCTCGCGATTCTTTATTCACCAGTAACTCCGAGCCCAGAGTCTCCTTTCACTCGGAACCAGCGCTTGATTCGAGAGCACGAACTTAGGTGTGAGCAGGAGGACACCTGAGATCACTTTCGATGTCAGATAGACGAGGTCAAAGAAGGAAAAAGGAAAAAACTAAGGGTCGCCATCTATCCAGATTCGGACCCCGAGCCTAGACCGATCCCCCTCGAATCTACGCTCATAGTGACAGTTACTTTCAAGCTAGGTGATCTTCAATTCTCGCTGATGGGGGAACCTTCTACCTCACAGCCAACCTCCGTGCCTACTCTGAAGAGGGAATTTTTTGAGGCCGAGCATTATTGGAGCTTGATCTCATCATTAGGGCAGATATCTGACATCCTTGTCTTACACAACATCGGACTGTCAGGCTCGCTGAGGTGTTGAGCTCCGGCCTCCCACGAGCGAAGTTGCCACGCCCCGGGAGATGGGAATCCCGACAGCAAGCTAAGGTGTGCAGCTTGGAGCCAGAAATATATGAAGGCAGGGGCTGTACTGCCTTTGAAGTCCTTTTTTAAAGACTTCTTGGATTTCGTTGGGTTGGCTCCCTTCCAGGTCAATACCAATTCTTACAGAGTTTTGTCCGCCCTGAGGTCGCTTTACCACGAGCTAAAGTGGGAAGGACCTTCGCCAAAGGAGATCTTGTATCTCTTTTGTCTAAAAAGCAATCCCTCCCGAGCTCGGGGAGGGGATGACTTCTATTATCTCTCGAGCTATCCCAAGGAGAAGAAGATCTTCGAGGATCTTCCCAACCATCCTCCGGACTTCAAGAAGGCTTTCTTCTGGACAGATGGCCTAGCTCCATCCAGATACTATTTGTTTAGACGAATTTGTAAGTATCTAAAATATTCCTTCTTTTTTGTGCTTGAGTTTTTGTTTCAGCTTGCGCTTAACCATGACATGTTCATTTTTCCAGCCAACTACCGTCGTCCCATTCCCACCAAGGAGATGAGTGAGCACAAGGAGGCTCT
This sequence comes from Humulus lupulus, assembly GCF_963169125.1. NCBI lineage: Eukaryota > Viridiplantae > Streptophyta > Magnoliopsida > Rosales > Cannabaceae > Humulus > Humulus lupulus. The sequence continues at coordinate 209,326,113 of NC_084795.1, forward strand.
GCTCCAGCTTCCCTACGGCAGGAGGTCCCTCTCCTATCTTCTTCACAAGGATAAACTCCGAGCCTGTGGCCTTTTGGAGAAGGATCAGTCAACATTCAACTGGTGCAACAAAAAATACGCCCAGTGGGAACTTGTGCCTCTCCCAACTGGAAGCCTCCCCCCAAGGTGAAATGTTAAGCCTCCATCTCCAGTTCGACACCGCGGGAGCCCGCAATCGGGGAATGAGGCCAACGATGAAGCCTCGAGCTCGAGTGACAAAGTTACGGTCATCCTTAGCTCGGTTTTGTGGTCTCCCTCGCCACTTAAGCATAAAACTGATAGATTAGTATTGTGCAAGGATGATGGGGCCATTTTTATGTATGGACTTGGGTAGATGAGAGAGTACATAGGTTCGATAGTTGGCTCGGGAAGTATAACACTATGTATAGTCTGAATGAGGATTGGAACGTAATAGCCGTTCAATATGGGACGAATGACTATAGAGACCTTTCGAGGTTGCCTTCCACTTATAGGGAAGGTACTTCCCCCGCCTCCTCTGAAGATGGGGGAATTACGTGGTCGCCGAGCACGAGCTTGGGGGAGAGTTCCAGTTAGGTTTCTCTCTACTTGTCTTTTTATTCTTTGCCTGTCTGCATCATGCTAACTTGTTTTGTCTTGGAATATCTCATTATGTTGTGTAACTATGTAGGTGATATGGATTCCGATCTCGACAAGGTGCTCGCTAGTGGCGAGGGAGCACAAAGGAGTAAGTGCCCGAGGGGGTCGCGGAGGTCAGACCGACCTGCCAAGGTCCTTAAAAGGACCGAGAAGACACCTCCTGCACCAACTCCAGCTGCTCCGAGCCCAACTGTGGATCCGAATCCTCAGGTCAAGGCGTCCTCTACGGCCATTCCTCCCGCTCCTCCTTCGATCTAGGCCCACTCTGCGCTTGGCCCACCTCCGAAAAAGCCCTCAGCCTCCAAAACACATTTGCTGTCAATTTCTACTCACGTTGATGAGTATGTAATCGATAATGCAGCTGGATCCCACGGGGCTACACTTGGCTCAGACACCCTGTCTCGAGTGGGCCAGAGTTTTGGTAGCTTCAACGCCCCTCATTGGCAGTTCTTGAACAATGCTCGAGACTGCAACACTCTTTATGAGAAGAGCATCGAGCTTACAGCATCGGTAACCTTTCTCATCTCGTTGCTAGCTGTATTTATACTTAGTTCATGTTCTAATTTGATTTCTTTGTATGCCAGAATTTTGCTGTCTCTGCTCAACTTAACTATAAGTTGAACAATGAGGTCCATTCGAGCATTTCTTATGCTTAGGAGTCGAAGGATCTCCAACTCAAGCTTAGTGATGAGCTCAAGGCCACAAAGGCAAAGATGGAGGCTGAAGCTGAACAGCTAAAGGCCAAGACAGCCGAGCTCGAGAAGGTGAATGCCCGGCTCGTGGAGCTTGAGAAGGTGAATGCTCGGGTTGTGGAGCTTGAGAAGATCAATGCCAAGCTTGAGGAGGAGAAGGATGCCACTTTTGAGATTATGGAGAGCGAAAAGGCTCGTCTCCTTGCAGAGTTTAAGGAGAAGAAGGATCGAGCGGTCAACCTGGCTATGTATAGGATCTGGGCTAGTAATGCTGACCTCGACACCAGCTTCTTAAGCTCTTTCGAGGCAGGGCTCGTGGCTAAATGGCAAGCTCAGCTTGATGAGGAGGAGGCTGCTTGGGAGGAGGGAGAGAGAGCCAAGGAGGATGCTGAGAAGGCCAAGGAGGATGCTGAGAAGGCTAAGGAGAATGCTCCTTCTTCCTAAATCTTGCCTCGGGGCTGCATCCCTCAGAACACTTTGTAATAGTTTTTATTTTTGATTTTTTTTTTCTTTTTATGCCCCTGGGGCTAAGACAATTTATAGCTCGTGAAAGAGCTATTTTCTTATGATATTTATGATACCATATTTTGACTTTACTTTAATATATTTGCTTTACATTTCTTAGGTCAAAATATTTCACGCATTTTATAATAAAGTGTCTTATATGTATGTTTATTCATACAAACATATGGTGGATTTAAGCTCGAGGTTCAATGTATTCATGCACAGTTTGCTCGAAATATTCGCATCCGATCTTGTTATTTGTCAAGGTCGGAGAGTACTTTTACCATGCACCCGAAGGTACTTATATGGCGTGTAACGTAAGTGGTTTAGTTATATCTTACTTTTTTAGTTACTTTTCCTTGTCCTCGGGTAGCTCCCTGAGGTTATGAGGTCGAAACTATCGTTTTGCAAGATACTCCAGCCTCGATCTCGACTTAACACGAAGTGGGTTTATGTTCCAACTTACTGTCGATTAGTTTTAGCTGGTTTGTTCCAAACCTATTAAGGTTGTGTGTGGTTTGTAATCCATACACTTATATTCTTGATCTAGTTCGCATATTTTTTTACATCTAAATATTTTTATCTTTTGATAATTTGGTTATGTCCAAACTTTCTTAGCTCGCGTGTTTGGTTATATCCAAACATTTGTATGTTTTTGATAGTTTGGTTATGTTCAAACTATCTTAGCTCGCGCATTTGGTTATATCCAAACACTTGTATGTTTTTGATAGTTTGGTTATGTCCAAGCTATCTTAGCTCGTGCATTTGGTTATATCCAAACAATTGTATGTTTTTGATAGTTTCTTTATGTCCAAATTATCTTAGCTCGCGCATTTGATTATATCCAAACACTTGTATGCTTTTCGCATATGCTATTTCATTTTTTCAAGCCATGGTATATGTACCACTAATGCCCCCTTAATATCCTATGAGTGTGACCATAGGTTATTAAATTAAGAGAGATTGCAAAAAATACAGCATATTAGAATGAAATCAAACTTTATTCGGATAATTTATTAACAGGAACATAGTAAAGATAAACAAGCATGGTTATAAGTGACATCATTCCTACACTATTGATAGTAAGGTCGTAGATGTTCGCCATTCCATGCTCGTGGTACCAAACTCCCATTCAATCTTGCCAACTTGTATACGCCAGGTCGGATGACTGATTCGATATGATAAGGTCCTTCCCAATTAGGCCCGAGCACGCCAGTGGCTAGATCTCGTGTCGCCAAGAACACACGCCTCAGCACCAAATCTCCCACACCAAATTTTCTATCTCGAATTATTTTATTGAAATACCGGGTAGCTCACTGTTGGTATGCAAAAATTTTTAGCTGAGCGTCGTCCCTTCTTTCTTCAATCAGGTCCAGACTTACTTCGAGCTAGGATTGGTTCGAGGCTTTCTCATAAGCGAGGGCACGAATTGTGGGAATTTTGACCTCGATTGGCAGCATAGCCTCGCATCCATATGCCAGAGAAAAGGGGGGTATGTCCCGTTGAAGTACGGGCAATGGTTCGATATGCCCACAGAACTTGGGGCAACTCTTCGGGCCATTTCCCTTTAGCTTCTTCCAACTTTTTCTTTAGAGAATTCTTTACGGTTTTATTCACAGCTTCGACCTGGCCATTCGCTTGGGGATGGGCCACAGAGGAGATGCTCTTTATTATGCCTTTTTTTTTCTCGCAAAAGTTGGTAAATAGATCGCTGTCGAATTGTAATGCCCCAAATTCTCCGATGTGGTTTAATGGCGGGAATAGGAGGCCGGGAGGGCCATACTTGTGTTAATTATGCCATTAAATGATAATATGCATGTTTATGTGAATTATATTATAATATGATGTTAAATGCATGCATGTGGGTCCACATTTTAAATTACAGGGGTGTGATGATAATTTGGCCCGTTGAGGGTATAATTGTATGCATGTCGGTGATATATTGTTGAGGCCACATTATAATGTGGATTTGTTCGAGCTATTCGGCATGAGACGATATTTGATTATTAAGTGGCGGTTTAGTCATAACAGGGTTAAGTTCGGGGCTCGGGATGAGTCTCGTGGTGATTTTAATGATTAGAGTGTTACCGGGAATTAAAGGGTAACAGGGTATGAATTATTGGTGTTTGAGATTATCGAGAATAACAGGAATTGGAGAGCGTTAATTATTATTAACGAGATAGGTTGGAAAGGACAATTTTTCCCTTAGGAGCCTTTAGAAACCCTTATTTGACCTAGGGGCATAATTGTCTTTTCACCCCTAGGATTGGTATAAACTATGCTAGGCTGTGAAAAAGAGGGAAAACAGAGCAAGTCCTTGGAGCTTACCCGTACCTTCCTTCTCCTCCATTTTCTTTGTGATTTTTGAGCCCAAATTGAAGAATCAAGTTAGGAAATCAAGGATTTGATTTTATAGATTTGGTCCATCCATTGAAGAGGGTTTAATCTCGAGCTTGAGGTAAGATTCACCCATGAAATTTTTGGTTTTATTATGTTTTTGGTTTGGCTGAAAGCTTGAGAGTTTTGGTTATAGAATTGGGTATTTGGTGTGGTTTTAAGTGGTTAAAAGCTTGGGTTTTGTTGTGGGAATGTTGGTTGTGTTGTAGTGATGATTGGTGTTGATTTTGGGATTTATTTGAGGAAGGTTTGGTTGTGTTTGGTTTGAGGAAAAAGGGAAAAAAATCTGGGTTCTAGGTTGAGCTGCAGCTCAAGCTGTGTGAAGGAGAAGTTGGTGCTGATGGGCTATTAGAGCTGCGGCTCGAACTTGTAGAGTTGCGGCTCTAATGCTGTCAGAGAGGGTTTTGGGCCCCTGTTTTGGATGGGGCTGCGGCTCAAAAGCTTGGGGCCACTCAAAATGGGAATTTGGCCAAAATGGGTTTTAAGTGATAGAAATTCAAACCTAAGGGCTCGGGATCGAACCTACTACCCGGTTTAGTAGAATTCGACATCCCGGAGGTTAGGACTTGGTCCAGGAACCTTTGATTATTCATTTTATTGATGGAATCCCATAATTGGTTATGACCAGGTGACCGCTAAGGGACCAAAAGGTTGATCGTTCTCAGGGGTCGTTCTTATATTAATTCTCGCTCGAACATGAGGTAAGAAAACTGCACCCCGTATGTGTAACGCCCTACTACCTTAGAGCAGTTACTTAGTGAGTTTAAAATAGAAATCGTGCTTTTGGACTGACTCTACGCGGTTTCTAAAACCAAAAGTGTGAATAAACCAGAATCTAAGGCTGTACTCTTTGAAAATGTTTAGTTTTATTGAAAACGTTAAGTATCAAACATCTGGGATCCCAAAATAAGGTTTACAAAATATTTACAACTCAAAAATAGATTTACACCAGGTTAACTATCAAAAGAATGAGTTAATACAGCCATATACAAAAACGCCCCCAACCAAAGCAGTCGGGCAGGCCGAACATGTACGCGTCGCCCCCACGCTCTCCATACTCATGGCCGGTTGACTGACTCCTTGCTTTTACCTGCCACACAGAACACCCGTGAGCCGAAGCCCAGCAAGAAAACCCAAATAGTACATAACATATGCAAATAATATAGCTGACATAATCCACTGATAAATAGGAAAACCATCAGACTAAACAAGCACGGCCATGCCGCCCCAGAGGCCTTTCCAAAGCTTGGGGTCTCGGTCCTCACCGCAAGGATAACTCATGTATCCCTTGGGTCCCACCCTGGCTATAAGCATCCCATGTGCTGAGTGTTACTTCCGGCCCCAAGGCCGTACCCGGCCTTTGCCGCTCTCGGCCTTAGCCGTTCATTTCATTATAATCGCACGTATAATACATTTTGAAATAACCATTCAAACATATAATAGTTCATCTAAGATTACACATTTACACATAATACAATCTAGGGCCATGCCCTGCAATCACACTGTGGGCCCATGCCCTATTCTCGGGTGTTACGGTTTTCTTACCTGTATCCCGAGCTTTCCGATGCACCAAGGTCACAAGCACGGTCCTCTAGCACGAGCCTTTCCAAAATCCTAGTCACAACACACATAAAACACTTTTAATACTAACCAAACCCAAATCCACTTCCCGGGACCAATCTCGCACTCTCGGGACCAATCTCGCACTCTCGGGACTCCCAAATTCCTAAAACAAATCATTGGAAACATCCCCCGAACCCCCGGAGCAAAAGCTCAAATTTGCAAAATTTCAAGTCCTGAAAAAGGCGTAGCGCCGCGGTGCTACTCGCAAGGGCCACGACGCCCAGAGAAGTCAGAAAGCCCCCCTGACTGTAAACAGCCTCGCGCCGCGGCGCCTAAGAACAGGGCCGCGGCGCTCCTTCGCGAACCCAGAAAACTAGGTTTTTCCTCTGCATTTCCCCGAGCCAATACCCCTCCAAATCATCCCAAAAAAATACTTAAACCCCAAAATCAAATCAAAACCTCATATGAACCATCTAACAACCTATAGATACTAGAATCAAGATCAAAACACCATCACACCCAAAAATCCACCCTTTGATTTCTAATTTCAGCAACTCAAACCAAAACCTTAAAAAGCTTAACTCATGCTTTAAATTCCTCAAATCAAAACAGAAACCAAACTTAAATGTGTATAAAATCCATACCTTAAGTGGAGAATTCACCCAAAAGCTTCCTTGATCTCCTCCTAGACTCCCACTTCAGCCCCCTCTACACTTCTTCTTCTTTTTCTTCTACTTGCCCTAGCTCTTCTTTCTTCTTCTTTTTCTTCTCTTCAATTTTTATCAAAACACCAAATGACCCAATGCCCAAACCGTGTACCCCCATATCCCAGCTGAAAGTTGTCTAATTCCCTTGCCAAAAGACCATTTTACCCCTTCCTAATAACCCTTCCTAACTAAACCTTCAAGGGCACTCAAGTCCTTTCACTTCTATTTTAATTCTACCACTTTCTATCTTAAAACTTGTTACTCAAAGCAGTTACAAACGGTTACACAAGTTACTCAATCGCCAAAACTATAACCATTAGTTCTCACTTCAACTTACGAAATTCCTAAAGTACCCCTAGGCTCCTCCTGAGCCGGGTATAAAAATCCTGCTGTGACTTTTAGACTAATTGGCTCAATAGGACCGTCTCGATGCGTGCATCCTGATAAAAACACCACACTCACATGGAACCAATCACATAATACAATTATCACAGTTATGCCCTAAAATGGCCAAATTACAATTATGCTCTTTTTAAGACAATCAGGTCTACATGCCTACTAATTCGCATAGTCATGCATCTCAAATAATCAAATAGTCATATAACGTGCATTAAATCATAATCATACATTAAACTCATTAAAGTCACACAGAAAATCCCATTATGCCCTCCAGGCACACTACTCCAGGCCCTTAAGCCTTAATACTGAATTTGGGGTCGTTACAGCATGTGACATGCATGATTATTCTTGAGGCATGTTGATTGTGTAAATGTGGACATGGATTGATTATTGAATGCTTAGTGAATCTTGCTCACTTGTGCATGGTACTGACTCATTAGTCAGAAGTGGAAAAGGTGTCAGTATCAACTATGAAGCTGTGACTCATTAATCAGGTTCGGCAGTGGTACTGGGCACTGGTCACACAGTGCTGAATCATAAGTTAGGACGGCCTTAGCGTGTTCAGCGCAAGCCAATAAAGATTAGATCTAATCGATATCTGCATTGGATGACTCAAAGAGCATTATTGCTGGACCGAACTCAAGTTCGATGAATACTATAAGCGCTTGTGTGGCTTACCTAGCAGCCACTCTTCTATTGGCTAGTGGCTTACCTAGCAGCCACTCTTCTATTTAAAGTTAGAGACTTACTTATCAGTCTCTTGTCTGTTTACGGCTAGTGGCTTACCTAGCAGCCACTCTTCTGTTTAAATTAGTGACTTGCTTGTCAGTCACCTAGTATGGTTTCTTTTCTAGAACCTCAAGTAATATTCACTTATCTTTTTAAGAGCTATAAGCTCTATGTGATTATAATGATAATCATTTGATAATGTTTACATATAATACTGTGTTTTCTTGCTGGGCTTTGGCTCATGGGTGCTATGTGGTGCAGGTAAAGGGAAATAAAAGCTCACCCAGCCTTGAGTGGAGAGCTCAGGTGGTGATGTGTACATATGCGGCCGCTTGACCACCACGACCAAGGAGTTCTCAGAGGAACTAGGGGGTTTACCCTATTTATGCCGCTTAGGTCGGCGGGTTTGTAATTTTGAAACAGTAATGACCTTTTTGAGTTGTAAATAACTTGTAAATGTTCTTGTGGGCCCATGAACAGTTTTATGTACTTAATAAAAGATATCCTTTCCTTTTTGTTGTTTTTTTCACCTTTGCCTATTAATAACACTTAGAACACGTTTTTAACCAAAGAACTCGGGTAGCGGGTCAAATTTCTGGTTCACCGTAACGGTTCTGGGGTATCCAAGGTGTTACAGCTTGGTATCAGAGCGTGCCAAGGTTAAGGTTCCTATAGACTGGATGGGCATGTACACACATCACTGAAGTCAAGCTCGACTCACGGTTTGGTAACTATTTATGTAGTTATATGTATAACTGCTTAAATACAATATATGTGCTTTAACTATATGCATGAGACACTATGTTGACCTGTGCCCTGAAATATTATATCCTCAGCAACTGTGTGCTAATTAGTATTGAAATTATTGGAATACTCATTAGTATTGTTGATTATGAATTATTATGTGATACATGCTGAATGCTATAAACATGTATCTGCCTGTATAATTGTATGACTGTGGAATATGATAATTGTCTGCTTGTTCTTGGACCGTGAGGCGGCAAGAGGTTTAGTTATTACTACCTAACTGGCCGTATTGATCAATGTTTCAGCAAGGTATCAGAAATAATAACAAAAATCAGGGTCAAGAGAATGACCAATCACAGATTCCACAGCCAGCTCCTACAAACTGGCAGCAGTTGTTTAATGACTTGCAAGCAACAGTGTTGAAACAGGGAGAGGAGCTTCGTCTCCTGAGACAGTAGCAAGTGCCTGCAGTGGTTAGTGTATCAGAGGCACCTCCTGTGTCGGTTCCAGCAGCAGAGCAGCTGCCTGAGGTAGGAAGTAAATGGGAACCTCTTTATGAAAGGTTCAGGAAGCAACAACCTCCAGTTTTTTAGGGCAGTGTAGATCCTGCCAAGGCAGAGCAATGGATGAGTATGATTACCACTATCCTTGACTTTATGAGGGTAACTAGTAATGAGAGGGTGGCCTGTGCCACCTATATGTTTCGAGAGGATGCCCAGATTTGGTTGGAGGTGATTACCCAGACCAAGAATGTTAATGCCCTGAGTTGGGAGAAGTTTCAGACCTTGTTCAATGAGAAATATTACAATGATGCCATCAGGGCAGCTAAAGCTAAGGAATTCATTAGGGTACTTCAGGGAAGTTTGTCAGTCACTGAGTATGCCTTAAAGTTTGATCGGTTGGCGAAATTTTCCATGGAACTGGTAACTGATGGGACCAGGAGAGAGATATTCCTTCAGGGGTTACAGCCTAGATTAGCCCATGATGTACGTATCACCACTGTGGCCATCAGGGGTTACTACCTATGCACAGGTGGTTGAGAAGGCACTCACAACTGAGAGTGCAGAGAACAAGATCTGGCATGATAGTGCAGCCAGAAAGGATTTTAGGAGGATAGTTCCTCCATTTGTGGGTTCAGATAGGGGTGTTGGCCCCAGTGATCAGAAGAGGAAGGTTCCTGACACCTTCCCAGTTCCAGGGCCTGAAAGTCAGCCTAATGGTATTACAATGGGTCTTCCGGGGGGTAGTGAAGCCTGGAAGCCTCATCCTGAATGCCCTAGATGCAAGAGGCGTCATTTGGGAGAGTGTAGGGCAAAGGCCTGCTATTTGTGTGGAGCAGTAGGTCATTTTAAGAAAGATTGCCCTCAGGTAAGAAAAGAAGAACCCAGGAAGGCGGACAACTCGGCCCCAGCTCGAGTGTTCGCATTAACTCAAGCAGAAGTTGAGGCTTCTCCCTCAGTTGTTATAGGTCAACTTCTTAGTGTTGGAACCCCTTATAATGTCTTGATTGATTCTGGTGCTACACACTCTTTTGTTGCTAGTAGTATTATTGATAGACTGTGTAGACCTTGTGATTTTATGTTGTGGGGTTTGGTACTTTGTTACCCACTGGAGAGTTAGTGGTATCCAGGAGATGGGTCAGATCTTTGCCAGTGACAGTGGAAGGTAGAGAGTTATCAGTGGACTTGATAGAATTTGTTATGACTGACTTCGATATGATACTGGGTATGGATTGGTTGGCAAAGTATGGGGCAACCATTGATTGTAGAAGGAAGATGGTCACCTTTGAGCCTGAAGGTGAGGATCCTTTTGTGTTTGTTGGTGCTGTGCATGGACCTCGCATTCCTATGATTTTTGTGTTGAGGGCCAGGGATCTATTGCAAAAAGGTTGCATTGGGTTCTTAGCCAGTGTGGTTGATACCACTCAGGTCATGCCAGTGAGACAAAAAGATACCATACTTGTTTGTGAATTCCTGGATTTATTTCCAGAAGATTTGCTAGGATTGCCACCACACAGAGAAATTGAGTTCGTTATAGAACTGGCACCAGGGACAAAGCCAGTGTCTAGAGCGCCTTATAGAATGGCCCCAGCTAAGTTGAAAGAATTGAAGGTACGGTTGCAAGAGCTGTTAGATTTAGGTTTTATTAGACCTAGTTTCTCACCTTGGGGTGCGCCAGTTCTGTTTGTAAAGAAGAAGGATGGTTCTCTAAGAATGTGTATTGATTATAGAGAACTAAATAAATTGACAATTAAGAATAAGTATCCTTTTCCAAGGATAGATGATCTGTTCGATCAGCTACAAGGTAAGAAGGTATTTTCTAAGATCGACCTTCGTTCTGGTTATCATCAGTTAAGGGTCAAGGAGGGAGACATACCGAAGACTGCTTTTCGTACCAGGTATGGGCATTATGAGTTCCTAGTTATGTATTTTGGATTGACTAATGCCCTTGCTACGTTTATGGATATGATGAATAGAGTGTTCAAGGATTATCCATACCAGTTTGTGATCGTCTTCATCGATGATATTATGGTATATTCTTAGACTGAGTTAGAGCATGAGCAGCATCTGAGGTTGGTTCTACAGAGACTGAGGGAACACAGACTATTTGCTAAATTCAAGAAGTATGAGTTCTGGTTGTCTCTGGTATCCTTTCTTGGACATATTGTCAGTAAGGAGGGGATTAAGGTAGATCCAGCAAAGATCGAAGCGGTCAGAGATTGGCCAAGGCCAAAGAATGCTTCTGAGGTTAGAAGTTTCCTTGGATTGGCAGGTTATTATAGACGTTTCGTGGAAGGGTTCTCAAGGATTGCTACTGCTTTGACTGAGCTGACACGCAAGAGTCAGAGATTTGTGTGGTTAGATAAATGTGAGAACAACTTCCAGGAATTGAAGCAGAGATTGATTACAGCTCCGATTCTGAATCTTCCGACAGATCAAGAGAAGTTTGTGATTTATTGCGATGCTTCCCATTAGGGTTTGGGCTGTGTTTTGATGCAATCAGAGAAGGTAATCGCTTATGCTTCTCGTTAGGTGGTGATGTGTACATATGCGGCCGCTTGACCACCACGGCCAAGGAGTTCTCAGAGGAACTAGGGGGTTTACCCTATTTTTGCCGCTTAGGTCGGCGAGTTTGTAATTTTGAAACAGTAATGACCTTTTTGAGTTGTAAATAACTTGTAAATGTTCTTGTGGGCCCATGAACAATTTTATGTACTTAATAAAAGATATCCTTTCCTTTTTGTTGTTTTTTTCACCTTAGCCTATTAATAACACTTAGAACACGTTTTTAACCAAAGGACTCGGGTAACGGGTCAAATTTTCAGTTCACCGTTCATTGTAACGGTTCTGGGGTATCCAGGGCATTACACGAATTGAGTACCGTTACCGGACACAATCTTCCTTGGCATCCCATATCGGCATATGATGTTCTTTATCACGAAGTCCAAGACTTTCTTCGAGGTGATTGTCGCCAGAGGTTCGACTTCGGTCCACTTCGTGAAGTAATCTACGGCGACTACTGCATATCTGACTCTGCCTTTGCCAGTTGGCAATGAACCTATGAGGTTGATTCCCTCGACCACAAATGGCCACGGGGAGGTCATCATAGTTAGCTTGAAAGGTGGAGCTCGAGGGACTGTGGCAAACCGTTGGCACTTGTCGCATCTCTTGACGTAATCGAACGAATCTGCTTTGATGGTAGGCCAGAAGTACCCTTGGCATATGATTTTCTTGGATAGGCTATGCCCCCCAGTGTGGTCTCCACAGAATCCTTCATGAATTTCTTCTATGATGTTCTTAGCCTCGGGTGGAGTCACACATCGGAGTAACGGCATGGAGTATCCTCTTCTATATAGCCTTCCATCTATAATTGTGTACCTGGGGATCTGATACATTAGTTTTCGAGCCTTGGTCCGTTCTTCTGGGAGAATGCCGGCTTCAAGGTATTCAACTATCGGGGTCATCCAGGTTGGCTTGGAATTTATCATGCAAACATCTTCCTGTTTAGGCTCAATTATACTGGGTGTTGTTAGATGTTAGATTGGCACGACATTCAACTCGTTGACCTCGATGGATGTAGCGAGCCTGGCTAAGGCATCTGCATTCAAGTTTTGCTCTCAGGGGACCTGTTCTATCGTGTAGAACTCGAAATGCTCGAGTGCTGCTTTTGCCTTTTCTAAATATACAACCAACCTCGTCCCACGAGCCTGGTACTCCCCTAAAATTTGATTAACCACCAACTGGAAGTCATTGTAGCAATGTATCGCTTTAGCCTTGAGTTCCTTGGCTATCCGAAGTCCCGCCAGTAGAGCTTCGTATTCAGCTTCGTTATTTGACGCTTCAAAGTCAAATCTCAAAGTAGAGTGAAATCAACTTCCTGCTGGGGTGATCAGAATTACTCCTGCCCTGACCCATTTTCATTGGAAGACCCATCAACAAAAAGTTTCCACAGCTCGTGGGCTGGGGTTATAACTTCATCGTTAGTCACTCTAGTGCATTCCACTATGAAGTCTGCCAGGGCCTGTCCTCTTATTGTTGTCCTCAGATGGTAGGTGATCTCGAATTGTCCGAGTTCAACAGCCCATTTTAGTAGCCGACTCGAGACTTCTGGCTTGGACAAGACTTGTCTTAGTGGTTGATCGATCAGTACATGGATGGGGTGCGCCTGGAAGTAAGGTCAGAGCTTTCGAGATGAGTGGATTAGGCTGAGAGCCAACTTCTCCATCAATGGGTATCTTGATTCTGCCCCCAGCAACCTTTTGCTGACATAGTATACATGCCTTCACACTTTCTGTTCTTCTCGGACGAGTATGACGCTAATGGCGTGCTCGATCATAGCAAGATATAGGTACAGAACTTCCCCCATGATGGGTTTCGACAAGATGGGGGGAAGTTGTGTCCACTCAAAATTTTTGCCTCCCCTCAAAAGGTTGAAAAATGGAAGACAACGGTCTGGAGATTTCGAGATAAACCTACTTAGTACAGCCATCTGCCCAGTCAAACTTTGGACATCCTTATGCTTCTGAGGTGAGGGCATATCAATCAAAGCCTGGATCTTGTCTAGATTTGCTTCTATTCCCCGGGCATTTACAATGAAGCCTAGGAACTTTCCCCAGGATACTCCGAAAGAGCACTTCTGGGGGTTGAGCTTCATGTCATACCTCCGTAACATGGCGAAGCATTCTTCGAGGTCATCTACATGGTTGTTGTTATGTTGAGATTTAACTAACATATCGTCAACATAAACTTCCATGTTGTTACCTATCTGTTCGGAGAACATCATGTTGACGAGTCGCTGGTAAGTGGCTCCAACATTCTTGAGTTTGAACGACATGACATTGTAGCAATATAGTCCTTTGTCCGTCACAAAACTCGTATGCTCTTGGTCAGGGTAATGCATGGAAATCTGGTTATATCCAGAATAGGCATCCATGAATGACATAAGTCCATGCCTGGCTGTGGTATCTACGAGCTGGTCGATCCGAGGTAGGGGAAAGCAGTCCTTAGGACAGGCCTTATTGAGGTCCGAGTAATCGATACAGGTCTGCCATGTCCCGTTAGGTTTCAGAACTAGCATCGGGTTGGCTATGCAATTGGGGTAGAGGCATCCCGTGTGAATTGGTTTGCTTTCAACCTGTCGACTTCCTCTTTTAGGGCCTTCTTCCTGTCGTCATCCAGGAGTCTTCGCTTTTGTTGCTTCGGGGGGAAGCTTTTGTCAATATTCAAAGCATGGCTTACTACATTCAGATTTATCCCTACCATGTCCGAATGCGACCATGCGAAAACATCCTGGTTCTTTTTTTAAAAAGCAAATTAATTGCTATTTCGTTTCTTCGGGAAGGTTTTTCCCTACCTTTACTGTCTTCGAGAGGTTTGCTTCCTCGAGCCTGACCTCTTCGAGCTCTTCCAATGGTTTGAGGTCAGCTTTTTCCTCTATTCTTGGATCGATTTCTTCGTCTATTTCGAAGACTGTCTCGTCCTTATTCTAAATTATGACAAGTGTTTGTGCGATTGTCTATTTTCTTCCTCTAATGGAAATGCTATAACATTCCCTCCCTGCTAGCTGGTCTCCCTTCAGTGTCCCGATGCCACTAGATCTAGAAGTCAGGAACTTGATGGCCAAGTACCTCACAGACGAAACTGCCCCCAGCCCTACTAGGGCGGGTCTCCCAAGAAACACATTGTAGGCCGATGGTAGATCCACTATTAAAAATTCCATTATCTTGGTTGTTGAGACCGGGAAGTCTCCCAAGGTCACGGGGAGTTCAATGGATCCCATACAGGCAATCCCTTCTCCTGAAAAGCCGTACAATGTCGTTGCACAGGCCTTTAGGTCACGAAGCGCGAGTCCCATCTTTTCTAAGGTGGCCTTATAGAGGATATTCACTGAGCTCCCATTATCAACCAGGACTCAGTGAACCCTCTTATGCGCGAGCTATAGGGTGATGACCACCGGGTCATTGTGAGGAAACTGGACATGAGATGCGTCATCTTTAGTAAAAGTTATAGGTTGAGATTCAACCCTCTGGTGATTCGGAGCCCTGGGTTCGGGATCGTAAGGGGACCTGTCACCAGTTTTTAGCTCATTCACGTATCGTTTTTGGGCATTCCTGCCCGATCCTGCGAGATGAGGTCCCCCCAAGATGGTTACAAAATCTTCTCCATCAATCGGAGGGGGTCTCTCGTCTTCCCTTGCTCGGGAGTTACTATTTTGGACAGGCGGTGGTGTAGCTTCCCTTTGGCTGGTAGAAGTCTGATTGTGGTTCTGGTTCCTTACATACTGCCTGAAGTACTCTCTCGAGATCAGACCTTCGATCTCATCCTTCAGTTGCCTGCATTCATCGGTTGTGTGTCCGGTATCTCTTTGAAATCTGTAGTATTTACTGGAGTCTCTCTTTGATTTTTGGTTTCTCATGGGGTCCGGACACCTGAAAGATACCTGGTTTTCATTAGCCAGGTAGATATTCTCCCGAGACTCATTGAGCTTGGTGTAGACCTTGTACACGGAGAAATACCTTTCCCCTTTCTTCTTCTTTCCCCCTTCCACCTCGGGGTTACTCCCTTCATTCTTCTTTCTTTTGGAAGGGTTTTCCACAGAGGGCTTCAAGGCTAATGGGTCCGCCGAGGTCGAGGCAGAGTTTAATTTTGTCGTTGTAGTTATGGGCTGAGAGGCCATATTCAGCGCTGACCTTGCTTCCTCTACATTGACGAATCTCCGAGCTCGTTGATTGAACTCGGTTAAGGACCTCACAGATTTCCTCTGCATATCTTCCCAGAGGGGACTTCCAGGCATCACCCCGGCTCGGACAGCCATTAAATGGCCGCTGTCGTCTACGTCACGAGCTCGGGCGACTTCCAAATTGAACCTTGTAAGGTAACTCTTCAACGTTTTGTTCGGCTGCTGTCGGACATTGGTCCAGGCAGATGCCTCGGGCCTTATTCTGATCATGGTTCTAAATTGCTTCTTGAAGTCTCTAGATAATTAATCCCAAGAAGCAATTGAATGCCTCTTATATTTTTCGAACCAGTTGTTTGCTGGTCCTGTGAGCGAAGTTGGAAACAACATGCATCTGAGCTCGTAGCCCACATTACTCACTCTCATAATAGCAGTAAACGTACTTAAGTGACTATATGGATCGGAATTCCCATCAAACGGTGGGACGTGAGGAATCCAAAATCCTTGAGGAAACGAAGTGCTGGAAATATGGAGGGCAAATGGTTTGAGTTCCTCGTCAAACTCTTCGTCTCGATCTCAACCTCGTTCATTTTGTAAGAGCTTGAATGCTCTTTCCAGTTGATCAATCCTTTGTCTGACCTGAAATTGGTTATCATTGATCACAATTCCATCTTCGCGCCTTCGCATGGGATCCTTGCGTCCATTTAGGTGATCCCTCAGGTCTGGGTTTGAGGGGTTATTATTACCCCGATTCGTGTTTAGGTGTTCCCGTAAGTCTGGGTGGTCCCTTCGATTCCCAGTATTTATGCATCCCCGGTCATACATACTGACTGATCTGGTGTCTCCTGAGCCTTCGCTGGTAGGGCTCGCTGCGCGGTTGTTTCAAGATGGGTTCCTTTCTGGTTGTCTCGTCTCAATAGTGTGAGACTGAGACATTTGGCTTCTCGTAGGCTGGGCGCCTCTATGTTCTCCAGCAGTCTCCCCATTCCCAGGTTTCTGCCCAGCTCGCCTCTCCCTATCACCCTGAGTCGGTTGCGTGTTTCTCCGAGGCGGTGAGGGATATCTTATCGACGATGGGGGGTGCCTTATGGGTGATGGTGGGTGCCATCCATTACGGGGCCTAGAGGGTCCCGAGTTTTCCTTTGCCGGTTCAGGAATGTTCTGCGTGTTACCAGGATTTTTGTAGTGCACAAAATTTTTTTTTTTAGAATATTTAAATTTTGTGATTTATTTGATTTAAATGTTAAGTGTGATGAATTGTTTTATTTAAGTGTTGTTATTTTATTTGGTTGATTATTTGTTTTATTTGATTGTTTATTATTTTATTTAATTGTTAGAATTGTTTGGTTAATTAATTTAATAAGTGAATAATTGTGTAACATGTTATTTTACTATTAGTGTTACATTTTAATTAAGTGTGACAATTGAGGTAATTATGTGAGCTATGGTGGAATGCACTAAGGTGCATGATAGATAGTAATGCACCCTAGTGATTTAGTGTGTGCTAGTGCATGGTAGCATGGTACACATGTGTAGATTTTCTACACACTTTATATTTCCTTATTTTAGATTTTATTTGAATTAATTTATAAAAAAAAAAAAGGGAAATAGAGTGGGGTGAACGTGTGAACCTAGTGGGAAAAGGATTATTTCTTTTTAAGTAATAAAATCAAAATTTGAAGACACTAGTTATTATGGGATAGGAATGTGATCATCTTATTCTTTTATATCTATTATTATAAAAGAAAATAAAAAGAAATTAAGAGAAAATAAAATGGAAAAAGGAAACTTACCATTTTGTGTTGGTGAGGCTTTATGAGAGAATAATGATAAAATGGAAAGGAAAGAGGAGAAGAGCCATTTTGCTCTTGTGGCTGCCGTGACCTAGAGAGAGAGAGAGAGAGAGTGGCGTGTAGAGAGAGAGGGAGAGGAAGAAAGAAAGAAAGAAAGAAGAAGAAGGTGAAGAGGAACCCATCTTAGAGTATGTTCTCTTGTTTTTCTTGTTTGTCTAATCTCCTTTTATTGATTATATGTTATTGACTTGTTTATTTGTTGTGTGTGTTTGGGTTCTTTCTTCTCCTCATGGTGGTTTTCCAATAAAAACCCTAGGCTTGAACAAGGGTGTGGAGTTTGGGTATTGATCTTATTGTGTTCTTGATTTTACAATCAAGAGAGGTAATGGTCTTTTCTTAGCCTTTATATTGGTTTTGGTGGGTTGTCTATGAGGTTTTGATGATGATGTTAATGGTTGATTTTGGTAGGATTGGTGAATATGATTTGTATATTTTGAGAGTATGATTTGTTTTAAAAGGGTTGTGATGTTGATTTTGCTATGCATAAAAAATTGGTGATAATCTATGAATGCATGCATGGAGATTTCGGCCTAGGCATACCTAAGTATGTTCTTGATATTTTGTGTGATGTTGTGTGATTTTCAATATATTAGATCCATGTTTTAGGACCTATGTATTATGGGTAAGTTGATAATTGGCAATCTTGATATTTGGATCCATGAAATTTTGATAGGATGTATGTTATATTGAGAATGAATAAATTATAAGATGCATGAAAATAATGATAGAAACATGTTAGGATAATATAAGGCATATGTGAATATGGTGCTTATGAATTACTATATGTTATTGTTATTGATAGTGTTTTGTTGGTTTTCATGGAATAGCAAAAAAATGGTTTTAAAAGAATTCATGTGAATATGTTGGTGATATTAGAAACATGCATATAATAAGAGTATGATGAGGTTTTGGACATGTATGATTTTATGTAATTTTTGGGATAAAAGTTGAGTTTCATGAGGAATTAAGCTTGCTGTTTTTTCTGTAAATAATTGGGAAAAAGTTGATAAAAAGATGATTTGCATGCATAAGTAATGTTCTTGATGTTATGTTAATTTTATGAAATTAAAAAGGGGATTTTAAGTCCCATTAAAATGATATTTTACTCAATTATTTACCTACATAATTTTTATTGAATTTTAGAAAATATGAGCTTTTTAAATTGATTATGGTGATTTTTAATGATAAAAATAGTTGCTGGAATTTTTGTAAGAAAATATAAAGTGAGTTTCACTAAAATGAATTGGATAAGTTTTTGGATTAAATTATTTTTCCTAAGTTATGGTAATATTGAAAAATGGTATTTTTAATGGTATAAATGCATATTTTGATAAGTTATGATTTTCCTTTATTTTGATTGAGAAAAAATATTTAGATTCTATTTATTTGTGATTTTTAAAGAAAATAAATGGTGGCTGAAAGTTTGTTTTAAAAGGGTTAAAAAATTTTATTTAAATTGTCACATATGGATTTTTGTTACATAAAACTAAGTCTTAAATAATTTAAATAAAAATATATTTTCCACACTTAAAAATATATTTTTCTCACCTCATTTATGTAACACAATGATAAAATTTATTTTTCTAAAGAAACATATTAAAAATAGGTATTTTAATTAAATCCAAGCTTTTTGGTAAATTCTTTGTAATTTGAGATTAATGAATGAAATTTGTCACATATTTTATTTTTAAGCTAAAATAAAATAATTTTATAGAATAAATAAAGTTTTGAGAAATTTAATCAACTTAGAAATTTTAAGAAAAATAAAGCATGCAATATGTCTATTGATTTTAAAACAATAAAAGTAAGAAATGTAGAATTATCGTTTTTGAAAACGTCTTTATTACGCAATGTTCCCACGTATGCATGTTACATGCAAATCCACTTTTACGCCCAAAATTATATTTAATATTCAACTATGTGGTTGTTATAAAACGATCATGCATGTAAAATGGGTAAAACGAGCATTATTCTTTTTGGCGATAATTGCATGTTTAGTGTAACTGTTATCATGAGTGCATGACCCATGCACACATGAGTTGTATGGAAGGGCAAAATAGTAATTTTATGAACCTAAGAAATGTTATTTTGATTATGATATAGGCTAGTTGAAAGATTGTGAAATTCTTAGCTTGGACCTGAGGTAAGGAAGTTAGATAGATTTTATGATTTTATGCTATGAATGGTAAGATTGTTGTGTGAATAAATTGTTATGAATTATGAATGCCTTAATGTGATGATATGTTGAATGTGATATGTGTATGGATGTTAGATACATCAAACCAGTTACGATGTCAGATACATCAAACAGAATACGATGTTAGATACATCAAACAGATTATGATGTCAGATACATCGAACGAGTTACTAAGGACATTGAGACGTAACTCCTAGGGCAGACGCGCCGAGGTTATTCAAGGACCAGTGATCTCCTGTTTACCTCATAGGGTGACATGGACAACTAGCGTTCCATGCTCATCATGTATGCTGTATGTTTGTGATATGATGATATGTCACGATTATGTTATGATATGATGATATGTCACGATTATGTTATGATATGATGATATGTTACGATTATGTTATGATATGATGATATGTTACGATTATATTATGATATGATGATATGTTACGATTATGTTATGATATACCATGATGTTTTAGATGAACGTTAGTGTTTGTATTTGTTGTATTCTTACTTGCTTATTTGTTTGTACTTCCTTACTGGGCTTTTAGCTCACCCCCTTACTTTCCTTCCAGGTAGCAAATAAGATTTCTCTATGGCACGCGTGGTGACGTGAGGAGTTCTTTCATCATGGGGTGTATGGCGTGGGGTAATCCTATGGACGAAAAAACGATCAACGTAGAACGCCATTTTAAATTATGTTTTGTTTTTAAGAGACTTTCCTAAACTATCAGTGGGACTCAGTTATTTAATTTTTGGTTTCTTTGAACTTTGCATAAAAACCTATGTTTTATTTTAAAACTTGTGGCGCCAACTTGCATAGTTTTAAATAAGTCCCCCTGAGACTTTGATAATGAATGTTACTCTTTTATAAACTATGTTATGCGAATGTTTTGTAAGTATTAGTTTAGGGCGTTCTTTACAATTTTGGGTTCGAGCCGCTGCGGGGGTTCGGTTATTCCCAGTTTTGGCTGGCACCTCAGCAGTTGAGTTGATAGGAGATCCAACCCGGGTATTTCTCTAGGGCCTTGAGGGAGCAGGCTATTCTGCCGGTGGCGGAGGTTGCTCCGTTCTTTGTGTGGTAGCGTTTTTGCGAGGTCCCCCACGAGGCCTGCTGGGCGGAACATGAACATCTCATGGAGGTGGAGCTTGGGCCTCAGACGGAGGCAGGGCTGAGCCGCCTGCGCCTTAGCAGCCAATCTGGCCAGCTCCTCATTACGTTTCTTGGCCTCCGCCAACTGCTTTCGCAACTGAAGATTTTCAAGCTCCACAATTGGGACATATCGCTCAGGGTTGTAATACATGTCCTTGTCGTCCTTGGGGGCCGGTGGTGTAGGTGGTCCTCGAGAGTCAGAGGATCCACTCCTCTCATCTGGATCCGAATTTATCATCGGCTGTTTCCCAGGGTGCCTTGGATAGTTAACTTCCTCTAGGATTTCCTCCTCAGGAATATTGGGATCATTCGCGGTCATTGTTGATTCAGGGAGGCTTCATCGACTGACTAGACTCAGATACATATTGCTTAATGCTCTCAATGAAAGCACCAAACTGTTGACGCCATTTTTCGTCAAATTAAATCGTAGAGCAATTAAAAAACATATACTATGAAGTGAATGAATAATGAAAAAAGACAAGAGGGTTTTTACGTGGTTCAGCAGTTAACTCTGCCTAGTCCACGAGTCTGTGTTATTAAGACCTGGAGTTTTATGGAAATTCTTGAAAGATGAATTACCCAGAGTTTTCTCTCCAGATATCAGATAATCAATCCCCTTACAAATGGTCATTCCTTCTCTATTTATAGGGAAGGTTACAGAGTTCGTTCCCACATATTTCGGGAAGATATTCTGTATATCAATTCAAATAATAACATTAAATGCTATGTCTTCTATATACAAGGAAACGTCCTCTGAAGACCCAGGAATAAATAAAAAATTAAATGGTATCCCTTAAATATTGGGATTTTACAATAATAAATATGTACACACACAACGGGTTATCCTAGGTGACTCATCGGATCTTCGAGGTCAGCGATCGGCATCGTGACTGTCATATGGACTCGTTACGAACTTGACACCTTACTCCAAGACATGCTCGGAGTAGATAAATACTGTCAAGGCTATCACATTCAAGCCTGCACTTCCCAAGCTTGGGCTGCTCAATCCGAAGGCACTCGATGACGGATGTATCCCAATGTCATATCATTTTGAGCTCAGAAAGAATCCCGAGGTTACACATCTTTGAGATTGTCATTTTACTTCAGAGATCTTACAACTGGACCATATAATGTATTTCATATATTTCGAGCTCACACTTGACGAGTCCAGTTTTCGAGGTCATAACCTCTGGTCTCGAAATTTGGGTGTTACAAATATCAAGACTGAGAAGTTTAGCGGTGATGAGAAAGATGTGAATCCACTTGATGCTCAACTAGAGTACAATCCAAATATAATATATTTCGATATTATGTTCCAAAAATTTAATGAAAATTTTAGTCGTCTACTTGAATTGAAGAACAACGTGGATGAATTTGTTCGAGAGATGACAAGATGCGCCTTTGCGATGCAAACTGTGCATGGATCAGTGGCCAACTATTTTGATGCAGAGAGGAAAAAGAACGAGGTGTGGGAGAAATATTTGAAGGAGAAGGAGAAGAAGATGACAAAGAAGAACGACAATTTCTAAAATGCTTAAGTGTTTTTTTTTTTTAAAATTTATTGTTTCTACGTGTTTCCTTAGGTCTTACTATAATATTTTTATTCTATTATGTTTTGATGTTTTTATGGACATTTTCTTATTAGGATTTGTTATGAATAAAAACTTTTATTTCTTTTGGGTCTTCAGATAAAATCTTATTATTATTATTTATTTATTAGTAATGTTAATAATTTTGTTGGAGTGAAATTGTCCATTTTTTAAAATTAAATGCCGAAATTATATATTAATTTTTGGCAATCAATTTAAAATTTAAATGAATAATTAACAATTAACAATTTACCATTAATCAATCTCTAAATTAATGGACTTTATAAATTACCTAACCAATTATATTAAATAAATATATTTCCTTATTGGGCAATATAGGACTAATGAATAAATATCTAATTTCACAACAACATAATTTGATTTTCCCAAGAGAATACAAAGATATGCTTCTTTTAAAAAATCAAAATAGTTTTTTAATGCTAGCCGATTTTTTTTAATTAACACATGCTGAAATTAATACTTTAAAAAAAGTTTCAATTAATTCCCTATTTTCAAGGTAAAGAATATCAATAGTTATTGGTTATGATGTAATCTTGTATATAAATGCTCATTTATTGATAATAGAAAATTTGTATTGTTTTGTAGTTTATGGAAAAAATGAAATTAATCAAGTTAACATTTTTTGGGAAAAAGATGAAGAGTTGTACTGATTCATTTTACCTATAATCAAAGTAGTTTGGCATAAATCAAAGTTATTATTATTTTTAATTTGTATTTTATAATGTAATATGGAAAGTTTATTTCTTATTTTTGTTTTAATGTTCATTTATTGTTAGAAAAATCAATAGTCATCAATTATTTTAGGGTACATAAAAAATCATTAGTTAGTTGTGATTTCCAATATAAAATTTAAATAATAAAATCTCAAATTCAAAATAATAATTTTGAAATTAAAATTTAATACGTTAAAGAAATTATAAAAATATTGCAAGAAAATATATTTCAATTAGTTTATTGGAAATTACATATACTTGCATCAAATAATATTTAAAATGCTACATTGGAAATTAAACAAACTTATTTCGATCAACAATATAAAAATACAAAATTAAACCAAATTACTACTCGACATCTCCCTAATTATTGATTACATTAATACTAACAATGATATCTTGATTTTGGTCTTCAAATATTTGAGATGCTTCACATAGTTGCTGTACAAAACAATAAATAAATAAATAAAATTAGATAAACATATACCAACTAGATAATGTTTCATACTGTAAAATTATGAAATCAATTAAGATATACCAACCAGACGACGACGAAATTGATGGATAATATTATTTGAACCATTTAACCTATCTCTAAATTCAAGGATCTTTGTAACCAAAATATTTTGCAAACCAACAACCATTGTGAGAAAAGCATTTACTTTTGCCACCCCAACCTGTAAAAAATAAACTAATATAAAATTTAAAAAATAATTAAAATAATAATAATAAAAAATAATACATACACATTTTACATGGTCTGGAATTTGAAGGTTCCATTTGTTTACATCTGATGGTATATTAATAGTCATTGCATCACCATCTTCATCAGGTATGACAAAACTCTATGGTGGGATAGGAACATCATGGTCTAACTCATCTACATATACATGGTTTTCATATTCCTAATTTTTAAATAGAAAAAATATTTTAAAAAATAATAATCCAAGTATTCTAACATAAACATAAAATGAGATCTCAATCATAGACACATATAGATATGAAGATATTACCTTACAATAAGACTCACTATGAAGACAACATAGAGTTCTACTTTCGAACATTGAAGATGATACTACTACAAAAACTGACTTTCCCGACAGTTTTTAACTGTCGCTATTGAGCAATTACGACAGTCGACTAACTGTCGTATTTGCCTATGCCGGCGTAGGGCTAGCTACGCTGACAGTTAAACATTGTCGCCATTCTGGCAACGCTGATAGTTAATAAGTGTCGTCGTTGCTTGCTCGCCGACAGTTAATAGGTGTCGCCGTTGCTGGCAACGCCAACAGTTATTAGGTGTCGCCGTTGATAAAAACGCCAATAGTTATTAGGTGTCTCCATAACATTAAATTTATATATATAAATAATAATTTTTCGATATATGTTTTTTAAAAATTTTAATTATATTTTTAATAATTGAAGTTTGATATAACTTTAAATAAAAAAATTACTCACATAATTAATTCTTATTACCATAACTTGTAAAAAAAATTATATTTATCATAATAAAAATTCATATAAATATAACATTTATTCATACAATTGAAATGTAAATAATACATCAAATCCCCATGACTAAATAATTCTCAATAAAAATTCATTATAATATTATAAATTCATAAACTTCAAAATATATAATACAACAAATCTCAACAAGACAACATAATACTCTTCTCCAAGTCACTGCAAACTCAACATTTTTCTTTTCTCAATATTCTTCCTAATAAATCTAAGCATCCACCTTAAAAGCCAGTCCTATGATATTCCCTGCATCAATGAATTAAAGACTTCAAATTATAATTTAATAGTATATCTTACCATAATATATTAACGAATGAATGAGAGAACCAAAAATATAAATATGTAAAATTAGTTGATCAATCCCTTTTAGAGATTATTAAACAAAAGCTGACCTTGTAAGAATGTCGACAAGGTTTGACACGGTTGGAAGACCAATGATGTTGTGAATTACAGTATAACAAAATTTCTAATTTAATAATAGAATATCCCTAATTTAATCATCATAAGGATTTCAGAAAGAAAAAAGAATGACTTATTATGGGCATTTATGACACTTTGTATGCCTTTAAAAATATAAAAGCACAATAAATCTTATAATCACCAACATAATAAGCATACTCATTATCTTAACGTCATTGGCAAAAAAAAAAAAATGAATACCATAAATATAATTAACCATAATAATACCAGAAAGAAATATCCAGCAAAAACATATTTATATATATATATATACCAAAATCAATGAATGTAAAATATGGTTCACAAAAAAGAACTTAATTACAATAGTACACATATATACTCTAAATCTGAATAAACATAACAAAATCAAAGGCAAAGTATCCAACAAAAAATATATACATAATATATACTAAAATCAACAAATCTAAAAAAATTAAGTACTAACATCAAAATACAAATATACCCTAAAACTGATTAACATAATTTTATAAATACATAATTTTTATAAATATATATTTACATAATTTAGTTTATTTTTAAAATTATAATGTACAAATCTTATAAATATGTTAAAGAATAATATAGTTAATAATATAGTTAATTTTATCAATATGTTAAAGAATAATAAATTTAAATTTTGATATAAAAATTATTATAAATACAAAAGTTAATAATATGAAAATTTAGAAACAAAAAACATATAGTTTTAAAAGTTTTTAATAAATACATAATTTTTTTAAATATATATTTACATAATTTAGTTTTTTTTTAAAAATTATACTATTCCTTAATTATAATTTTAGATTTTTTATTTGAATTTTGGCGATATTTTATGACTGTCGGCGTTGGGGTCAATAGCGCACATTTTAACTGTCGGTATTGGTCTCGAATTAACGGTCGACGTTGGGGTCAATAGCGACACCTTTTAACTGTCGGCATTGGTCTCGAATTAGTTGTCGGTGTTAAGGTCAATAGTGACAGTCAAAAGCAACAGTGACAGTTATTAGCTGTCGGCATTGGTCTCTATGCCTACAGTTTTTAACGGTCGGCGTAGAGTCCCGCTAAGCAATTACGACAGTCAACAGAGTTGATGATCGTGGTTGGGTGTCGGGATAGCCCATTTTTGTAGTAGATTCCAAACTTTTTATAGGAGATCTATACCGACGAGCGCGGTCTAAAAGCAATTTGGACCTGATTCGATTAGGAGACAATGAGTTCTCATAAAAATTTTGTCTCTTCTTTCCAACCCTTCCTCCTAAATCCTTAGATCTACTTCTTTTATTCTTCATCTCCTCACCTCTACTCCCATGCGTTTTATCTCTCCCCCTCTATTTTTTTTCCCACACGATTTTTTCTTCTTCTTTCTCTCCTTCACATGCTCACGAAATCATGGTGCAATTTTGATTTTTTATGTTTATTTTTTTTACTTTGAATGAAGAAGAAGAGGAAGAAGAAGAATAGAGAGTTTAAGAAATGAGTGTGCATTTATTATGAAACCCTAATTTTTAAAATTTTAAATTAATTCAAAACTTGAAAAGAGAGCTTACCTCTTATTAGTTGGAATCACCATTCCTAATGACAAAAAAAAAATTCAATTTAAAAATTAATGCCCAAAAAAAAGAATCTATGCAAAAAAAAAGGAATCTTTACTTGTTGGTAACTTGATGTACCAAGTCACCTACATGCCATGTCAGCATATTTTCACATTTATCTAGGTACCCATGTGTGGGCAATACCCATTGATAACTTTTCTATATATATATATATATTTTGTGGGGGCCCTCGGGGACCCGCTGACCTTTTTGGGGTTTGTAAGGGTAGCTAGTCCTTACAAACTTGGGAGGTTCTTCCATCGAGGTCCGTAGACGCGGGCCTTATTTCTTTGGTATGCATATATTTATGTACATTTTTATGCTAGTCTCCTACCCCCCAAGTGGTTGGAAAGATTCATCTGGCTAAGCACATTTGACTAGTCCTTTTTTTTTGCACATGCCTTTGGCAATTTCAATTGGCAATGAGGGCACGTGAATTGAATAAGCACTTTGAATGACATACCAAGTAGATTAGGCACTCGATGCTCCAATGACACTCATATTTTTCGGATATCGAAATTTCACTACTTTAGGAAGCAAGCTCGGGTGACTTATTTGATTCATTACATTATAAACATAAATGGAGGCTAACTAGTGCAACCTCTTTGACTCATTATATTAAACATAAAACCATACCAGGTACTCCTTCCTAGGTGTGAATTACTTAGGTTGCATTGTAGGTTTCATTGCCCTCGCAACAATTGGCATCAAGGCTTTCAAGGTTTGGTGGGTCTTTGTAGCAGGGTGTTGTAGTGTTTTTTAGTTTCCTTGATCGTTCGTGTGTGTTTATCAGGTGTGTGATAACTCTACAAAATAGAGTTATTTTACCACTTTTTATGTGCTAATTGTTTCTTAATTCTTGAGTTTTAAATTATTTTATTAAGTTTTAAAGTAATTTTGAATTTATTAGTCTTATCATGATTTTATATTTTTTTTTGTGTTTTTATAGTTATTTTGTTGTAGTTTAATTATTTAAATTATTGTTATTTAGTTTGAGGTAAAAAAATGTTGTATTATTGAACTTAAAATGTTAAATATAAATTAAGTTATAATTAATATTTTTAAAGAATTACATTGATTTATTTTATAGTTGAAAATATTT
Organism: Humulus lupulus; assembly: GCF_963169125.1. Lineage (NCBI taxonomy): Eukaryota > Viridiplantae > Streptophyta > Magnoliopsida > Rosales > Cannabaceae > Humulus > Humulus lupulus. Next base: position 209,353,875 of record NC_084795.1, read on the forward strand.
TATTATGATTTATTTTATATTTTGTAGGGAATTTATGGGCTTTGAAAAGCAAAGAAAGAAAGAAAAAAATGGCATTTTTAAAAATGCCATAACCAAGCCCATGCTTCAACCTCTGCCCAGGCCCGTGCCTTCTTTCAGCAGTTGCCTTCTCCACTTGGGCCGAACCAACAGCCAGGCCTGTGCCACCTGTCTCCCAGCTGCATCACCATGTGCCCTCCAACGCCTCCTCCCAGATCCCAGCAGCTCCACGTGCCAGCGAGACCCCAGCCGTTTGCCTCCACCAAAGCTCCCAGCCATCCCTTCCTCACTCAGCCAACATGCCCAGGCCCACACCCAACTTTCCCTTTGCCCAGCCGAACCACTTCAGCAACCATTTGGGCCAATTGCTCCAGGCCCAATTTCAATCCAAAGCTCCCCAGCCAACCGAAAGCTCCTTTGCTGCCTTTTCCCCAGCCAACCGAAACACCTTCAGCCCCAATCCTAGCTGCCACCATCCAACTTTTCCCCATTTTTGAGCCCAACAAAAAAATTTATTGTCCCCTTGTCCCCATTGTCCAAAAATACCAATTTTTTACCCAAAATTTTCTACACATTTTACCCCAAAACATCATCATTATACCCTATAATATACCCCTATTTTCCATATTATTATTAATTTAATTAATTTAATCAATTTAATTAATTTAAATTGATTATTTTAATATTCTCATTTTGGCTATAAATAGGGAGTTTTGAAGACCATTTGGGTGTCAACTTTGGGGAGAGGTTACCATACCAAAGTTTCTACACTTTCAAACCTCTCTATTCTCTTCATCTTCTTCTTTTTTTTTGGTTAATTTTCAATGTATTTTTAGAGGAACAATTTGGCGGGTTTTCCTCCAAATTTTCCTATCTATGTTTGTAATTTTTTGTTTGTATTTTCTATTCTAGTTATGAGTTTCTAATTTTTTTAAGATTATTAAGGTGATGATGAAACAATATGTAACTAGATAGTATTTATTTTGTATGTTGATTTCCCATTTTGTGCAACAAAGTTTATGGAATTTTCTTCTTCAAATATCTTCTTTCATCTTAAATATCATGTATTTTGGATTGTTAGCACATATTTACACTTTGTTCTTCATTAGTGCAAAAACATAATATTATTTGTGTAAGACGTGTCATTAAATTGTACACATCCATGCTTAGAACAAAAATATTATGTTTTGCCTTATAAATAATGTTCATTGATTTATTTGTTATTTCATTAGGTTGATTTACATTAAATACTTTGAAATTATAACTTTTTGAAAAGTGAAGAAAAATCCTATCATTTTAGAAGTAATTTGTGCTTAAAATTACAAATCTATTTAGAAAATGATAGTTTGATTTATTTTAACTATCACTAAAACTTGGGAATCAATGTACTTATAATTATTATTGAACTTATATTTTGTGGATTCTATTATCTTAATAATATTTCTTTTACCATCTTGATTTCTATTATTAATTTATTTTTATATATTGCCTTTAATTTCTTTATTATTGTCCCTTATTTAATTTTCTTGTCACAAATTCTCATCAATCTTTGGAGCTAGGTTAGAATTTGTTAATTTTTATTTAAAATAGTTTTCTTTTTTATTTTAGCCAACTCCTTTGGGTTCGATCTCGTGCTTACACGAACACTATATTCCATATACGATTCGTGCTCTTGCGAGTATAAATTTTTAAAACATACCCGTTTTGGGTCCATCAGTGTGGCTTGAAGCACAACCCTGACCTACCTATCCCCAGGTGGTCACGACCATCTTCCATCCGGATGTACTTTAGAGTTATTTCATAAAAGACTCCTATGTCCTCTATTTCTTGTTTGAGCATAATATCCCACATTTCACTCTTCGGATATATCCATGCGGTGATGGACATTTTGAGCTCGTCCTTAGACAACTTTCCCACTTTAGCCACCTCCATGTTGAAGCGTTGAATGTACTTTCTCAAACTTTAACCCACAGCTTGGTTTACATACACGAGGTTCTTAGTGGGTGCCGTGTAGTCATGGGAGGCATGGAGTTTCTAGCAGGATTCCTTTTCACAAGGCACTATGCATGATTCTTTGAAGTGTGGTTTTTTGAAGTGGGATGGGAGAGGTTTTTCTTGGATCTCTCTTCGGAGTTGAGATTCTTCATTGAACTTATCGACCCAACCATTCATTTTGCGCAGCTGCTATCCTGCCCCTAAGATCATGTATTATCGTATCTAGCTCCTTCCTCCTCGCACTTAACGAGCTCAGAAGGTCGATGGTGGGAAAATATTGTGTTCTAATATCCTTCATGGGAGGAGCTTGGGCGACTTTCTTTCCTTTTACTACTTCTTCTCTATGTTAGGATTTGTTTATCTCATCGATTGATGTCTTTACGAAGGTAGATGTGTTTGCACCATGCGTTGGCTCCCAATTTCTTGGTCGTGCCTTTGATATGGAACCTCCATGGTGTTCTAGGTGTGAGGAACTTCTCTTTAAAAGTTTGATCCCTCCACCGCCAACGAGGGTGCTTGTTTCCTTTCTTCCCCATTCTTCATTTGCATACTTGGCGAAAGGCATGTTAGACTTTGCTTGTGCCATGTAATTGAGCACTTCTAACATTTTTTTTGCACCGTTTATTCTAACTTTTGATTTTTAAGGTGTATCTCATTTATCTCTCTCTCCTTGGCTTGAGTTTTGATCTCCTCAGTGACTTGGGGGTCTAATTTTTGTGGGTTTAGTTCCCCATGGATCATCATTTCCATAGGTTCCCATGATTTGGTAACTGTTCTGAGGGAGGTGTTGTAACACTCCTTTGGCTTCCCCCTGTTCTCCTTTCAAGCATGCCACTCATCTTGTGGTGGGGAAATTAAGAGCTAGGTGATAGACAGAGGTCACTGCTTTCAATTCTCTCAGTGAAGGTCTCCCTAATACCGCATTAAAGCTGAGGCACAATTGAATATGACAAAATTCAACATAACAGTGATTTGTCTGCGCTACTCTACCAGGGTGAGGGCTAACTCGATCGTTCCCAATGACTGTATCGAGTTTATTGTGAATCCATATAGGGAGGTGCAACATAGTTTCAGATTTCTGATGCCCAGACCCATCTTCTCTAAGGTTGGGTGATATAAGATATCTACAAAACTACCATTGTCCACTAGAGCTCGATGTATTCTCATATTGGATAGATTGATAGTTAACACCAGGGGATCACTGTGGGGGAAGTGCACGCCCCGGGCATCTTCCTCTGTGAAAGTTATTGAATCATTTTTCCCTTTAAAGTTCTTTGGGGGATGCTGATCTAAGCTCACTGTGCAAGGAGGTGGGCTTTGCCAAGCCTCTCGGGCGTATTGGTCTCTTTATTTTCTTGTCTCTCCTCCAAACGCAGGGCCTGTGAATATGGTTCTGACTTCGCCTAACACCTCTGGGGCTCATTCTTGAGCTCATGGTGAGGCTGGTCTCTCCTCTGGTCTTTGGTTCTCCCTTCTAACATACCGGCCCATGTGCCCCTGTGTATGAGCTCCTTGATTTCTACCTTCAAATGGGTACACTCTACCGTGGCGTGCCCTATATCCTTGTGGTACCGAAAATACTTGTTAGGGTCCCTTTGGGATCAATCCTTCTTCATCGACAAAGGTTTCTTGAATGGGACCTGATTTTTTGTTCGTGAGGAAAATGTGTTCCCTTGTATTTGTCAGTTCTGTATAGAAAGTATATGGGGCATACTCAGGATCACCGTCACGCTTGTGCTTCCTCTGCTACTTGTTCTTTAGTCCTTAATAGACTCTTTTATTTTTGACATCACTCGAGTTTCCGTGAGCAGAGGGCTTTGGCGAAGGCTCGCTTCCCCCTGTCCCTAGGTTCTAATGCACTTCTTCAACTTGGATATACTTTTGTGCTCTTTCGAAGAAGTCATCTAAGTCTTTGACCTCTCTTTTGAGCATGATATCCCATCATTTGCTTCCTGGCAAACTTCGACTCTGATAGCTATCTTGAGCTCGGCTCTAGTTAAACTTCCCACTTTAGCGACTTCCATATTGAATCTATGGATATAGCTTTTCAAGTTTTCACTATTTCCTTGCTTTATGTTAGCAAGGCTGGTACCCTGTATAGCATAATCATAGACCGTGTGGTGCTGTTGAAGAGATTTTTCAGAGAACTGCTATCATGTCCTAATGGTTTCTGGCCTTAACCTCTTAAACCACTTGTACATAGCTCCTTTGAGTGTGATAGCGAAGAAATGGAATCTTTCCTTGTTGTTGACCCCCTTAACTTCATCAGGTCGTTGAAAGCATCTAAGTGATGCTTATGGTCCGTAGTGCCCTGGTATGGAGTCATGTGAGGCTCCTTGAAGTTGGTAGGGAGTTGTTCAACCTGTTTTTTCCTTGTGAAGGGTGACTTGTAGTTGAACTCATCGTCACCTCCATGCCCCCAGATGTAGTTACTATCTTGCTTCAGAGATTTTGGATTTTGGTGTCTAGTTCCCGTCTCATTTTTTTCAAGGAGTCTCGAAGGTTCTCAGGGTGAACCTTTACTTTGGCTATGTCCTTTGAGGGAACTATAGAGGGTGTGGCTCTTAACCCAGACCCTCTAGGGTTAACCTTTTCCTTTAAGTTGGGTTGAGCTCTTTTGGAGGTGGTCTTGGGTTCGCACCTCTCGTAGGTGGGGTTCGCGCTAGGTTGCACGTTGGCATAGAATCTTCCTTGCGTCTCGGGCAAGGGGTATCACTAGTGGAGAGTTGTGTTTTGCCTTCATCCATGGGTATGGTGGTTTCTCCTTGTCTTTAGGCAACTCCAGCACTTTTCGTCGATAGAGGAGGAACTCTCATGGACACCCTTAGCTGGGTTCCGTCTAGGTGAACCTCCACTTCTTGATGGTCTTGTAGGAATTTTGAATTTCTTGGCATGTTTCCTTATTGGAGTTAATGGAAGAATGACTATTTGTGATTTTTTCTTCTCACAGATGGTGCCAAACTGTTGACAGCGATAGCTTGTCAATGAAGATAAGTTGGAAAACTCAAAGACTGATAAGAAAATGAAGAACTTAAGAAAACTTGGAGTAAAGTTGCATAATAAAAATGAAGAAAAACATTTTTATTGCTCAATAGTCTGGGTTTACAATGAATTTTCCAACCTCCCTTTCTTGGTTAAGTGAGGTTACTATTTATAGGTGAGCACCGGTGGCTCTCAATACATAGTGGTTGCAAAGGGACAAAAAGATGCATCTGCAGGCTGTAGGTGACCGTGGTGCAGGTGGTAGTAGTGCTGGAGGAGTGGTGATCGGATCCACTACGTGCCTTAAGCCTGCAAAAATGCTCCTGGCCTTGTACCATGTCGTACCTCCACCACTTGTCTGGTACGAATATTGGAAGCATTCTAGGGGAGGCTTTTCCATGTACCATCCTTGTACTGTCACTACTTGTTGGGCATGGGCGTCGTACACGTACCTCAGTCCCTTTTGTCCTTTTTGTATCTTTCGTTCTTGTACGTGTATTCCGTACATGCTATCACTCTTCCCAGGCACGCCTATGTCCTGAGCTTCTCAATATTTGGCTAGGTATGGACACTTGGGTTTTCAAATGGGACACATACACGAGACATCTTATTGGTGGCACCTACCCTAGAAAATTGAGTATGGCCTCCTCATCAAGATGCATGCTTCCAAAAGGCTTAAGAGGGCCTGGAAAGGTAGTCCTATGAAACCGTCATGTGATAGGCTCTTGGTGACTGTAAGGCTTATGCCTAGGCATGAGTGTGTATGTGTGGGGTGCCCCCTCATAAGGTACCAAGCACAAAAGTGTTGCGCGAGGTGTGAGACTAGATGGTTCGAGGCGCTGGGCGTGAGAGGCATTTGGGGAGGTGGCCTTGTGCGAGGCGCGATAAGTTGGGCTGCTCCACGTGAGGCGCTGGGCGAGGTGGTCTTGCGTGAGGCATGAGACATTGGGCAGCTCCATGTGAGGCATTGAGCGAGGTCCGAGATGTTGGGTGACCTCATGCAATGCCCTTGGCGCGTGCCTAGGCGTGAGGTACACGTCGTGCAAGGTTTCATTCCTTTGTTCCCATTTTGATCCGATGCCTTGGGGGGCACGGGATGAAGGTCCTTTATGAGTGGGGAGTTTGGGCGTCCACATTTCTCAATCTTTCTTTTCTCTCTGTCAAGCATAATTTTGTGCAGATTCTTATTATTATGGTGGTGTAATCTCACTCTCCCACATTCTAATTCTTTATTATCTGAGATACAACATCATGGAAGAGTCTAACTCATTTTTGGCTTTGGAGTTCATGACTCAAGATAAGATTTGATTGTACTAGCTTTGTTTGTTGGAAAGATAAGATTAGGTTCTTGCTAACCACTCTCAAGGTCTTCTATGTCTTGGATAAAGACCTAAAACCCATGGAACCCGCCAAGGATGATGACACTCAAGAAGTCATCAAAGAAAGGAAGAAGCGTGAATAAGATGAGTTGATATGTATGAGTCATATCCTTAATGCGAAATCAGACCGGTGGTATGATCTCTTCACCAACACCAAGTTCGCCAAGGAGATATGGTAAGCTTTGGAGAAAAAGTACAAAGCAAAAGAAAAAGGTACAAAGTTTTATGATATGAAACCCTTTCTCCCCCAAATACATGAGTTGCAAATTATTGTGAATAAGCTATCAAACCTCAATATTGTGTTGCCAGAAAAATTCCTTGTCGGTGCCATAATAGCCAAGTTACCTCCATCTTGGATGGGCTATAGGAAGAAGATCCTCTATAAGAATGAAGAGATTTCATTGGAGGTAATCCTCAAACACTTGAGGATTGAGGAGGAATTCTGTTCTAGAGATAAGAATAAGGAGGATTCTAATGGAAATACTTCAAAGGCAAATGTGGTGGCCAATCCTCCTAACAAGGGCAAAGGAATTGGCAAGAATAAAGGCAAGGGTCAAAAACCCTTAGGACCCAAGAATAATGAGAGACAATTCAAAAGTTTTAAGGGACCCTTCTTTGTATGTGGCAAGAATGACCACTTGGCTAGAGATTGTAGGTTCAAGAGGAACCATAACAATGAAGAAAGAGTAAACTCAACTGAAGAAGAGCTAGTGGCTAAACTAAGCGAAATCAATGCCATTTATGGAAATATGAATGGGTAGTGGTATGATACTTGTGCCACCATTTATGTCACCTATGATAGATCTCTTTTCAAGACATTTGAATCTTCAAAGGAAGGGCATGAGATAAAAATGGGCAATGAAAAAAGGTCCAAGGTTGAAGGAAAGGGGACTATTGATTTGTTCTTCACATTGAGAAAGAAGGTTTTACTCACCAATGTTTTGTTTGTACCAGAAATGAGTAGAAACCTTGCGAGTGACAATTGGCCTGGCAAACTGGGAACCAAGGTTGTGATAGATTCTGACAAGCTTACTTTATCAAAGGGAAATGTATTTGTGGGAAAGGGTTATGCTTGTGATGGCAAGTTTAAACTTTGTACTTCTATTGACAATGTGAACAATAAAGCTTCAACTTCTTCTTGTTATATGCTTGACTCAAATTCTATTTATTAGTGGCATGTTAGACTTGCACATATATGATTTAGCACAATTAAAAGAGCAATTAAATGTGGATTGATTGATTGTGATAATGTTGAGTATAATAAATGTGAATTATGTATTAAATCTGAGATGGTAAAGAAACCTTTTGCAAGTGTTGAAAGAAATTCTAAATTGTTAGATTTGATACATAGTGACTTATGTGAAGTGAATGGAATGTTGACTAGAGAAGGGAGTAGATATTTTATTACTTTCATAGATGTGATTGCTCTAGGTTGACATATGTATATTTTCTTAAGAATAAAGATGAAGCATTTAATGCGTTTAAAGCTTATAAAGTAGAAGTTGAAAATTAATTAGAAATGAAAATTAAAGTGCTTAAAAGTGATTGGGGTGGAGAGTATTTTTCAAATGATTTCAACTTGTTTTTTTGAAGAGCATGAACTAATACATGAATGTACAACCCCTTATACTCCACAACAAAATGGTATAGCGGAAAGGAAAGATAGAACATTTCTTGAGATGATTAATGCTATGCTATTACATTCTAAATTGAGTTTTAGTTTGTGGGGTAAGCCCTTGCTATCCGCTTGTCATATTTTGAATCATATTCCCATGAAAAAAATTAATATCTCTCCATATGAGTTATGGAAAGGAAAGAAACCAAACATTAGTTATCTTAAAGTGTGTGTGCGTGTGTGTGCGTGTGTGTGTGTGTGTCTTACTTATTGCAAGAACACTGATCAAAAAAGGACAAAGTTAGGTCCAAGGCCTATAAGATGTGCATTTATGGGCTATGCCCAAAATAATAAAGCTTATAGATTATTAGACTTGGAGTCTAATGTGATAATTGAATCAAGACACATTGAGTTTCACGAGAACATGTCACGCGATGACAACAAGTTAATAGAACCAACTCAAATTAGAGAGCCTCAAGAGGAGACTCCTAAAATGGTTGGTGAACAACCTAAATTTCCTAGAAGGAGCCAAAGGCTCAATGATTTGGGATCAAGTGAGAAGTGTTCTCAAATAGAGAGACTATACCTTGTAAAAGGTAGTAATGAGGAAGTCACTTGCGAATATCCAATAGTACTTCAAATAGAGGATGTTCCCAAAACTTTCAAAGAAGCTATGTCCTCAAGGGACTTTGTTTTTTAGAAGGATACAATTAATGATGAAATGGATTCAATTATGTCAAACCACACTTGGGGATTGTTTAACCTTCCAAAATGGACTAAACCAATTGGGTGCAAATGGGTATTTCGAGGGAAATACCATACCAATGACACCATACAAAACTTTGAGGCTAGATTAGTAGCTAAATGTTTCAAACTAAAGGAGGTAATAGATTACTTTGACAAATATGCACCGGTGGCAAGAACTACTTCTATTAGATTGTTATTTTCCTTATCATCTATATACAACCTTTATGTTCACCAAATGGATGTCAAAATAACATTCCTAAATGGGGATCTCAGTGTAACGCCCTACTTCCTTAGAGCCGTTACTAAGTGAGTTGTAAGACAAAACAGTGTGCAATGAACTCGCTAACCGAGGTTTTGAAACAAAAGTGTGACTAATTAAAAGTTAAGGCTGTAATCTTTGAAAATGCGTCGTTTCATTAAAACTTCTATTATTAAACATTTGGGATCCCAAAATAAGGTTTGAAAACTAATTACATCTTGAAATAAGGTTACAGTTGAGAAATCATAAAATCATAGATTATTACAGCCATTTTCGAATAAACCCCCAACCAAAGCAGTCGGGCAGGCCAAATATGTATGCGTCACTTCACGCTCTCCGTACTCATGGTTGGTTGACTCAGTCCTTGCTTCTACCTGCCACACGGAGCACCCGTGAGCCGAAGCCCAGCAAGAAAACCCAAATAATACATAACATATGCAATTCATATAGCTCGCATAATTCACTGATAAATAGGAAAACCATCATAATAAACAAGCACGGCCATGCCGCCCCAGAGGCCTTACCAAAGCCTGGGGTTTCGGTTCTCACCGCGAGGATAACTCATGTATCCCTTGGGTCCCACCCTGAATATAAGCATCCCATGTGCTGTGTGTTACTTTCGGCCCCACGGCCGTACCGGGCCTACGCCGCACTCGGCCCTTGCCGTTCATTTCATTATAATCACACATATAATACATTCGAATAATCATTCACACACATCATGATTCATTTAAGGTTAAACATATGCACATAATACAATCTCGGGCCATGCCCTGCAATCACACAGTGGGGGCCATGCCCTATTCTCGGGTGTCACGGTTTTCTTACCTGTATTCCGAGCCTCCTGATGCACTAAAGCCGCGAGCACGGTCCTCTAGCACGAGCCTCCCCAATATCCTAGTCACAACATACACAAGAAACATCCTTTAATACTGATCAATCCAAAACCACTTCCCGGGACCAATCCCGCACTCTTAGGACTCCCAAATTCCTAAAACAAATCATCGGAAACATCCCCCAAACCCCCAGAACAAATGCCCAAAAATGCAAAATTTCCCATCCTGAAAAAGGCGTAGCGCCGCGGCGCTACCCGCAAGGGCCGCGGCGCCCAGCGAAGTCAGAGAGCTCCTTGGCTGCAAACAGCCTCGCGCCGCGGCGCCCAAGAACAGGACCGCGGCGCTCCTTCGCGAACCTAGAAAAACTGGGTTTTTCCTCTGCATTTCATCATCCAAAACACTCCCAAACTCACACCTAAGCCCCAAAATCAATTTCAAACTTCAAATAGACCATACATCAACCCATAAACATCATAACCCAACTCAATAACACAATCATACTCAAAATCCACCCATTTGATCTCAACTTAAGAAATCTAAACCCAAAACCTTGAAAAGCTTAACTCAAGCATTAAATTCCTCAAATCAACACAGAAAACAAACTTAAGTGAGTATAAAATCCATACCTCAAGTGAAGAATCCTCCCAACAAGCTTCCTTGATCTCCTCCTAAGCTCCCAATTCAGCCCTTCTACCCTTCTTCTTCTTCTTTTTACTTGCCCTAGCTCTTCTTTCTCCTCCTCTTTCTTCTCTTCAATTTTCTATCAAAGCATCAAGTGACCCCAAATGCCCAAACCGTGACCCCTAAAACCCAGCTGAAAATTGTATATTACCCTTGCCAAATGACCATGCTCCCCTCCAAATAATCCTTTCCCAACTAAGTCCTCAAGGGCACTCTAGTCCTTTCACTAATATTTCAATTCTACCATTTTCCAACTAAACTTGTTACTCACAGCAGTAACTAATGGTTACCCAGGTTACTCAATCACCAATAACCATAACCCGCTAAATCTCAACTTAACCATAAAATTCCCGAGGTACTCTTAGGCTCCTCCCGAGCCGGGTATAGAATTCCCGTTGTGACTCTTAAGTTAAACTAGCTCTCTAGGACCGTCTCGGCACGTGCATCACAATAATGACACCACACTTACGTGGTACAAATCACAGAATACAATTATCACATATCAATACAGTTATGCCCAACATGGCCAAAATTACAATTACGCCCTTCAAACACGATCCGTGCCTACATGCATACTAATATACATAGTCATGCATCTCAGATAAACAAATAGCCAAATAACATGCTTTAAATCATAACCATGCATTTAACTTATAAAATCACACATAAATCCCAACCTGCCCTCCTGGCACACTAATCAAGGCCCTTAAGCCTTATTAGCGATTTTGGGTCGTTACAACTATCCTCTCCTCATAAAAATTTCGTCCTCGAAATTTACCCAAACACACCAGTCAGCAACCCGCAATCTGACCATAATCTCCAAGGTCCACTGCCTTACTTTAGTTCCCAACATCACTCTTCCAGGAGTAACAATCTTGCCCCGCAAGTTCTCGTCTAATAGCCATACCTTGATAGCTTCTCGTTTACACCGCAACCCTGCTGAAGCCTCAGGGTCTGCCTAGATTTCAATGACCAATTCATCGTCTTATTCCTGATTCCAGAGATACTCAAAAGTCATCACCTCTACTAGGTGGGATCAGCTTGAAGGCCCCGCTGGCCTAACCCTTAGTACAACTTCAGAATTTCATGTTGAATCAAGAGTCAGAACTCTCCCTTCTTTCTCTGAACACCCTACAGATCCTCGTCTGTTATTACGCAGAGATGCAACTCTTTCCTTCCGGAGCTTTATTTTCTCATAATTTAGCAATTTACCAGCTCTCTATTCTTTCAAATAGGCAGACACTCCTGCCTTAAGAAGTTTCAACGACCTTCTTGGCTTTCTCTCAGAGCTAAAGCCAAACTGTAGTATTCACTATCCTTCGCCTCTTACTAAGCCCTATGTCGCGTTACATTAACAAGACACCGGCAACTGCCACTACGATTAACTCATCAGGGATTACACTTCCCTTAATACCTCAAGCATTCGCCTACTCAGCGCTCAATTCTTTAAGATATATGATAAACTTTCAGACTGCCATTTCACTTGCAATCAACTGATAATTCCAGATTCCCACTCTGTTCTTTTCGTTCTCTAAATCCATCCCAACAGTTTAAAATACTATAGGGCCTCAATTTAGTATCATCGACGTTCTATCCTGAAACCAGTTCACTTGACCCAAAAACATTAACTCAAACAACCGAGTTAAAACTTTTCTTGCCCAAACACCTGACTTAAGGTCTATTGTGGTCTATCCCCATGATGCACCACCACATCACATAACCCTTCAGGGTCCAAAGGAAAACACTTGACTCTGTCACCCGCTCGACCCTCCCGGTACGACGTACCCTAGGAGGTGGAATGATATCCATTCAGAATTCTCAATTATAAACCAAATCAAATGGGATCCTTCATCCATCCCTGGTATCCTAACTTGTACCACCTTAGTAGGGTCCTTCCCTGCTTCAACCAAAGCCGACACTTCGGATTCCATAGCTCAGTGACACTCACCAGCTAATCATACCTACTAGCGTTACGCCAATCTCAATCGTTGCCTTGTATCCTCCATCACAATCTATGGCGTTATTCCTTGACTGACACATGCCCCTCAGTTAGGAGTCCAGCCTCTAATTACATCTCCCCTCTTTCAATCGAGGATTTCAAACACTGATCATCCGTCTGTTACTTTTCACCGCATCTGGGTCTCAACGTTATCTTTCTTACTAATACCCAATACTCAAGCACCTTATGATACGCGTAACTGTTAACTTAACGCTCCAAGTATATCAACCACGTTCATTCTTTCACCTCCCGCAAGGTTCGATCCATCCTCGCGTCAATTTATTCCTGGGCGTGCCCAAATCGTGGTACACTCCCCCACTTCCATGTCCTTACCATAGATCAGGTCCTTTATGCAATCACTCTTTACTTAACCTTAACATACACAACTTCCAGAATTACCAGATACTAAACAATCTTACCTTGTCTTTTGAATTTCTTTCTGATGTGACACCACTCAGTCCGTCTAACCTCAAGTTTTACTGTTCTCCTCATCTCTGATGTAGTTGTCTACGGAGGTGCTTGTGCAATAGATGACGCGCTTACCAGTCTTGTTATGCCTTCATTTCTTCAGATATTCATCATTAGCTTCTTTGTGGCTTCAGATCAATTCTTCTCTTACCTGTCCTTTCTTCTCGTAGCTCTATTCTGAGTACTCCTGACGACACCCAAACTAACACTCCGTAGAACCTTACCTATGACTCTGCCTTCTGTGTACAACGTCTTCAGCATAATCAGTTGCTCACCATTTCCGTCTGGGAGTAATCCACATGCACTGCTCGTGAGCTTGAAGGGACTTGCCCATACCGTTCACACATTCTCTGCCTAAAGAACTTACCTGTGCTGCTGTAGCTTGAACCATTCCAGAATCTTTGTTACCAACTCCTCACACCCTACCCGGTGCAAACTAGACAATTTCCCGAAATGTCTCTATCCTTGGTTTCCAACTGGTAATAACCAGGTCATAGATAAACTCTTGGAGACATCGTCCTATCTTGTATCCAACATTGTACTTTTCGTTCTAACCCGACGATGCTAACAATCCCCGCAGTATAACACACTGGCTACACCAGGGTCAAATTCCTTCGATTGTTTCAATAGACTTTCTGTCGGCCAAAACCGTCTTCTACAACATTCCTTATACCAATCCTATCCGTAGTCTGACCTTGAAGTACCCCCTAAATCTTTCTTTGCATACCTACATAACCTTCCCACTAGTCAGCTCTGTCTCCTTTACGTACTCCAGATGATATCCTCAACAATCCATCTGCCAGAGTTTCTAATTCCTTCTCAATAAGTATTACTGTCCTCAGCCTTCTGAATAGCACCTTTGAGGCAACCTCTCTATGTCCACCTCCCCCTCGGAACATTCTCATCACCGAGTCCTTCCAGTTCGTTACATGCCCAAAGCATAAGCCAGTCAGTTAAATACTCATCCTTGAGGACTCAGCCTCGAACTTTGAATGCATCGATGCATCCTAGTTCTCCATTCCCGCACCATGGGAAACCCATCCTAACATATCGAGTCATCCTATGTAGAAGTCATGCCTTCATCTGACCTCCTCTCAGGTGGCATCCTCTCACTCATGCATACCAATAACCTCCCTGGTTCCTATCGCCATCTTGATAACTAGCTTCTCACTCGGGCTTCTTTCCAAACTCAAATTAGGTGCCCAAGCACTGTCTGGGGTCCTTTCACCTCAAAAGTGAGAATCCGACCTCGCTGCATTCTATCAACAAAAGTACCATCTTATCAATCAGACCTTTTCCCCCTTTCTGGCAAACCAGAAGTCATAGAACTATCCGGGGTTCCTTTAACTCAATTATCACAAATCTATCTTTACTAATTCCATCGAAAGGAAGCACCGCCATATGCGGCTCCAACATTCATGCTCTATACATCAACCATTAGTTCCTCGAACAACACGACCCTCTCCGCCATCCACATACAGACGATAAGTCCTTACATCAGAGCGGCCCAAATGCCCTGGACTATCCCAGTGTTCCATCCTTAGATGGGTCGCCACCATTTCCGGATACATCCGTCAGTATAAATTCCCAAAATGAATTATCCAATTCACCAAACCCATTGATCTACGCTGTTGTTACCCTAACAGTCCAAACCAAACTTATAAGTCTGCCCGTCTCCACGGTTCTAATCATGTCTTTAAAATCTCTTCTAACCATTCATCATCTAGGTTCTTTCCAACCCATTTAGCCCGTACTTCAGCCCGAGTACCATTTCCAGGCATCTCCCTGCCTCAACATTTAACACAACCCTCTAATCAGGGTATCTCATCCTCTTAACCAAGGGTGGAATTAACTCTGCTCGTCTATTGATAAATTCCTTGTCAACTCAAACTCTCCTCAAAACCCGAGGATAACACCCTTTTAAGCCTTTCACATAATACCCTTATCTGTCCATTCCTCACAGTAAACCAACACTGGTAACCCTTACTGTTAAAGCATCGAAATCAGCTATTTCCCCAGAGAAATCCGCTGTTCTGCTATCCCATCTCAACTAACAAACTCCACAGCTAACTCACACACTAGCGACCCTTGCTGCTGCTCTCAGGGATAACTAGAGATCTCAACACCAACCTATATCTAGAATCCCCCTTTTAACACAATATCAGGTCCCCAAACCCTTCTAGGAACCAACAACTCGAGTTCATCCGTCAAAACCGACCAAACTCTTGAACTCAGAGGTTCATACCCTGAACCAACTCACAACTAAATCCAAATATCCATAGGTATAATGCACACACAAGCATATACTAGGTCAAATCCACAATGTCATACATTTAGCTACCAGATTCTATCATCACTAAGTATATCCAGGTCTCAACATGCTTCATACAAGCAAATAAACGTATATTACATACGAGTTCAAATTAAACAATTAACTACATAAACTCAATATGTAAACCATTATGCCAATATTCATCCATATGCATAATAGTATTATTCAGCATGCATCAATCTCAACATGCAATAATCAAGGGCCTAGCCCAACCGTAACTCCTGCATATGTTAACTCAGTACTCATGCTCCATATAAGTAAGCAGGCAAACAGGGCATTCAAACATATATTCAGACATGTTAATCAATCATACCAACCAACCCTGAGTCGAGCTTGTCACTGACAGCGAGCGTACATGTTCGGTCAATCTCCAGAACCAATAAACCTTGGCTCGCTCTGATACCAAGTTGTAACGCCCTACTTCCTTAGAGCCGTTACTAAGTGAGTTTTAAGACAAAACAGTGTGCAATGAACTCGCTAACCGAGGTTTTGAAACAAAAGTGTGACTAATTAAAAGTTAAGGCTGTAATCTTTGAAAATGCGTCGTTTCATTAAAACTTCTATTATTAAACATTTGGGATCCCAAAATAAGGTTTGAAAACTAATTACATCTTGAAATAAGGTTACAGTTGAGAAATCATAAAATCATAGATTATTACAGCCATTTTCGAATAAACCCCCAACCAAAGCAGTCGGGTAGGCCAAACATGTACGTGTCGCTTCACGCTCTCCGTACTCATGGTTAGTTGACTCAGTCCTTGCTTCTACCTGCCACACGGAGCACCCGTGAGCCGAAGCCCAGCAAGAAAACCCAAATAATACATAACATATGCAATTCATATAGCTGGCATAATTCACTGATAAATAGGAAAACCATCATAATAAACAAGCACGGCCATGCCGTCCCAGAGGCCTTACCAAAGCCTGGGGTTTCGGTTCTCACCGCGAGGATAACTCATGTATCCCTTGGGTCCCACCCTGAATATAAGCATCCCATGTGCTGTGTGTTACTTTCGGCCCAACGGCCGTACCCAGCATACGCCGCACTCGGCCCTTGCCGTTCATTTCATTATAATGACACATATAGTACATTCGAATAATCATTCACACACATCATGATTCATTTAAGGTTAAACATATGCACATAATACAATCTTGGGCCATGCCCTGCAATCACATAGTGGGGGCCATGCCCTATTCTCGGGTGTCACGGTTTTCTTACCTGTATTCCGAGCCTCCTGATGCACTAAAGCCGCGAGCACGGTCCTCTAGCACGAGCCTCCCCAATATCCTAGTCACAACATACACAAGAAACATCCTTTAATACTGATCAATCCAAAACCACTTCCCGGGACCAATCCCGCACTCTTAGGACTCCCAAATTCCTAAAACAAATCATCGGAAACATCCCCCAAACCCCCAGAACAAATGCCCAAAAATGCAAAATTTCCCATCCTGAAAAAGGCGTAGCGCCGCGGCGCTACCCGCAAGGGCCGCGGCGCCCAGCGAAGTCAGAGAGCTCCTTGGCTGCAAACAGCCTCGCACCGCGGCGCCCAAGAACAGGACCGCGGCGCTCCTTCGCGAACCTAGAAAAACTGGGTTTTTCCTCTGCATTTCATCATCCAAAACACTCCCAAACTCACACCTAAGCCCCAAAATCAATTTCAAACTTCAAATAGACCATACATCAACCCATAAACATCATAACCCAACTCAATAACACAATCATACTCAAAATCCACCCATTTGATCTCAACTTAAGAAATCTAAACCCAAAACCTTGAAAAGCTTAACTCAAGCATTAAATTCCTCAAATCAACACAGAAAACAAACTTAAGTGAGTATAAAATCCATACCTCAAGTGAAGAATCCTCCCAACAAGCTTCCTTGATCTCCTCCTAAGCTCCCAATTCAGCCCTTCTACCCTTCTTCTTCTTCTTTTTACTTGCCCTAGCTCTTCTTTCTCCTCCTCTTTCTTCTCTTCAATTTTCTATCAAAGCATCAAGTGACCCCAAATGCCCAAACCGTGTACCCCTAAAACCCAGCTGAAAATTGTATATTACCCTTGCCAAATGACCATGCTACCCCTCCAAATAATCCTTTCCCAACTAAGTCCTCAAGGGCACTCTAGTCCTTTCACTAATATTTCAATTCTACCATTTTCCAACTAAACTTGTTACTCACAGCAGTAACTAATGGTTACCCAGGTTACTCAATCACCAATAACCATTACCCGCTAAATCTCAACTTAACCATAAAATTCCCGAGGTACTCCTAGGCTCCTCCCGAGCCGGCTATAGAATTCCCGTTGTGACTCTTAAGTTAAACTAGCTCTCTAGGACCGTCTCGGCACGTGCATCACAATAATAACACCACACTCACGTGGTACAAATCACAGAATACAATTATCACATATCAATACAGTTATGCCCAACATGGCCAAAATTACAATTACGCCCTTCAAACACGATCCGGGCCTACATGCATACTAATATACATAGTCATGCATCTCAGATAAACAAATAGCCAAATAACATGCTTTAAATCATAACCATATATTTAACTCATAAAATCACACATAAATCCCAACCTGCCCTCCTGGCACACTAATCAAGGCCCTTAAGCCTTATTAGCGATTTTGGGTCGTTACACTCAGGGAGGAGGTCTATATGGAACAACTGAAGGGTTTTGTTCTTCAAGGAAATGAACATAAAGTGTGTAGACTTGTCAAATAATTATATGGTTTGAAACAAGCTCAAAAACAATGTCATGAGAAGTTTGATAAAGTCATTGTTTAAAATGGATTTAGACACAACAATGCAAAAAAGTGCTTATACTCTAAGACTTGTGGTGACTATGTCATATTAGTGTGTCTATATGTAGATGATAGTCTGATTTTGAGTAATGACATAAGAGGAATAATAGAAACGAAGAGGTTTTTATCTTCTAATTTTAAAATGAAAGACCCTGGAGAGATGGATACCATTCTAGGTATCAAAGTTAGAAGGAATAGTGGGAGTTTTGTATTGAGGCAAACCCATTATGTCGATAAAGTGCTTGACAAATTTAGTCATCTCGAAATCAAAGAGGCAAATACACCATTCGATTCAAACATGAAGTTTGAAAAGAATGAGGGAAGAGCGGTGGCTCAATTAGAATATGCAAGTGCAATAGGAAGCCTAATGTACGCCTCTCATTCCACAAGAGCAGATACTCCATATGCAGTTAGTGAACTTAGTAGGTTTCCTAGAAATCCAAGTATCAAGCATTTGAAGGATATTGAGAGAATTCTTGGTTACCTTAAGAGTACCAAAGAATATAGCCTTCACTATACAAACTTTCCAAGGATACTTGAAGGATATTCTGATACTAGTTCGATATCGGGAGTTAGAGATAATATCTCCACCACCGGTTGGGTGTTTACTCTTGGAGGAGGTGCGATCTTGTATCGTCCCGAAATTGCTAATAAGGCTTAGTGCCTTGATTAGTGTACCAGGAGGGCATAATTGGATTCTTATGTGTAATTATGATATTTTGTGATTATATATGTTATTTTATGAATTATATGAGTAATATTATGATATGACTGTTGATGCATGTATATGTGTATTAAATATGCTCGTGGGCCCATTTATAATAGAAATGACATTTTCGTAATTTTGACCTGCTGAGGGTATATCTGTAATTTTATATGCTATGTGATTGAGACCACATTATTATGTTGATATATTTGTGATACTTGGCACGAGACGATCTTAGTGAGCAATTTAGAGGAATAGTCACAACGAAGATAAATACCCAACTCGGGCTGAGCGTAGGGGTATTTTGGTAATTTGGTAAATTATCGAGGTTTATTAGTAAATGGAAATTTATTTGGTGAGTATTTGGGTTTAGTGGATTTAATTGGGAATTTGTGGTGAAATTTGAGATTAGCAGGAATTTTGGTAAATGACTAAAGTGCCCTTGTGTTTGGTTTTGGGACTGAATTTGCTTAGGGGCAAAAATGTTTTTTTGGCTTTGGGACTAAGTCAAGATGGGGTTTTGGGACTAAGTTTGCTTAGGGGATTTTTTTTTTTTTTTTTGTCTTTGGGACTAAGTAAAGATGAGGTTTTGGGCTGAACACTTTAGCAAATTCACATTTATCCCATCTCACTCTCACTTTTGGTCACTCTAAAGAACACACTTAAGGAAATTCTTGAAGGTCTTTTGAAGTTAGTGGAATTTCTTGAGAGAAGGTGAGATTCACTGATGTTAGGAGCTGCTAAGTGAGCATCCAAAAAGTTAAGATCACAAAATTCTGCAATCGAGGTGTACCACAAAGCTCAGGGAAGGATCATGCTCAGGGTCATACTAGTTCTTCTGGACAGGACCTGAGGTAAGAAAACTGCACCTGGGTTTAGTGTAGGAGTTGAGCCCCGAGATTTGCACCTGGTTATAACCATGCTATAAAATATCTGTTTAAACGTGAATGACTTTGTTATGTCTAAATTGCATATTTGTCTGTGTCTGATTTAAAAGCTCGGCTTATAAGCCATGGTCGACATTAGCGTGCGGAACGCAGGCTGTTATAGTTGGGCCACTTTGGAAGTGTGATATGCACTTGTCTGGCTCTAAAGCTGCTTGAAAGAATGAAGTGTGATATGCACTCAGGTGACTCTATGGTCACATAAATGAATAAAATACCTGCATGAGTATGGTTATTACTGCTAAGCATGCCATTTATGATCTATTGATTATTTGCTTTTGTTTATTTTAGTTTTCCTGCTGATCCTTGGCTCACAGGTGCTACGTGGTGCAGGTAAGGGCAAGGAGAAGCTGAACCACCCATTAGTTGGAGAGCTTCGGGGACGGTGTGTACATATGCATCCTACTCGACCGAAACAGTCAGGATTGCTTTTGAGGAACTAGCATTGAACCCTGTTTTGCCGCCTAGGCCAACCACTTTTGTATTTATTTTGTACAATCAATTAAATTTTAAACTATTTTTGGGATCCCATGTATAGACTTAAACTTTTAATGAAAACTATTAGTTCTTTGATCAAAATTTTAAATACCTATTCAATCAGTTAATGTTAGTTACACGTTTTAGTCCAAATGACTCGCTTAACGAGTTAATCACTATTTAAAACACACAGTGTAACAGTATTGGATTAGTAGGGCGTTGCAGGTCTCATGGGGCTCTAAGAAGCAAACTTGTATATCACACTCAACCATGGAAGCAGAATTTATAGCTCTAGCGGAAACCGCCAATGAGGTCGAGTGGCTTAGGGATCTCATGTTGGATATCCCTTTCACCGTGGACATGGTATCAATAATTTCAATACATTGTGATAGCCAATCCACACTTGCTAGAGCATATAATAGTGTTTATAATGGAAAGTCTAGACATATTAATCTAAGATGTGAATATGTGAGACAATTGATTCAAGATGGAATCATATTGATCTCATATGTTAAGATAAGTGAGAACTTAGTGGATCCATTTACAAAACTTCTTGTGAAGAGGTTAGTAAGTTCCACTTCAAAAGGGATGAGACTGAAACTCCTAGAATAAAAGATTCACCAATTATGGCAACCCAACTCCAAACTTGTGAACATCAAGGGAAAAAGTTCATTGGGTAAGAACAAGTCATTGATAATTGAATGGTTTGAACACTAAAACTTTTGTGAGTTCCATATAAGATGGTTAGTGTTGGTTTCTATCGAGTAAGGGTTAAGCCTAGGGCTTTTAATGAGGTTCAGTTGAGGGCAACAAGCATCTATAAAGGTAGCAAAGATGTTGTAAGAACTTCACCTATGTGAACTTAGAGGTGGTGCCGCCTCTCATGAGAGTTGGAGTTTCTCCCCGGAAAGTTCATGAAGGGTTGAGAAAATGGCTATATGAGTGCTAAGCGAGAAAGTGGGAAAATAAAAGATCTAGTGGAGGTGTGTAAGGTATTACCTATTTTATCATTAGGAATACTTCGTTCAAGCTTTTAAGCTACCAATGATTTCGATAAGACTTATTTTCACTAAGGTACAATTCAAGTCGAATGATACTTTACTTTAGTCACCAAATCTATTTTGAGCTAGAGGTTAAGGCTTGTATTTAACCAAGTGGGGGAATGTTATGATTTGTTAAATACAAAGGATAAGTGTTGTTATACAAGCTAGGTATAAAACACTTAGTGAATTTCACATAGTGAAGATGTGAAATTTGAGTTTCAATTGTAGGCACTTAAAACTGTGTTTTGGGTCCAAAGTGATACATGGAGGTATCTAAGGATCCCCAAAAAGTTTGGTAGCATTTGGAGAAATTTTAGGCCCGTTGAATGGGTCACAAGTTAAAGGAGGAGGCGATGCATCGCCTCTTAGGAGGTGTTGCATCACCTAGATGTAAAGGGACTCAAAAGTCCCAGCAAGTGATGTATCGCCTGCTAGTAGGCGACACATCGCCTTGCCTGACATGTCCGTACGAACACGTGTTTTATGCTCCAAATAACGAGATCTTTAGCTCTAATCCTATTGGTTAGACCTAATGACGGTGCCTACACTATAAAAGGGTGCTCATAGTGTTTTGGAAGACTTGATCACTCTCTCAAATCTCTCTCTAATGTCTCTCTCTCTCTCTCTCTTTCTAGCTTTCAAGAATCTCAAGTTTTCTCTAAGAAACTCATAAAGAAAGTGCTTCACTTTGTGAGTTTAAGGCTTATTCAATCTCAATTCTTATTTACTCTTAGAAAAAGCCTCAAGCATCAATGGTGGGCTATGAAATAGAGAATTCGGACAATGATATAAATCATGTATGAGCCTTTGTTGTATTTTTGCATTAAAGAAAAAGAAGTTCAAAGTGGTGGATTCAAAAAGGGTTTTGAAGCTTCATCAAAGTTGAAGAAGTGTGTTCCAATACTAGGGTTCGCATCATCTATCTCAATGTTTCTTTGGTCTCTGTTAAGCATAATTTTGTGTAGATTCATATTATTGTGGTGGTGTAATCTCACTCTCCCCCATCATATAAGAGTACTAAAAAAAAATGGTGGCATTAGGAAGTATTTTGGGCCGATGTACGAGGTCAAAAGTCAGTGCAGTAGGCATTACATCGCCTGTTGAGAGGCATTATGTGGTGTGCGCCCCTTTGGCACACCCACAGGGCCCATTTTGTAAGTAAGCATGCCTTGTTGCTTGGTCATTAGTCAAGTCTTGCACCAAGAAACCTCATGGGGTAGGGTAGTGGCAGTATTGTAACTATGCATATGTCTCCCAGAAAAAACTCATATATGTTCTTGGGAAGACATTTTATCCTTAGAATGCTTCTTAAAGGGAGGTGACTGTGTGACTTAGGGAAGCACCATGGCCACCATCAGATATGGGCTTAAGCTGTGTACTCCCTTGCCCATCAAGGCTTAATAAAATGATGTTTATCCATTGTAACACCCTGGATAACAAAGACTGTTACATTGTGTGTTTAAAATAGTGCAAGACTTGCTAACCAAGTCATTTGAATAAGAATGTGATCCTAAGTCATAAACAAGTTAGGGTTAAAAGATTTTGGTCATAAGCAGATAATTTTTCACTAAAATAAATGTTTAGAACATGGGATCCAAAAAACAGAGTTTAAAGGACAATTTACAAATTTACAAAAGGTCATATGCAATCCAAAAGCCACTCTAATGGAAAAATATGAATTTTAGGTTTTCTGTCCTTGTACAAATCCCTCAGCCGTGGCGGACGAGCAACTGACAATGCACACCCCGCCCCAGAGCTCTCCAACTCATGGTTGATACATCTTACCCTTGCCTTTACTTGCACCACGTAGCACCTGTGAGCCAAGGCCTAGCAAGAAAAAATTACGAGAAAGCATAATCAATTATGATAATCAAATAATTCACAAGGCAGTTAACCAGGCATATAGCAAGCCATAGTAGACACATAATCAGTGATGATAGTCAATGAATCACCAAGCATTCATCTAGATATTCAACAAGCTATAAGCATCAGATTAACAACAAAAAACATGTTTATATTCAATAGTTTATCATAATCATCATATAATAATTAGGGTCGACGCCTTTAGGCCGCACCCTCTGTTTAATCCACTAGCTCCGGCTCGCTTAGGCCGAGTCCAGTGTTTATCTAGCTGACCACAGCTCTCAGTGGCCGAGTCGTGTCCTGTGTGCAAATTATCAGCCTTGACACTCTTAGGCTGCTTATTTCATGCCCACATGGAATATTATAATCATACAACATTTGAATTCAAACATAGGAAATCTCAGCCCCAACATATCCATGCAAGGGTGCAGTTTTCTTACCATTATTTTCAATTGAAGATAATGCAATGGTTCCAAGCATGTTCCTCAGCCTCGAGCCTTGGTGATAAACTTAGTCACAGTGTCCAATGAGTAATTATTAACTTTAAATCCAAATAAATACTTAGGAGACAGAAACTAGCCTCCGAGACCTCAATTTCTACTAAACCAGTAATAGGAGTGGTCTTGGGCGTCTAGGTTTGAACCCCCGAGTCTTACCAATTCTAGAAATAATTCTAAGGCTAAAAGCCCCAGGAGGGTCGCGACTTGCCCCAAGTTAGAGAGCAAAGACCCAAGCCAAAGGGGGAGGCGGGCTGTGATTTGGCCTAGTGGGTCACGGCGCGCCCCCAAGTCAGAGGCCATGCCCAGGCCAAAATGGCCACACGCACCGTGGCGCCCTAGGCTGGGCCGCAGTGAACCCCCTTCGAACCCAGAAAATTTGGGTTTTCTCTCCTTCCCAGCCAAGAATTACAAAGCTTTAACCCATAATTTTTACTAAACAAACCTCATCAACCTCAATCAAACTAACTACGAATTCAAGACTAAATCACCCATAATTCCAACTAAATCAAAGCAGAAAATTAAAGATGAAGTTCTATAGTCTTACCTCAATTCACAACTCAATTCTCCAATATCCTAGCTGAATTCCCTAGGTTATGGCTTCAATTCTTTAAGGCCTTCCTCTCAAAGTTTCTCTAAATTTTCCTCAGCTTGAACCAACACAAAACCAACTTAAATTCCCAGTTGATCCAACACAAAACCTCTCAAAGCCTCACTCTCAACACAAAACCTCCAATTCCTTCAAAGAACCCAGCTTAAAGCCTAACTTTTTCCCTTTCTTGTTTTCCCTTAGCTTTAAGCAAATTAAGAGTAAGTGAGAGAGAGAGGGATGCATGGGAGAGAAAGTATGAAGTTTCTGCCACCTTCCCAATTAATTCATAAGTATAAATAGCCTATTAAAAGACCATTATGGTCATCCATATAATCCTAAATCCTTTCATTATTCTAAGGGTAAAGTGGTTATTCTCCCTGGTTCCCGCTAATTCCTCAAATGTTCCCAATATTTACCAATTAATCTCGACATCCAATTAATTACCAATTATTTATCAAATGTCTAATAATCCCCGATATATTCTCTAAATTTCCAAAAACACCCCCAGGCTCCCCCGAGCTGGGTATTAATCCCTGCCGTGACTATTTCGCCAAATCGCTCACTAGGACCGGCTCGAGCCATATACTACAAATATATCCACATAATAATGTGGTCTCAACAATTTATCACATATAATCACATTTATGCCCTCAATGGGCCAAAATTTCAAATATGCCCTTATAAGCTAAACAGGGCCCACATGCATATTTAATACTCATAAACATGCATTTCACGTATCCATATAATCATATAATCATGCATGCCACAAAATCACACATTTAATCATTTAATCATTTAATCATACATAAAATAATTATGCCCTCCTGGCACGCTAATCAAGGCCCTTAAGCCTTATTAGTGATATTGGGTCGTTACATCCATATTTACCCATGTATGCTTCATTATTGTCTATGTGTTACTTGTTCGATGCCTTTGCCGGGCCATCGTGTTCCACTTGCCTTGTTGTATGCTTTTGTGCAGTGTGGACGTATCTATGGAATGACTTGCTTTGTGCTTGCTCATATTTTTTTATTACCTGTTGCATGTGCGAGACGTGTTTGTGGCTAACCAAAGAGTTTGTTTGCCCACAGGTATGAGTTGTAGGCTGACTTGTTAGCTTGGAGTGCCAGCAAGTGCCACACGTTCCATCTACTTGGAGATCCCAAATAGTTTGCACGTGACAATTGGTATCAGAGACATGTTATAGAAATCTTGGTGGAATGCACAAAATGGTGAGCAATACTCAGAGGATTGAAGTGCTTGAGAAGCGCATGGGGGAACTAGATGGTCTGGATGAGAGGGTTAAGGATCTATCCTCCGTTGGTCGTAATTCTAGATCGTCAGAAACAAGCAATCGCCTAGCCGTGCTAGAGAAGGAGAATGCCTTCTACTATCCTGACTAGTTGTGTTGGAGCAGAGAGACACTCCCATGAGTACATCCGATATCCCTCGATGGGAGGAGCATATTGCGGCAGTGGAGCGCATGTTGAAGGAGAAACAAGAAGCCATGAATGACATCATGGAGGACTGTAGGGAGCTAGTTGGTGCGCTCAAAGATGAGATAACTGAGCTATCTGCAAAAGTGAACCTAATCGTGCAAGAGGTTGGGAATGCACCTTTGCTGGATCCAAAAGGTATGGAGTATGGTTGAGTTAAACCGCCTAAGCCGAGGCCCTACAATGGAGCTAGGGATGCGAAGGATTTAGAAAATTTCCTCTTTGACATGGAGCACTACTTTAGAGCAGTGTGGGATGGATCTCAAGAAGGAAAGGTTGCCATGGCCAATATGTACTTGTCTGGGGATGCCAAGGACTGGTGGAGGACAAAGTATGATGACATTGAGAACAGTAGATGCATAGATATGTAATGGGAAGAATTGAAGACACAATTTATGCTAGAGAATGTTGCCTACATGGCTCGATGCTAGTTTAGAGAGCTTAAACAAGTTGGAACAGTTTGAGAATATATGAAGAAGTTTTTGGGACTGATGCTCGATATCAAAGACATGTTTGAAGTTGATAGGCTCTTCTCTTTCCTTGAAGGACTAAAGCCCCGGGCAAAGCAAGAACTTCAGAGGTAGCGAGTGATTGACCCAGCCATTGCTCAAGTTGCTACCAAACGCTTGACAAATTACACACCGGAGAGCACCCAGTCGAAGAAGAATATCCCTCCAACCAAATTAGGTAGTGCTGGGAGTAAGAAGCCAGGGAAGTCGTAGCCAGTGGGGGAGAGAAGAGGACAACAGAGTCCAGTTCTTCAAACAGGACATACACCATCGCAGGAAAGAAACCACTATCATGTTAGCTTTGCAAGGGGCCACATAAATCTGGAGTTTTCCCTTATAAGTCCAAACTGAGTGTCATCATTGGCCAAGAGAAGTAGGGTGAAGAAGAGGAGGACGAAGAGTACGCGCACATGGTCATTGTCCGTTTGTTGAATGTTTCCAAGAAACATGGCGAAAAAGGGAAGAAGGCCCTAGGGAAGGGATTGATGTATATGGATGCCACCATCAATGACAAATTGGCCTCGAGTAAATAATCTAACTAGACTCAAACCAAACAAACCAAGTTGACATAACTAACCAATTCAAACACTCAAGATTGTTATGCATTTATAATTCTCAGGAAAAACAATCATGCTATTTAAAACATTAATCTAGATTTTCAGTCTCAATTATTCACCATTTCACCGCATTCTATCAACACCAAAGCTCATTTACTCATAACTCGCAAATAAAATAATTGAACCACTTTATGCACATCAAATTCTCACCAACTAACCACAAACTCAAATAGTCCATATGCCTGCATTACTTACTATTCTCCATTAATATAAACAAATGCACAAATAAGAATCAATAGGACTTTATAAGGATTGTAATAGAAGGCTTAGGTATAGGTAGATAAAGAGACAATTTTAGGCTTAATCATACCACAAGCATTCCACTAAACAAACTTTCCCAACAATTTCACACCACTCATCCCATGTTACCCCTTTTTCTATGCAATGATTGAGAATATATATATATATATTATTTATTATTTTTTTAGATTAAACTCCCCCAAACTTCGATTTTTCAATAAATAATCATTTGGGAGCATAATCACTTTTCACTTTCTTTTTTTTTTCCTTTTCTTTTCTTTCTCAATCAAAAGAATTTTTCTGAATAACACATAATACAAACATCCCATTACACATTCACTCCCCTCATATAATAATTTTCATGCTCATGGTATGGGTATAAAGAAAATGGTATTTCATTTTATAGTTAGACTCGAAAGAGTGTGTTAATCAAGAAAATGGTTATAAGGCTCAAAAGGGTTAACTAAGGATAAAATTTAATAGGGTTAGCTTGAAAGGCACAACCAGTCCAAAAATTGCCTATATCATTTTCCTAAATGTGCACTGTTTCAAATTTCATCTCAAATAGTAAGCAAGCAGGTTCTAGAATTTTTCAAACTTTTCAATCCACAATCCAAATTTGACATGCATAAAATAACTCAAGTATAACATTTGCAATGTATGAGCAATAGATCTCTAATGTCAACAAATCACAGTGAAAAACAAAGTAATCTAACCAAGCACACAGATTATTTTTAGAAACACATCAATTTTTCCTTTGGATTATACTACAAAACAGTCAATCATATTTAAATGACAATTATTATCAATTTAATTTATACTCTAAAACATGACTCAAAACGAACAACCAATAAAAAAAAAACGCATCAAAGGAACCCAGAAATAAATCTCTCCCCCAAACTTAAAACTGAACATTGTCCCCAATGTATAAATAAAAGAAAAGGAAAAGAAAACTTCCCTGTAATCCAATGCGTTGCTCCATTGTAGTGACATTCATTGCTATCCTCCTTAGGTTGCAAATATAAAATTATTCGTCGAGGCATCAATAAGTGGTTGATGCCCATAATAAGCGTCATACAAGACAACTTGAAGGTTGTCATTGTGAATGCCCTCAAGCTTGGCTAGATTTCGAATTGATGAGCTCCAATGTTCAACTTGACGTTCTTTGGAAATATAAGCATGATGGAGGTGGAGATGGTGGTGGCCTATAAGGATCGTCATATGTGTACTTTTCCATTATCATTAGCTCACTATATTGAGGATCGAGTACTTGTTGCATGGAGTGTGATGGTGGATGTAGCCTTTCTTTACTACTTTGCTCAAACAATATATCCACATCATGGGTAGAGACAGCATTCGAGACTACTATTTTCTCTCCCTTTTCTTCCTTACTTTGGATTGAAAAGGACTCCATTTGATGTTCAAATTCTTCCATTGGTAGCTCCATCTCCTCACCATTCCCCAAATTGACCTCCTCACTTTGTTCTTTCCCTCTTGAATTTTCAAAATTCCTCAATGATGAATCTTGGCTTTGAATTAAGGCTTCATTTTTATCCATATACTCCATCATCAATACCTCCAATGAACATGATTGAGCCGCTTGGTGAGGTTTCCCTTCTATAATTACTTCTTGAAAATCATCCAAATTTTCCTCATTTGGTCCTCGAGTGAAAGTGTTAAAAGCTGGCTCCATATTGTTATAATTGCTCTCCCATCCTTTGTTGGTCACTGAACAATTCCAATACAACCATTCATTGTATTCTGCCATGTCTTCCAACATCTAATAGGCTTCATCCACGCATAATTGGTAAAAATTGGTGGTACCATCTCCTCTTTCCACCCATTTTCTCGCTTCGACATTCAACCCATTGAGGAAGACCTCTAATTGACACTCTTTGGACAAACCATGGTGTGGGAACCTCATTAGCAAAGCTTTGTATCTCCACCATGCCCTGTATAAAGGCTCCAAGTCGTGTTGAAAAAAATTCATGAGGACTTGCATATGAAACATCTCAAGTTCCTCGCAAGACAAACAACAAACATAGAAAAAAAAAACATAAAAGAAAAAAAGGAAAAAAAATAAAAATAAAATATACAAACAAAATTAGAATCAAGAATCAATTATATTTGATATTGATTAAATAGTCCCCGGCAACGGCGCTAAAAGCTTGTTGCAAAATTTTAAAGCTACGCAAGTATACGTAGTCGTGTCAAGTAATAAATTCCGTAAGAACGGATATCGTCCCACAGAGACTATCTCCCAAGTACCACTAATTGATTTTTGAATTCTATTTGGTTAATCAAAATTTAAATGAACAATTAACTATGAACCAAAATTAAAGAATTAGAACCACAGCAATAAATTACCACTTAAAAATCAATAATAAAAACAACCTAGGAATTAATTTCATCAACTGTTCATTCTATTAATTTCAATAATCAATTCAAAATCTCTTCTTTCTATTCTAATAGCAGGTTAATTTATTCGATTCCTATTCTTTTTCAAGACATAAGATCTCAATCTATATGTAAGTTTTCTACATTTCTGTGATAAACTTAAACATATAAAAGGCATTAAACATGAAAACCTAATTGCTACACAAGTCATATAGGTAATTTCGTCCAATATGCACCCTATGTCTATATAATGATAGCATATTCAATTCTCATCTTTCGAATTTTGAATTGAAAACATTAGATCAAGCAAATAGTGATCAATTATTTACTAGCATTAAACACACATCATATAGATTAGATAGAAAAGAAAATCAATAGAAAATCATAAAAAAATTAAATAGAAATCTCAGTGACTACATTATTTCCTAGATATAAGAAATTAGTTCATAAATGCCATGATGAAAATAAACTGCGAATAAATGTTCATAAAATTAACCTAAGAATTCAGATGAAAAACAAAAACAAAGAAAATAATTATAGCAGCCTCTTTTTATCTAGGGTTTATAAAACTTCCAGTCCTCTAAAAATCGCGGAATAATGTTCCTTAAATATCCATCCAATGTTCCCAAGTGAATAGACCAAATTACCCTTCAAAAAGTCGTTTAAAATCTGAAAAGCGCGTAACCAGCACTGTAGTGCTACATCTGGAGCGCTCTAGCGCTATTAACAGTGCCAAAATCCCTCAAAATTTGGTGCACTAGCGCTGTAGTGCTCTTATTATGGCGCTGTAGCGCTAAAGTCAGAATAGAACGAAACTCGTTTCGAACAGTCTGCAATGTCAGCTCATCGTATTTTGATCATAACTCCTTCGATATAACTCCGAATTGAATGATTCAAAAAGATATGGAAAGCTAAGAGAAATATCTATAACTTATATTTCTAAACGTATTTCCATAAAGTGAATAAATCATGGTAAAAATGCGGCTTAAAGTCTCATACTTGCGTTATAAAGCATAAACAACGTGTGTTGAGCATCTTCAATGTAGTATTTTATAGACATAATGTTTTGAAACTCCACAATAAACACGAAATCCATCTTATTTATAATATTTAACATGTATTCTCTCATTTCACTCCATATTATGTAATTGACCATTAAAACTTGAAACAAGAAGAAAACAAGCATAAATCTGCACTAAACAATCCTAAATAACAAAAACCGAACCTAAAACGATCTCTAAAACAAACCTAAAATGACCCTAACAGAAAGGATTGATGTATATGGATGCCACCATCAATGACAAATCGGCCAAGAGTCTGATGATCGATACAGGTGCCACACACAATTTCATCTTGGAGCTCGAAGCCAAACGATTGAGACTATAGCTGGAGAAAGATGCAGGTCGCCTGAAAGCAGTCAACTCAAAGGCCTTGGCAACAACAGGAGTGACTAAGGGCATGAACATTATGATCCACACATGGAAGGGGTAGACCAATTTAGTGGTGGTCCATATGGACGATTTTGATGTAGTTTTGGGAATGAAATTCCTAACTGAGAAAAGACCCATTCTCATTCCAGATACTAGGAGCTCGCTTATAATGGGGGAGATACCGTCGATGGTGCCTGCAAAGGTGACACCATCCCCTGCTGTGAAGCTTCTATCAACCTTACAATTTAAGAAGGATGTGAAGAGGCAGGAACCCACTTATGTAGCGGTACCCGCTGTGTTCGATGAGACAATGGAGGAGATTGTTCCACCTAAAATTAAAAAGGTCTTGAAGATGTACGGGGACGTGATGCCTGATAAAATCCCCAAAGCCTTGCCACCAAAATGGGGGATTAATCACCAGATAGAGTTGGTGCCAGGAGCGAAACCTTCAACTAAAGCGCCTTACAGAATGCCACCCTTCGAGCTAGAAGAGTTGAGGAAGCAATTGAAGGAGGCATTGGAGGCAGGCTTCATTAAACCCTGGAAGGCGCCATTTGGTGCACTTGTGCTATTCCAGAAGAAACACGATTGGAGCTTGAGACTGTGCATTGATTACAGGGCTCTAAACAAAGAGACCATTCACAACACCTACGCCATCCCTCTGATCGCTGACTTGTTCGACCAGCTAAATGGAGCAAAATACTTCATGAGATCAGGCTATTATCAGGTGAGGATCGCAGATGGGGATGAGTCAAAGAAAACCTGCATTACTCTGTATATAGAGCATTCGAGTTTTGAGTTATGCTATTTGGGTTGACGAATGCACCAGCCACTTTTTGTACACTGATGAACCAAGTATTCAACGAGTATCTCGACAAATATGTGGTAGTGTACTTAGATTATATCATGGTTTACAATGGAGAACACTTGGCTCAAGTGTTTCAGAAGTTGAGAGAGAATCATATATATGTGATGCAGGAGAAATTCTCCTTTGCATAGGAGAGCATCAAGTTCCTAGGCCACATTTTGGAACATGGCCGAATTCGTATGGACCTGGAGAAGGTGAGGGCGATCCAAGAGTGGAAATCCTCCACAAATGTGAAGGAACTATGCTCTTTTCTTGGTCTAGCCAACTACTATAGAAGATTTGTGGACAGCTACTCAAGAAGGGTGACACCCTTGACCAAATTGTTGAAGAAGGGTGTGATTTGGTCGTGGATTGATAAGTGTGCTTGAAAGAAGCCATGATAAAGGATCATGTTCTTGCCCTGCCAGATGTTAACAAGCCATTCAAAATGCATATGGATACGTCAAATTATTCTTTGGGAGGGGTGCTTGTACAAGATGATCACCCGGTAACATATGAGAGCCGCAAGCTTTCTGAAGTTGAGAGATGGTATATTGCCCATGAGAAGAAACTCCTCGCAATTATCCATTTCTTACGGGTGTGGAGACATTATTTGTTGAGGTCAAAGTTTGTGGTGAAGACGCACAATGTAGCAGTTAGTCATTTCCTTACCCAACTGAAGCTGACCCCTAAGCAAGCATGATGGGTAGAGTTCTTGGTGGAATTTGACTTTTGTTTTGAGCACAAGGTAGGAGGTCTAAACCAGACAGCTGATTCCTTGAGTCGCAAAGCAGAGTTGGTGACTCTAAAAATCTTTGCTAGTTTGTTGCCTAGCGTGGTGAATACTCCCATCAAGTATTTCATCAAGGAGAACCTGGAGAAGGACCCAGTTGTCAAAACCATCTTGAAGCTCGTAAATGAAGGCAAGACTTGCCAGTTTTGGGTGGAGAATGATCTTCTGTGGGCCAAAGGGGATTGCTTGTATGTTTCGAAAGCTAGAGATTTGCAGAAGACATTGCTGAGTGAATGTCATGACACTTTGTGGGTGGGTCATCCAGAGTGGCAGAGGATGCATGCCCTTTTGAAACAGGGATACTACTGTCCACAGATGCGAGATGATGTAGTGAAGTACACCAAGAAACCCATAAAGAAAGTATTTGACTTTGTGAGTTTAATGCTTGTTCAATCTCAATTATCATTTTTCTCCTAGAAAAAGCCTGAAACATCAATGGTGGGCTAGAAAATAGAGAATTAGGACAGCAATAGAAATTGTGTATAAGCTTTTGGTTGTATTTTTTCATCAAAGAATAAGAAGTTCAAGGCAGTGGATTCAACAAGGGTTTTGAAGCTTCATCGAAGTTGAAGAAGTGCGTTCCAATACTGGGGTTTGCATCATTTTTCTCAATCTTTCTTTGGACTTAATCAAGTATAATTTTGTGTAGATTCTTATTATTCTGGTAGTGTAATCTCATGCTCCCCAACATATAAGAGGACCGAAAAAGTATGGTGGCATTAGGAAGTGTCTTGGGCCGATGTACGGGGTCAAAATTAAGTGTAGCAGGCATTGCATCGCCTGTTGAGAGGCGTTGCATAGCCTGTCTTACAACTGCCCAGACAGGCGATGCATCGCCTACATAAGGGTGATGTATCGTCTGCCATGTGATAAATAGCGTGGGCCGTCCGTACAGACCCATACTTTAATCTCATTGGATAACTCTAATGATGATTCCTACAATATTTAAGGGGTTCATTTGAGATTTCGATGAATTGATCACTCTCTCCACACACACACACACTCTCTCTCTCTCTGAAATCCTCTCCCACTCTCTAACTCACAAGTATTACTAGTTTTCTCCATGATCTTCATCAAAAAATCTTGACTTGTTTGAAGAACAAGATTTTTTATTTCCAAGACTCATTCCATCATTGTAGTAGCTTCAAGCAAT
Source organism: Humulus lupulus (assembly GCF_963169125.1). Taxonomy (NCBI): domain Eukaryota; kingdom Viridiplantae; phylum Streptophyta; class Magnoliopsida; order Rosales; family Cannabaceae; genus Humulus; species Humulus lupulus. The sequence continues at coordinate 209,387,605 of NC_084795.1, forward strand.
CTCTTATGGGAGGCTGGGAATAGAGTTTTTTGGACAACAATTCTATTGTGCCAAGCCTTCATGTGCATCTCCATTGATTTATTACATTAAATCATAACTTTACGATTCTATGTAACTATGGTTTCTCTCAAGAAAGGTGTTCTCTTTCCTTTATCTTAAAATGTGTTATTCTTCCATTGTTTATGATATGATCTAGAGTTTAATTCCTTTGAATTATCATATTAATTTTGTGATAATAAGCTATACTCCCAACAATAAAAAAACTCTATTTCCAAACCCTAGATTTCTGTTCTAAGATTGTTTATATCGAAGATTATTGTTTCAATTCTCTAACCCAAACACCATAGAAGAAAGTTCATCTATCTCAGCCCTCAAGTTCATGTGTGAAGATTTAGTTAGGCTAGATCATTTTGATTTCTATAACAGTGTTTGATAGCAAGACAAGATCAAGTTCCTTCTCACAAATTTAAAGGTCTGCTAAGTACATCCTACACAAAGATTTGAAGGATTTGGGTGCACCAAATACAATTATTCTCAAGAAGTGATCAAGGAGAGGAAGAAGTGCGAAGACGATGAGCTCAAATGCCGTCGTGGTCACATCCTCATGCTCTCTCGGATTGTCTTTATGAACTCTACACCAACTCAACATTGGCAAAAGAAATTTGGGAAGCCCTTGAGAAGAAATTCAAAGCTGAAGAAGAAGGCACCAAGAAGTTATTCATAACTCAATACATAGAATTTAAATTTTTTGATGCAAAACCCCTACTTTCACAAGTGCATGAATGACAAGTGATTGTGAATAAGTTATATACTCTAAAGATAACCTTGTCAAAGTTCTTTATTGTGGGTGTTGTAGGAAGAGAAACAAGCATCTCTAAATGTAGCAACGATGGCCATGAAATACAAATAGGGCTGGTGCCAAGAGAAAAACGTCATACTAAAGTACATTACAGAATGGCACCCTTCGAGCTAGAAGAGTTAAGGAAGCAACTGAAGGAGTTATTGGAGGCAGACTTCATCAAACCCTTGAAGGCGCCATTTGGTGCATGTGTGCTATTCCAGAAGAAATATGATGGGAGCTTGAGACTGTGCATTGATTATAGGGCTCTAAACAAAGAGACTGTTCACAACACCTACGCCATCCCTTTGATCGCTGATTTTTTTGACCAACTAAATGGAGCGAAATACTTCAAGTAGTTGGACTTGATATCGGGTTATTATCAGGTGAGGATTGCAGATGGGGATGAGCCAATGACAACCTGCATTACTCGGTATAGAGCATTCGAGTTTTGAGTTAAGATATTTGGGTTGACGAATGCACTAGCCACTTTCTGCACAATGATGAAACAAGTATTCCACGAGTATCTAGACAAGTTTGTGGTAGTGTACTTAAAATATATCGTGGTTTACAATAGAGAACACTTGGCTCAAGTGTTTCAGAAGTTGAGAGAGAATCATATATATGTGATGCAGGAGAAATTCTATTTTGCATAGAAGACCATCAAGTTCCTAGGCCACATTTTGGAAGGTGGCCAAATTCGTAATGGACCTAGAGAAGGTGAGGGCGATCCAAGAGTAGAAATCCTCCACAAATGTGAAGGAACTACGCTCTTTTCTTGGTCTAGCCAACTACTATAGACAATTTGTGGACAGCTACTCAAGATGAGTGACACCCTTGACCGAATTGTTGAAGAAAGGTTTGATTTTGTCATGGATTCATAAGTGTGATTGAAAGAAGCCATGATAAAGGATCATATTCTTGCCCTGCGAGATGTTCGCAAGCCCTTAGAAATGCATATGGATACGTTAGATTATTCTTTGGGAGGGGTTCTTGTACAAGAGGATCACCTGGTAGCATATGAGAGCTATAAGCTTTCTGAAGTTGAGAGATGGTATATTTCCCATGAGAAGGAACTCCTCGCAATTATCCATTGCTTGCGGGTGTGGAGACATTATTTGTTGGGGTCGAAGTTTGTGGTGAAGACGCACAATGTAGCAGTTAGTCATTTCCTTACCCAACTGAAGCTGACCACTAAGTAGGCACGATGGGTGAAGTTCGTGGTGGAATTTGACTTTCGTTTTGAACACAAGGTAGGACGCCTAAACCAGACAGCTGATGCCTTGAATCGCAAAGCAAAGTTTGCGACTCTAAAAATCTTTGCTAGTTTGTTGCCTAGCATGGTTAATACTCCCATCAAGGATTTCATCAAGGAGAACTTGGAGAAGGACCCAGTTTTCAGAACCATCCTGAAGCTCATAAAGGAAAGGCTTGCCAGCTTTGGGTGGAGAATGGTCTTCTATGGGCCAAAGGGGGCCACTTGTATGTTTCAAAAGCTAGAGATTTGCGGAAGACATTGCTGAGTGAATGTCATGACACATTGTGGGAGGGTCATCTAGAGTGGTAGAGGACGCATGCCCTTTTGAAATAGGGATACTACTGTCCACAAATGCGAGATGATGTAGTGACGTACACCAAGAAACCCATAAAGAAAGTATTTGATATTTGGAGAGACCTAAGATGGCAATAAAATCTAAATAGGGAATGAGCATAGATCTAAAGTGATGGGCATCGAAAATGTTGATCTCTTTTTCACATCAGGTAAGAAAATTCTTCTTACAGATGTGTTGTATGTTCCAAACATTAGTAGAAATCTTGTAAGTTGAAACTTGTTGAGCAAACTGGGCATCAAAGCAATGTTTGAGTTTGATAAGCATATTTTGTCCATGAGAAATTACTTTGTAGGAAAGGGGTATGTTTGTGATGGAATGATTAAATTGTGTACTCAAGACTCAAATTTTAATAATAATTCATCTAAATCTTCATTTTATATGGCTAGCTTTAATTCTATTACTTTGTAGCATAATAAACTTGTTCATATAGGTTATAGTACAATTACAAGAGTTATTAAATGTGGTTTAATTGTATTTGATGATATTGAGCATGATAAATGTAAACTATGTGTTAAATCTACAATGGTTAAGAAACCTTATCCTACTATTGAAAGAGAAGCTAATTTGTTAGACTTGATACATAATGATTTATGTGAATTGAATGGAATGATAACTAGAGGTGGACATAAATACTTTATTACATTTATTGATGATTGTTCTAGATTCACATATATTTACCTGCTTGAGAATAAGGATGAAGCCTTTCGCATGTTTAAAATATATAAAGCCGAAGTTTAAAATCAATTGGAAAAGAAAATCAAAGCAATAAGATGTGATAGGGGCGGTGAATACTTTTCCAATGGATTCAATTTGTTTTGTGAAATACATGGTATAATACATGAGTGTACATCCCTTTATACACCGGGATAAAATGGTATAGAGGAAATGAATAATAGAACACTTGTTGAAATGATAAATTTTATGCTATTACATGCAAAGATTAGTTTTGCATTACGAGGAGAAGCCTTGCTATCCGCTTGTCATATTCAAAACCAGATTCCTTTAAAGATGAATCAAATTTCACCATATGAGTATGGAAAAGGAAAGAGACCTAACCTAGGGTATCTCAAAGTGTGGGGGCCCCTTGCTTATTGCAAGAGAACATAACCTAAAAGGACCAAGTTGGGTCTTAGAGCAATAAGGTGTGTATTTGTAGGCTATGCCTCAAATAGTAAATCCTATAGACTATCATACATGGAGTCTAATGTCATAATTGAATCAAGAGAAGTTGAGTTCTTTGAGAACTTGTTGTACAGTGACAACAAACCTCAAGAACATATCTCATTGGAAGGAACTCAAGAAGAATTACATTCATGGGTTGTATAGCAACCATTATTGCCTAGAAGAAGACAAAGGCTTAAAGAGGTATGATCACAAGATAAGAGCTCGTAAGTGGATATTCTTTACTTAGTAGAGGGTAATCACAAAGGAGACACTTGGAAGTAGATGATGATCCTTAAACCTTCTAAGAAGCTATGTCTTCAAGAGATTCCACATTTCGGAAAGAGGCAATAAATGATGAGATGGATTCAATTATTTCTAACCACATTTAGGAAAGTTTTGATCTACCATAAGGATCAAATCCAATAGGTTGTAAGTCGGTATTTCAAAGAAAATATCATACAAATAGGACCATCCAAGCCCTTAAAGCAAGTTTTTTGGCTAAAGGATTTAGACAAAAGGAAGGCATAGACTATTTTGATATCTATACACCAGTGGCGGGGACAAAATCAATTAGAATGTTGTTTTCCTTATCATCAATACACAACTTATATGTTCATCAAATGGATGTCAAAACGACATTCTTCAAAGGTAATCTCTATGAGGAGGTTTACATGAAACAATCAGAAGGATTTGTTCTAAATGGAAATAAACATAAAGTGTGTAGGCTTGTTAAATAATTATATAGTTTAAATCAAGCACCGAAACAATGGCATGAGAAGTTTGATAAAACTATTGTATCATATAGGTTTAGACACAATAGCGCAGATAAGTAGGGGTTAATTTTTAAGATAAAATTAGTCTCTTTTATTATAATTTATTGTTATCATGATCATGAATATTGGTATTGTTATTTGTTGTGTGCGTGTTCATGTATGTATGAACTTAATTATTGTATTTTCATTAATTTAATATCTTATTGTATTAGATCATCAGCATCACCACAAAGCTAGTTACGGTCGATGAATCCACATGCGGTAGAAATTGTTAGGTTTGGTTAAATACATAGTGAAATAAATTATGCACAAATGGATGCAAAATAATAAACTATTTCACTAAAGTCAACATGAGTAGGTTGACTTATGTTGTAGGCATTTTAAAATTATATTTTGGGGGCTAAAGTATTTATTTGGAGTATACAAGAGTACCCAAAATTTTTTGTGGAATTTGGAGGTGTTTTGGGCCAATATATGGGGTAAAAAGTCAGTGTTACAGGCATTGCATCGCCTGATGAGAGGCGTTGTGTAATGTCCCAAAACTCCTAATAAGATTAAGTGTTTGGATTAGCGTGTGAGGAGGGCACATGGAGCAAATGTGTGAATTATATCATTATATAATCAAGTATGCATGATTATGTGTATTAAATACAGTTAAAGGCTCACTTTTGTTAAAAATGAGCATTTTCGTAATTTTGACCAATTGAGGGTATATTTGTATTTTTAGGGTACATTGGTTTTGGATTTTGGGAAACCAAAGCAAAGAGCTCGAGGACAATTCCGCTACCCAGTTTGGGTCTCGAGAAATAGGGTTTGATCTTGGAGCCCAGTATCTGAGTTAACCCAGATAAATGTACCATTGGTGTTGTGACTAAGGTTTTCTTCGCAACACTCTGGTGAAAGGGATCGTACTAGAGGCGCATCGTTAATTTGTTCAAGACTTGAGGTAAGAAAACTAGCATATGCACTTAGAGTTGATTAGTTGCTATGCATATTAGCATTGATTTATATGTGGATGATAAATACGATCTATATTTGACCATCAGGTTTGAATGTGAGGCCGGTTGGCAAGCGCATGTAACGCAGGCCATCGACAAGCATGTGTAACGCAGGCCGTGAAAGCGAGTTCACTTTGAGGATTCAGTCCCCACTCGCTCGACAAGGATTTTTTTTCCCGGGCTGTGTAAATGATTCATATGATTGAAATAAATATACATGTAATTGTGAAACGTGTTTATGATTTATATGATTGGAATGAATGCATTTATCGTCTTGAAACATATGTTTATTTCTTAAAAATAATTGGATTATTATTATGCCTTGTGGGGGTTTTCTTGCTGGGCCTTGGCTCACAGGTGTTCTATGGTGCAGGTAAGGGCAAGATAATGGTAACCAGCCATGAGTTGGAGACCTTTGGAGCTGCGCGTACATATTCATCCTGCTTGATCATCACGGTCAAGGTATTTTGAGGAACTTAGAACATTAGTTTGATTTTGTCACTTTGGTCGACTGTTTTTGTAATGTTTAATATACTATCGATTGTTTATAAACTTTTGGGATCCTGTTTATATATTCAAACCTTTTAATGAAAAGTTTAATTTTATTGATCAAAATTTTTAGTACCTAAACCATTGTTTAATTTGAAATTACACTTTTGAGTCCAAATGACCCGCTTATCGAGTTAAGCACTATTTTAAACACACTGTGTAACAGTCCTAGATTAGTAGAACATTACACGTTGCATCACTTGTCTTACAACAATCCAGACTGGCGACGCATTGCCTACTTGAGAGTGATGCATCGCCTGCTAGGCGACACATCACGTGGGTCGTCCATACGGACCTATACAATTATGTGTTTTGGCTCCAAGACTTAGTTTCAATTACTCTAATCTCATTGTTTAACACTAATAATGGTTCCTACACTATTTAAGGGGTTCATTTGAGAATTTTAAGAATTGATCACTCTCCACACACTCTCTCTCTCTCTGTGTAAAACACACACACACTCTCTCTAACTCACACATATTACTAGTTTTCTCCAAGATCTTCATCAAGAAAACTTGACTTGTTTGAAGACTAAGACTTGTTAATCTCAAGACTCATTCCACCATTTTAGTAGCTTCAAGCAATCTCTTATGGGAGGCTAGGAATAGAGTTTTTTCGACAACAATTATACTGGTCAAGCCTTCATGTTCATCTCCATTGATTTATTACATTAAATCAGAGCTTTATGATTTTATGTAACTACAGTTTCTCTAAAGAAATGTCCTCTGTTTACCTTGTGTCAAGTTGTGTTATTCTTCCATTATTTATGAGATTATCTAGAGTTTAATTCTTTTGAATTATCATATTAACTTTGTGATAATAAGCTATATGCCCAAAATATAAAAAACTCTATTCCCAAACCCTAGATTTATTTTCTAAGATTGTTTATATCTAAGTTTCTTGATTCAAAACTCTAACCCAAACACCATGGAAGAAAGTTTATCTATCTCAGCCCTCAAGTTCATGTCCCAAGATCTAGTTAGGCTAGATTGTTTTGATGGCTCTAACTTTGTTCGATGGCAAGACAAGACCAAGTTCATTTTTTACTACTTTGAAGGTGTACTACATCCTAGACAAATATTTGAAGGATTGGGGTACACCAAAAGACAATGATTCTCAAGAAATGATCAAGGAGAGGAAAAAGCGTGAAGAAGATGAACACATATGTCACATCCTCAATGCTCACTCGTATTGTCTCTATGATCTCTACACCAACACAGCATCAACAAATTATTTTTGGGAAGCACTTGAGAAGAAATTCAAAGATGAAGAAGAAGGGACCAAGAAATTTCCCATAACTCAATACATGGAGTTTAATTTTTTTGATGAAAAACCCCTATTTTCACAAGTGCATGAATTACAGGTTATTTTGAATAAGTTATCTACTATAAAGATAACATTGTCGGAGTTCTTTATTATGGGTGCTGTAGGAAGAGAAACAAGCATTTCTTAAGGTAGCAAATATGCTGTAAGAATTTCATCTATCTAGACCTAGATTTGGAGCAGCCTCTCAAGAGAGTAGAAGTTTTCTCTCCAGATGGTTCATGAATGGATGACCCCAAGGCCATAATACTACTGATCGCACAAAATGGGAAATACATGAGTAATCAGGTAAATGTGTGTGAGATACTAACAATTTTATCACTAGGAATGCTCGGTTCAATCTTTTAAGAATACTTAGCATTTTGATAATGCTTTGTAGTATTTTCGCTAAGATAAAGTTCAAATCGAAAGACACTTTATTTTATGCACTAATATCACTTGGGATAGAGGTGGAGAATGTATACCAAATGGGGGATTGTTAGGATTGGTTAAATACATAGTGAAATAAGTTATTTACAATGAAGTGCAAAATAATAAACTATTTCACTAAAGTCCACATGAGCGAGTTGACTTTTGTTGTAGGAATTTTAAAATTATCTTTTTGTTCCAAAGTATTTATTTGGAGTATCTAAGAGTACCCAAAAAGTTTTGTGGCATTTGGACATATTTTGGGCCAATGTACGGGGTCAAAAGTTTGTGCAACATGCCTTGCATCGCCTATTGAGAGGCGTTGCATTGCCTGTCTTACAACAGCCCAGACAGGCGAGGCATCGCGTTGGCCGTTCGTACGGACCTATAAAGTTACGTGTTTTGACTCCAAAACATAGTTCTAAATGCTCTAATCTCATTGATTAACACTAATGATGGTTCTTACACTATTTAAGAGGTTGATTAGAGATTTTGGGGAATTGATCACTCTCCACTCCATCTCTTTGAAACCCTTTCTCTCTCTAACTCACAAAGATTACTAGTTTTCTCAAAGATCTTCATAAAGAAAGCTTGATTTTTTTGATGACCAAGGCTAGTTAATCCCAAGACTCATTCCACCATTGAAGTAGCTTCAAGCAATCTCTTATGGGAGGCTAGGAATAGAGTTTTTTTTAACAACAATTATATTGTGTCAAGCCTTCATGTTCATTACTATTGATTTATTACATTAAATCATAACTTTATGATTTTATGTAACGAGGGTTTCTCTTAAGAAATGTCCTGTCTTTCCCTTGTCTCAAATTGTTTTATTCCTTCATTGTTTAAGAGATTATCTCGAGTTTAGTTCTTTTGAATTATCATACTAACTTTTTGGTAATAAGCCATACTCCTAACATAAATGTCGATTGGACACATATTATCTTCTCAGCTTTAAAGAATGGGGAGAAATAATGGAGGCGAGCTGATTAAAAGAAAAAACTCGAAAAACCTAATGTAATACATCGAGAAATAATTTAATGATAAAATAAAGCTAAAAATATATTCATCCCTAGGGAAACAATTTATACATGGGACTTCTAAATAAAAAAAAATGTCAAAGGAAATAATTTGATACACTCAAGACTATAATGCCAAATAAATCCCTATCATCTGATTACAGCCTAAGGGGTGAAAATTTGGCCCCACAACCTCAAGTAGGGGAAAAAACGATTACCTTACCTAGAAGTGCCCTATATATATGGTTATTGAGAGCTTCCTAGGTATGGACATCATTTTTGTCCCTATCGGTAAGAGCATTTTTTATTTTTGGCATCTGGATAAATTATAATCAAATTTTTTATATGGTGGTGTACATAATAGTTATAGCTGACATTCCACCAATTTTCAAAAAATCCTAAATAATTTACATTTTCGAAATCAGGGTTCAAATAGTTTGTTTTACACGCTAATAAAAAAAATCAAACATGCATCCAGTTGACTGTTTGAACCCTGATTTCAACAACATAAATTATTCTGAATTTTCTGAAAACTAGTTGGATTTCTGCTATAACTACAATGTATCCTGTTTAGTAAAAAAAAGAATTAAAATTTATCCACGTACCAAACACAAAATTTTCTATGGGTATGGGTAAAAATGATGCCCCTGCCTAAGAATTTCCCTATGTGTATATATATAGCGAGGTTTTAGGTAGGGGCATCAAATTCGCGCCTACAGTAGAGGCGTTTTCTATTTTTGGCATTTGGAGAAATTATAACTTAATTTTTGTTTGGTATGATGACATACATTATAATTATAACAAACATCCCCCCAATTTTTGAGAAATTGCGTATAATTTACAGTGCCGAAATTAGGGTTCAAATAGTCTGTTTTACATGCGTATAAAAGAAAATCAAGCACACGTGCAACTAACTAATTTTGGAAACATAAATTATTTAAAATTTCCCGAAAACTCGTGGAATGCCTACTATAATTACCATATACACCATTATATAAAAAAATGGGTTATAATTTCTCCATGTGCCAAAAATAAAAATGCCCTTACCGAATTTTTTTCCTATATATAATTATGTATATAGTTTCATACCATATTGAAAGTATTTTTTCTAGTTTCTTATTTTCTCCCTTTTTTTCTCATCTAATATTAAATTCAGGATTCTTGAAGCTAATTCTATGGATATTTTTTATACGATATGCTTACATGATCAAAATAATTATAATCCAATAAAGTACAAAATAATAAGAAACTTATAAATGAATTACACTCCTATTTCTCTTATTATTACGTAATTATACTTATTATATTTATACATCTAATAAATGGAAAGAAAATAAAAACAGAATCAATACTTATTGTAATCCATTAACGTACAAAATAATAAGAAACTCATTATCTAATTACACTCTTATTATTATGTAATTATACTTATTTTATTCATATATCTAATAAATGGAAAGAAAACAAGGACAAAATCAATACTGTAACGTTCCAAATTTCCTAATAAGGCTTAGGGCCTGATTAGGGGGCCAGGATGACAAAATTTTGAATTATGTGATTATATGATATTTATGTGTATCATTATGTGATTATGTGAGTTATATTATAATATGACTTGATATGCATGTTTAGGTGTATTAAATATGCATGTGTGTCCATTTCTATTTAATTGGGTAATTTTCATAATTCAGCTCGTTATGGGTATATTTGGCATATATGTGGTATGTGTGTAGTACTTCATTATTATTTGGTTATGCTTGGGTTTCTCAGCACGGGACGATCCTAGGAGGCAAGCCCGTGGGAAAGTCACAACGGGATCCATACTAGATTCGAAGCGAGTCAAGGAGTATTTAGCACATTACCGTGATATTGGGTAATGAGAATAAATATTTGATGATAAATTGGGAGTTAGTGTGATCATGGGAAATTATGGGAATTTTGACTATTTTACCCCCGGGGGGCATTTTTGGGACCGGGAGCATTAGGGTTTGCATGAGGTTACTTAACCTCGAAGTAACCTGTCATAATTATAAAAAGAACATTCAGAACATTTTCTCTCTCTCTCGTTTCCTTTTCGACACCCGTTCGCATTTTCGAAGGAAACTTGAGTTTTAAGACTCGGATTCTAGCAAGGATTGAGGCATAGCGATTCTAGGGAAGATTATAAGCTTATTAGCCGAAGGATTTAGTTGGGAAACGACTCAATCGGAGGTAATCCAAGTTTTAACTTCTATGTTTTTAAAGTTTTTAAGCTTTGGTTGGATTTTATGTTTTGATGAGTTATTGGATGGTTTGAGACTTGAATTTTATTGGGTTTGGATAATTGGGATGTTTGGGAACTTTGATTTTGGGATTTGAAAATGTTTGGATAGGTTTTCGGAAAGTTTTAAGTGGGAGAAACCGTAGAAAATGGCTGGTTTCGTGGTGAAGTTGCGACCTTGTTCTAGCAAGTCGCGACTGGGAGGAACTAGGAGCCAAGGAGGCTCTGCCTGGGGGGCGCGCCATGACCCAAGAGGGGCAAATTCATGACCCGCACCCTGAAGCCCAGGCAAATGCTCTTTGACTTCGGGGCAAGTCGCAACCCTCAGGGCCAAGTCGCGACTGGCTTGTGCATTTTTGCCCATATTTGGTTTTTAGTCGTGGGAACTTAATTCTAAGGGCCTAGGATCGATCCTACTACCCAGTTGAGTAGGATTCAACATCCTGGAGGCTATTTTTGGGCCTGGAAGTATTTATTTACTCATTTTGATAAGGTTTTATATTATGGTCGCGACTAGGTTATCATTAGGGGCTTGGAAACATGATCGTGCTTGAGGGTCGTTTATTGGTAACCTGTGCTTGGACCAAAGGTAAGAAAACCGCACCCAGTATGTGATGCATGCAATATATGTGATTATGGCATGGGATGAAGGTGAAATATGGAATTTGTCAAAGCTTGAGTGTAACGACCCAAAATTACTAATAAGGCTTAAGGGCCTTGATTAGTGTGCTGGGAGGGCATAACTGGATTATGTGTGATTTAAATGATTAAACACATGATTATGTGATAAGCATGATTATATGATTATTTGGATATATGAGATACATGATTATGAGTATTAGTATGCATGCAGGCCCTGATTAGATTAAGAGGGCATATTCATAATTGTGGCCCGTTGAGGGCATAAATGTAATTATTTGTGATAAATTGTTGAGACCACATTATTATGTGGATATATCTGTAGCTTGTGACTCGAGGCAATCCTAGTGAGCGGTTTAGTGAAAAAGTCACGGTGGGGATTTATACCCGGCTTGGAGGAGCCTTGGGGTATTTTTGGGAATTCGGGAAATATATTGGAGACTATTTGACATTGAGGGAAATAATTTGTGATTAGCTAGGTGTCAGGGTTTAAGTTGTAATTATTAGGGACACTTGAGGAATTAGCAAGAATTGGGAGTAATGACCGAAATCCCCTTAGAATGTTTTAAGGCTTAGTTTTTATTGGGAGGGCAAAATGGTCTTTTAGGTGGTTAAAAGAGGATAAGTGATATTCTGCCTTTATAGACTTAGTGGAATTTTTAGAAAGTATTAGAAGCTGAAAGAAAAGAAAAGAAGAAGGAAAGAAGAGAAAACATAACACTTGAGCTTACCTTCTTCTCCTCCACTCGGTTTGCCCATTCTTCACCATTTCTTGAGGATTTATGAAGTTGTAACTCAGTGGAGGCTTAGGCTAGAGCTGGGACCTTGGTTCTTGAGGTAATCAAGAGGGTTAGCTGGAGTTAATTCCCAAATAAAGGTAAGGTTTAAAGCTATATTGAGATTTCTGAGTTTTGGTGAGTTTGAGTTCTGAATTTGGATTTTTAAATGGAAGTTAAGGGGTTTGTGCTTGAAGAATTGAGGAGCTAAAGACTGGAAGGATATTGAGGGCAACCTAAGGTTGAATTCCCCATTAAAGGTAAGAATTTATGAGCTTGATCATCTGAGTTGCTGGTTGATTCTGGTTTTCTGATGAGTTCTTGAGTTTTGAGTTCAATTCTTGTTTTCTTTGTCTGATGGTGCATGTGGTTAAGTTTTATGTTGTTGGGATATGTGGGATGAGATGTAGAGGATGGTAGGCTCAATTTGGTGTGTGCTTGAGTTTTGGAGGGGTTTTACGGAGTTTTTGCTTGAGGAAATTTGAAGGAGAAAACCAGAGGTTGAAGATTGTTGTTTGTAGCGCTGCAGCGCTAGCCTTGGAGCGCTACAATGCTATGCTAGCTTCTTGGGGGGCTTTTGTCTCTGCTCGTAGCGCTATAGCGCTACCTTGCCTCTAGAAATGGATTTTTGGGTATTTTCTTAGGCTTTTTACCTAGGGGCTCAGGGTTTGATTCCACCACCCCATTTGGTGGAATTAGGGCTTCCCGGGGGGCTCGGGATTGGTCCAGAGGTTAGGTTATGGAATTGAAGTTTAGTGGTGGTATAATTTATGGCTGTGACTAGGTGAATGCTAGGACTCAGACGAGATCGTGCTTGAAGGTCGATTTCACTAATCAAAGCTATCAGAATCAAAGATAAGAAACTGCACTCGATTATGTGAATATGTCGGGACTAAGAGTTCCCTATATTTGTATGTGATGTCATGAGATGGTATTATGCCATGGGGACATGTTATAAATGGCCTACGAGTGCCGGAATCAACATTTGCACAAAGGGCGCGACTCGGTCACATATAGCTGAGGTTAAGTACATAATCACTGAGCTCAGCCTAAGCGAGTCAGAGTCAGTGGGATAATCAGAGGGTGCGGCCTAAGGGCGTCGACCCTGAGTTTTGGCGAGATATGTTTAATGTTGTTTAAACTGATGGTTGTGGCGAGTATGTTATCTGAATAACTGATTATTGGCTTGTAGATTGATATCACTGTTTATATGAGCAATATGACCTGTTTGTGTTTGATTGATAATTCATGAAATATTTGACTACTGTTTACCGTTTATACTCTGTATTTTCGCTTTTTTGCTGAGCCTCAGCTCATGGGTGCTTCGTGGTGTAGGTAAAGGCAAGAGCAAGGTGGACCAGTCTTGAGTTGGAGAGCTTTGAGGCTGAATGTACATAGTCAGCTGATCGGCCACCACGGCCGAGGAGTGGTGCAGGACAGGAGAAGCCTAAATGTCTGTTTTGCCCTTAGAGTGGCCAGTACTTGTTTACAACCTGGAATTTTTGTAAACTGTCTTTTAAACTCTATTTCTTTTGGGATTCCATGTACGAAATGTTTATCTAAATGAAATGTATCTTTTATGACCAAAATATTTTAACCCTAGTTCAATTATGGTTTCAGTAACACGTTTCTAACTAAATGACTTGATTAGCAAGTCTTGCACCTTTATAAACACACAGTGTAACGGTCTTGGCTACCGAGAGTGTTACATCGAGTCTTTGTAATTGTGCATGATTATAATTATGTTTGTGATTATTGATTAAGCATGTTGAATGCCTTATATTTGAATATTTGACATATGATATATGTTTGTTTGCATTACCTTATTGAGGAAGCACTGACTTATTATTCAGGGAATGACAATGGTGTCAGTATTGATTGTGAAGCTGTGACTTATCAATCAAGATCGATAGTAGTACTGAGCACTGGTCCTGTGGTATTGGCTTATGAGTCAAGAACGATATTAGCATGTTTAACGCAAGCCAAAATGATTAGATCTAATCAACATGAGCATTAAATGCTTGATCGACCCCAAGGTTGAAGAAAACTAAAGCGTTTGTCTAGTCTAAAGGCTAGTTACGTAGAGCCAGGGCCAAAAACACTACAAAAAAAAAAGTGTTTTAGCTACCAAAAAACTGGTAGCAAACTATGTCTTTTTGGTAGCTAATACCCTTTTTGCTACCAAATTTTTTTGGTAGCTGGTTCGTAGCTAAAACCCCGTCGCTAAAGGTTTCTTGTTACCAAAAAATATTGTAGCTAATTATTCTTATTTGCTACTAATATTTTAGTAGCTAAAAATATTAAATCTAGTATCTAAAATACTACTTTACGGGACTACTAGAGGGTTTTTGATACTATAATTTGGTAGCCAATTGCATTTAAATTGGTAGCTAAAGAATTTGTGTCATTAAAATTTATTTTATTTTCAATCCACCAAAATCATTTTACTACCACAATTTGGTAGCAAACAATCACAAAATTAGTAGCAAATTCTTTGTTTTGTACCTGAAAATTCGATACTTTTGCTACTAAAATTTGGTAGCAAAATTAATAATAAATTAAATAATTTTTTTAATATATAATTTTATTAGTTTTTTAATTGAATTATTTTATCAATTCTTTTTTTTATTATAATATTTACAAAAAAACACCTTAGCAAAATATCAAAATTAATTTTTATAAAATAGATAAACAAAATACAAACTAAAAAAATATTTAGTACAAAATCAATATAAAACATAATACAAAAATCTATACACATGTCAAAAACTGTACTTTTAGTTCATATTTACATATATAAAGAAGTTGGCAGCAATTCCACTTCATGCTCCCTCTTGAAGGCTCTTTTCATTTTATTGCTGTTTTTAGTTCCAACAACAATCATTCCTAAAAATACATCACAAGCATTCAGAATTCTAAAATATTAATTTTGTGGATAATTTCAAAGAATTGCAACATCCAATTAATATAAAGCATAAAGAAAAATAACAAACACTCAAGGCTTGGGGACACTGAATTTCATTCTCTCAGAACAAGGTGCATGAAGAAAAATAAAGGACAGTGTGAAGTCATTATTGTGCATACAATGAATAGCTCACATAAACAAAACTAGAGTAGAAAGGTCAATAAGCTATTAGCCATTTCAACTCAATCCAACAATAACAATATATTTAGAACACTGCCACAACGAGCCAAGTAATATTCAACTTACATAAATTCTCAACTAGTAGTCTACAATATCAAAGTTACTAGAAAGGGCCTAAAACTGACAGTAAGTATATTTGGAATGGCAAAATACCATTCTATTAATAAGAGAAGAAACATGCCATTAGAGGTAAAAAGAGGAAGTGGAAAGAACTTGGTTTCCACTACTTATTTACAATTTTACAAGCTCATGCCAAATTGGTTTCTAGTTTCTTATCACGTGTTGGTAATTGTCAGTTTCATTATTAATCATAGAATTAGATAACTTTTCAAAGAAGCATAGCATGGAACTCATAATTATGTACTGTACACTAAAATTGGCACCAACATATTTTTAGAAGACAAGAAGCTTTTACTCTACTATCTATATTCAACCATCTTCTTACTAGTGATGCTATAACACTCCATTACATTAAGCATTTCCTTTCAGCATTCGTCCAATGCAAATAAGGTATACATCATCCCCTCTTAGAGTTTTAGTAAGTTTATTCTATTGTTTCAATCCTTGTCACCATCTGCAATCTGAGAATAATGATAAACTCAACTTTATGGCTTCTTTTGTATTGACAGAAGAGGCTATAATTACTGGACTCTAACCAAAAAGGAAAGGAATGGTTATGAGGTATCCATTACTTCTCACAAATTGGTAAAATAAAAAATGTTACATTTGTACCAATACCACATCCAACCCCAATATAAGATACACATGCAACCACTAACCTAAGAAAAACATCTGAAATCTTTCCTTTTACTTTTGGTGATTTGACTCATTTATAAAATATTTGCATGTCAGTTCAAATGATCTGTTTTGGTTATAACTGAGGACTACATCCACCTATAATTTTCAAATTGGTCTTGTAATCTTGTTTAAGGTGCAGAATTTGTAGACAAGATATTGAATTTGTTTAGAATCCTTATACAACTTTAAAGATCTTAATCACAATACTTTAAACCAACATGCCAATGAACAAAATGATGGATGACTGTATCAATCATAAATGCTTCAAGTATGACAGTGTTGAGCTCAGTGATAGATATGAAGAGCTAAGAAAAAGAAAAAGTGAATGGTTTTCATACCTGTTTGACACAGTTTGATGCTTCCATAGAACTACCAAACTCATTTTCCTTAACCTTTTTCTTTATTTGGAAAGCTGCCAATGCATAAAAGAGAATATAGAAAGAGTGAGATGCAGATTGAAGAACAAAGGACTTCATGTCTATCATTCTCTTCCTACTTCACACCTAAAATCAGCTTTCTTAAAAGCCAAGCTACCAAATACTCACTCACTTGTTCCATTACATAGATAGAAAGAAGAAGTAGAAAACAGATGAAGAAATATCAAATTAAAGTTTTAAGAAACTAATAGAATTTCCATCCAATTTCCCACAAAAAAACTGAATTTTGACACACAAAGAGAAAAAAAACTCAAAACCTCTCTTAAAGCAGTTCTTCTCAGTAAGTGGCTCTTGCTTTTTCACTTGAAAACAAACATGGATTATGCATAAATATATAGACACATATTTACACAAAGAAAATGTCAATTAAGTTAATCTATTGTCCAGGAATGTCACCTAAATCACAAAGAAAAGTGTTTGAAGTTTGAAATTCTTGAAAAGTCATCTCTTAAGGCAGTTTTTCTCAATAAGTTTCTCTTGGTTTTGCACTTGAAAAAACAACACAATTATGCATACATATACACACATTTACATGTTGAGCATTGTAATGATCCATGAAGGTCTAATCCATATATAGATGATAATTCCCATATATATATATTTATATAACAAGTTCTTTCTTAACACCATAAACCAGACCCTCTACTGCTATAAGCATCAAACTTTGAAGATTAATTAAGGTAATCTACTGTCATCCATGCTTAATTATCTATACTTAAAAAAGTTTACGCATTAATGGGAATACACCAGAATTGAACAGAATCTCTACTAATCCTTGAATTAGAATTTAAAATAAAGCCTAATTAGCTAAAAATTATTATCCCAGTCGTATAAAAACAGAACACATATAGCCTATTTTCTATTCAACTACTCAAGTTCATATGAAGAAAAATTGGACCTAAAAGACACCCCATAACTTAAAAAAATTCCAACATAAATGCACTCAGTGCAGTCACTTTATTCTTGTCCGACCAAGTTTCAACAAAGTACACATAAACCAGAACAGAACACCCAAAATCAGCTTTCTTAAAAGCCAAGCTGCCAAATACTCACTCAATTGTTCCATTACATAGATAGAAAGAAGAAGTAGAAAACAGATGAAGAAATATCAAATTAAAGTTTTAAGAAACTAATAGAATTGCCATCCAATTTCCAACAAATGAACTGAATTTTGACACACGAAGAGAAAAAAAACTCAAAACCTCTTTTAAAGCAGTTCTTCTCACTCACTTGTTCCATTACATAGATAGAAAGAAGAAGTAGAAAACAAACATGGATTATGCATATATATATATATAGACACACATTTACACAAATAAAATGTCAATTAAGTTAATCTATTGTCCAAGAATGTCACCTGAATCACAAAGAAAAGTGTTTGAAGTTTGAAATTCTTGAAAAGTCATCTCTTAAGGCAGTTTTTCTCAATAAGTTTGTCTTGGTTTTGCACTTGAAAAAACAACATCAATTATGCATACATATACACACACCAGAGAACCAAAAAAAGAGCACAAAAAGACTAAGTGAGAAGCATAAAGAAGAAGAATACTTTGTTCTTCTTCTCAAGCTTCAAGATTTTTGAGTGAGAGATAGAGAAAGAAAAGAAAAGAAAAAAAAAGATAGAGCTTTAAATCAAATGGGAATTTGAGTTTAATGGCCTAGAGTTGGAGGGGAACTTTGGCATCTTCTTTGGAGCAGTAGAGCTAAAAAATTCAAACCCACCTACTAAAAACTATAAAGCAAAGAATATATTCTTTTTGAGAGAGAAACCATAGGGAGAGTGACTCTCTCCACAAACAAAGAAAGAGAGCTCAGTAAGAAGATGATCAAGAGAGAGAGAGAGAGTGGGCTAAAGCCTAAAGTGGGTTCCCTGTGGAAATTGCGAACCCAAAGAAAGAAGAAAAATAAGAAAGGAAAAAAACCCTCAAAGATAATGGTGAAGAAGACTCATGTGGCATCATACAAATCAACATTGGTTGATCGTTCTTTTCAATAATTTTTTTGAGTGCTTTGAAACTGAGGTGCAAGGAAGGTTGGAGTTTTAACAATCAAACATATGGGAGCCCAAACATTCGATAATTTTACTTACCAAGTTCCCACCTTTAACCAATATATAAACTGTTGACGCGGTTCTTCGCCAACAGGTAATTAAGAAAAGAAGAGAAAGGGATTAGTGCGAATGTTGAACCGAAACAGATGAATGATCTTGGAAATGAGATGGTGACACCAAATGCGTTTTTGAGTGGTTCAAAGGTTAAAATCCTTCTACTCCACTAGTCAGTATTATTGCTATATACTGGGTATTTGATTACAAGGTATTTCTTACAATCGAGCATCCAACCCCTTTTAACTCCCAAGGTCTCCATATTTATAGGAGAAGGCACCTGGGAGTTGGTAAGAAGGTCATCCCATGACCTTCTTACCTATCATGTCAACTCTGTGACATTCATGATTACTTCCTAAACCTGACACATGAGTGTGGTCAAATCAACAGGTAAGGGGATAATGGGCCGCAAGGCCCAAATCAGTCGTCGGAGTCTGAATACGCACATTCCTGCTGCATGTCCGAGAAGTCAGGGATATATCCAACACGTGATGTCTGATATATGCACATTTACCTTGCGTAGTTGACTTTATAAGGGGCCACAGCCTCCAACTCCAGCTCATATCACGAGCTGGATCTTCAGCTTCCGAGTTCAGACTCAATCCTTAGGCAATCTTAGCGAACCCTTAGGTTACTCCGAGCTGAGGGGGTAGGACGTTACGATGGCAGCTCCGGTCCTGGGGATGTCTGCCTGGTAACCATGATTAGGTCGTACCTTAGCTCGCTAATCAGCCTGTGGGAAAATCAGGGAGTACATCTGCCCCCCAAGCCCCTGCTCGTGGTTCACGACGTCATGTAAGGCCACAGTAGGGGCTTTTAGGCTTCCCCATGAACTCTTCACATTCCACCCTTTACGCAGGCGCCTAATACGTGGAGTATCGTGGTTGGGGACGGTACGTCTTCCGAGAACCGCATTTAATGGCCTAGCCTATACCCAGCCGTCGTTTCGTATATCGAGTGGAGGGCCTCGGATCCCACATCAGGGCCATCCAACGGCCCTCTTTATGTGACCTTTCACGTATATAAAATGGGGTGGCCACCCTACGCATGGGCAACCCTTTCATTTGAAATTTCTCAGAAATTCTCTTCTTCTTCTCTCTTCATCTCAGAAAAAAGAAAACCCTCTTCTTTCCATCTGCCACCCTCAGCGTTCAAGAATCTCAGGCGTAAGGACACCCTCGAAGCTTTGGAAACAAAACTCCGACGAAGCTCCAGCCGAGGCGACTCCTATACCCACTTTCCAGCCAAACACTCTGTAAGTTTCCTGACTGTGCATGTTTTGAGAATATTTTTCACTGTAGCTTAGGTAAATATTTACTATAGTCGCATGCAAGGGTTTACTGGTTTTTGTGGGTACGAAGGGTGAAAGCCTTTTAGGTTAGGGTATTTTTGCAGTAGGAAATCATTTAGGAGTAAGGTTTACAGGATGCCTTTTCTGGGGAAAATTTCTGGGCAGGATTTTTGGTATTTTGGGTGCAAAACCGGGTAGCTTAGGGGACACGCTTCACATGCGGTTTTACCTTTCATGCCTATTCGAACTTTCCCTCCAAGGCAACATTTTAACCTGACCCTCCTGACACACGAATTTCGAGTAATCGGGGATCTGTTGGGAGCACAGGTGCGTGTTCATAGAACCCCGTGGTCTCACTCTCCACGAGCTGGGCTTACCTCAGCTCGTGCAAAGAACATTTGATTTTTCCTCATGCTTGGGTCGCCTTTTCTGAAATATTTTCTTTTGTTCGCTAGGCGACCAGATGGCACCGAAGAAGAATGCTTCAAAGAAGACCGCTGGCAGCTCGTCCTCACAGCAAGACAAAGAAAAAGCGGTGATGCCCGAATCCCCGATCCCCAACTTTGGGCCTACGGTGGAATAGGAGCTCGAGGTAGCTCCTGACGCATTCTTTGAGGTGAAGAGGATCGTCTCAAAGATTTCCGACCAGGCGAAGGTCAACAAAATCTTCCTATCCCACAACATTGGGCTGGGGAGAGCATCAGTGGTTGCCCGACCTCCCGCGGAAGGCGAGCAGAGCTGCGCGCCGCTCGACGAGGCATTCACGGCCTGGAGCGACGAGCACTTCAAGGCAAGGGCCTTCCTCCCGTTGCACCAGTATTTCGCTGACTTCCTCAATTTCATGAGGTTGGCCCCATTCCAGCTCCCCCCCCAACTCTTATTGGCTGTTGGCGGGGTTGAGATATTTATTCTTGAAACACGAGTGGGAGGTCCCCACTCCTGCGGATATCTTGTACTTTTTCTGCCTCAAGGCCAGCCCAGAGCAGCGGGGGCGAGGCGACGGGTTTTATTACTTAACCCAATTCCCCAACACGGTTGCAGTCATCGAGCTGCCCAGCCACCCCAACGACTTTAAAGATCAATTCTTTATGTCGACGGGGTTCTGAAACTGCGAGCTCCACTACTTCAATCGTCCTCGTAAGTGCTTTTTAACCTTAGCTCGTAAGTTAAGTGTTGTTTAGCTCCTCCTGTATCCCTTTCTGACTTAGATTAATCCTGCAGCCATCTTCGTGAGGACAGAGAAATCTGTGACCCTCGGGGCCCAATACAAGACATTGGCGGGCTTGCCCCCCAGTGAGAAGGATTACCGCGTGCTCATAACAGACGAGGCGATGGTGGCCTGCAAGCTGATTTTCCCAAATCAGACTTTGAACCTAAGGAGGCTCCGGGGGCTTCCCCCAGCTCGCGACACCAGACCCATCATCCTAGAGGAGGTCGCGGGAAATGAAGATGAGGAGGACGAGGTTCCCCTCGCGAGGAACAAGAAGCGGGCGTTGGAGGTCGACCAAACAGCGGGCGAGGAGCGGATCCGGTCTGGAGCAGCCGCGGGCCCTTCTGGCCAAGGTAACCCTTACATGTTTAGGAATTTAGATAGGGCCATTGCCAACCCCCGGCTAGCTAGGTTCAATCCCAGACAGGTCGTCCAACGTCACCGAAGAGATCCAGACATGGATACAACCCTGCTCCATTGTGTCGACCAGCTCGTGCTGGACTACCAAGATAGCCGATCTGGGGGTACCGTAGTCGTAGATAACACCCTAGCCTTTAGGTTGATTTTATTTGAGGAGTATGGAACCAATCTTCGGTCATGGCCATCACTCCGGAGGGGTGCCGTAGATCCGGGACTTAGGCAATATGTAGAGGAATCTAGCCCGGAACCGGAGTCAGATCCAGAACTTGCACCAGCTCAGGAGATAATCGACATAGATTCTCCTGCGGGAGCTCTGGAGCCGATGGTCGTAACCATAGGTTCTTCTAGCTTGGGGGGTAGGATCCCTTTTAGTATACATATACTTGAATTTCTCTTTGTTTTTGCTTTTGAATGGCTACTAACTTTGGTGCTAACCATATCTTTGTTTTGACAGAAGAGATGTCTCAGCTCGATGAGAGTCTGCGAGGTGCGTTTGCCGGGGGGAACCCCTCAGCTGGGGCCTCTGGGCCAAGAATGAATAGGCTCTGGACGTCCAAGCACGCCGCCGGGACCCCCACCAAGTCTCCTGCAAAGGAGAAGGAGCAACCCCCAGCTGCCCAGGTCGTGGGAACGGTTCCTCCTGCTGCAGGGGGAAGCAACATGCCCCCACCCCCTCCGCGAGCTCCGGCCGCCGCCCGAGACGCAGGAACGGAGCTCGAGACTTCGGCGATTGTACCCTCCGAGGTACGCATCCCAGTCAATCCTCAGGACCTGGAGAAGATTCCAGAGGCCTTTCGGGGAACAGTGTATGAGTCGGCGAACTACGCCGTCAGCCACATATACAAGTTCAACGAGAAGGAGCACCGGGCCATCGAAACCAGGAGCCCGGTGGGCGTGCTGGAGTCATCACTAGGCATGGCCATGACGGTAAGCTAACCTTAACCTTTTGTGGTTTTTTATTATTACACTTTGCCCTATTTTTTCTTTCTTCTCTTTTTTCTAAGGCAATTACCTTTCCACCTTCGCAGAGCGCCGTTGCCCTTCATCGAAGCATCGCCAGGACCAAAGCTCAGCTCGAGGAGATGAGGAACGAGCACCAGACGGCCGTGGCCACCCAGCAGGCTTCTCTGCAAGCAGCTAAGGATGCCTTGGCGGCGTCGCAGGCCGAGCTGGAAGGGACTCACCCGAAGCTTCAAGAGCTCGAGGCCGCCCTCGCCACTGCGCGGGCAGACCTAGATGCCGCGAAGGTGGAGGCCCAGGCCGAGCTGGCGACCGAGCGGGCAACTTCAGAGGTCTCCATGGAAGACATGTTCTACCATTGCTGGGCCTATAACCAGGACGTCGACTTCTCCTTCCTGGCAGCGAACATCTGGGAGCGCTTGCTGGTGAAGTTCCAAGCTCGCCTTGATAAAGAAGCGCCCTCCAAGGCTGGGGAAGGCTCTGGCGCAGCTAAGCAGGGCGAGACGACGACCTCCAAGGGGCCACCTAGTGGAGCTTAGGGCCTTCTTCTCTCGTGCCCTATCCTTCAACAATTTTAACTTTTTTTTTGTGTGTAACCTTTGCATGAGGTGCCTCCACCTCGGGACAATTTAACTCAATTTTATTTTTAATTGATTTACTCTCCTTTGCCCCCACGCATTTTAGTTACAATTTTTGAAAAACTTAGTTCGCGTTAATTTTTATCCATATCTCGAGCTCTTTGGGGAGAACAACGATCTATAGATTTAAATCAACTTCTAAGTTTTATGACCTGGTTATATCCAGGAACTTAATTTGAAAACTTAGTTTGCGTTAATTTTTATCCATATCTCGAGCTCTTTAGGGAGAACAACGATCAATAGATTTAAATCAACTTCTAAGTTTTATGACCTGGTTATATCCAGGAACTTAATTTGAAAACTTAGTTCGCGTCAATTTTTACCCATATCTCGAGCTCTTTAGGGAGAACAACGATCAATAGATTTAAATCAACTTCTAAGTTTTATGACCTGGTTATATCCAGGAACTTAATTTGAAAACTTAGTTCGCGTTAATTTTTATCCATATCTCGAGCTCTTTAGGGAGAACAATGATCAATAGATTTAAATCAACTTCTAAGTTTTATGACCTGGTTATATCCAGGAACTTAATTTGAAAACTTAGATCGTGTTAATTTTTATCCATATCTCGAGCTCTTTATGGAGAACAACGATCAATAGATTTAAATCAACTTCTAAGTTTTATGACCTGGTTATATCCAGGAACTTAATTTGAAAACTTAGTTCGCGTTAATTTTTATCCATATCTCGAGCTCTTTAGGGAGAACAACGATCAATAGATTTAAATCAACTTCTAAGTTTTGAGGCGACCTGGTTAAATCCAGGATAGGACTTAGTTCACGTTAATCCTTATCAATATCTCATGTTTTTTAAGAAAAACAACGGTCAATCAATATGAATCAACTTTTAAGTCGTTAAGGCGACCTGGTTATATCCAGGTACCATATGCCCCCCAAGTAACTGGGAAAGGGTCTTTCATGGTTACTTTAGATTACACTTGAAAAACATGTACAAAAATGAATGAAGAGTTAATTCTCATTGCTTAATACAAGGGAATCATTGATAATATTTCTCTAAATGGATGGCATTCCAAGTTCGTGGGACTGCCCCTCCGTCGAGTCGAGCTAACTTGTAAGTTCCCTTGTAACGACCCAAATTCAGTGTTAAGGCTTAAGGGCCTGGAGTAGTGTGCCTGGAGGGCATGATCGGATTTTGTGTGTGACTTTATTAAGTTTAATGCATCATTATGATTTATTGCACGTTATATGACTATTGGATTATTTGAGATGCATGACTATGTGAATCAGTATGCATGTAGAACTGATTGTCTTAAAATGAGCATGATTGTAACTTGGCCATGTTAGGGCATAACTGTGATAATTATACTATGTGAATTGTGCCATGTGAGTGTGATGTTTTACCAGGATGCACGCATCGGGACGGTCCTAGAGAGCCAGTTAGTCTAAAAGTCACAACGGGTTGTTGTACCCGGCTCGGGAGGAGCCCAGGGGTACTTCGGGAATCTTATAAGTTGAGTTTAGAAAGAGTGATTAGTATTGGTAATTTGGTAACCATTTCTAACTGCTGTGAGTAACAAGTTTTAAGATAGGAAGTGGTAGAATTGAAATGAATGTGTTAAGACTTAAGTACCCTTGAAGGTTTAGCTTAGAAGGATTAGTAAGGAGGGGTAATTTGGTCTTTTGGCAAGGCAAATAGACATTATGCAGCTGGGATTTAGGGGGTACGGTTTGGGCATTTGGGTCACTTGTGGCTTTGATAAATTAGAAGAGAAGGAAAAGAAGAGGAGAGAAAGGCTAGGGCAAAGAAGAAGAAAGAGGAAGAGGTGTAGAAAGGGGCTGAAGTGGGAAGCTTAGAAGGAGATCAAGGGAACTTTTAGGGTGGATTCTACTCTTGAGGTAAGGATCTTATGCTTATTTAAGTTTGTTTCTGTGTTGGTTGAGGAATTTAATGCTTGAGTTAAGATTTTCATGGGTTTTGATTTGGGTTGTTGAATTTGAAATCAAAGGAGTGGATCTTGTGTGTATTGATGTTTTGGATTTGATTCTAGTGTTTATGGGGTGTTAGATTGTTCATATGAGGTTTGGATTTGAGTTTTGGGGTTTAGGTTTTGGTTTGGGATGATTTGGGGAGGTTAAAGCTCGGGGAAAATTGCAGGAAAAACCCAGAATTCTGGGTCTCCGAAGGCGTGCCGCGGCAGGGTTTTTGTGTGCCGCGGCAAGGGAGCTTCTGTCTGATGGGTGCCGTGGCACAAGGATGTGGTGCCGCGGCACAAGGCAATTTTCAGGGTAGCTCTTTTTGGCAATTTTAGGTCTTAGCTCCGGGGGTTCGTGGGATGCCTCCGGGGTGTTGTTTTAAGGTTTTAGAGGTCCCGAGAGTGCGGGATTGGTCCCGGGAAGTGGTTTTGGGTTTGGTTAGTATTAAAAGTGTTTTATGTGTGTTGTGACTAGGATTTCGGAGAGGCTCGTGCTAAAGGACCGTGCTCGTGACCGTGGTACTTTGGAAAGCACGGGATACAGGTAAGAAAACCGTAACACCCGAGTTTAGGGCATGGCCCCACTGTGTGATTGTAGGGCGTGGCCCCGGATTGTATTACGTGCAAATGCTTAACCTTAAATGAACCATGATGTGTGTGAATGTTTATTTTGAATGTACTATATGTGTTATTATGATGAAACGAGCGGCAGAGGCCGGGTACGGCATAGGCCGGGACGGCCGTGGGCCGAAAGTAACACAGCACATGGGATGCTTATATTCAGGGTGGGACCCAAGGGATACATGAGTTATCCTCGCGGTGAGAACCGAAACTCCAGGCTTTGGTAAGGCCTTGGGAGCGGCATGGCCGTACTTGTTTATTATGGTGGTTTTCCCATGTATCAGTGAATTATTGCCAGCTATTTACTTTGCATATGTTATGTGTTATTTGGGTTTTCTTGCTGGGCTTCGGTTCACGGGTGCTCCGTGTGGCAGGTAAAAGCAAGGAGTCAGTCAACCGGCCATGAGTATGGAGAGCGTGGGGGCGGCGCGTACATGTTCGGCCTGCCCGACTGCTTTGGTTGGGGGCATTTTGTATATGGCTGTATTTAACCATTCTTTTGATAGCTGATCAAGTGTAAATCTATTTTGAGTTGTAAATATTTTGTAAACCTTAATTTGGGATCCCAGATGTTTTATAATTAACGTTTTTAATGAAACTAAACATTTTCAAAGAGTACAGCCTTAAACTCTGGTTTATTCACACTTTTGGTTTTAGAAACCACTTGAGTCAATTAAATGCACAATTTCTGTTTTAAACTCACTTAGTAACGGCTCTAAGGTAGTAGGGCGTTACAACTTGGTATCAGAGCGAGCCAAGGTTTATTGGTTCTGGAGATCGACCGAACATGTACGCACGCTGCCATTGAAAAGCTCGACTCAGGGTAGTTCGGTATGATCGGTTGATATATTCATGAATATGTGTTTAATGCTTTGTGTGCCTGCCTAAATTATTATGAGCATGATCATTGATATAACATATGCATGATGCCAGGGCAAGGCCCGTTGTATGCTGCATGATATTTGTATGGCACTTTGGTCGATTGATCTTGGTTGTTGTTGAGATTGAGAGGTGGAAATTGGACCTTGTTATAATGCCTAATGAGCGGTGTCATTGATTGCAGGCATTTAGTTGCAATGCCTCGCCAATCATCGAGACTCCGCGGCATTCAGGCCGAGGATGATAACCAGGGGCAGGACCCTCCACCTGCTCCTCAGAACTGGCAACAGATTTTAGCAGAGATGGAGGCTAGGTTGAAGAAAACAGAGGATGAGCTTAGTCAGTACAGGCAACCAGCTCCTCCACCGGCCACTGTGATACCACCACCGCCTAGTGTGGTACCGGCTCCGGTTCAACCTGTGACTGGGAACAGGTTGGAACCTCTATATGAAAGATTCAGAAAACAACAACCTCCTACCTTTGAGGGGGGAGCAGACCCACTGCAGGCTGAGCAGTGGATGAGTACAATGTCGGTAATCCTGGACTTCATGAGGGTGGAAGGAAGGGATAGGGTTGATTGTGCCAGTTATATGCTTAGACATGATGCACGAATATGGTGGGAGGTGGTGGGGCAGCGAAGGGATACTGCTATTATGACCTGGGAGGAATTCAAGAGCCTTTTCAACGAGAAATACTACAGCGTAGCCATTCGAGCGGCGAAGGCGGATGAGTTTAACAGTCTGACTCAGGGCAGGTTATCTGTCACTGAGTACGCCTTGTTATTTGATAGATTGGCGAAGTTTGCGCCAGAGCTTGTGCCGACTGATATGGCCAGAAAGGACAGATTTGTACGGGGATTAGGTGCAATGATCGCCCGTGACGTGAGTATTACAATGGCTCCAGAGACTACCTATGCGCAAGTGGTAGACAAGGCCCTCACTGCTGAGAGGGCTGAGGATCAGATCTGGAAGGATAACGCTGCTAGGTGTGATACCAGGAGGGTAATGCCTTCTTCTTCTGGGCCTAGTCGGGGCAGCGGCCCCAGTGAGCAGAAGAGGAGAGTACCAGACTCATTTACTCCCTATGGTTCCGACAGGAGGGTTCGCGGTTCCGTGGGTGGCCGCCAGGGAGGTAATGACAACTGGAGGAGTTATCCATGGTGTCCTCGATGCAGGCGACGGCATCAGGGCGAGTGCTAGTCCACCTCTGGGGCGGGTGCCGGCATCAGGGCATGTTTTGTTTGTGGAAGCACCAGCCACTTGAAGAAAGATTGCCCGCAGGCTAAGAAGGAGGAGCCTAGGCAGGGTGACAGCCTCGCGCCTGCTAGGGTCTTCACCTTGACTCAGACTGAGGCAGAGGCCAGCCCATCAGTGGTCATAGGTCAGATTTTTAGCGTTGGATCCTTGTTTACTGCATTGATTGATTCTGGTGCTACGCACTCATTTGTTTCTGCTAGAGTGATTGATCAGCTGTGTAGACCTCATATTTTGTATGCTAGGGGTTTTCAGACTGTATTGCCTACAGGAGAGCTGGTAGTCTCTAGGAGGTGGGTTAGAGCCTTACCAGTAGTGGTAGACGGTAGAGAATTGTTTGTTGACTTGATTGAACTAGATATGGACGATTTTGACATAATACTAGGGATGGATTGGTTGACGCGATATGGAGCAACAATTGATTGTAGGCGACGAATGGTGACCTTTGAACCGGAGGGCGAGGCACCCTTTGTGTTCGTGGGAACGGTGGATGGACCGCGGGTACCTGTGATCTTGGCACTAAAGGCTAGAGACCTGATGCAAGAGGGTTGCATAGGATTCCTAGCAAGTTTAGTGGATTCCTCTAAGGTGGCGGCAGTGGGACCGAATGAAACTAGAGTCGTCTGTGAGTTTCCAGACTTGTTTCCAGCAGATCTGCCGGGGTTGCCGCCACAGCGGGAGATCGAGTTCGTCATAGAGTTGGCTCCGGGAGCAGAGCCAGTATCCAAAGCACCTTACAGAATGGCTCCAGCAGAATTAAAGGAATTGAAGATTCAACTGCAGGAACTACTTGATTTGGGGTTTGTCAGACCGAGTTTCTCGCCGTGGGGTGCTCCAGTTTTATTTGTTAAGAAAAAGGATGGGTCGCTCAGGATGTGCATCGATTACAGGGAGTTGAATAAGCTGACCATCAAGAACAAATATCCATTGCCTAGGATCGACGATTTATTTGATCAGCTTCAAGGGAGTATAGTGTTTTCGAAGATTGATCTCCGATCAGGCTACTATCAATTGAGGATCAGAGATGAGGACATACCAAAGACTGCATTTCAGACTCGGTATGGGCATTATGAATTTCTGGTTATGTCCTTTGGATTAACCAATGCCCCGGCGGCATTTATGGATTTGATGAACATAATTTTTAAGGATTACTTGGATAAGTTTGTGATTGTGTTTATTGATGATATCCTAGTATACTCCCAGACAGAGACAGAGCATGAGCATCATCTGCGTCTAGTGTTGCAGCGGTTAAGAGGGCATAAGCTATATGCCAAGTTTAGTAAGTGCGAGTTCTGGTTATCGCAAGTTTCATTTTTGGGCCATATTATCAGTAAGGATGGGTTACTGGTCGACCCAAGTAAGACGGAAGCAGTGAGGGATTGGCCTAGACCCAGCAATGTTCCTGAAGTTAGAAGTTTCCTTGGACTAGCAGGTTACTACCGGCGGTTTGTAGAGGGGTTCTCCAGAATTGCTACTCCGTTGACAGAATTGACAAGGAAGAAGACCAAGTTTGTGTGGACAGATCGATGCGAGAATAGCTTCAAAGAGCTGAAGCGGCGGTTGATTACTGCACCAGTGCTGAGCCTGCCAACAGATAATGAGAAGTTTGTGGTCTACTGTGACGCTTCCAGACAGGGTCTGGGATGCGTGTTGATGCAGGCTGGGAAAGTGATAGCGTACGCATCAAGACAATTAAAGGAGTACGAGCAGAGGTATCCCACGCATGACCTGGAATTAGCTGCAGTGGTATTCGCACTTAAGATTTGGAGACACTATCTGTATGGAGAGAGGTGCGAGATATACACTGATCACAAGAGTCTAAGGTATTTCTTTACCCAGAAGGACTTGAACATGCGCCAGAGACGGTTGCTTGAGCTGGTAAAGTATTACGATTGTGATATCCTATACCATCCTGGGAAGGCTAATGTGGTGGCTGATGCATTGAGCCGAAGGGGCCCAGGACAGTTGTATAGTTCGAGGCAGATATCTGACAGTCTAGCAGGAGAGATGACCAGAGCAGGTATAGAGCTAGTGGTTGGGAGGTTAGCCAACATTACTCTTCAGTCAACACTCCTCGAGAGGATTAAGGAAGCACAGGGAAAGGACCCCCAGTTAGTTGAGCGTAGAGAGAACGTCCTATCGGGAGCAGCTAAGGACATCTCTATTTCTGAGATGGGTTTGTTGAAGTACAAAGGACGGATTTGTGTTCCGATTGATCCAGACATTCGGCGAGAGATTTTGGACGAGTCTCATACCACTCCCTACTCTTTGCACCCAGGTTCTACGAAGATGTACCATGACCTGAAGGTTTTGTATTGGTGGTCAGGCATGAAGAGGGACGTGGTGGACTATGTGGCTAGATGCCTAACCTGTCAGCAGATTAAGGCGGAACACCAGAGGCCAGCAGGATTATTACAGCCTCTTGGGATTCCCGAGTGGAAATGGGAAGATATTGCCATGGACTTTGTGGTAGGATTGCCAAAGACCGTGGGTCAGCATGACTCGGTATGGGTGATTGTGGACAGGTATACCAAGTCCGCCCACTTCTTACCTTTGAAGACGACTTATACTGTGGAGCAGTATGCAGAGCTTTATGTTAAGGAGATCGTTCGACTTCATGGGGCTCTGAGGTCAATAGTATCCGATAGAGACCCCACTTTCACTTCCAAGTTTTGGAAGAGCCTGCAGAAGGCAATGGGCACGCAGCTTCGGTTTAGTACCGCTTATCATCCTCAGACGGATGGACAGTCTGAGAGGACAATTCAGATACTGGAGGACATGTTACGAGCTTGTGTCTTGGATTTTGAGGGATCTTGGAGTAAGTATCTCCCTCTGATTGAGTTTTCGTACAATAACAGTTATCAGGCGACTATCGGAGTGGCTCCGTATGAGATGTTGTATGGTAGAAAATGCAGATCACCGATTCACTGGGATGAGACAGGTGAGAGAAGGTATTTAGGTCCTGAGATGGTTCAGAGGACCAATGAGGCACTTGAGAAAATTAGAGCTCGTATGCTCGCCTCCCAGAGTCGCCAGAAGAGTTATTCAGATCAGAAACGCAGGAGCGTAGAATTTCAGGTTGGTGATCATGTATTCCTCAGGGTTTCACCCCTGAGAGGAGTAAAACGATTTGGCGTTCGGGGCAAGCTGAGTCCCAGGTTTGTTGGCCCATTTGAGGTTCTAGAACGAATTGGGGAGGTGGCGTATAGGTTAGCAATGCCTCCAGCTTTATCAGGAGTTCATGACGTGTTTCATGTGTCCATGCTCCGGAAGTATGTTTCGGACTCTACTCATGTGTTGAGCTATGAGAACTTGGAGTTGGATTGGGACTTATCATACGAAGAAAAGCCTGTTCAGATCCTTGATAGGAAGGACAAGGTCTTGAGGAGCAAGACCATCCCCTTGGTTAAAGTATTGTGGAGAAACAGCAAGGTCGAAGAGGCAACATGGGAACTGGAATCAGATATGCGGGAGCGGCATCCCGAGTTGTTCAGGTAAATTTCGAGGACGAAATTCTCATGAGGAGGGGATAGTTGTAACGACCCAAATTCAGTGTTAAGGCTTAAGGGCCTGGAGTAGTGTTCCTGGAGGGCATGATGGGATTTTGTGTGTGACTTTATTAAGTTTAATGCATCATTATGATTTATTGCACGTTATATGACTATTGGATTATTTGAGATGCATGACTATGTGAATCAGTATGCATGTAGAACTGATTGTCTTAAAATGAGCATGATTGTAACTTGGCCATGTTAGGGCGTAACTGTGATAATTATACTATGTGAATTGTGCCATGTGAGTGTGATGTTTTACCAGGATGCACGCATCGGGACGGTCCTAGAGAGCCAGTTAGTCTAAAAGTCACAACGGGTTGTTGTACCCGGCTCGGAAGGAGCCCAGGGGTACTTCGGGAATCTTATAAGTTGAGTTTAGAAAGAGTGATTAGTATTGGTAATTTGGTAACCATTTCTAACTGCTGTGAGTAACAAGTTTTAAGATAGGAAGTGGTAGAATTGAAATGAATGTGTTAAGACTTAAGTACCCTTGAAGGTTTAGCTTAGAAGGATTAGTAAGGAGGGGTAATTTGGTCTTTTGGCAAGGCAAATAGACATTATGCAGCTGGGATTTAGGGGGTACGGTTTGGGCATTTGGGTCACTTATGGCTTTGATAAATTAGAAGAGAAGGAAAAGAAGAGGAGAGAAAGGCTAGGGCAAAGAAGAAGAAAGAGGAAGAGGTGTAGAAAGGGGCTGAAGTGGGAAGCTTAGAAGGAGATCAAGGGAACTTTTAGGGTGGATTCTACTCTTGAGGTAAGGATCTTATGCTTATTTAAGTTTTTTTCTGTGTTGGTTGAGGAATTTAATGCTTGAGTTAAGATTTTCATGGGTTTTGATTTGGGTTGTTGAATTTGAAATCAAAGGAGTGGATCTTGTGTGTATTGATGTTTTGGATTTGATTCTAGTGTTTATGGGGTGTTAGATTGTTCATATGAGGTTTGGATTTGAGTTTTGGGGTTTAGGTTTTGGTTTGGGATGATTTGGGGAGGTTAAAGCTCGGGGAAAATTGCAGGAAAAACCCAGAATTCTGGGTCTGCGAAGGCGTGCCGCGGCAGGGTTTTTGTGTGCCGCGGCAAGGGAGCTTCTGTCTGATGGGTGCCGCGGCACAAGGATGTGGTGCCGCGGCACAAGGCAATTTTCAGGGTAGCTCTTTTTGGCAATTTTAGGTCTTAGCTCCGGGGGTTCGTGGGATGCCTCCGGGGTGTTGTTTTAAGGTTTTAGAGGTCCCGAGAGTGCGGGATTGGTCCCGGGAAGTGGTTTTGGGTTTGGTTAGTATTAAAAGTGTTTTATGTGTGTTGTGACTAGGATTTCGGAGAGGCTCGTGCTAAAGGACCGTGCTCGTGACCGTGGTACTTTGGAAAGCACGGG
The DNA here is from genome assembly GCF_963169125.1 of Humulus lupulus. Taxonomy (NCBI): domain Eukaryota; kingdom Viridiplantae; phylum Streptophyta; class Magnoliopsida; order Rosales; family Cannabaceae; genus Humulus; species Humulus lupulus. The sequence continues at coordinate 209,420,574 of NC_084795.1, forward strand.
ATACAGGTAAGAAAACTGTAACACCCGAGTTTAGGGCATGGCCCCACTGTGTGATTGTAGGGCGTGGCCCCGGATTGTATTACGTGCAAATGCTTAACCTTAAATGAACCATGATGTGTGTGAATGTTTATTTTGAATGTACTATATGTGTTATTATGATGAAACGAGCGGCAGAGGCCGGGTACGGCATAGGCCGGGACGGCCGTGGGCCGAAAGTAACACAGCACATGGGATGCTTATATTCAGGGTGGGACCCAAGGGATACATGAGTTATCCTCGCGGTGAGAACCGAAACTCCAGGCTTTGGTAAGGCCTTGGGAGCGGCATGGCCGTACTTGTTTATTATGGTGGTTTTCCCATGTATCAGTGAATTATTGCCAGCTATTTACTTTGCATATGTTATGTGTTATTTGGGTTTTCTTGCTGGGATTCGGCTCACGGGTGCTCCGTGTGGCAGGTAAAAGCAAGGAGTCAGTCAACCGGCCATGAGTATGGAGAGCGTGGGGGCGGCGCGTACATGTTCGGCCTGCCCGACTGCTTTGGTTGGGGGCATTTTGTATATGGCTGTATTTAACCATTCTTTTGATAGCTGATCAAGTGTAAATCTATTTTGAGTTGTAAATATTTTGTAAACCTTAATTTGGGATCCCAGATGTTTTATAATTAACGTTTTTAATGAAACTAAACATTTTCAAAGAGTACAGCCTTAAACTCTGGTTTATTCACACTTTTGGTTTTAGAAACCACTTGAGTCAATTAAATGCACAATTTCTGTTTTAAACTCACTTAGTAACGGCTCTAAGGTAGTAGGGCGTTACATCCCTCTTTAATGACTTTAATGACCTGATACGGCCCCTCCCTGTTCGGTCCCAAGACTCCATCTTTGGGATCCTTACCGGCTAAGAAGACTCTCCTTACAACTAGGTCGCCAACGCTAAAGGCGCACTTTTTGACTTTGGAGTTGAAATAGCGAGTGATCTTCTGCTGATAATGGGTGAGCTGGAGTTGCGAATCTTCTCGCCTTTCATCAACTAGGTCAAGGGAATTTCACAGTAGCTCGTGGTTGCGGTCCTGGTCATAAGACTGGACCCTATGCGAAAGCACCTTAATTTCAACGGGGAGGACTGCCTCACTCCCAAAGGTTAGGGAAAAAGGAGTATGACCCGTAGGAGTCCGATGTGAGGTCCAGTATGCCCAGAGAACCTGGGGGAGCTGTTCCGGCCAGACCCCCTTCGCCTCATCTAGTTGCTTCTTGAGGCTCGCCTTGAGGGTCTTATTGACAGCCTCGACCTGGCCGTTCGCCTGGGGATAGGCCACGGAGGAGAAACTTTTCACAATTCCGTACCTCTCACAAAACTCGGTAAACAGGTCGCTGTCAAACTGAGTCCCATTGTAAGAGAGAATCTTCTTGGGCAGACCGAACCGACAGATGATGCTCTTAACCACGAAGTCAAGGACTTTTTTGGAAGTTATCATTGCCAAAGGTTCTGCTTCAACCCACTTCGTAAAGTAGTTGATGGCCACCACGGCGTAACGAACCATGCCCATTCCAGTAGGGAGGTCGCCAACCAAGTCGATCCCCAAAACTGCAAACGGCCATGGCGAAGAGATCATCTTCAGCTCGACTGGGGGAGCTCGGGCAACTGTGGCGAACCGCTGACATGTGTCGCACTTCTTCACGTACGAGACTGAGTCTTTGGACAGAGTTGGCCAGTAATAAACTTGCCTCAGGACCTTTAAGGCCAAGCTTTACGCCCCAGTGTGACCTCCGCAAAAACCTTCGTGCACTTCCTGCAGGATGGCCTTTGCTTCGCCTGGAAGAACACATTGTAGGAGAGGTAGGGAGTGCCCACGCCGGTATAACACCCTGTCTACTATCGTATACCTGGGAGCTTGATACAAAACTCGCCGCGCGTCATTAAGCCTTTCAGGTAGCTTTCCTTCGACGAGATACTCAAGGATGGGAGTCATCCAGGTCGGCCTGGCATCGATCATCTCGACCTCCGCCCTGGCTTCCTCTATACTTGGTTTCTCCAAGAATTCTACGGGCACTAACCCCAGGGTTTTCGTCTCCCCAGAGGTGGCGAGCTTGGCGAGAGCGTTTGCGTTAGCGTTCTGCTCCCGAGGTATCTGCTCGATCGAGCCCTGCCCGAACGCGGACAGCTCAACCTTTACCCTCGCTTGATAGGCAGCCATCCTAGGTCCCCATGCTTGATACTCGCCCAGAACCTGGTTTACCACGAGCTGGGAGTCACTGAAGCACTAGACAGAGCTCGCCTTCAGCTCCTGAGCAATCCTTAGCCCGGCCAGCAAAGCTTCGTATTCGGCCTCGTTGTTGGAGGCCTTGAACCCGAACCTTAGCGCCGGGTGGAATCTATGTCCTTCAGGGGATATCAAAATGATTCCAGCCCCGGAGCCATTCTCGTTGGATGAACCATCCACAAATATCCTCCATAACGCCTGGGACGAGGTGACCTGGGGCGAGTCTGCCACAGGATCCTCCCGGAATCCTGTGAACTCGGCTACAAAATCGGTTAGGGCATGACTCTTTATAGTAGTTCGCAGAGTGTAAAAAATCTCGAACTGGCTAAGCTCGATTACCCACTTTAACAAACGTCCCGATGCTTCAGGTTTTTGCAAAACCTGCCTTAAAGGTTGATCGGTCATGACGTGTATTGAGTGGGACTGTAAGTACGGCCTAAGCTTTCACGAGGCCGTGATAAGGTAGAACACCAATTTCTCCATCAACGGGTACCGGGATTCAGCCTCGAGAAGTCTTTTGCTAATGTAGTAGACTGGCTTCTGAATCCGATCTTCTTCTCGGACCAACACGGCACTGGCTGCGTCTTCTGTGATAGCTAGGTAGAGAAAAAGAGGCTCTCCTGCTTTTGGTTTGGATAGTACGGGTGGCTCGGCCAGATGTTCTTTCAGGTCGAGGAAAGCGCTTTCGCATTCTTCTGTCCACTCGAATTTCTTATTCCCTCGGAGCAGGTCGTAGAATGGCAAACACTTATCGGTGGACTTGGAAATAAACTGATTGAGGGCTGCCACTCTCCTTGTCAGGCCTTGGACATCTTTTCGCGACCTGGGTGAGGGAAGCTCGAGCAACGATCTGATCTTGTCGGGGTTTGCTTCGATTCCTCGGGTATTGACTATGAAACCCAGGAATTTTCCCAATGCGACTCCAAAGGTGTACTTCTGTGGATTTAGCCTCTTGCCATACTCCCGTAGGATCTTGAAGCATTCTTCCAGGTCGGAAACATGGTTATCGGCAGTCTTTGACTTGACTAGCATGTTATCGACGTACACTTCCATGTTTTTTCCGATCTGCAAACATTCTATTCACCAACCTTTGATACATAGCTCCGACGTTCTTCAGCTCGAAGGGCATGACCTTGTAACAATAAACGTTAGTTGGGGTCATGAAACTGGTGTGCTCCTGGTCCGCCGGATTCATGGCGATCTGATTGTAGCCTGAATATGCGTCCATAAAGGACATGAGCTCATGCCCCACCGTGGCATCCACCAACTGGTCAATCCTTGGCAGTGGAAAACAATCCTTGGGGCAGGCTTTATTCAGGTCGGAGAAGTCGATGCAGGTCCGCCATTTCCCGTTGGGCTTCGGGACCAGCACAGGGTTGGCGACCCAGATTGGAAACTTGGCTTCATGGATAAAGCCGCATTTTTTGAGCTGAGCCACCTCTTCCTCCAAGGCTTCAGCCCGGGTCATTCCTAGGCATCTCTGCTTCTGGGACTTTGCAGGAATGCTCTTATCCAGATGAAGTGTGTGCATGATTCCCACCATGTCCTCATGTGACCATGCAAACACATCCAGGTTACTCCGTAGAAATCTGACCAGCTCCGCCTTCCTCTCGCTGCAGAGGTTTTTCCCGAGCTTGACCATCCATGATGGATTCTGCGGATCGATGTTTACTTCCTCGAGCTCCTCAATAGCTTGGAGCTCGGATCTGTCCTCGCCTATTCGGGGGTCAATATCCTCACTTAAGATGATATTTTCCCCTTCGGCGCTTTGAGGTTTTTCAATCTCAGGATCAGCTAAGGGTTCCCGAGATTCCTCTTCACCACCTTGGATGGCCATTGCCAGCTGCCCGGGTTTAGATTTTCCCTTAATGGAAACGCTGTAGCATTCCCTGGCAGCGAGCTGATCGCCCTGGATAGTGCATATTCCTGTGGAAGTAGGGAATTTCATCGCGAGGTGGCGAATGGAAGTGTCGACCTCAAAAGCTATGAGCGTAGGTCGTCCCAAAATTGCGCTGTATGCAGCGGAGCAGTCGATGACCACGAACTCGAGGAGTTTGGAGACTGTCCGAGACCCCTCTCCCAGGGTGATCACTAGCTCAATCATCCCTATTGTTGCTGATCCTTCTCCCGAAAAACCATATAACATCATGGAGGTCGCCTTCAGCTCGGCGACGGCGAAACCCATCTTCTCTAAGGTGGACCGGAATAGGAGGTTAACAGAGCTCCTATTGTCGATCAGCACCCTCCTGACTCTCCGATTGGCCAGCTGAACTGCCATGACCAAAGGGTCATTGTGAGGGAACTGTACATGGCCCGCATCTTCCTCTGTAAAAATGATCGGTTGCCTGTCCAATCGCTGCTGCTTTGGCTGACGCTGCTCCGGGACGAACTCTACTCCATTGTGCGCCTTAAGTTCGTTCACGTATCTCTTCTGGGCACCCTGCTAGTGCTAGCCATATGCGGTCCTCCAGAGATGGTGGATATCTCCCCTCCTACCACGGGAGGGGGGACGTCCTGATCTATCCGAGACCCGGGCTGACTGGCCGGGACTTCTGGAGCAGGTCGACCTGCTGGGACTCTATTCCGCGCGTATTGAGCCAAGGGCCCGGCTCAGATGAGAGACTCGATCTCATCCTTTAGATGCCTACAATCATCAGTATTGTGGCCAACATCGTTGTGAAAGCGGCAAAATTTGGAGGTGTCTCTCTTCCCCTTTTGGTGCTTCAATGGCTCCGGCCTCTTCTAGGGGAGGCGAGTAGAATTAGCTAGGAAAATATTTTCCCTAGACTGGGTGAGCTCTGTATAAGTCGCGTAGACGGGCTTGAACTTGTCCACGGACTTATTCTTCTTTTGGCCGTGCTGGCTGCCTTCACCATTCCCCTTTCTTTTGCCTCCACCGAGCTGGTTGTTCTGTTTGACATTTCGGGTCGCTGCCACGACCTCCGTCCCCACTCCAGTGGGCTGATCAGGGACTTGGCTGGTTCCTACGGCTTTGGCTTCTTCCAAGTTGATCCATTCCTGGGCCCTGTTAAGGAATTCGTTAACCGAGCTGACTCCCTTTCTTTGTATGTCTTTCCAAAGATCCCCTCCGACGAGGATTCTAGTTCTCATGGCCATGAGATTGGAGCTATCATCCGCGTCTCTGGCTCGAGCAGCGACGTTCACAAATCTGCTTAGGTAGAGCTTCAGAGTTTCGCCGGGCTGCTGCCTCACGTTAGAGTCGGCCTGAACGCGGGCAGCCTGGGAGGCTCGGAATGCCCTTTTGAAATCTGCCGAGAAAGTCTTCCAGGAGCTGATTGACTGTCTTTTACCTTGCTTGAACCACTTCCTGGCAGGCCCAATCAGTGTGGAAGGGAAGATTAAACATCTCAGCTCGGGGCCAATGTTGTGGGCCATCATCAGGGTGTTAAACATCCCCAGATGACCCGACGGATCACCGTCTCCATTGAACTTGGACAGGTGCGGCATACGAAAACCAGGTGGGTACGCCGTTGCTGCTATGCTGGGGGCGAAGAGCTCCATCTCGTCCCCTGAATCATATTCATCCTTTTCTTTTTCTGACAGGAGCTTCCTCATCAGTTCCTCCAGCTGGGCCAAGCGCTCGAGGGTTTGGTCCTGATGTCCTTGGTTATTCCGGGGCTGTTCAACAGCTCCGGCTCCATTGTACATATTTGGTGGTTATTGTCCCTCCTGTCTTGAGATAGGTTATTTGGGGCATTCCTGCCGTTACGTACTTCGGACAAGGCCCCCCCCGAGCGAGCATGGCTATCTCCTCCTGCTGGCTCCCCTCTATGAGAGTTAAGGCGATCCCGCAGATCGCCTTCCCGAGTGGCTTATGGGCTTTATGCCGAACTTAGGCGCTGACGCAGGTCCCCGCCAGAAAGGTCGCTCCGACGACTACCGGTCCAGTAGCTCCTGCAAGAGAGGCCCGGAGCTCGCCTTTGGTGTTGAGGATCTGGGCTTTCCCTTGGCGCCCTGCTACGTCAGGAAGGTCCGGCTGATGGCGGGTTTCTCCTGCTACTCCCATAGGTTGGGATATCTCGGACGGGCCGAGGAGGAGATGGATATCTGATTGGAGACGGAGGATGCCTGACCGGAGAGGCGATCCTGGTTCCATCAGGACAGATCAAGTTCGGTGGGGGCCTTTCGGCCCTGCCAACCTGCTGGTCTCACGCCTGGCGATCTGGACGAGGCACAGGATGGTTGTTGGGGACGGGCTAATGCTGTGAGCCCTCCCCGGACCTCCTTTTGGAATTTCTAAGAGCTGCCCTGGGCGCGTTCGAGGTTGGTTCGGAGCTAGGAGTCGAAGTTCTGACCGAGTGGCTGTACTGCTGTTGTCCGGCTCTAGGCACTTCTTCGAAGTTTGCCTCTCGATGGTGTGATGAAGGAGTGGAGTTGGCTGTCGGAAGTCTGTTCGAGCGGCTATGCCTGGACCGGTTACCCCGATAAGACTTAGGAGCCTCGCCCTGCCTCTCTCCGACGTTAGCGTCGGTTGTGAGAGGGGGTAGTCGGGCCAGCACATCCTTGATCTGTTGGTTAGCTATTGCTACTTGGCTCCTTAGCTGAGCATTCTCCATCTCCACTGCAGTGTAATAACACGGGTTTGGATTAGGTGGCCGGGGCGTCGAACTTCCGGTGTCATCTTGGCCCGCCGACTGCTTTCCTGGCCACTGCTGGGCTTCAGGAACTTGTTCACCAGGGATGGCTGTATGATGAGCCTCCTGCCCATCATGCTGTTCTATCTCGTTATTGTGCCTGGATCGAGTAGTCACCATAGTTGGATGTTTGCGATAGCACTAATCGAACTTGCTCTCAATGAAAGCACCAAACTGTTGACGCGGTTCTTCGCCAACAGGTAATTAAGAAAAGAAGAGAAAGGGATTAGTGCTAATGTTGAACTGAAACAGATGAATGATCTTGGGAATGAGATGGTGACACCAAATGCGTTTTTGAGTGGTTCAAAGGTTAAAATCCTTCTACTCCACTAGTCAGTATTATTGCTATATACTGGGTATTTGATGACAAGGTATTTCTTACAATCGAGCATCCAACCCCTTTTAACTCCCAAGGTCTCCATATTTATAGGAGAAGGCACCTGGGAGTTGGTAAGAAGGTCATCCCGTGACCTTCTTACCTATCATGTCAACTCTGTGACATTCATGATTACTTCCTAAACCTGACACATGAGTGTGGTCAAATCAACAGGTAAGGGGATAATGGGCCGCACGGCCCAAATCAGTCGTGGGAGTCTGAATACGCACGTTCTTGCTGTGTGTCCGAGAAGTCAGGGATATATCCAACACGTGATGTCTGATATATGCACGTTTACCTTGCGTTGTTGACTTTATAAGGGGCCACAGCCTCCAACTCCAGCTCGTGTCCTAAGGGTTCGCCAAGATTGCCTAAGGATTGAGTCTGAACTCAGAGGCTGAAGATCCAGCTCGCGATACGAGCTGGAGTTGGAAGCTGTGGCCCCTTATAAAGTCAACCACGTAAGGTAAACGTGCATATATCAGACATCACGTGTTGGATATATCCCTGACTTCTCGGACACGCAGCAGGAACGTGTGTATTCAGACTCCCACGACTGATTTGGGCCGTGCGGCCCATTATCCCCTTACCTGTTGATTTGAGCACACTCATGTGTCAGGTTTAGGAAGTAATCATGAATGTCACAGAGTTGACATGATAGGTAAGAAGGTCACGGGATGACCTTCTTACCAACTCCCAGGTGCCTTCTCCTATAAATATGGAGACCTTGGGAGTTAAAAGGGGTTGGATGCTCGATTGTAAGAAATACCTTGTAATCAAATACCCAGTATATAGCAATAATACTGACTAGTGGAGTAGAAGGATTTTAACCTTTGAACCACTCAAAAACGCATTTGGTGTCACCATCTCATTTCCAAGATCATTCATCTGTTTCGGTTCAACATTAGCACTAATCCCTTTCTCTTCTTTTCTTAATTACCTGTTGGCGAAGAACCGCGTCAACATAAACATATATATATATGCGTATATAATATGTATACACTAAGGAAATCAAGGATGTTTCTGTGTTGTGTACATGTTTGTTGGTTTGAATTGTATGTGAATAATGTTGGGATAAGGCTTGAGTGCATGATTTTTGTTCTAGAGTGATTACAGCCAGATCCAAATATATGACTCAGCGAAACTGATTCCTATGTATGGGTCAATAATACAAATATCTTTGACATAATTTAAAAAACTAACCTATTATATATATGCATATTCAGTTTTTTAATAATTAAAAAATATCTTACTTAACTATAACCACATATTTAGGAAACAACAACCAGTAGTTATAAAATGTAAATTTAGTTTAAATTTTTCATAACGGTGTAAAGTAGGAAATATAATAAAAATTAATTATAATTTTTTTTTTAATATTTTCAAATTTTTATTTAATAAAATATACATATCTCTATATACGTATAATCAGGCACAAATATAGGAAATAAAAGTATTAATTAAAAAACTTACAAATAACTAGTTTGAAATTTAAATTTTAGTTTTTCAAGGATGATACTATCTAAGAAAATTAATATATATAGTAAGTATCTCTTTTTTTTTTCGCTAGTTCATCGACATTTTGTTGAGGTATGTATGCCATATACTGATTAAATATCATGGCTATATTGGTTAGATTGTTTAATTAAATTTTTTTCTTTAGGTGCTTCAACTGGGTGTAAGGAGAAGGTACTGACAAACAGGTTTTTATTCTCTCTACCATATTTCACTAAAACAATATGCTTTGAAATTAACTTGGAAATAAAAACATTGATCATAGACATATACATCTCTTTTTTCTTATGAATGTTGTTATATATTGAGATATGATTGAGATATTCTCTTAATGTTTTGTATATATGGATAACCGTGAGTTTAGGAATTAGATTAGAATTACATCTCTAGTTTCCTTTTTTCTAGTTTCCTGTTTTCTATTCTTTTGTATATATATACGACTAAAATATATCAATAAGAAAAAGCCATTCACGATTTCTTCATGGTACCAGAGCCACATGGCTAAGATACACGATCGGCAATGGCTGACGGTAACGATACCACTATGGTTGGATCTTCGGTCATTGGGCAAAGAAACTCTTCCAATGATGCAGCCACCACGTCAAATACTGCTGCCTCTCTTCCTCACCTAAGTGCAACACAATGGCAAACTATCGCTACTATGTTTGGTAATACTCATTCCTCTACCGACCGTTTACATGGTGAGTTTTCCAGGATTTCTTGGATTATTGATACTAGTGCTTCTAATCATGTGACGGGGGATGAATGTTGTTTGTTTAATGTTCATGATATTGCTACATGTCCCGTCGGACTCCCTGATGGCCAAAAATTAATTGCTACTAAAGAGGGAAGTGTGAGACTCTTGGAAGGATTATTTCTTAAAAATGTTCTTTATGTCCCTAAATTGCACTGCAACTTAATTTCGGTTACACAACTCATTGATGACATGTACTGTTTTGTACAATTTGCTTCTAATATGTGTGTTATACAGGACCGTCATTCGAGGAAGATGATTGGAACGGGTGAACGGAGAGATGGACTTTACTACTTCCGGCCACCGTCTACAATGAAAGCTATCTCAGTGGATGGTTCTTCATCTTCGTTGGAACTTTGGCATCAACGTCTTGGACATCCTTCAGAGAAAGTAGTAAAGTCATTACCTTTCCTACGTAATTCTAGTGATAAATTCAATAAGGCATGTGATGTGTGTCCTCGTGCCAAACAAACTCGTGATTCTTTTTCTCTTAGTGACCATAAGGCCTCCCGAATTTTTGAATTAGTACATTGTGACTTATGGGGTCCTTACAATACTGTTTCTTCATGTGGGGCTCGTTATTTTTTGACTATTGTGAATGATTTTTCCCAAGCTATATGGGTTTATTTGTTGATTGATAAATTGGAGGTGTTTAAAATGTTTATGTCATTTTTTGCTATGGTTGATCGACAATTTGGTCAAAAGGTTAAGATTGTTCGGAGTGATAATGGGACAGAATTTAATTGTTTGCAAGATTATTTTCTTTCAAACCTCTTGTGTGGGGACTCCACAACAAAATGGTAGAGTTGAACGTAAGCATCGTCATATTTTAACAGTGGCAAGGGCCTTACGTTTTCAAAGTCATCTTCCTTTTTATTTTTGGGGTGAATGTGTCTTAGCAGCTTCTCATTTGATCAATTGAACACCCTCAAGTGTTCTTCAGAATAAAACACCTTATGAAATTTTTTTCATACTTTGCCAATTTTTGATGAATTGCGAGTGTTTGGTTCCTTGTGTTATGCCCATAATCAACGTGCTAAGAATGATAAATTTGCAAGTCGCAGTCGAAAATGTATCTTTGTTGGGTATCCTTTTGGTAATAAAGGGTGGAGACTTTTTGATCTAGAAAATAAAAGTTTTTTTGTTTCTAGGGATGTTAAGTTCTTTGAAAATCAATTTCCTTTTGCTGAAAATGATCCTTCTACTATTAGCTCTACATATAATTCTGGCAGCGTGAGTTTAGGTGATGATGACTTTGATTTTAATCTTTTTGGTGATTCTGAACCATTGTCTAATGAACCTGAACCCACAAATGAATCCTCCCCACTACATGTCACCACCCAAATTCCAACAACTACAACTTTAGAGCTTACTCTCCCTTTTCCTGTAGCACAGTCTAGCCCGACTGTTGCACAGAGTCCTGTTCAGTCCACATCTCTACTCCGACATCCATCTACATGGGGGGTAGCAGGGGCTGCTCCGAATTCTATCAATGACACTCACATGGGACATGGACTCCGTGAAAAGGTTCCATCCACTCGGCTTCGTGACTATGTTACTAATACTGTTATCACACAAAGTCCATCTGCTATCTCTCTAAGTTCACCCGCGCCGTCAGCTCTCTCTAGTACGCCCTTTCCTATAACACATTATATTAACTGTGCAAAATTTTCTGCTAGCCATTGGCAATTTCTTGCTGCTGTTACTGTAGGTTGTGAACCAAAATAATTTAAAGAAGCTATGACAGATGAAGGATGGCATCATGCTATGCACACATAAATTCGTGCTTTAGAGGATAATGGTACTTGGACTATGGAAAAATTATCTCCTAGTAAATGTGCTCTTGGTAGTCAATGGGTCTATAAAATAAAGTACAACTCTGATGGCAGTGTTGAACGGCTTAAAGCTCGTTTGGTTGTTTTTGGTAATCATCAAATTTCCGGGATCGATTATAACGAGACTTTTGCACCTATTGCAAAAATGGTCACCGTTCGTGCTTTCTTAGCCATTGCAGCATCTAAAAATTAGGAGCTGCATCAGATGGATGTGCATAATGCTTTTTTTTTACACGGGGATCTCAATGAAGAAGTCTTTATGGAGCTTCCTCCTGGTTTTGGGCCTTCTCAACCTGATATGGTGTGTCGTCTTCGAAAGTCCTATATATGGCTTGAAAAAGGCACCGAGGTGTTGGTTTTCCAAACTTGTCACTACTTTAAGAGAGTATGGCTTTCTACAATCCTATGCTGATTATTCTCTCTTTACTTATACTAAGGGTGATACTCAAATCAATGTTTTGGTGTATGTTGATGATTTAATTATATTTGGGAATAATTCCGCTGCTTTGAAGATCTTTAAGAACTATTTAAGCACGTGTTTTCATATGAAGGATCTCGGGGTTCTTAAATATTTCCTCGGGATTGAGGTAGCTCGAAGTCCTGATGGTATATTTCTTTGTCAACGAAAGTATTCTCTTGACATCATTTCTGAGACTGGTGTTCTGGGTGCTAAGCCCGCATCTTTTCCCATTGAGCAAAACCATCGACTTGCTCATGCTTCAGGAGATTCTTTGTCCAATCCGGAACCTTATCGTCGTTTGGTTGGTCATTTGATTTACTTAACGGTCACTCATCCTAATTTGGCATACTCTGTTCACGTTTTATCACAGTTCCTACAAGAACCAAGATAGGAACATTGGGAAGCCGCCTTGCGTGTTGTTCGCTATTTGAAAGGCTCTCCTGGACAAGGATTCTTACTTCGTGCTGATAGCTCTCCTTCCTTGACTGGTTGGTGTGATTCTGATTGGGCAGCTTATCCTCTTACTCGTTGCTCTCTCACGGATTGGCTTGTGTTTCTTGGTCATTCCCTGATTTCCTGGAAAACCAAGAAACAACCTACTGTGGCCCGTTCTTCGGCAGAGGCTGAATATCGCTCTATGGCTTCTCTTACTTGTGAATTGAAATGGTTGAAGGGTTTTCTCCTTAGCTTGGGGATTGAACATACTGATGCTATTGGGCTATATTGTGATAGCCATTCGACTTTACATATTGCTCGGAATCCAGTCTTCCATGAACGAACAAAGCACATTGAAGCACACTGTCACTTTGTTCGTGATGCTATCCAAGACGACACTATTCTTCCTTCTTATGTTCCTACAACTGTTCAACTTGCGGACATCTTTACCAAGCCTTTGGGGACCCGTCAATTTCAGTTTTTGCTTTCCAAGTTGGGCATTTATGATCCTCATGCTCCAACTTGAGGGGGGGTATTGAGATATTCTCTTAATGTTTTGTATATATGGATAACCGTGAGTTTAGGAATTAGATTAGAATTACATCTCTAGTTTCCTTTTTTCTAGTTTCCAGTTTTCTATTCTTTTGTATATATATACGACTAAAATATATCAATAAGAAAAAGCCATTCACGATTTCTTCATTATACTTTCTTGAAGATTCATTAGGTGTTTTCTGACATTTTGATCACACAAATCAAACACTCTTTGATGGAAATCTATAATCAAAGAAAAAAAATACAAAGAACAAGTAACTAGTTCTTAAATCTATCCGTGCAAAGTATATATGCTTATAAATATATATATAATAAAATGTCAATTATTACTGCAATGTAGAGACACTTCTATGGCTTTCTTAGTTCTCTATGATTAGAACAGATCAGAAAAAAAAAATTAAAACCAAATTCAGGCCTACCCAAGAACAGAACAAGAAAAAAAAAACCAAATTCATACCCATGTATTGACTAGCACAAGCTATGTAGAGACACTTCTATGGCTTTATTAGTTCTCTATGATTAGCACAGATCAGAAGAAAAAAAATTAAAACCAAATTCAAGCCTACCCAAGAACAGAACAAGAAAAAAAAACCAAATTCATACCCAAGTATTGACTAGCACTAGCTATGTAGAGACACTTCTATGGCTTTCTTAGTTCTCTATGATTAGAACAAATCAGAAAAAAAAAATTAAAACCAAATTCAAGCCTACCCAAGAACAGAACAAGAAAAAAAAAATCCAAATTCATACCCAAGTATTGACTAGCACTAGCTATGTAGAGACACTTCTATGGCTTTCTTAGTTCTCTATGATTAGAACAGATCAGAAAAAAAAAATTAAAACCAAATTCAAGCCTACCCAAGAACAGAACAAGAAAAAAAAAACCAAGCTTTATGTGTGTTAAGATTGCTGGGGCTCATCATGAAGCTGCGTTGCTGGGGCTTATCAGAGGGTGAAAAGCATACTGAGCACTGGTTTGTGAGGACATTGCTGGACCCAATCTTCCCATCTTGCAAACCTCCACCACCACCTTTCTTGGAATCACTACCTTTCGACTAGATGATTCCGAGTTCATTCGGTTAGAAGTTGGTATGTGAACTTTGAATGAGAGAGACAGAGAGAGCTAGAGTGAGAGGGAGACAGGAATACGAGAGAGAGGGGAAGAATAATGGGGTCTGGGGTTTAATTTCAATTGAGTGAGAGAGAGCTAGGGATTTGAGAGTGTATAGGGGAATATGAAGAAGAAAATGAAATGGGGCTTTTCTTTTCAGCTTTATTGGCTATGGAAGCTGTGCGAAAGGGTGAGAGAGAGAGGGATTATGGAGAAGAAAAAAACTTTGAAGCAGAGACACAAAGAGAGCTAGAGTGAGAGGGAGACAGGAATACGAGAGAGAGAGGGGAAGAATAAGGGGGTCTTGGGTTAGATTTCAACTGAGAGATAGAGAGATTAGAGTGAGAGAGAGCTAGGGATTTGAGAGTGTATAGGGGAATATGAAGAAGAAAAGGAAATGGGGCTTTTCTTTTCAGCTTTATTGGGTATGGAAGTTGTGCGAAAGGGTGAGAGAGAGAGAGGGATTACGGAGAAGAAAGAAACTTTGAATCGGAGACACAAAGAGAGCTAGAGTGAGAGGGAGACAGGAATACGAGAGAGAGAGGGGAAGAATAATGGGGTCTGGGGTTTGATTTCAACTGAGAGATAGAGAGATTAGAGTGAGATGGAGCTAGGGATTTGTGAGTGAGATAGAGCTAGGGATATGAAGAAGAAAACAAAATGGGGCTTTTCGGATGAGGTGTATTGGCTGAAGCCCTTCATTTTAATTTAGAAATAAAATTAATAAGAAAAATAAAATACTTAGAGAAAGGAAAATGGCTAGATAACATAACACACTTACTGATTTAATATTAATTTAATAAAATTACTTATTTGCCTAGATAACATAGCACACTTTATATTCCATTGATAGAAATACCCCGTTTGAATTCATAAAATTTCAAAGTTAATTATGTGGTGGTACATTTTTTCGATTGTGGAATGAGCTTCTTTATTATTAATTTTTCTAAAAAAGTATTTTATATTGTGTACAAACTTTATCAACTTTACTATTGTGAGACATTCTATTAATTTTTCCTTTCTTTTTGATATTTTTTTTTTAATTAAAGTTGGAATTTAAGAAATCTTCTAGTGTTTGTAAAAAAAATTTGCAGCGAAATTACCCAACATTTTTTTATTAGTTTAAGTATTGAAGAATTTTTTTCGTTGAAACTACTCACGCATCCAAAAACTGAGATAGTAGTCACTCATTCTGGAATTAAGATAGATTTTATACTTGTTGACTGAATTTTTTGTCAATTACAAATAAACCAATAAAGCATAAAAAAAAAAAATCAAACACATGATATGTACGGGATTTAGGTTATTAATTAGTCCTAGTGCACGAGTTAATTGTATTGAGAAATAAGAACTTGCAAAACTTAAGTTCTTTAGAGATTTATTAGGTCGCATTTTTGCATGCACTAAACAAGTGATACTCTAACCTTATTTATAGGCAGTTGAGAGGATTAAACTCATTAGTGTCTGATTAGAATAAAATTCCATTAATGGGTTTAAGCTTATTATTTTGGTTTTTGTATCATTGAACCTTATAATTCTATATATTTAATCATTTTAAATTTGAATTTATAGTAGGATTTTCTAAAGTTTTTTGGTTTTTTGGTTTTTTTTATTTTACTTTAGTAATTAAATTTGTTTCATGAATAATAATTTTAGTATTTATTCCTTCAAAAATAAAATTTTAAAATTTTTGTTAAATGGTTTTTAATTTTTTTTATTAGATTTTAAATAAATTTTTAATATTTGAATGAATTTTTTAAATTAAAAATAAAAAAATAATGGCATGTACCAATTAAAGACTTACACATATGTGTCTATTTGGCACTTAAATTAAACACATTTATAAAAAAAAATATGCATGTAATAGAGTAGGATAAGAAACACTTATACTAATATCCTACCCTATACGTGCATCGAATACATGTTTTTTGTACCATAACTCTATCATACACTATAACTACAATTCAAGGGATAATTAAGTATTTTATTTTTCTCAATGTAGTATAATCCATCGTCTACTTGTTCGAAAGGTAATAGAGAAATGATGGATAAAAGTTGGATTTTCCAAAAGAATAGATTATCAGTGGAGTATTTTGATGGACTTAAGAGTTTTATTAAGTTATCAACTTTGCATTTAAATGGTGAAAATAAGATTCGATGTCCATGTGTTTCATGTATGAACTTATATTATCATGACTTAGAGACAATTGAGCGTCATATATTCGTAAAAGGATTTTATACCAAATATGTTATGTGGGAGTTTCACGGGGAAGATATCACAAAAGTAAAGGAAGATCAAGAAGAAGTAGAATCAAACAGTGAAGAAGACATACCATATGACAGTGATGATAATGAAGACAATGACGATATGAGACCAGCATTAGAAGATTTAGCTAGTCAATATCATAGGAAGAGTGATTTTGTGAACCTTGGAGATTCAAATGAGCACAATGATGAAAGGAATACATTGCCTGACTTATTTGCAGAAGCAGAAAAGGAGTTATACTTTGGATGTACAACGTTCTCAATCTTAACATTTATTGTTAATCTAATGCACATTAAAGTGATGTGTGGTTGGAGCAACAAATCATTTGATTTGTTGCTCGACTTACTTTCGAAAGCATTTCCCAAAGACAATAAAATTCCACGATCTTATTATGACGCTAAGAAAATGTTACGTGATCTTGGTTTAGGGTACGAAACAATTCATGTATGTGAGTATGATTGTGCTTTAATTTGGAAAGAGAATAAAAATGTTGAAAGATGTCCTATATGTGGTCATGAACGATACAAATTCCAAGGAACTAAAGGCAAGAAGATCCCACACAAAAAGATGCAATATTTTTCTATAACTCCACAACTACAGAGACTTTTTATGTCACGCCATACATCATCTGATATGAGGTGGCATAAGGAAGAACGTGTTGATACAGAAGGTGTACTTAGACACCCGGCAGATGCAGAGGTTTGGAAGGATTTTTATAGACAATATCCAGATTTTGCAAAAGAATCTAGAAATGTAAGGTTTGGATTTGCAACAGATGGGTTCAATCCATTCGGTGATTTATCAAACTCGTACAGTATGTGGCCAGTGTTACTAATGACATATAACATGCCACCATGGAGATGCATGAAACGAGAATTCTTAATGATGGCATTATTGATTCCGGGACGTCGTGCTCTAGGAAAAGACATAGATGTCTATTTACAACCTCTGATTGATGAGCTGAAAGAACTATGGGAAAATGGTGTACGTACTTTTGATATTATTGATAAAGAATATTTTACAATGCGTGCAGCAATATTGCGGACGATCCATGATGTTCCAGCATATGGTACTATATCTGGGTTTAGCACTCAAGGTTATAAAGCTTGTTCTGTTTGTGAAGATGGCACATCTTAATTTCGAATAAGAGGAAAAACATGTTTCATGGGTCATCGTCGATATTTATGTCCGAACCACCAATGTCGCAATGATATGGAGTATGGTGGTACAATCGAAAGGCGTTCCCCTCCAAGAATTTTAACAGGAGATGAAATCTTAGATAAATTAAAAGGTGTATGGAAATGTAGGGCAGGTAAAAATGATAAGATCATTAAGGATGATAAGCAACAAATGAAGGATGCATGTTATGAAAATAACACGAACTGGAGGTGAAAAAGTATTTTTTGGGAGTTAGAATATTGGCCTAAATGAAAACTAAGACATAATTTGGATGTGATGCATATTGAGAAAAATATATGTGATAGTGTAGTTGGTACAATATTTAGAATTGATGGGAAGTCTAAAGATACTGAAAAGGCAAGACTTGATTTACAAGATTTAAATATTCGTAAGCAGCTACACATGAAAAAGAAGGGGAACAAATGGTTCAAACCAGTAGCATGCTATACATTATCAGCGAAGGAACGACAAGAATTTTGTACGTTCATAAAGTCTGTAAAATTTCGTGATGGATATGCTGCAAATATTTCTCAGAATGTTAACATGAAAGATGGAAAATTATTTGGGTTGAAAAGTCATGATTTTCATATTTTATTACAAAGGTTGTTACCTATTGGTTTAAGGCCATATTTGAAAAATAAAGTAATGGATGCTATTGCTGAGTTGTCGTTATTCTTCAAAAAGCTATGTGCGAGGACATTATATGTGAAAGACTTAGACGAATTAGAAAAGGGCATTGTGGTCACGCTTTGTAAATTAGAAAGTATCTTTCCTCCTGCCTTCTTTGATGTGATGATTCATCTTGTGGTTCACTTGCCATTGGAAGCTAAGTTAGGTGGTCCAGTACAAATGCGATGGATGTATTCAATCGAAAGGTAACAAAATTTATAACTTAATTTAAAAAAATTAAATAATCATTGAATACAAGTCTTTATTACTATATATTGAAAACATAATTAATTTCAGGGAATTAGGTCATTTGAAAAAATATGTGAAAAACAAAGCCTGACCTGAAGGTTCTATTGCTGAAGGATACATTATTACTGAGGCACTAAACTTTTGTTCAATGTATCTTCGTGGAATGGAAACACGCTTTAATCGTCCTGAGCGCAATCCTGATTACCTTGGAATTAGAAAACAATCGACACTGTCAATATTCAACATGCCTACAAGACCATTTTGAAGACAATCATCTATCACACTAACTCAAGATCAATGAACCCAAGTTCAATGGTACATTTTGAATAATTGTCCTGAGTTGGAACCATATTTAACGTAAGTTTATAATTTTATTTTTTAAATTCTAACAACATTTAGGTTTTAGCATAAAAATAATCTTTCATAGTACTTATTGTGAACACAGAGAACATAGACTATTCTTACAATCTCAAGGAATTCTGGATATCAATCAAGTGCAAAGAAATGAATTTTAAACATGGTTTGAAAATAAAGTAAGTTTAAATATCAATGTTTGATATTCTAAATTTTTTATTTGTCTTGATCTTACATTTATAATTTTATCTGCCATCACAGATAAAAAAAATGAATGAAACAATATTTGGTAAAGCACAGGAAGATTTGTATGCAATTGCAATGCAACCAAGTTTTATGGTTTGTACATACGCTGGTTGTATGGTTAATGGAGTTCGATACCATACAAAAAGTCGAGATGAAAGACTTTTAACTCAAAACTACGGTGTTCACGTTGAAGCAGAATATGATGGAAATATATGTGATTTTTATGGTGTCATCAATGAAATTTGGGAAGTACATTACCTCTATTTGAACAAAGTTATATTGTTCAAATGCTCTTTGTACAATACCAATGGAAGTGATAGAATGTACTCTGAATATAACTTTACTAGTATCAACATCAACTCAGAATGGTTTGAAGATGAACCATTTGTTCTTGCCATCAAGTAAGTTTGGTTTTTTATTTGGATGACATTAAAAAAAGTAAAGATAATAAAGATTGGAAAGTGGTACAAAAATTAAATCATTGTCACATTTGGGATATACCATCAAAGCCAATGGATGGTGAAGTTGATGATGAAGATCCAACTATCAACAGTTCTGAAGCATATCAAGAAAAATCTTCGAATGACATTGGAGTGAATTTTGATTCAACGACAAATGATACTAATCTTATTCAGGATGATATTGAAGATATAGAATGTGATAATCATCAATTGTTCAATGAACTTCAAATAAATCATAATGATCACGTTCAAAGTGATATAAACAGTGACGATACCGATGAAGAAGCTTTACTCGATGATTCTGAAGATATAACTTTGAGTGATGAAATTGATTAAGCATATAGTGTGCTATTATTTTTATTTTTTGTACAGTTTTGAATATGCAAATTTATTATATGCTAATAAAAAATTTATATTTTTTAGATTTTTAATCATGACAAATGAGAAGTCTCTCGATCCACCAATAACTACTAGAACGGTGTTTGGCCGTAAGAGGACACATATTAACTCTTCATCATCTACACAGTCTCCTCCTCGTTTGCCATGTTCTTCCAATGATGATTCAATAACATCATTAAATGATGAAACAATCAAGTCCTTAGAAGGTATAAATGGTTTATGTACAACTTATGATAATATATACATTAAAAATTTATGAAAATAGTTATGATTATAAGTAATATAACAATTATTTGACAGAATCGAGGAAGAGAACTCGTGGCCCTACTCGTGGGGATGGTGTCAGACCCTTATTAAAGGATGATGCAAGTAAGTTAAAGATTTCCTATAAAAAAGGTGAATTTCGAGTTCATGGGACGCATGCCACTGCATTTGCGAACATTGTTGGTGTAAATGTACGCCATCATGCTCCACTTCAGTATAGTGGCTGGGCTAAAGTTCCTCCAGAAGATAAGAAAGTCGTATATGCTCGTATCATGGTATGTTTATGTTACAATACTTATTTTATAATATTTTTTGCATGACAATTTATTTTTTGAAATTCTTTTTGCAGGATGTATTCGAGATGGAATTTAAAAAAGATCCATATCTTGAAACTATTTGCAATCACTATTGTTCAGAGCGCAATAAAGATTATCGTAATAATTGTCACAGAGAGTATAAGAATATCATCAAAGAAGGTAAGAATCCATTAGAAAATCATCCTGTGAAATTGGTGCTAAGAGATGAAGATTGGCAATGGATGTGCAATAAATGTTTCTCTAACGAAGAATGGAAGGTATCCTACATTTCTTGAATTATTTGTACACATTTCATTATTCTTAATTCTTAAAACTCACATGAAAAGTATTTTGTAGAAAAAGTCAATTGCAGGGTCAAAAAATAGATCAAGTGTTTCTTTTATGCATTGTAACAACCCAAATTCGCTAATAAGGCCTAAGGGCCTTGATTAGTGTGCCTGAAGGGCATAATGGGAGTTATGTGTGGTTTTAATGATTAAGATGCATGACTATGATTTAAAGCATGTTATATGATTATTTGAATATTTGAGATGTATGAATATGCGTATTAGTATGCTTGTATGCCCTGATTAGGTTAGAGGGGCATAATCGTAATTTTGGCCATTATGGGCATAACTGCTTCGATATATGTGATAATTGTCGAGACCACATTATTATGTGGATATATCTGTGATCTGTGACTCGAGACGATCCTAGTGAGCAAAGTAGCGAAAAAGTCATGGCGGGGATTTATACCCGGCTCAAGGTGAGCTTAGGGGTATAAATGGGAATTTAGCGAATATACTGGAGTTTATCTTGACATTGAGGAATGTTATTGGTAATTAATTAGGTATCGAGAGTTAAGCGGGAAATATTAGAGACATTCGAGGAGTTAGCGGGAATTGGGGTAAAATGACTAGAATGCCCTTAAGTGGATTAAAGGGTTAGGAATAAAGGGGAGGGCATTAGGGTCATTTGGCTTTCTAAGGATGGAATTACTGAGACTTTACATTAGTGGGAAGTATAGAGAAGTGTAGAAGTCTGAAAGAGAGAAAAGAAGAAAAAGGAAGGAAAATAAGGGAGAAAAACAGAGAGAGTTTTCTAGGGTCGGTTTAAGCTTCCTTCATCAATTTCTTGAGGATTTCTGGAGCAAAGCTCAGAGGAGAGCTAGGATAGACTGAACATCAAGGATCCTAAGCTAGGGTTGAGGAATTGGAAAAGGTTTAGAAAGAGGTCACTAAAACTTGAGGTAAGACTTTAGAGTTCTTCAGTTTCAGTTTCTGGTTTTTGAGCTATGGTGTTTTAGTTGAATTGGATGGAAACTTTAGGGAATTCAGGCCTAAGGCTGAGGAGAAGCAAGTCAAGGAGGTCTAGAGACAACTTGAGGTCGAAATTCCACCAAAGGTATAAATTCTAAGCTCTAACTTTAATGTTCAACTGGTTTCTGCTGAGTTTCATTGTCTAGAAGTGGCTATGGTGAATTTTGAGTTTGGGGATGCATGTGCTTGAGTTCTAGGTATTTGGGGTGCTTGGGATGAGTGGAGTATGGTCATAAGGTTATTTTTGAGTTTGGTAAAGATTTGGAGGAGTTTTGGTTGAGGTTGGTTCGAGGAAATCGCAGGAGGGAAAAGCTGGTGTTAGCCTGTCTGTGACTAGCGCTACAGCGCTAGCCTTTAGGCGTTGTAGCGCTAGGCCAAGCTTGCTGATGGGGTTTTGCTTCTGTTTGTAGCGCTGTAGCGCCCTCCCATGAGCATTGTAGCGCAACCCTGTCTTCTAAAGAGGATTTTAGGGTTGTTTGCAAGGGTTTTTGACCTAGGGTTTGGGGTTTGATTCTACCACCTTGTTTGGTGGAACTAGGACTTCCCAGGGGCTCGGGATTGGCCCCGAGGCTAGGTTTTGGACTTGAGGATTGATGATGACTTTGGTCCGTGGTTGTGTTTAGGTGAGTGTTAGGGCTCGAGGGGGATCGTGCTCAAGGAGTCGAGGGATCAAAGCTAGTGAATTGAAAGGTAAGAAAACTGCACCCGGTTATATGTTTGTGATGGGACTAAGTGCTCCCGATATTTGTATCGTGTCAATGATGGTATTATGCCATGGGACATGTAAACGCGGCCTAAGGGCGCCGTACACTATATTTGCGTACAGGGCACTGCTTGGCCACTGGTAGCCGAGGACAGCTTAATAATCACTGAGCTCGGTTTAAGCGAGCCGAAGTCAGTGGGATAACGGAGGGAGCAGCCTGAGAGCGCTAGCCCTAGTTATCATTTATGTAGTGATGTATGATATGAGTTGATATGTTTAGCATGTTCAATACTTGATTATACTGAATGATTATATGGCTAAGATTATGTGATGCAGTATGGGATATTGATTTGTCTGTTGATTGCTTATGCTCTGTTGTTGTGTCTTCTTGCTGGGCCTTGGCTCACGGGTGCTACGTGGTGCAGGTAAAGGCAAGAGCAAGTTGGACCAATCCTGAGGTGGAGAGCTGCGGGGTTGAATGTACATAGCCAGCTGTTCGATCGCCATGGTCGAGGAGTGGGTCAGGACAGGGATTGCCTAACTGTCTGTTTTGCCTTAATATGGCTTGATATTGTATATAAACCTTGTGTCTTTTGTAAACAGTCTTTAAAATTAATATTTTTGGGATCCCGTGTAAACAGATGATGCTTCTTAATGAAAATGTGGCTTTTAAGACCAAAACATTTTTAACCCTAGTTCCTTTATAGTTTCAGTAACACGATTTTAATTAAATGACTTGATTAGCAAGTCTGGTACTTTATAAATACACAGTGTAACGGTCTTGGCTATCCAGGGCGTTACATGCATTCTGGTGGAACTAAGTCATTTATTCAATAGTTACATGAGGAGGTAAACATTTTTTGGCATAATATCATTGTAATTTTATTATATTTAATGTTATTAATTATTTAAATGCATTACAGAAATCAAAACAAATAATGGAAGACAAAGTACAACAAGAAACAATGAAGTTTGGAGAGATTGAAATGTTTCGAAAAACTCATTGTACAATTAAGAATGAGTGGACCCACATAATAGCCGAGGACAAATATGTATGTTTGACTTTTAAAAATTATGAATTTTTACCTTCTAAATTTTGTAAAACTATTACACTATTATTTTGTTGTTATTGTAGAAGGAAATGGTAGAGTTACGAAAAGAGAAACTCATTCAATTTGAAGATGGATTGTTACTAGTAGTGGATGAGGCTGCTATATACAGGAAAGTTTTAGGCGAAGAAAAATATTGTTGGTTACGAGGTTTTGGTCATGTACCCGGAAAGAAGATGTCAACCCAGTTATTATCCAAACGTGAAGAGATTGAAGATGAGCGTTTGAAGAAATTAGAGAAAATCGTTGAAGATCTTAAAAACGAACAAAATAACATCATTGCAAGAATTGTTAAAGAGAATATGGAGAAGTTCTACGAATCACAACAAAGTCGATTATTAGAACAAAGAGCATTAGAGTCACAAATCACACCTCCTCCATCAATGGTTTCATTAAATTTTAAATCCAATATTACATATAATTTATGATTTTTTTTCTAATCAATTATTAATTTTATATTTTGTTTCAGAATAAACAACATAGTCTTTCACCGCAACTGGAGCCATGTAAAGGAAAAGATCAACCTTCTTCTTCACAAACTCTCAGTACATCCTCCACAAGTTTAAAGGAAGTGCAAAAATCTCCAATTCAATTTGAGATGCCCAAGGATGCTCAAAAGAGTGTAAAAGCTGTATTACAAGCTGTTCGACTTTATGAACCTTCACACACATTTTGTATTGCCATGGACCCAGAAATTTTGGATAGTGATCAATACTTATTTATTTCACCTGAAGATGTGATTCACTTTGGCACCATGACAGAGATTGGAGCTCCTTGTATAACATTTTGGATCAGGTAAAAAAGAAATACCTTTCACATAATTCTCATGCACAAAATAACATTATTTGTCTTACAAATTCAATTGTAATATTTAGGATCTTACATCGAAAGTTGGAAAAAGAAAATCGAGCACAATATTTTCGTTTCTTTCATCCAACTTTGGCTTTGGATTCGTGCCAAACACAAAATGCAATATCAATGGCAAATCGTTTGGAAGACACAGAAACAGGACAATTTTGGTTGCTTCCTATTCATATTGGGTAAGATTTATTTATTTAACTAATTACATTATCAATATCTTAATTTATATACAATATCATATTTTATGGTCAACAGATATCATTGGATGCTAGTAATAATTGATCCATTACATGATACATTATTGGCTTGATCCAATTAGACTACCCCCACGTAACGAAATTAAAAGTCTAATGGCAATGTAAGTTAAATATTGATATGGATTAGTCTTATTTAATTTTTACTTTAAATT
The DNA here is from genome assembly GCF_963169125.1 of Humulus lupulus. NCBI lineage: Eukaryota > Viridiplantae > Streptophyta > Magnoliopsida > Rosales > Cannabaceae > Humulus > Humulus lupulus. The sequence goes on from NC_084795.1 coordinate 209,445,316, forward strand.
TATTATTAAATATTTTATTTGTTTATTAAGGCTTTTGATTACTACAATACCTCCACAAATAGGCAACCAAAAGAGTCTGGTATTACATGGAAATCTATAAAGGTAAGTTATAAAATAATATCACATAATATATATTACATTTGATAGTTACTGTAAAATATTACAATATAATATTGTATTGAAAATTTAAATTATCAATGTCTTTTTATCTTGTCATTTACATTTATGAATTTGTCCAGTGTCCTCAACAACCATCGAATATTAAGTGTGGATATTATGTAATGAGATATATGCGTGACTTTTGCATGAATTCTAGACCTATCAATTGGTTAACTACTCATGTAAGATGTATATAAATACTATTGAAATCGAATATTTTGTTATTATATTATACAATTGACTAATATTCTTTATCACTTACATTTATTTATTACAGTGCAATGAAAAGATGAAAGATTACACAAAACAAAATATTGATCGAATTCGAGTGGAGTGGGCTGACGAATTCATAGAATTGGTTGACTAATTCCAATGAGAAATACTATAGTTCCTTCTCCAATTGTTTCATTTTCAAAAGTTGTATCCAAAAAGTTTTGTGGTTCTAGTTTTTTATTTATTTTGAATAGTTTTAGTCACTATGCTCTTTTTTCCCCCAAGAGGCTTTTTCCCATTGGATTTTCCATTTTGCGTTTTTTAACTGAGGCTTGCCATAGGTTCAATGCAATATATTTGTTTTAGGAAAGTTATATGCATCTCTATACATGGCTTATGTAGTTTCTTACTTTTATTTTACTTCGAGTTTGTTATTGTACTTATGATATTTTTAATTTTATCTTTTGATTTTGTCCATATACATTTAGTTAGTTTTTTTTCACCTTGATCTTATTTTTTTAAAAATAAAATTATTTTACGAATTGAAATATTATTAATTTGTTGAGAGTCCATAACACAAATCTAAATTTAATTACTTTATGTTTGGTATTCTCATATATTTTTTACATTATAATTTTTATTGTGTACTTTCTCTACCAATACTTTTGTAGCAAAAATACTACTACTAGAAATATTTTATTTGGTAGTGCCAAAATATGATATAATTTAGTAGCAATAAATTTATTTTTGTTATCCAGATTTCCGGATAGCGTTTAGATTGATGACTTCGGGGAAGCAGAATTATCGATGTCTTTCACGGTAGGTGACCAGAGCTCGCGGATGGACAGAAAGGCTTCGCCTCCCCTGTTTGATATCCGGATTACTCTTCCAAGCAAGCACAACACGGAAACTCGTTGACTCTCCCGGACTCCCGAAGGATACCCCTCGGGGAGGCCCCTTCTAGGAGAGGCCCTTCGAGTGGTCTCCGCGGAAACAGTTCCGTGCCTCGCACAGAACAAAACCGAACTGTCGAGTCCGGGAGAGGGCATATTTGGAATGATATCCGTCTGACACAGGATCCCGCCTGACACGCCCGTCAGGACAAAGCCGCACACATCCCAGCACGCCTAAAGGTACCTTTTCGCCTACTGTTCCGCTGACAACTTGGAAAAGACGGCTGACTTTGTGTGTTCCCCATACTTTCACGTAAATATATCCACATAGAGTCTTGTAGCCATGCGACTACAGTAATTGTATCCCCTATTTATGGCTGGTGTAATTAAGACCCATGTACGTGGAGAAAAACCCTAATCCGAAACCCTAGCTATAAAGGCCCCTTCATTTTACAAGAAGAGGGGGGACCGAGAGATCACATAGCAAAAACTCTACCAAAATCTCTCTAGCTTCATCTTCTTCAAGAGAACCCGAGAGAAACATTGTGAGTGTGTGAAGTTCTTATGCACCAGCCATCTTACTGTAACCTTTTCCAAGTATAATAACATCGACTCGTGGACTAGGGCTTGTTAACGCCTGAACCACGTAAAAACACTGTTTGTTTAGTTACATTTCAGTATTTCTACAGTTCTTATCTTTTTATTATTCTGTTAGTTATTCGTTTCCGAAAAACTCGGTAAACATTTTGGTGCTTTCATTGAGAGCTGTAGGAAGTTGTTAGTCAGCTCTTTTTCTGTGTACGTTTTTTGTATTCACTTCGTACTAAAGAGATGGTGACTACGCGAAAATCCGCTGTTGACAAAAATGCTACGGTCAACCCCGATACCGTGATGGAAGATGTGGTGCAAAGCGAACCCTTAGACTACTGAGGTGAAGACCCGACATCCCGCCAGGATCAGGTCAGTACCGAAGATACAACATACTTAGAAGACGAAGAAGAGTATGTCCAAGACGGTTATTACAAGGACGGCTGCTACTATGAGAAGGACCCAGAACTGGTCCAAGTAGCCGAAGAACTGGTGGCCACTAAGGCCAAGCTTGCTGAGCAGGAGCGCGTCTCCGAAAGAATGCAACGCATGATGGAACGCCTCCAAAGTAAGTTCGGAGATCTAGGCGACTCGGACGAGGATACCTCTGTTCGAGGTGGTGCTGATGCCCCCATGCCGGATCCAGCCGCTGCTGGACCATCCAAAGCCGCCCCTAACAAGGGCAAAGAAAAAGTTGGAGAGCCTGTGTGCGCTGACGCCCCTGCACCTCCTAAAGGCGTGAGTCACCAGACCGACTGCCCCCCCCGCGCGCAGAAGGTCTCTGGCGCTCCTAAGCCCAGACGCCCTTCAGCCCCAAGGGGGCACTCTGTGCCTAAAGGGCCCGGTGCTAAGGCACCCAGGCCTAGGGGAAGGAACAACCGCCCCAGTGATTCCGTCAATCAGGACGGTCGGGCTGCGAACTCGCACTCCGAAGATAGCTGGTCCACGGTGGACCTAAGAAGAAGGTTGGAGGCCAAGTATGAGAAGGCCAAAGGGGAAAAAGCCCGGCCTCGCGGAGATGAACTCCGAAATCATATTAATGACAAGCTCCGGGGACGTGACCTCCCGGAAAGTGATACGAAGAGGCTCGAGGAACAGATTGCTGCCTTGACCAAGCTGGTCCGGAAGCAAAGTGGGGCCCTGTCAGATTCTGAGGAGGAAGACCCGGAACCATGTATTAGGAGGATCGCGGAAACGTCCCTCCCGGATAACTTCAAAATGCCTCACATAGAATTATATGATGGGAGGACAGACCCGCGTACCCACCTAGCTAAATACAATAAAATGATGCAAGTGGCGCGCGTCAGTGAGGACGCCAAATGCATGTGCTTCTCACTCACCCTTACCAAGTCCGCGGAGGACTGGTGGAAAAGATTAGCTCCCGGATCAATCCACAGTTGGAAGGAGCTACAGTCCACGTTTAGGAGGCAGTTTATTGCTGCCCGCGACCACGACATGGAGGTTGGTTCCTTAACCAACATCAAGCAGCAACCCACTGAGAACCTCAAAGCTTTCATTCAGAGAATGATGGAAGCTGCTGCAAAAACCAAGGTCAGCGATGACATGAAGCTGATCGCCCTTCAATCGGGCCTTACTGTCGGCTCCCTGCTATGGGGGGAAATGCAAAGGAGACGGGCAGAAACCCTGTCCGAATTCATGTCAAAAGCTCAGGGAATCATCAACCTTGAGGATGCCTACCAGCAAGCCTTTGGAGTTCCCCCGGCTCCAACCCCTTCCGTGACTGCGCCGAGCTTTGCTTCGCAAACTCCCGCACCAGCCCTCACGCTTCCAGGAGCCCGATTCACTCCGAGTGTGTATGGGCCTTCCGCGTCTGCTCAGACGCCGGGTCAAACCCATTTCTCTGGGTATGGAGCAGTACAAACCGGATGTAGTATCGCTCCTAGCATGCCGCAGCCGCAAGCGGAAGCCCCGGAACGAAGTTTGAGCCAATCGCGGAGCAAACGAAGCGGAAGAAACTCCAACCGGAGAGACCATTCAAAGAAACCCCGAAAGGATTATGAGCCCAAGTTCACGGAATATACCAGTTTGATAGACTCGCGAGAGAATGTCTATCGGGCGACCTGTAATATGGTCAACTACAGGAAGCCCCCGAAAGTGTCTCACGGAGGAAGGCGTCCGCGAGACTCCAATAAGAGGTGTGAGTTCCACGGAGACGTGGGGCACACCACGGATGAGTGCCTTCAACTGAAGGATGAGATCGAGTCCCTGGCAAGAGCGGGACACCTCGGTCAGTGGGTGAGAATACCCATAATCTATCCCGGACAGGGGGTAGTTCACGGAGCTGCATATTCACCGGGACAGAGGGGGGCCGCTAGCGCTCCTGGAGCCGGTCACCCCCAAGCTCCCGGGTCTCAGTTCCCAGCACTTCCTCCTCCACCTGCTCCGGCGCCCATTGCCTTGTTGGCTCCAGGGCCAGGCAACCCATATCCGCCCGGCCTTGCTCCGCCACCCGTTGACGGACACGTCGCCACCATTTCCGGAGGACCACACCTTGCCGGAAGCACCCGCAACTCCCAGAAGAGGTACTTGAGGGAGTTAGAGCACGCCGAGGAGATGTGCGCCTTGGTCCAATCACCTGCTCAACGTCCCCGAATGATGGATCTTCCCATCACCTTCACGGAGGACGATGCTCGACATGTGCACTTCCCCCACAACGATCCCCTCGTGGTGGAAGCCCAGATTGCCAATAAGAAGGTCTCACGGATCTTGATCGATAACGGAAGCTCCGTGAACATCCTCTTCAAAGCGGCCTTCCACGCGATCGGATTGACCGAGACGGACCTGGCCCCATGCCCCATCCAGCTTCAAGGTTTCAATGGGGACGCACTCATGCCATTAGGCAAAATTCAACTTCCGGTCACCCTCAGAGGAGAAAGCGACGCTTGTGCCTTCAAGCATAGCACATTCGTGGTGGTCGACTGCCCCACGGCGTATAATGCCATCTTAGGCCGACCGGTCCTGATCGATTGTGGGGCCATAACCTCGATACGTCACTTATGCTTGAAGTTTCCCTGCGACGATGGGCGTATTGGCACCCTCCGAGGAGACCAGAGAAGTGCACGGAGCTGTTATAACGTCTCCGTCCGAGCCGTCTACACGGTCCGAGAGACGTTTGCTGCCATTCCTTTGGCGGAAGTATTGCCAGAAACTAGGGATGCTCAGGAGGCATACTTTGACGAACTCGACCCAAGAGTGGGAATCGAGAAAGCAATAGAGCCGATGGAGGAAGTCGAAGAGGTGATCCTCAATCCGGGAGAACCCACCAAGGTCATTCAGGTGGGGAAAAACCTGCCGTCGGCCGTTCGAGATAAGATCGTGGCCATTGTGAAGGATAATCAGGATATCCTGGCATGGTGCCACGCTGATATGACGGGGATTAATCCCAATGTTGCGTGCCACACACTCAACATAGACCCAGCTGCAACTCCAATTCGCCAAAAGAGGAGGCCGCTGGACCCAGTGAGAGCCGAAGCCGTCAAAGCTGAAGTGGACAAATTGATGTCCATAGGCTTTCTCCAGGAGTCGCACTATCCCGTGTGGTTGGCCAACCCAGTTCTGGTCCCAAAAACCCGATGGGTCCTGGAGAATGTGCATTGACTTCACGGACCTAAACAGGGCCTGCCCGAAAGATTGTTTCCCTCTCCCGCGAATCGATCAGATGGTGGACGCTACTTCCGGGTACGAACTCTTATCCTTCATGGATGCGTACTCCGGATACAACCAGATCAAGATGCATGTCGCGGACCAGGAACACACCAGCTTCCTCACGGATAAGGGTGTCTACTGTTACGTGGTCATGCCTTTCGGTTTGAAGAATGCTGGGGCGACTTACCAGCGTCTGGTAAACAGAATGTTCAAGGACCAACTGGGGAGGAACATGGAGGTGTACGTGGATGACATGTTGGTAAAGTCCAAGACCTCCGGGGACCACAGTAACGACCTTGAGGAAGCTTTCGCCGTGATCCGAAAGTACGGGATGAAACTAAATCCAAAGAAATGTACTTTCGGGGTCTCGTCTGGGAAGTTCCTCGGTTTTATAGTCAGCTCCCGCGGAGTGGAAGCCAACCCTGAGAAAATAAAGGCGTTCATAGATATGCCTTCCCCCCGGAAGCATAAGGATGTCCAGAGCGTTACCGGAAGGATAGCTGCTCTCAGCCGCTTCGTATCCAAGGCCACCGACAAGTGTATCCCCTTCTTCAATGTTCTGCGAGGGAACAAGAAGTTCGAGTGGACCCCCGAATGCGAAGCGGCCTTCCAACACCTCAAAGAACATTTAACCCGAGCCCCCATTCTGTCCAAGCCGGTCGAAGGAGAGGCGTTGTTCTTATACCTAGCTGTGACTGAGCACGCAGTAAGTGCCGCTCTCGTCCGGGAAGATGGCCGTATCCAGCTCCCTGTGTATTACGTAAGCAAGAGGTTATTGGACGCCGAGTCCAGATATTCGATGATCGAGAAACTCTCCCTCTGCTTGCTGATCGCTTCACGGAAGCTGAGGCCATATTTCCAGGCGCACACCATCAAAGTACTCACCAACCACCCTCTCCGACAAGTCCTGCAGAAGCCCGAGTCTTCTGGCAGATTGCTTAAGTGGGCCATGGAACTAAGCCAGTTCGACGTCCACTACCAACCGCGTGTTTCCATAAAAGGTCAAGCTCTCGCGGACTTTATTGTGGAGTGCTCGGGAATGAATGACCTCCCAGAAGATCCTGTCCCGGAACTTCCCACCTGGAAGGTCTACGTAGACGGAGCCTCAAATGAAAAAGGAGCTGGAGCGGGGGTCATCCTAATATCTCCCCAAGGGCATCAGCTCCAGAGCGCCATCCGTTTCGCATTCCCAGCATCCAACAACGAGGCAGAACACGAAGCCATGTTAGCTGGGTTACGACTGGCCAGAGAAGTCGGAGCCCAAAAAATCGAAGTGTACAGCGACTCCCTACTTGTGGTAAACCAAATATCCGGGGAATACCAGACGAAAGGCAAAAGGATGGCTGCCTACGTGTCTCTCTCCCGCGACCTACTGCAGCATTTCAAAGAACACCAAATCCGCCAGGTCCCCCGGGACCAGAACTCACTCGCGGACACGCTGGCCAAGCTTGCAACGGACCCGGAGATTGAACAGTATGGCTTAGTCCCCATCGGGCACTTAGAAGCCTCCAGTACTGAGACGCGAAGGATAAACGCCATCATCGACCATTCCCACTCCTGGATAGGACCCATCCTCAGATTTCTCACCACCGGAGAACTCCCCACCGATAAAGCTGACGCAAGGAAGCTCCAGTATCAAGCTTCCCGATACGTGGTTATGGATGGAAAGCTTTACCGCAGGGGGTTGTCCATACCCTTCCTTAGGTGTGTTGCCGGAACCGAAGTCAGCACCATCATCCATGAGATTCACGGAGGCTTCTGTGGCGATCATACCTCCGGGCTGAGCCTCTCCAAAAAAATCCTTCGACAAGGATACTTCTGGCCCACCATGAAGAAGGATTGTGTGGATTATGTCAGGAAGTGTGAGCAGTGCCAGAGGTATGCCAAGGTTCCGCGAGCGCCGCCTACGGAAATTACCCTAATGACCAGCCCCTGGCCGTTCGCCGTTTGGGGCATTGACCTAGTAGGTTCCCTCCCCACTGGAAAGGGTGGAGTGAAGTACGCCATAGTCGCGGTAGACTACTTCACCAAATGGGCTGAAGCTGAACCTATGAACACGGTCATATCTAAAAAAGCACTGGATTTTGTCATCAGGAATATAGTGTGTCGTTTTGGGCTTCCACGGAAAATTGTGTCCGACAACGGAAAGCAGTTTGACAGTGAACACTTCGCGAACTTCTGTGCTTCACATGGAATTATCAAAAGCTTTTCCGCAGTCGCCAGACCCCAGGCTAATGGACAAGTGGAAGCTGTAAACAAAATATTAAAGACCACGTTGAAGAAAAAACTCCAAGCCTGCAAGGCTCACTGGCCGGAAGAACTTCCGCGAGTACTTTGGGCCTATCGCACAACAGAGAGAACTTCGACGGGGCACACGCCTTATTCCATGACCTTCGGTTGCGAGGCCGTCATCCCAGTAGAAGCTATGATCCCCTCTCACAGGCAAGACACCTACGATCCTACCCGGAACCATGCCCTCCTCCAGGAGTCCTTAGACATGATCGAAGAGCTCCGGGAGCAGTCGCAGGTCCAACTAAAAATGTACCAAGGCAAGATAGCCCGACACTTTAACACGAGAGTCCAGAGCCGTGCATTCGAAGTTGGGGACCTTGTCCTACGGAGAGTATTTCCTGCTACGCAGGATCCGGGAGTAGGAGTCCTCGGACCCAACTGGGAAGGCCCCTACGAAGTCCAAGAAAAAGTGGGCCATGGGACGTATCACTTAAAGAGACTCGACGGATCTAAAGTCCTGCGCGCCTGGAACGCGGAGCACCTCCGCCGTTACTACCAGTAGGCCCCGGACCATCCAGTCGGAAGTCCTTGGTGAAAATAACAAAAGTGAAAAATGTGGAAATAATCCTCCCTGTTGTAAAACTAATGCCTAGCAGGCTATTTTAATGAAACACGGAGGGATTCACTCCGCTTTTACTGCACTTTTTATCCCTATGTTCAAAGCTGCGTTTTAACAAGTGACCACGCGGTCCGGAGACGTCCGGACCCCACGCTCACTTGGGGGGTATACATGGCTAAGGCTTAGCCATACGCCCCTTGAACAAAACGTACACAGAACACCACTTATGTGCTAGCATTGTGTTTGAAGTTTTTAAATTGTTTTGCTCTAATTGTTAAGCTTAGGTTTATTTGTTGCCATGAACATGCTTGCATTACGTGTCATATGTGCATTATGTGCTTAAGTGAAAATTTCCACAGAAATGCCTGCCATTATGTATCATGAGAATTATCTCTTGTGTAGCCCAGCGATGGACGGGACTGGGGGTTGAGGCACGTTCATAGAGCTACGCCAAAACACCCCCAACTCCTTGACAAGTCCTTTGCAGAATTCTCCGCGAGCTCTGTAGAGCTTTGCTTCGCAAGCTCCAGCTCCGGGTCCCGCAAGGCGAAAGATGGCAAGATCCGCGAGCGCTGAAGAGCTTTGCTTCGCAAGCTCCAGCTCCGGGTCCCGCAAGACGAAAGATGGCAAGATCCGCGAGCGCTGTAAAGCTTTGCTTCGCATGCTCCAGCTGCGGATCCCGCAAGGCAAAAGATGGCAAGATTCGCGAGCGCTCTAAAGCTTTGCTTCGCGCGGATCTAGCCTCGCAGGGCTCCATGCCAGGTCCCTGAAGCCAGCCACCATGAGGTTCGCAACAACAGTTAGTTTTGCTTCGCAAAGATCTAACCTTAAGTCTAGCGACGCTCACCAAAATAACTCCCGTTCCAAACAATGGAACGACTCACCTTAGCAATCCCAGCGAACAGTATAACTACAAGTCCCGGGATTGGCTATTTGCCTCAGGAAAGATAAAGTACGGTGAAAGGAGCCTGGCCGTTGGAACCAGAAAACCTTCGTAACCTAGAAACTACGTGGGGAAAGACATCATCCGTTAAAGCTTCAAGTGGGAAGTGCATAAGTTTTGGCCGTTGGAACCAAAACCCCATACGCCCCTACAACAGTTTCTACCGTATAAATGTCTACCCTAAGCGCAAAGATAAATAAAGAACTCGGCAGAAAAGAAAGGAGAATGCTATGATTATGGCAAAAATGTCCGCAATGAAAAACTCAAAATGAAAAACAATTAAAGATAAAACCCCTTCAAGCATTGGGGGTAACTACAGCGTCCACGACCGCAGCTTCGGGGGCATCTGTTTCAGCTGAGGCTGGCGGAGTCGGCTCATTGGAAGGAGGGATTTGGTCATGAGAAGGTTCAGAGGTCCCCGCCTCTCCGGGATCTCCCGCCTCAGGAGCTTCAGCACGTTCGTCAATGTTATAAGTTTGGACGTACGCCTCTGGGCCCTGATCCCACACGAGTAGCTTCTCCCTCATGGCTTCGGCATCATCTCCCAGATAGCCTAACACCTCCGGGTTCACTTTCCAGAGTTAATGCATGAGGACCACATGCGATATATTAATAGTCCTGTTCAGTATCACCTCAGCATCCTCCTTCTCCTTCAACCGCTCCGCCTCGGAGGTTGCCAGCTGTGCTTCCGCGGCAGTTAGTTGGGCCCTCAATTTTTCCATTTCGGCCTTGGAGGCATCCCGCTCCCCCTTAAGAGAATCAATCGCCTTGCGCTGCTCCCTATTTTGGTTCAGCATGGATTGCTTCTCGGTCACATGCCCCCTGGCAGTGAATTGCAAAGCCCCGATCTCTTTATCCTTCTCGGCGAGCCCCAACTGAAGCATAGACACGAGATCCCTGCTCCTCTTATGGAGTTGCTCCTCGTCGTGCAGCTTACTCTGAAGAGTGGAATATTCCTCTTGCCGCTTAAGGAGGAGATCGTTCTTTGATTGCAAGCGAGCTTCCAGGGTATCTTTCTCCACCTTGGCTTGGGACAGCTCTTCCCGGAGCTTGGAGTTTTCGGTCTTAATCCCATCCGACCGCTGTCTAAACTCATTCTCTGCCTTGGCCCGGTACTCTTGATATTTGGCAAGATATTTCTTCTCCGCCTCTTCTTCAGCCGTGCGCCGGGCCTGATCAATCTTCTCCAAAGCCCCCAAGGCCTGTTGGGTCAGTTTCTGTTTCTCCGCTTCCAAGGCCTGGCGAGCCAGTTGGCTCTCCTCCAGCTGAACCAGAGCTGCACCAACCTCCCGGAACGAGCGTTCCGCGATCATAGAGGCCTGCAAGGAAAGACAACAGAATGAGCTAAAGCAGAACCAAAAGACAGGTGGTCCCAAAAAAAAATAACAACTGACGGCTTACCCCGGACAGTTGCTGCTTCACAGCGTGTGTCAGCAACAGCGGATCCTTGCTGCTGCTGATGGCCCATTTCTCAGAATTGAGCTCGCATAAGCTCAGGGCCATGTCCTCCATCATCTCAGCTCCGAATGGCGCCAATGCACGTCCGAGCCTAGGCACCAGCCTCTTCTCCAAGGCTGGACCATCCAGAACCGCTCCGGCCGGGTGAGGAGATCTCACCCCCTCGGCCAGCTCAGCCCTCTTCACGGCAGACAAGTTATCTGCCCTTCCCTGAGTAACGGCCTTCTCCGCCTCTAGCCGCCTCTTCAAAAAACTATCGGCCCGTCTTACACCCTCCAGGAGGGCAGCGGGAAAACTGGTTGGCTTCCGCGGAAAGTGGAACTTCAGGCCAGGCAGGAGAAGATTGGTTGTCTGAGAAGACGGAGACCCCGGAAGGGTGGACCCCCTTTGGGCTGGAGGAGGAGGCAGCCGGGGTATTAAGTCCCCGGTCTGTTGCTTTTGCTGCTGCGGTAGCAGAAGTAATTGCCCTTGTTGCTGCTGCTGGTTTGGATGTTGCTGTTGCTGCTGCTGCGGCGTTGGTGATTGTCTCTCTTGTTCCTGTTGCTGCTGTTGTTGTAGTTGTGATTGCTGTCGTTGCTATTGTTGTTGCCTTCGACCGGGAGAAGAGTGTCTAAGGCGTTTGTTCTTAGCACCCTCAGCATCTTCTCCGGGACGCTTGCTCACCCTAGTTGTCCTCACGGGGAACACAAGCCCTTCCCCGTCGCTACTGCTACTCGAGACCATCATAGTCTCGGAAGGCCCTTCAGCAGGGGACTTCTCTACCCTCGGAGACGCTTGCGCCTCGCCACTTGTCTTCTTGGGGGAGGCAGCCTTACCTCCCCTACCAGCCTTGGTCTTCCGTCCTTTCCCCGTGGGCGGGTCTTGGCTGGTGGCAGCCTTCTTAATAAGCAAAGTAACCCTCCCCAACATCTTGGCTTCGGGATACTCTGCAAGAAACGTACAAAGCAAGGTTAACGAACCAACAAGAAATGAGAAAGAAGATAAGCGGAAGACAAGACAATCAGCAACATAAAAGTACAAGCAAGCCCGCCAGCAGGGAACAAGAAACAAGAAAAAGAAAAGTTTGAAAGGGACGACCATGCACGAGAAACGTGGATGGCCTTCCCCGAGCAAAACAAAACATCGCTTCCTGCTCCAGGAAGCTCCCGTACTCCTTGAAGTCCGGGAAGAACATGCTGAGAGAAGAAGGGTCAACCATGATGACACCTTCTGGCAGACTACCATCACTCAGACACCAGAGGAGCTCATCTACCCTATCACAGTACCTGTCGAAAGGTATCCTACGCGGATCTAGCCTAAGGAAACGGGGATCAAACCCCATCTGAGAGGTCTGGGAAACCTCAGACAGGCTGGGGGTGTGGATCAATCGAAAACTAGTCTTACCTCTCCCGGAGGAACTAGCCCCCGGAGCCCCTTCGTTAGGGTAAGCCGCGGCGTGGCGAGCCTCGATCTCCTCTCCCTCCGGCTGGGGGTCGGGGAACCTCTCCGCCCAACTAGGAGATAGAGTATTTTCGTCCCGAGCGGCTTGGGTGATCACCTTAGACAGCTCCAGGGCAATCTGCTCCCGGATGTCAGCCGACACCTGAGTCTGCCCCCTACCACTTACTGGCTCAATATTTTGGAAGGAGGCGAGTAACCCATACTCCCTCAACGATTCAGAGGTCACAAGTCCCTCCACTCTCAACTCTTCCTCAGAAAGCCCTTCGTAGAACTTGGACCTCCTTATCATCTCCGCGCAGCGAGGTGTCCGCGGAACGACTTCTGCAAAAATCAAATACAAGCGTTAGAGATCCTCCCAAAAGGCAAATCAAACGCAAAGAAACAAAGTTGAAAAGGAAAAGAAGGAACACTTACCAGGGATTTTGAAGTCCAAAGATAGGGCTGGCACCCTCTTCAGCGGGAAGCCAGTCGTCAGGAACCAGTATTCCCGGAGGTCTGGAACCCTCGCGGTATGACAAGTGGGGCACATCACATCCGGGTGCCTTTCTAACCTGTAAAACCCCACCTTGTCTGAGTGACCCCTCATAGGCTGAGACTTCAACCCATAAAAGTACAGCACCTCCTCCGGGGTAGGAGCTTCCAGTCTCCGGGACTTGCAAAAGATTAACCACCCCGCTACGAGCTTGTAGCTGGGAGGAATTAACTGGAAGGGGGCAATCCCCGCCTTCACACAGAAATTGGCGAAGTAACTCCTTAGGGGCAAGTGCGCTCCGCACACTATGTGTGCCCAGCTCCAGGCACCAAAGCCCTCGTGGCTCTGGCTAGCTGACTCGCCCAGCACTGACAGACGGTGCCACATCAGACCTGGGATGTTCTTCAGGCCTGCCTCAGAGGAATACAGCTCCAGCATGCCATAATTCCTGAAAAGGTTCGGTTTTTGGTCCATCTCCCAGATGGAACTATTGGAGGTTGGTGGGCTAGCCGCGACCGCTTTCGCCTTTCCTTTCCCCTTTCCACCAGCGACAGGAGAGCCCTTCTCTTGGGCAGATTCAGCCTCCCCCGCAGCAAGGAGTTGTTCCTTCGAGATGTTCGTCACTGGACAAAAGAAAAGAAAGAAGAAAACACTCTAAGCAGTCAGCACCCTTGTCATACCCTAGTGGTATCAAAGGCGTCGGGGAGACCCTCCCCGAAAACTGCTTGGAGAGGCTCCCACCAAGCTTGCCGAGGGATTGGCACCATGCCACCCGAAGGACAGCAAGGAACCAGACTCAGACCCCGAGCCTAAGCCCACCAAAAGAAGTGTTTTTCCAGAGAAAGACACCCTAAAGGCGTTCATGCTTATGCCCTAAAACAGCAAAACAAGGGACGACTTTCCAAACGCAAATCGCCAAAACACGCAGAAAAGGCTACTTATCGACTCACAATCAATCACATGCCTACCAAAGCCCTATTCACACATGCACATAAGCAATAATGGCAGAAACCTCTACTCTAACAACTACCAACAACCTAAGGTTTGGGAGGAAAGAGCAAAGTAGAAATACTTACTGATATTCGGGTAGGTGGAGGTTGAAGGAGTAACTGGATCACTGCACAGCACGATCGCGAGAAGTAAGAGCTGCAAAGACGAACGGCGATTCAAACCAGGAACTTCGGGGAATAAACCCACTGCCAAATCAAAAAGAAAAGTTTCCAGATACTTACCAAAAGAAATGGCAAGTTCGGAGGAACGTAAGCTGGGAAGCCTGAGAGTTCGAAGGTTTGGAAATCTGAAAATCCTAAAGATGGAGAATCTGAAAGCGTAAAGAGGAAGAAAGGTCCTTTCCCTCGTTTTTATAGCAGGGAAGAGGCCGTTTCGAATTCCTCAAATGGACGGTCCCGTTCTTCCCATTCCGTGTGCATCAGATCCAACGGCTGGAGAGGAAGCGACGATCCTATTTATGACTCCTCGGATGGGAATAAAGTATTTATTTCCCATCATTACACCACCTCGGGCCCTGAGTACCATTAAAAACCGTCAAATCATTGGTCAGATGACTGACGCACGCATCCTCAACCAGTCGCCTCACGCACACGTCTTGGTCGCAGAACCATTCCCAGAATGACACGTGATCCTTGCCGCACTTGAGTACTTGGTCTCAAACAGAAGAAATTCCTTTTCTCTTTCATACTAATACTCAGGCGGGAAAAAGGAACCTTTTCGGGAACACAGAAGGTGCCCCCTCGCCTAGTCTAAGAAACTGATTGTACAAGCTCCCGGATCTCTCAAAGCTCCGCGACCTTGGCGGGTAAATGTTATCTAGATTTCCAGATAGCGTTTAGATTGATGACTTCGGGGAAGCAGAATTATCGATGTCTTTCATGGTAGGTGACCAGAGCTCGCGGATGGACAGAAAGGCTTCGCCTCCCCTGTTTGATATCCGGATTACTCTTCCAAGCAAGCACAACACGGAAACTCGTTGACTCTCCCGGACTCCCGAAGGATACCCCTCGGGGAGGCCCCTTCCAGGAGAGGCCCTTCGAGTGATCTCCGCGGAAACAGTTCCGTGCCTCGCACAGAACAAAACCGAACTGTCGAGTCCGGGAGAGGGCATATTTGGAATGATATCCGTCTGACACAGGATCCCGCCTGACACGCCCGTCAGGACAAAGCCGCACACATCCCAGCACGCCTAAAGGTACCTTTTCGCCTACTGTTCCGCTGACAACTTGGAAAAGACGGCTGACTTTGTGTGTTCCCCATACTTTCACGTAAATATATCCACATAGAGTCTTGTAGCCATGCGACTACAGTAATTGTATCCCCTATTTATGGCTGGTGTAATTAAGACCCATGTACGTGGAGAAAAACCCTAATCCGAAACCCTAGCTATAAAGGCCCCTTCATTTTACAAGAAGAGGGGGGACCGAGAGATCACATAGCAAAAACTCTACCAAAATCTCTCTAGCTTCATCTTCTTCAAGAGAACCCGAGAGAAACATTGTGAGTGTGTGAAGTTCTTATGCACCAGCCATCTTACTGTAACCTTTTCCAAGTATAATAACATCGACTCGTGGACTAGGGCTTGTTAACGCCTGAACCACGTAAAAACACTGTTTGTTTAGTTACATTTCAGTATTTCTACAGTTCTTATCTTTTTATTATTCTGTTAGTTATTCGTTTCCGAAAAACTCGGTAAACAATTTCTACTACCAAAGAATTGATCACTAAATGGGAAAAAAACAAAGATAAAATCATATAAAATGCATCAATTTTATATTTGGTGCTAATATTTAATTTTAGCTACCAAAAAGTATTGGTAGCTGACAATATAAATATGCTACCAAATATTTTGGTAGCAAACGTATTTAGTATCATTTGATTATAATTTGCCACTAAAGTATTTTGCTACCAAAATTTAGTAGCAAATTTATTCATTGGTGCCAATAATATTAGCTACCAAAGAACATTGGTAGCAGCAGTAATATTTGGTATTGTATGATTAGAATTTACTACTAAATCATTTTTCTACCAAAATTTAGTAGCAAATGGTAATTAATTGCTACCAAAAATATTTGGTAGCTAAAACTTTTGTAGCTAAAAACCTGATTTCTTGTAGTGGCTCAGGTGACTGAAACATCACATGGCTTAGGAAGCGGATCCCCAGAGATAGACTTATTAGTCATCTATTCAGAGAGTGACTTATTAGTCATCTATCCAGAGATAGACTTATTAGTTATCTATTCAAAGAGTGACTTATTAGTCATCTATTCAGAGAGTGATAGCATCTACCCAGAGAGACTTATTAGTCGTCTACCTCAGAGAGACTTATTGTTCATCTATACAGAGATAGACTTATTAGTCATCTATAAAGAGATAGACTTATTAGTCATCTACCTCAGAGAGCAGGACTCGACAATCATTTATCTGTACCTGCCTGCATGCATGAATAAGGTTATTACTGCTAGGCATGCTTGTTATGATTTAGTGACATGTTATTACTTGTTTATAAGCATGTGTTTGAGTTTTCTTGCTAAGCTTCGGCTTACAGGTGCTATGTGGTGCAGGTAAAGGCAAAAGAAAGCTGGACCATCCTTGAGTTGGAGAGCTTAGGTAACGATGTGTACATATGCGGCTGCTCGACCACCACGGCCAAGGGTTTAAAGAGGAACTAGGGTTAAGCCCTATTTTGTCGCTTAGGTCACCTGGTTGTAAATCTTTTATTGTAATTAACCTTTAAAATATATTTTGGGGATCCCAATGTATACGGGAAACGTTTTAGTGAAATGTTGTATCTTTGACCAAAATTTTTAACCCTAAATCGTTAATCACATTTAGTTACACAATTATAGCCAAATGACTCGTTTAGCGAGTTTAGCACTGTTTAAAATGCACAACGTAACGGTCCATGAGTAGTAGGGCGTTACAAATACATAGTATATTCATATATCTACTGCTACTGTTGATATTGTTTTATTTTTCTAGTGCAGTAAAATACTAATTAACGAGAGTGAAATAGTGATAGTACTTACTACTATTGATTAGAATAAAACTAATTTAATATCACCATAAAATAATATCGCTTAAAATTGTTTTTCTAAATTTAAAATAAAAACTTAATATAAAAATATTTTGAAAATAATTTGACTATTAAATAATTATTTATGTAACTTTAAATAAAAAAGTGAACATACATAAAAAAAAAGCTTGAAAAACAACTTAGAAAAATGTTTAAACAAAAAAATATTAAGTTAAAACAACAAAATCAAAATTACCATTAGAAATACAATACAACTTGATTATGCAAAAAAAAAAAAAAAAACCTATGGAATATTTTATAAATCATACATTAATATGAGAAATAAAAACTCATAATTTTTCAAAACAAAAAAAAGCCATATAAACATTAATAAAGTGAAACTCCAATATAAATAGTTTTGGCAAATTTACACTTAATTTATACAAATGTCATATGTATACAAAAGTTGCAAGAATAAAAATTTGAAAAATATTTTTTCTTTCTCTATATTTTTATTTGTCTAAAAATTACAAGTCATTTCGTGTTAATTGTTGAATTTTGAATTCTTGAAAAAGAAAATGAATGAAAAAAATATATATATTTAAGAGAAAAATAAATAAATGAATAGTTAATAATAAGATATTAATTTGGTTCTAGAACATACCAAAAAAACAACAACAATATTAATTAACCTTGTAAGAGAAACGCCATTTACTGTCATTTATCAAGGGACATTTGGGTATTTATGTAAAAAATGGGGTCATAAATAAAAAATATCCTACCCACTATATACATGTCAATTTAATCCTATTATTTCCCTTAGTTCCAAAAATACCCTTACCATTTGTTTCCCACACTTTCTCTCTATTCTCTCGGTCTCTCTCTATTCTCTCCATCACTATCTCGGTCCCAAAAGAAAAAAATTACCCTCAAATCCACGAACCCAAGCAAATCAGCGTGGGCATTGTCATCTACAACCATAACGAAGCATCTTTGGCTCTCAGAGTTGACGACCGGAGATGGCGAGCTCGAGAAAATAGACCAAACGACGAAGGTGAGATATTTAATTTTTTAATCTATAATATATGTTTGTGGCTGGTTTATTTGTTAATTTTTGTTCATTGGATTGATCAGGGCTCGGATATAAAAAGATATGGGTATTTGTTTTCAAGTTTTTTGACCCACCTCGATGGGCCTTGATATTTAAATGGCTACTTTTTAAATTTTTAGCTGAATTTGTGCCTCGATATGTCTCGATGGGGTTCGATAAAAATAGACAGCCTTAGAAATTATGATACCTTGACAGGCCTCGATGGGCCTCAATGAAAACTGTTTGACTTTCAATATGTATATCCTCGATATGACTTGACGGTTCACAATGGTTACCAAATTATTTAAAAATGTATTATTAACAATTTTGTTTTTTGTTTTTTTTCTTCAGATGCCTGACCTTATGGTACCATTGGAGAAGTACTTTCCACCCATGCTACTTATAGGGGGAGTGCTCACTTGGAGACCCTTATAGAACAATTTCATAGGCATGGGTTGATTGAAAGGGCAATGGCATGCCCATTGGGACAGTTTTTTAAAGTGAAGGCCTTCAGTTTCTCTATGGTTCTACTGCACTAGTTGATGTTGCGTAAAGTGGAAAGCAAGAAGATTGAAGAAGGTAAATTCTACGTGAGCAACAGTCTATGTAAATTTGGGATTGTGGAGTTCAGCCTAGTTATCGACCTGAATTTTGGCAACATACCGTTGCAAGATGAGTTGAAAGAGCATCTTTCAAGTCATCGAATCATCAAGGAATATTAAAATGGTGAGGTGAGGGTTAGTTTTGGTTAGTTGGAAGATGCTTTGAATGATTGTACAAACCCAGAAGATGCATTTAATCTAGGTTTATGCTACTTGAAAGAGGGGGTACTGTATGCCCCTGAGAAGACAAATAGCATATGGGGTGATTCACTGAAGTTGGTTGACGATCTTGATTACTTCTTCAAGTATCCGTGGGGGAAGTTGTGCCCCCGCACTTAAGTATTGGGCTTTTGAGGCCATACCAGATATTGGGAGGAAATATGGTGAGAAGAGTGGGAACTAGATTCCCAGGATGCTTAGTTGGTCTATCAAGATCGATATCTTTCCTTCTACAACATAATTGGTTTCGTTGTTTGGCAAGACTCGAGTAAGTTCCACTTTCTCTTTTTAAATGTGACCAACTAATTTATTTAGGTTTTAATTTATTAAAGTATTTATTATATATGTTATTTGTTAATGCAGTTGGTTGTATTTTCCATGTTGAAGCCACGTCCTGGATAGGTAGAATACTACAATAGCCTCACAGATGTTGATGGTGATCTATTCCCTGACTTGGGAATGGAAGTGGGCGAGGCTGAGGGTGAAGCAAAAGAAGAAGTAGATCCAGAGAAAGTTGCACAGAAGCTAGCTGAGCTTGCGAAATCAGCTTCTATTTTTTATGAGGATGTCCCAAAGAAGGTTGAGCCCACTCCTACAGCAGCTGCATCATCATCAGGGCATCCCTCCCATCCTGAATGGGAGCAGCTAGTACAAAGGTTTGAGAGGGTAGAGCAAGGCTAGGCGAACTTAATAGAAAATTAGTCAGTGATCATGGCTTAGTTGGCGAAGTTATTGACAATGGATGAGAAGTGGTCTCAGGTATCAGATACAGATTTTGACATTCTGCCTGCAAATTATGAAGCTAAGGGTCCTCCTTCTACTCATGTGAAGGAGGTTGTGGTGGACAGTTATGAAGCTAGTGTAGTCATTGTCGACCCTAGCGAGGTTGAAGACCTTGAGGGTAAGAGGAACAAACGGAAGCCAGAGCGCTACAAGGACTGCACATGTAACGTCCAAAAAATGCTAATAGGGTTTAGTGCCTTGATTAGAGTGCTGGGAGGGCATAATTGGATATATGTGTGATTAACTAATTAAATGCGGGAGTACGTGGAATGCATGATATATATGATAATATGAGTATATTTATATGCATGTTTATGGGTATTAAGTATGCATGTGGGCCCGTTCTTGTTTATAAGGGCATATTTGTAATTTTGGCCCGTTGCGGGCATAAATGTGATTATATGCGTTAAATGATTGACACCACATTATTATGTGGACATATTCCTAGTGCACAACTCGAGGCGATCCTAGTGAGCGGATTACCGGAATAGTCACAACAGGGTTTTATACTCGACTTGGGGTGAGCCTAAGGGTATTTTTGGAAACTTAAGGTTTAATGGTTCAATTTTTGGTTCTGGTGCATGTTGGGTGAGATTTTGATGAACCAGATTAGGAGAAATCATAGGAAAAGCCCAAGGATTTCTAGGTTCACGGGGGCACGCCACGACCCAGTTCATGGGCGCCTCAATCCGCTTGACCCCGGAAACCCTGGGAGCTTGCTGTTTCATTAGCGCATCACGGCACTAAAGGGGCAAGCCTGCCTACCCTTAGGATTTCAGGCTGGTGCCTCTGACTTAGGGGTGCGCCATGGCCCTTAGGGCCAGGTCGCGGCTTGCATAGGCAGCCTTAGCCAAAACATGTTTTTGGGCTCGATGACTTAAATCTAAGCGCTCGGGACAAATTCTACTACCATTTTTAATAGAATTAAAGGTCCATGAGGCTAGTATTTTATTCAAAAGCATTTAATTGGATTATATTTTAATAGTTATCC
The DNA here is from genome assembly GCF_963169125.1 of Humulus lupulus. Lineage (NCBI taxonomy): Eukaryota > Viridiplantae > Streptophyta > Magnoliopsida > Rosales > Cannabaceae > Humulus > Humulus lupulus. Next base: position 209,465,711 of record NC_084795.1, read on the forward strand.
ATTTTCGCTTGTGACTAAGGTTACCGTAAGGCTTGGAATTGAGGATCGTGCTTGGGAACGCTATATATCTTCAGCTCGGGAACCGAGGTAAGAAAACTACACCCGAGTTGTGATTAGGGCTGAGATCCCCTGTAAATGAACATATGTGAAATTATAAATGTATTTTTGAGTGGAAATATCTGGATAGATAGGTTAGCTCGTGCTGCTTTCAATTGCGTGCTTCACAACTTGTATGTCTGCTATGTTTGATATGAAAGTCTAGCCTAAGGGAGTCGGGGCTGATATTAAGCGTATTAAATGCAGCTCGGCCTAAGCAAGTCGGGATCATCTAAATAGCTAGAGGGCTTGGCCTAAGGGCACCGACACTTGATTAATTGTATTAATATTGAATTATATGTTCAGATTTAACTATTACCGTTGCTTAGCTTATTACTTGTGTTATGATGTTGATTGAGCTAGTTGATCTAAAGTGTACTATGTACACTCTGTTGTTATTTATGCTTGTTGAATTTGGTTTTCTTGCTGAGCCTTGGCTCACAGGTGCTTCGTGGTGCAGGTGAAGGCAAGGGAAAGTTGGACCAACCATGAGTTGGAGAGATTTGGAGGCGGTGTGTACATCGGCAATTGCTCGACTGCCACGGTCGAGGGATTTATAGAGACTAGAGCCAAATTTTGTATTTTTCCATTTAGGCTGGCTGCAGTTGTATTTAGTTTTAAGGGTGGTAACTTCCTTGTAAACATTATTTTTGGGATCCCATGTATCAAACTCTTATTTTAAAAAACTTTTAACCCTAACCTATCAGTTGTCTATAGAACCACGTTTATGTTCAAATGACTAGATTAACAAGTCTTGCACTATTTAAAACACACAGTGTACTGGTCTTGGTTACCCAGGGCATTATAACTTGGTATCAGAGCCGTCTAGGTTTAAGGATTCTTGAAGACTGGTTGGGCATGTACACTCCCCGCTAAAGACAAGCTCGACTCAAGGTTCGGTAATCATATATGTGATTATATGTTTGAGTGTTTAAATGAAATATAAATGCTTTATCTTCATGTTTATTAGGGAGCATGAGATATACTGATAGGGCTTGGCCCTTGATTGCTATGTGAATATGATAAGGCGTGCTTATTAGCATTGCTACTGTATGTGAATAATTGTTTAAATGCCTGCTTAAATTATAACTGTGTGATTTTGGTTGAGTTTCAGCGTTGGATCGTGGGGTGATTATTGTTATCCCTCAAAAATCAAGAGATGACGTGGCGAGTGAGAAAGTGGCACGTGTCATCACATGTCAGGGGAAAACGACAAAGTATTGAAAAAATACCAATGAGCAAAAAAGATAGGCCCAAGACTTATAGGGAAGTCGACCAGGCCTAAATCCCCAAGGGGTGGTCGGCCTGACCCCAACCCCTAGGGGTGGTCGACTTGACATGCTCAAGAGTCACATGGGTAGTCGACCCACCCTATTCTTCATTGGGTGGTCAGCCCACCCTGTTCTTCATAGGGTGGTTGGCCTAAACTCCCAAATACACTTTGCTGGATGAAGTTTACGCTCTGAAATCAACAGGCCTAGCACCCAGAGCATCAATAGGTCTAGAACCCAGAGGGTCATCATGCCTAGCATCCAAGCTTTGAAGGGTCATTGGGCCTAGCTCCCAAGTCTCATGGACTAACCTAGACTTAGCATTTTCCCAGAGGTTTCAATTGTGCATCGTTTACCATGATCCAAAGAAATAATGAGAAGACCCACGATCTCTTAATCATGGGGAGTTGGACACGTATCTCCACTACCCAATAATCATGTACCAAACCACAATCCCAGTATTACTGATCATGTAACAGCCCCTGGGTACTATAAATAAAGGACCCATGGCTTCATTCAAGGGGATTTGATGAATATTTTGGGAGAAACTCTGGGAAAATTAATAATGAGTGGATACTTCTACTCATCCGTGTAATTGTCTATCGAGTGATTCAATACTAAAAACTAAGTTGATAAGGTTATTACTATTCATCAGAACAGGGCTGAACCACAATAAAATTTCTGTGTGTCTGTTCAAGATATTTGTACTTTGTCGTATATTATATTTATTTCTTTCAAAAGGTGGCGTATATTGTACCTCAGGTGGAGGTTGGAGATCAACCTGATGCGGAAGATCCACAAGATGTTCACTAGGAGAAGATGGTGCAATTTCTGGTGAGGCAGAAGGCCTTTGATGCAGAAATTTCCCTCCAGAGGGAGACTATGGAACGGAAATGGTGGGAGATAGATGAGAAGGTCCAGAGGATGATCCAGAGGGAGAAGGAAGCAGACCGGAGGCACCAAGAGGCTGTTGTGGCCCTGGAGGCGGCTACCTAGGTTGCCCGAGCTAACGCTGAAGCTGCTGCTTAGGAAGTGAGGGAGGCTCAGGACAAAGCAGCAGGGATGCGAGACATCAGTAACAGGGAGGAGGCGAACCCCAAGGAAGCTCTTAGAGCCACTTTCCCATAGATAGGATGAAGAGGCATAGTCTAAGACTGCCTCCTCCATGACTAAGAAGAATAACACTTCATCTCAGAGTAAGAGTGCTACCAAACCGAAGAAACGACACATGAGAGGAAGGTCAGACATCTGAGAGGCGTGACATGAATGGAAATGGCCACTCGAAGTCTCAAAGGCATGTAGGAGGAGAGGCTCGGGGGCAGGATTGCACCGACAAGGGCAAGGCGAACCTATCACCCCTGCACCCTCAGTCTCGCAAGGGAAAAGAACCGATGAACAACATAAATACCGTGTTCGATAGGCTCGGAAAGGATGCACAACCTCAGGATCTGAGGGAGGTCATCAACCATAGGACCAACATTCAGGAAGGGGTATCAGGGACGTCGACCCCACCTAGAGCAGCGATCCCACCAGCAGTGCAGGCTCAAATAGATGTAATCACCATTGCTATTCAGGGCTTGACAAAGAGACCTTTTGACATCTAGTTGGCTCATAGAATTGGGAGTCCCTTTAGTACCAAGATCCAAGATGCTCAACCACCACCGAAATACAAGACCCCGAAACTTCCAACATACACTTGGATGGAGGACCCAGTATGACACATTGGAAAGTTTGAGGATCAGATGAAGTTACTCGGTGTGGAGCATGATTATAGGTGCAGGGTATTCCCTACCACTATCTCTGACTCAGCTAAAGAATGGTATTGGAAATTCAAACTTGGATCCATCACTTCCTAGGATTAGTTTAGGAAGGAATTTTGCAAGGTCTTTAGTGCTGGATGGATTCAAATAGTTTATGCCAATCTGCTAGCTGACATCAAGCAAGGGAAGGATGAATCCTTGAAGGACTACATCAAAAGATTCATAAGGGAGGTAAATCGAGCATCCACAGTAGGAGATGAAGGGAAGTTCGTTTCCATCTCGGCATGAATAATTTATCGTAGTACCTTGTAGGATAGCATACACAGGAACCCCATCAACACCTTGAAGGAGTTCCTGGACCGAGTAGACAAATACATGAAGCTAAGTGACACTATAATGAAGGAAGAAAAAGGCATAAACCATCCAACCACTATCAAGGCAGGCAAGAATAGTGCAAACTCTCAGGGCAGCAATGGGGGCAATGGTAAAAAGAAGAGTACCTCAGGGGCCGAGCAGAGTGGAGAAAAGAAGGCTAAGTCAGCACCAACTGACAAACAGCCTAAGCATCAACCCTACCAGCCTAGGTTCACCAACTATACTATTCTAACTACATCAAGGATTGAAATTTACTTGGCAACATACCAGGAGGTACCATACCGGAAGCCACCACCCTTGCACTCGGAAGGAAAGAGGGACAAGAACAAGTTTTGTCGTTTCCATAATGACTATTGGCATGACACAAATGAGTGCAAATAGTTGAAGGATGAGATAGAGTTTCTCCTTAGATCAGGAAAACTCTCGAGGTACCGAGTCAAGACCAAAACCCCAGTAGGAATCCAGAGTTCTGAGGGCAAAGGAGTCCACCACTGGAGCCATCAGCCATGGACTTCACATTGGATACCATATATGGGGGGCCCCACATAGCAAGCAACAGTAACAATGCTCATGAGAGATATGCAAGGAACCTAAGACATGGGGTAGGGGAGTCTTCCCAGTGCATGTTAGTCAAGGAGCAGTCTCCAAAAAATCTGAAGTATGAAAGTGAAACTCTCACTTTTACCGAGGATGACGCCAGGAATGTGAGGTACCCCCACAATGACCCCCTAGTCCTTACAATTCAAATTGCCAATGCTTGAGTGAAGACATGCTTGGTGGATATGGGAAGTTCAGTAGATATCATCTACAAATCATCCCTCAAGAAGATGAAGCTCACGGTCAAGGACTTGACACCTTGTTCCCAAGTGATATATGGGTTCACGGGAGAATGCCTAGCACCAGATGGAACTATCAGATTACCAGTCCCGGTGGGGGATTCCCCTAGGCACGAGACTGTGATGACAGAGTTCCTAGTGGTAGATTGCTCATCGGCTTACAACGTAGTGCTCTAGAGACCCCTCCTGATGGCATTACACGCAACAGTGTCTATCTAGCATCTGTCTTTGAAGTTCCCCACAAGCGCAGGACAATGATGCATACAGGGTAGCCAAAGGGTGGTACGTGAATGCTATAATGCGTCAGTAGTCAAGGCAAAGAAAGGAACATGTGTAACAACATGGTAGTAACCTACTGCGAAGGGAACAAAGGAACCGATGAAGTTGTTGACATGGAAGTTGATGTTGAAAAAAATACTCTACTGGAGCCGGGGGATCCATTTCATGAAGATTTGTTATTATAGCAAGTTTCCCAAAGCGAGGGAAACGACATTGATCCTCGCTTTAGGGATGATGTCATGGGGGTAGGACCAGTCGAATATCTTGACGAAGTCCTACTAGATGCGTACTAGATGCGGAGGACCCGACTATAGTAATCAAAGTCGGGAAGGAGCTAAAGGTGGAAATAAAGGCACGGTTGGCAGAATTTTTGAAGAAGAACCAGGATGTCTTTGCCTGGTCACATAAGGGCATGGTTGGAATTTCTCCCACCGTAGGGATCCATGTCCTCAATGTGGACAAAACTACCTACCGATGCAACAAAAAAAGAGACTGCTTGACAAAGACCGATCTCAAGCCCTGAAGGAGGAGGTCGAGGGGCTCAAAGACAACGATTTTATAAGGGAGGCCTACTACTCAGCATGGGTATCGAACCCCTTGTTGGTCCTAAAACCAAACGAGAAGTGGAGGATGTAATGCCCTAGATAACCAAGACCGTTACACTGTGTGTTTAAAATAGTGCAGGACTTGCTAATCAAGTCTTTCAAACGAAAATGTGATCCTATAGTCATAAACAGGTTGAACCAGAGCTCTCCAACTCATGGTTGAACCATCTTACCCTTGCCATTACCTGCACCACGTAACACCCATGAGCCGAGGCCCAACAAGAAAACTATATCACACAGCATAAACAATCCAGACAATGAAATAATTCATAAGATATTAACCAATTATTTATCAGGCCATAACATGCACAAATCAGTGACGACAAGAAAAGATTCATCAGTCTATCATCCATGTATTCAACAAGCCATCAACATAAGATTAATAACAGTATTCACATTCATAATCAACAGTTTAACATAATCATCATACAATACACAGATACCAGAGAGCACATCTTCTTGGAAAATTCTGCCTGCCTTCCATTGAAGAAGACGGAGCCTCTAAAAAATCAAAGGGCAAAGAAAGACCCATAAAAATTTTGTCAATTCCACAATGACATTGGTCACAACACCGATGACTGCAGGCATTTGAAGGATGAGATCGAGACGCTCATCAGGGCCGGGACCCTGGCTCAGTATGCCCAGAATCGAATCACTCCTAATCAGCTCGCTGGGCAAAACATTCAATCAGCTCCGAAAGCCCCCACAAATCAGGACACCCCTCCTCCGATAATACGAGGAGAGATAACCACCATCTCTGGAGGCCCTCATTTGGCAGGCACGAGCAAAAATGCCCAGAAAAGGTATGTCAATGAGCTGAGGTCTCACAATGGAGTTGGGTTCGTCCCAAAGAAGCGTTTGTCTAAACAACAATGATTGGAGAAACAACCGATCAGTTTTACTGAAGAAGACGCTAGTCATGTCCAATTCCTGCATAACAAACCTCTAGTCATAACCGTCCAACTCGCCAATCGGAGAGTTAGGCAGACCCTGGTTGATAACAGGAGTTCTGTAAACGTGGTATTCAAGTCCACATTGGAGAAAATGGGATTGTCTGTGACCGAACTAAAGGCAACCTCCATGATGTTGTATGGGTTTTCCGGTGAAGGTTTGGTAGCTTTTGGAATGATCGAGTTGGTGATAACCCTGGGTGAGGGACCACGAACTATTTCCAAGCTTGAGTTTGTGGTTGTAGATTGTCCGACCGCATAGAATGCAATCTTGGGTAGGCCCACGCTGATGGAATTCGAAGCCATAACTTCCATCCACCACCTCGTGATAAAATTCCCTTCATCCAGGGGAATATGTACTATCCAAGGCAATCAGCTCGCTACTAGGCAATGCTATAGCATTTCCATGAAGGGAAAATCACAACCCGGGCAGCAAACGATGGTCGTGTAGGATTGAGGCGAGGAATCCCAGGAAGTCAGAGTTAATCCTGGGATGGAAGAACCTCAGGAAGTCAGTTGCAGGGGAACCACCCCGAGTGAGGATATTGATCCCCAAATAGGTGAAGATAGGTCCAAGCTCTAGGCTATTGAAGAACTCGAAGAAGTAAACACCGATCCCAAAGGTGCTTCGAGGGTCGTTAAGCTAGGGAAAAATCTTGACGCCGAAAGAAAGGCGGAGCTGGTAACATTTTTACAAGAAAATCTAGATGTTTTTGCTTGGTCCCACGAAGACATGATAGGAATCAGCCCGAGTGTCATCATGCATACACTAAATTTGGACAAAAGCATGCCTGCGAAATCCCAGAAATAGAGGTGTCTGGGTATGACCCGAGCGAAAGCCTTGGAAGAAGAACTAGCTCAGTTTTTGAAGTGCGGTTTTATTCGTGAGGCTAAATACCCGATCTAGGTCTCCAATCCTATCCTGGTCCCAAAGCCAAATGGAAAATGGCAGACCTGCATTGATTTCTCCGATCTGAACAAAGCCTATCCCAAGGATTGACCAATTGGTGGATGCCACCGCTGGGCACAAGCTCATGTCCTTCATGGATGCGTACTCTCGATATAACCATATCACTATGAACTCCGCAGATTAGGAACATACTAGCTTCATGACTAAAACAAATCTATACTGTTATAAAGTCATGCCCTTCGAGCTGAAGAGCGCTGGGGAAACCTACCAGAGATTGGTTAACAGAATGTTCGCTGATTAGATCGGGAAAAACATGGAAGTATATGTTGATGATATGCTGATCAGAAGGAATGTTTTGGGATTCTAAGGAAGTATAGTATGAGGTTAAACCCCCAGGAATGTACTTTCGGAGTGGCGTCGAGAAATTTTTTGGGATTCATAGTCAACACCAGGGGATAGAGGCGAACCCCGACAAAATCAGATCGCTGCTAGAAATTCCTTCACCCAGGTTGCATAACGATGTCCAGAGTTTGATAGAAAGAATGGCAGCCCTCAATCGGTTTATTTCTAAATCCACCGACAAGTGTTTGCCATTCAACAACCTGCTCCGAGGGAACAAAAAAATTGAATGGACTAAGGAGTGCGAGTAGGCTTTCCTCGACCTGAAGACACATTTTTCCGAGCCACCAGTGTTATCTAAACCAATGGCAAGAGAGCCCATTTTTCTTTATTTAGCTGTGACGGAAAGTACGGCCAGCGCCGTGCTGGTCCGGGAGGAAGACCGAGTTTTAAAGCCAGTATATTACATAAGCAAAAGACTTCTCATAGCAGAATCTCGGTATCCTCTAATGGAAAAGATGGTGTTCTGCCTTATTATGGCCTCCAGGAAGCTTAGGCCGTATTTCCAACCCCATTCAATCCACGTCATGACCGATCAGCCTTTAAGGCAGGTGTTGCAGAAACCTGAAACATCGAGACGTCTGTTGAAATGGGCGGTCGAGCTTAGCTAGTTCGAGATACTATATGTAACCCGAACTACGATCAAAAGCCAAGCCCTGGCTAATTTCATGGCCGAATGCACTGGATTCTAGGAGGAGCCCTTGAGAGAACCAGTGTAGGAATTATGGAGAATCTTTGTGGACGGATCATCTAACGAGAACGGGTCTGGAGCTGGGATTATCTTGATATACCTAGAAGGGCATCGTTTCCACTCCGTGCTGTGGTTCAGATTCGTCGCATCCAACAACGAAGCCGAGTACGAAGCCTTATTGGCCGGGCTTAGAGTGGTGAAGGAATTGAAGGCCAGTGCTGTCCAATGCTACAACGATTCCCAGCTCGTGGTAAACCAAGTGTCTTGGGAATATCAAGCACGGGGGACCAAGATGGCGGCTTACCTGGCCAAGGTAAAGAAGGAGCTATCCGAGTTTGAATATGGCCTAGTCGAGCAGATCCCTTGCGAGCAGAACGCCAATGTCGACGCTTTGGCTAGACTCGCTACCTCCAAAGAAGCCAAGACTCTTAGCATAGTACTAGTGGAATTCTTGGAAAATCCGAGCGTGGCAGAAAGCACGATGGAGGTCGAGATGATCGATATTAGACCGACCTGGATGACTCCCATAATAGAGTATCTTACGACAGGAAATTTGCCTGATGAGCAGAAAGACGCGAGGAGAATACTCTATCAAGCTCCAAGGTATACGATCATAGACGGGACACTGTACCGACGTGGCCATTCCTTGCCTCTTCTACGGTGTGTTCTGCCTGAGGAAGCCAAAACTATTTTGCAGGAGGTGCATGAAGGATTCTGTGGGGATCATGCTGGGGGGAATAACCTGGCCTTAAAGATATTAAGGCAGGGGTACTTTTGGCCCACGTTATCAAAGGACTCCATCTCCTATGTCCAAAAGTGTGATAAGTGCCAGCGATTTGCCACAGTCGCCCGAGCTCCACCAGTCGAGCTGAAGATGATATCATCCCCATGGCCATTCGCTGTGTGGGGAATCGATTTAATCGAAGCCCTCCCCATGGGAAAGGGAGGAGTTCGCTACGCTGTAGTGGCCATTGATTATTTCACGAAGTGGGTGGAAACGGAGCCCCTGGCAACAATCACCTCAAAAAGAGTCCTCGACTTCGTGGTCAAGAATATTTTTTTTCAGTTCAGACTGACAAGAAAGATTGTATCAGACAATGGAACCCAGTTCGATAGCGATCTCTTCACTAAATTTTGTGAAAGACACGGCATAGTGAAAAGCTTATCCTCGGTGGCATACCCACAGGCCAACGGGGAGGTCGAGGCCGTGAATAAAACTCTCAAAGCAATCCTTAAGAAGTGGTTAGTTGAGGCCAAGGGAATCTGGCCCGAGCATGTCCCGCATGCACTATGGGCATATCGGACCTCTCACCGAAATTCTACGGGGCACACCCCGTTCTCCCTGACTTTTAGGAGTGAGGCCGTCCTCCCCATCGAAACAAAGATAACCACGCATAGGCTCTAGACCTTTAGCCAGGAGCGGAATGACGAATTACTCAACGCGTCCCTTGACCTAATTGATGAAAAACGAGAAGATTCACAGCTACGGCTCATGCATTATCAGCAAAAAATCACTCGTTATTTTAATTCAAAGGTCAAGAAGTGTGTCTTTGGTTTAGGGGACCTGGTACTCTGAAGGGTATTTTTAGCAGGCAAGGACCCCATAGATGGTGCCTTGGGTCCGAGCTGGGAAATGCCCTATCAGATAGTGGAAGTCATACGAGAGGGAACATTCAAATTGGCTCGACTCAATGGAGAAACAGTTCCACGGACCTGGAATGCCATGCACTTAGAAAAGTACTATCAATGATCATACCACCTGTAAGAAAGTACTATGTAAGGCTTCGTTATAAAATCCATGTAATTTAAGAAACAAGACAATATTTGTGTATTTCTTGTGTTTTTATATGGTTCCATCTACGTGTTAGTTCGGGTGATAGTGTTGGTCCAAAGCAATCAGGAAATTTCACTTTCTGATCGCTTCGGGGGCATGTACCCCATGAAGGGGATTAAGACTTAGAAGTTGGTAAAATTGATTAACCAGTGTTTTTTCTAAAAAAACGCGAGGTGTCAATAAAATTAACATGAACTAAGTTTTAATTAAATATCCTTGATATGACTAGGTTCCGAAACATAGAAGTTGGTAAAATTGATTAACCAGTGTTTTTTCTAAAAATGCGAGGTGTCAATAAAACTAACACGAACTAAATTTTAATTAAATATCCTGGATACGACCAGGTTCTGAAACATAGAAGTTGGTAAAATTGATTAACCAATGTTTTTTCTAAAAAATGCGAGGTGTCAATAAAACTAACACGAACTAAGTTTTAATTAAATATCCTAGATACGACCAGGTTCCGAAACTTAGAAGTTGGTAAAATTGATTAACCAGTGTTTTTTCTAAAAAAACGCGAGGTATCAATAAAACTAACATAGACTAAGTTTTAATTAAATATCCTGGATACGACCAGGTTCCGAAACTTAGAAGTTGGTAAAATGGATTAACCAGTGTTTTTTCTAAAAAAACGCGAGGTGTCAATAAAACTAACACGAACTAAGTTTTAATTAAATATCCTGGTACAACCAGGTTCCAAAACTTAGAAGTTGGTAAAATTGATTAACTAGTTTTTTTTCTAAAAACACACGAGGTGTCAATAAAACTAACACGAACTAAGTTTTAAATTAAATGCCCCGGGTACAACCAGGTCCAAGGCCTGATACTTAAAAGAAAGGATACAAATTCATTCTTGGTAACAACCAAGAATATAAGAAAAAATCGAGGAGTAGATAAAAAGTAGATACTGAAACTATGAATAAATTGTCTCGAGGAGAATAACCTCGTACCAAGCCAAAAACGATAAATGTTTAAAAAAATAACATATAATATATGCAAGGACAAATAAAATCTAGGACCTTCCAAGCCGCTCTGAGGACGTCACCTCCTCAATCTCCTGCTCGCCAGCTGCAGAGGCTTCCCCGATCTCGGAAGCCGAGCCTGGAACTTCTCGAGGTAGTGCCCTCACACTTCGGAGGCAGGAAGGAGAAGTTTCCATCCTGATTGAAAGCCTAGCAATGGTACAACATGCTCTCCATGGAGGAGGTCGAGGACTTCTTTTCCTCTTGAATAGCAGCCTAGGCCTCTAGTTTTTTGGCCTTGGCCCCCGCGAGCTCGACCTGAAGGGCAGTCGAGGCAGCCTTTGTAGCCTGCTCGCCCTCTTAAGTCGCGGTTAAGGTAGCCTTTGCAGTTTGCTTGCCTGTTTGAGCCACCGTCAGGGCAGCCTTGGCGCTTTGTTCGCCTTGTTGAGTGGCGGCGAGGGCAACTTCAGTTGCAGTCAGGGTGGCCTAAGTGGTCTAGAGGTCGGCCTTAAGCTCGTCAGTCCTAGCCTTGGCCCAAGCTATGCTGTGGTGCTAAGCCAAGACCGCCTGCAAAGAGTAAGAAAGCAGTTAGGCACATACCAGGATAAAAAACAAAAGAAGTAAATTTGACTAAGGAAAATTGAATTACTGTGAGGTTCATCCCTAGCGCGGATTCCATGACGTTCTCTGGGCTCCTCGCCTTGATATCCCTTAGGTCCTTCGGGTTGGCCTTATAGAAATGTTCCACCGCGTGGTTCTCCGTCTCGTAGACAGTTCCCCAAAAAGTGTCTGGAATTTGCTCTAGGTCATGAGCATTGACCAAGATGCGTACGGTGGTGGTAGCGATGATCGGGGCTGGGGGATCAACCGGTGCTATCCGGTCTCGAGCAGGATCGGGAGGAAACTGGGGAGGAGGTGGAGGCGAACCCTTTTGTGTTGAGCAGCAGTGGCCGGAGCTGTTGAGCTCTGGTCTTTCCCCTTGGCTGGGGATTTGGAGGTCGTTTCCGCCGTAGGTGGCATCTTCTTGGATGGAAGCCGGGGTTTCTTTACAATAGACCCCGAGCTAGATTTCCCCTCTTGGAACATCGAGAATCCCTTGCTGTGCCATCTCCTCACCTGAAAAAGAATGGGAAATGCGTAAGTATGCATATAAATTCATTAGTTTACAAAATATATATATACAACATAAAAAAAATTCCTACCCTCCGAGATGGAGGAGGAGTCTATTTCCACAACCTCCGGCCTCGGAACTGCTATAGGGGAAGGAGAGCCTAAGTCAACAACTTCTTGGATTAGGGGAGGTTCTGGATCAGGTTCTACCTCAGGACTGGAATCCTCTACATATGGCCTAAGTCCAGGGGCAACAATACCTTGGAGAAGAGAAGGCCACAACCTAAGGTTGGTTCCATACTCTTCGAAGAAGGCCGAAATAAAAGATAGGGTATTTTCTACTACTACGGTGCCCCTAGGATGGCCCATGTCATGACACATCACTAAATGGTCCCACACTGGAGCAAGGTTATGTTACGGTTGGGGTCATTAGGGTGACGGTGTACGAGCTGGTTTGGGTTAAACCTAACTAGCCTAAGGTCGACAATAACCCTATCTAAATCCCTAAAGGGATATGGGTTACCTTGGCCGGAGGGGCCGGCTGCTTCCCCCGACACAGCTCGCTCAACAATAGGGTCCTGGGAGACCTCAGGAACTCGCCTCTTTCATACGAGGGGTACCTCATCCACTTCTGGCTCCTCGCTTTCGATGGCCTCAGTGTTCCTTACGGGGATGGGCAGGAGCTCGCGAATTATAGGAACGTTGGCACGCGTTCTTCTCAAGGCCAGGGTTTGACCTTCAGCAAGTAACTTACATGCCAGCATCATGTCGTCAGACACGAGCTGGCAGTAGTCCTTCTCGATGGGCGGGAGCCCCAGTCAATATACACGCAAGAAAACTAACTATGCAAAAAACTTTCTTTTTTACAAGCTAACGAAAGAAAGAAGACTTACGAGGGCAGTTGAAGTATCGGTGTTCGCAGTTGCAAAATCCATTCGACATAAAGAACTGATCTTTAAAGTTGTTGGGATGACTGGGCAACTCGATGACTATGAATGAATATGGGAACTGGGTCAAGTAGTAGAACTTGTCACCTCGTCCCCGTTGATCCAAGCTGGATTTGAGGCAAAAGATGTAGAGAATGTCCGCCGGAGTGGGGACCTCCCACTCATGCTTTAGGAAAAGGTACTTCAACCCCGCCCACAGCCAATACGAGTTGGGGGGGAGCTGGAATGGTGCCAACTTCACGTAGTTGAGGAAGTCAGCGAAGTATTGATCAAAGGGAAGGAAGGCCCCTGCCCTTAAGTGCTTATCACTCCAGGCCACGAAGTCATCCTGGAGTGGTGCGCAGCTCCGTTCTCCTTCAATAGGAGGTCGGGCAATCACGACGCCAGACCCAATCTCGATGTTGTGAGACAACATAATTTTGTTGACCCTTCCTTGGGTCATGATCTTGGAGACGATCCTCTCCGCCTCGAAAAATGCATCATGCCCGACCACGACCTCCTCCTCCACCGCAGGGCCGAACTGAGGGATGGGAAATTCGGAGGCAACCTCCTTTCCCTTATTGGCTTGCTGGGATGATGAGCCAGCAACGTACTTCTTGGACCTGTCTTTCTTAGGTGCCATTAGCTCACCTATCAAAAAAGAACCATGGAATTCTTAGTGGGCAACCTAGAATTTTTATATCGGCAAGAAATAATAAAGGCTGAGGATTCTAGCACACGACCTGATGTCTCAGCTCGTGGTGTGATGTCACGCACTACCTATGCTACGCGCCTAGGTTTCCCAGCAAACCCCTAGAATTTAGGGATCCATGTGTCAGAAAATCAGGCCACTACCCTCCTTGGGGAGCGGTTTAGAACAAAACCGCCCAAGAAGTGGCCCCTAAGCAACCTAATGTCGAACCCTAAAAACCTTTCATCTTCTACATGCCGAATGGGTATTTTCTAAAAATTACCCAGGAATTACCCAAAGACTTAACCAGGGTATGAACATATTTGTTATAAAATCCTTGATATATTTTAGGACCTACTCAATAAACCTAAACTGAAACCTATGTACCCAAAAATGTGTGGGACCGGCCTAATGCTAGTGACGGTGAGGTGCAGATTAGCATTATAAAGAAAGAAGAGAAACACAAAAAAACCAGTGAAAGAAAAGTTCCAGTAAAATAGAAAACTTCCAGTGTGTTCGTCGACGGAAGGAATAAGCAACGTAGAAGGAGACTTTGTGAAAAAATCCTTAGTGACTGGGTTTCCGAAGGTTTCAGTGGTAGATTTTTGGGATTTTATGAGAAAAGGAAGAAGGGTTTTTGAAGTTCAGAAGAGAGAAAATTAGGAAAAGTTTCAAATGAGAGGTGATGAACACTGAAAATTGTCAGCCCTATTTATGCGTAATAAGCATAAAGAAACGCGGACCGTTCGATCAAGCTAATGCGAGATGCGAGGGTAATGTTTCGAAAGATTAAACGGCAGTAAAAGAGGTGGCCAAGGCATTTAATGCAATCCTCGAAACCCGAATAGATGCCAATCGCGGCGTTCCACGTGTCAAGTACTAAAGTAATGAACAAACATGGATAATCGCAACAGAAGTTTAAAAGTCCCCACCGTGTCAGTCAGAGGATGACGTCATAAGACATGGATAGGGACTTGGGGGGGCAAATGTACGCCCTGATATTCAACCTGGGTCTTTTATCCAGCTCAAGTACAACTGCCTAGCTAAGAACAGTACTAAGGGACCCACAAGTTGATATTTCCTCTGGTCAGGCAGTGCGACTTCACAAGTAATAACATGAGCTAAGGAATGTGAAGCATTAAGGCACGAGTTGGAGATGGATATAAAATACAGCATCCTAGGCACAATCTGGCGTTAAATTTAGGTCGGAGTACTCTGACTACCTGCCATGTCCAAGAGTTTATTAAGCTGGATACGTTATATATAAACGTGCGTGATCAGACATCGCATGTCCGTTTATCTCTGAATTCTCGGATACGTAATATAAACGTGCGTGATCAGACATCACGTGTCCGATTATGCCAGGTGACCCATGATCATTTTTACCTAATGATTAGACGTTACCTTAATATATATTGTAATATTCATCATTTGTACAAGACAGATCACAAAAAGGATGTATATTCACGTGAAGACCCCAACACCTATCCTGGGATGGTTCTTCTATAATACTTATACCTTGGATAGAAAAAAGGGTTGGTTTTCTTTCTCTGTAATGCAAATACTCTGCCAAAATATAGAGAGATATACAGTAATTATATCGACTCGTGGACTAGGGGGATTTTAGCCTCCGAACCACGTAAAAAAGGAACGAGGGTTCTCACTATATCATTCAAAATACCCATAAGAGTTATTATTCTTATTACGGTTTATCCTTAAGCACTATTTTATTCCAGCTAATTACGTAATACACTGTTGGCGAAAAATTGCGTCAACAATTCTTAAGCATGCGTTGTTTACATTAGTGGAGAATAATGAGTAATGCAAACTTATGGAATAATATTGATTGTGGTATGACAGTGAGAATTTGATGTTCATAACTATGTCAATTGCTTGAGTTTTAATCATTATGGCGAATAGTTAATGGATGTGAATAATGATTAGTTGATTATGGCAATGGTTGAGATTGAAAATCTGGATTGTGTTGTTGGGAAATTTCTGAAGCTTTATGTAAGCATGGTATTCAAGAAATTGAAGCTTGAATGTTATTGTTGGTTTGATTTGCATTGTGTGAGTGTGCTCAGTTGTCTATGGTTAGTTGTTGTTTAGTGTATGTTTTTAGTCGTTACTCGAGGGCGAGTAAATGTCAAGTTTGGAGGAGTTTAATAAGTGAATTTTAGATTCACTTAATAGAGTCATTTTATATCTAATATTGTTGGTGTCTAGGTTGTTTTGTTTGGTTTTATGCTTGTGTTGTGTATGTGTAGGGTCCAAGGAGAAGTGGTGCGAAGTTCGTACAAAACGGGAGTGAAACAGAGAAAAAATGAAAAAAATTGGGAAATAGGGCTGCAGCCCCTTGTTCTAGCGCTGCAACCCTGTCTTGAAGAATCAGCATTCTAGAATTCGCCTAGGCGCTGCAGCGCCATCATCAGGGGATGCAGCACAATTTCTTACTTGAATTAGGGCTGTAGCGCCTGACTGTTACAGAGAGCATGTATTTGGCCTTCCAGTAGCGCAACAATGCCTGTTCGAGGGGAAACAGTGCCTGGATCCATACGAAAAATTTAAGTTACGAATTTTGAAGGGAAAAAGAGGTATTTTTTATGGGTTATAAAAGGAAAAGCATAATTAGGGTTCTAATTACGTTTTGGAGGAGATTAGACCTGGGATTACATGCTTGGAAAGGAAAAAGGAGGCTAGAATTCATCAACATCACCATCATTACATCTAGTTTCTTTCTTCCTCCTTTTTTTTTAGTTTTTAATTATGAACAACTACATTGCTATTGTGTTTAAGTTTGTAATGGAGAACTGAACTCCTTTTGTGATAGAGTATTAGATGGATCTGTTTTGATTATTGAATTAAGGTTTTTATTATTATCTTTATAAAGTTCTTCTTGTTTGTTCATATCTTCTTGATTTAATTTTCTCATATTAATGTTTGGCCATCATTATTGTGAATTGAGATCTAGGATTTATGCTTGAGAAAGATAAACTTAGATTGGACATAGGAAGATTTGACATAGAGTGATTGTGAGATTGAGAGATTCCTTGAACTCTATGAATTTTGCTTAAAAGAATTTTTGCTTAATGACTTCTTGATTAATAAGTAGCGAATAGAGATATCATATTGATTAATTGAGATTAATTGCATATATGATTGAGAAAGATAGATGCGTTATATTAGAATTCTAGAAATAACAAATGAGGAGAACTAATTAGGATACTAAAGAAACCATGTTCATAATTAAATAGTGAAATCATTACTCTAGTACATTTTTCTTTTATCTAATCACTTTCCAAGATTATTAGCTTTCATTATTTTTCTATTTCATTTTCATTATTTTATTGTTTGATTTATTTGTTGAATTTTCTAATTAAAATTATAAACTTAAAAGTTATAGTAATTGGTGAATTAAATATTTAATCCCTGTGGGTTCGACAACCTTTAAATTAAAACTATATTGCAATACACCGTACACTTGCGGTAGAAAAATTTGTACCATAGAGCGAGGATAAAATTGGTAGTGGGCTAGTTGGCCCATATTACTTTACAGTCTACCCTCTTGGTGAGAATAAGAGAGGGCCAATGGGTGATATGCAGTTGCAAGAGGTTCAGAGGGATATCATAGCGGGAGTGGCTAAGGATTATTCCATTTCAGAGACGAATTTGCTGAGGTATAAGGATGGATCTGTCCTCCGATGAATATGGGTATTAAACGAGAGATTCTTGATGAATCCTATACTAGACCATACTCACTCCATGCAAGCACCACAAAGATGTATCAGGATCTACGAACATTGTATTGGTAGCCTGAGATGAAAAATGATGTGGTTGAGTACGTAGCCAAGTGTTTAACCTATCAATACGTAAAGACTGAACATCAGCGACTAGCGGGGTTGCTACAACCTTTTGGTATTCCTTAGTGGAAGTGGGAAGATATTGTTAGGAGTGTGTCCTAAAAGCATGTAAAAGATATTTGTTTTTTCTGAGAATAAATAAATACAATGGTTTATTATTATTGTTATGTTTAGATTTTTAAATTATTGTTTGAATAATTTTGTAAATATCAGAAAAATTCCATATTCATTATTGAGGATGTGATCTTGTATTAGTACGAGAGAATTAAGATCACATGAATGAATAAAAATAGTCAACAACAACAAATTAAATTTATAGAATTCTTTGATTGGAGTTGTAAGTACGATTTACTGAGTATCATAATGATACAAATAATCTAGATTCAGATTATTGATATGGTAAGACATCTCGGTAAATGTGATTTATATAATATGATTATATATGACAATGAACGATATGAATTAAAGTCTTTATCCAAAAACCTTTTAACAATAAAGACTTGTAATTCATATCATAACTGATGATCATTTATAGATCAACCTAAATCCTGAGTGTTCATGAACTCCTATTCATGTTTATTAAATCTTTTGATTCATTCGTTAAGGTCTCTTCAAAGAATAAGGCTAATGACTTTTGTTTTGGAGATTTAATATCATGGATGGCTGGGAACATGTATCAACAATACAGAATCTAATCTTTCCTATCAGATCGTATATTAGTTCCCTTAAGGGTTAATTCTGGAACTGAATGATTTTGAGCTCAAATCTATAATTAGATTACAGATTAATTATTCACTAGTGAATTAATGGTACTTAAGGAATAAGAAGTAAATTAGAAAGGTAAAATGGTAATTCTTCCATTCTAATTTATGAACTAATTAATTAGAGGGTTGAACTATTGTAAGATGGTTATATCAATGGACGACTTAAGAAAAGATTTATGTAAAAGTATATCTATAATATAAAGAGTGCAATTCTGAATTTATAGTAGAGTAATATCAGAATTAATAAATTAACTAATATAATTAAAGAGTTTAATTATTTATTTTATTTATTAGAGCTTAATGTTATAGGTCCATGGTCCCCGAAATGGCTCAAACAAACACTGACAAAGGTAAATACAAAAATGGGCAAAAAGGGCTTATGTGACAAGTAAAATATTTTTCTATGTATCAAACATAATTATTGTATAATTATGTGTAATTAATTAATTAAGAATTAATTAATTATTTGATTTAACAAAAATATAATTAATTTTGAATTAATTTATTTTTGGGATTTTTGGTATTTAAATAATAAAAAAAATTTGGAAAAATCGCTTGCCATCACTGGCATGTGGTACACGTGTAGCACAGTGCACAGTCACTGTGCTACACGCATAATAGACTGAGCAGTTTCTTGGTTCCACAATTTTAGTTATTTAAATATTAAATAAATAATGAGATATTGTAATATGATTAAAATATTATTATTTAAACAAAAATCTGATAACTGATTAGTTATTTTCAAATTGGTTAAAATAACTAAGATTTTATTTTAATATATTGGATATATTAAATATAGGATATCAGTTTTTTAGAACGTAACTTTTCAGGGATAGAAAAATATCTAGAAATCTCTTTCAGAGAAAGAGAACAATGATACATACAAAAGTCACTATTCTTCACAAAACCTAGGTCCAAACTTTATAAGTCTCATGTGTTGAGAACATCTGATAAATAGTTTTTGCCTATTATTTTGTACAGCGAGCCCACACTCATTCTTTGTGTGCTGAGAACATTTTGGAAGATCTTGGTGTGAGATCTCAAGGATTTTGCCATACAAAAAGATAGCAGCAAGGAAGGACCTGAGGTAATTTTCTATTCATGTCTTTGATTCTATATATATATATATGCATGTGAAGAAGTAGATCTAGAAATCTTATGGGATTAAATTAACAATTTGATTGTTGTTCCGCTGCGTATAATCTCTGATTTGATCAATAAAAACCAACAAATGGTACCAAAGCCATTTTCACATATATATATATATTGAATCTGTGTAGGTTTACTTTCATGCATTTGTTTATTTTGATGAATGAATGGATGGCTTAATATGATTGAATGCATGAGAATGTTGAATCGTTAATTGTATGGTGTTTTTGGGTCAGGATTTGTTTATGATTAGATCATTGTGTAAGCCATTAAAGGGCATAGGATTTATGTAATATTATTTGGTTTTTGACACCATAAAATTGTAATTCCAATCACACAAAAGTCAGAACGGAGCCCGGGATTTAGAATTCAGCCACCGCTCCTCCGAGACCGCCCTCCAAGCCGCTGTCGGGACATCGTACGGACCGTACGGATGGGTCCGTACGGTTCCGTACAACCCGACCCCGATAGCCCCGTTTGACGCCACGTGTCCCCATCTTGCTGGTCCATAATTGTTTCTATTTTTCTGAAATTATTCTGTTTTTTTTTTTTAATTTTTAAAATGTTAAATATCCTATTTATTAGAAAGTTGATATTTAAATAATGTGATAATTCTGTTATCCTAACAAACATTTTTTTAAAAAATCTAATTTCAAAATTTAATTTTAAAAATAACAGATTTTATTTAATTATTTCTGTTTCTAATTTTAATTAAAATTTGTTTTAATTAAAAAGAAAAATAAAAATAATGATTATTTAAAAGTTTATTTTAATTAATAAAAATAATTAGAAAATTATTTTCTTATTATTATTATGGACCAACAACGACACATATCCTACCTACAGTAAAGTAAAGAAGCCCGATGGAGATGAAGGCGGTTTTATTTTATTTTTTTAATTTTATAAAGTGGTTGTAAAATTAGAAACACCCAAAAGCACCCGGTTCAGCATTTATTGTAATGCCCTGAATTTCCTAAAAAGGGTTAGGACCTTGATTAGGAGGCCGGGAGGGCCATAATTGATTTATCATGACTTTAAATGATCATGTGCATGTTAATGTGAATTATATTATTATATGATGATTAAATTCATGCATATGGGTGTATTTATAGTGATAAGGGAATTTTGGTAATTTGGCCTGTTAAGGGCATATCTGTAAATTGGGTGCATATAGTAATTTGTGAATGAGATATTATTATGATGGAGATATATTCGAGCTATTCGGCATGAGACGATCCTAGATTATGAGTTAGCGATTTTGTCATAATGGGGTCAAGTTTGGGATAATAGAAATGTTTATTTGATGATAAATTGGGAGTATTTGAGATCAGGATGGAATTCTGGAAGTTTTGACTATAATGTCCCCGGGGGAGTTGTAATGCCCCGAATTTCCTAATAAGGGTAAGGACCTTGATTAGGAGGCCGGGAGGGCCATAATTGAATTATGATGCTATTTAATGATCATATGCATGTTTATGTGAATTATATTATTATATGATGGTAAATGCATGCATATGGGTGTGTTTATAATTATAAGGGTAATTTGGTAATTTGGCCGCTGTGGGCGTAATTGTGTATTTTGGGTGCATGGTGGTGATTAATTAATATAGCCATACTATAAGGTTGATTGGTTCGAGCTATTCGACATGAGACGGTCATGAAATGTAAGTTTTCGGTCTAGTCATAACGGGTTTAAGTTCGGGGCTCGTGGTGAGTCTCGGGGTCATTTTGATGACTACAACATTACCGGGAATAAAAGGATAATGGGATATGATTTATTGGTATTTGAGAATAGCAGGAATTGGGAAGCGTTAATTATGATTAACGGGATAAGTGGAAAGTACCAATTTTACCCTTGAAATGATTTTAGAAGCCTTAAGTGACTTAGGGGCATTTTAGTCATTTGGGTTTGGATTTATATGACTTTAGATGGCTATAGAACAAAACAGAGCAAAACAGGGTATATCTTTCTCCTTCCCGTACATCATTCTCCTAAACTTCAATCAAAACCTCCACAAATCCAAGCTATCATCAAGAAATCATAGGCTAAAAAACTAAAGGAAAACAGAGTACAAACCAGAAACTTATGGCTGAAATCACCTCAAATCCGAGTTTGAACCTCCTTCAATGGCTGAATCAAGTCCACAAATCCAGCCCCTTGATTTCCTAGCTCGAAACCCCACTTTGAGCTCAAAAACTCCAAAGGTTGAATTGAGTGTTTGGAGGAGGTTTGGAGCTCGTTTGAAGGCTTGGTTCCAAGGGAAAATGCAGGGGAAAGTTTGCTGGTGCGTGCTGTCTTTTTGGCAAATCTGGGTATTGAGTCGCGGCATGGCTGTGGTGTGCCGCGACTCATGGTGTCTGGCAGAGAGGGCTGCCTCTGTTTGACGGGCGCGCCGCGGCGTAGCTGGGAAAGGTCACGGCCCTTAGTGGCTTTTTGGCCAGAATTGTGTTTTTAGCTTGGGGATTCAAGCCTTAGGCCTCGGGGTCAAACCTAGTACCCGGTTGAGTATTTTTTGATGTCTCGGAGGCTAGGTTTTGGTTTGGGAACTTATGTTGATAATTTTTATTGATGGTATCCTATATTTGGTTATGACTAGGTGACCGCTAAAGGACTGAAAGTTGTTCGTTCTCAAGGGTCGTTCTTTTAATCATTCTAGCTCGACTATGAGGTAAGAAAACTGCACCCTGTGTATATGTGACATGCATGGCTATTATTGATGCATGTTGCTTGATTATTGAGTATGACATGCATGGCTATTCTTGATGCATGTTGGTTGACTATTGAACGTGACATGCATGGCTATGATTGGTGCATGTTGGATTGTTAAGTATAATGCATGTGGTGCATGAGAAACATGTGATTAGGACATGCTTTGAGTACTGATTATGATATTGTTCAGAGCTTGTGCCTCTGGGTTTGTGCATGGTCCTAATTGTATTAATACTTGTTAAGTAGGCATGCTGAATACCTTGTTTATGGATATTGGATATGTGACATATGTTTGGTGGCATGATTTACTTGTGTATGGCACTGACTTATTGGTCAGAATCGGCAATGGTGTCAGATCCGGCTGTGACTTATTAGTTAAGTTCACAACGGGTTGAGCACTGGTCGTGTTTCACTAACCTGAGGGTTAGAAACGGCATGAGCGTCGAGGACGCAGGGCCGAATGAAGATTAGATCTAATCGATATCAGCATTGAATGGCTCTATGGAATTAATGCTGGACCGACCCTAGGGTCGAAGAACTTATAAGCGCTTGCCTGGTCTAAGACCAGATGTTCATAGACAGGGCATATGGCCCCGGTGACTGTTTGTCACATGGCTAGGGGACGCTGTCCATAGTTACGACTCTAGAGTCGGGAGGAAGGTTATGTTGGTGACCATTCACCATGCACCTGTCCTGATCAAACTTATGAAAGGACAACCTACCAGTTAAGCCCTGGTGACCCTATCGTCACATGGCTAAAGGGTGCTGTCCCCACATTTGTGACTCTTGCGTTAGTCACCTATTTGTTTGGACTGTTGGTCCTAAATAATCATTACAATTACTGTTGATATTATATCATGTTATATTGCATTTTCTTGCTGGGCTTCGGCTCACGGGTGCTATGTGGTGCAGGTAAAGGTAAAAGGAAGCTGGACCATCCTTGAGTTGGAGAGCTTAGGTGATGACGTGTACATATGCAGCTGCTCGTCCGCCACGGCCGAGGTTTTAAGAGGAACTAGGGTTAAACCCTGTTTTGCCGCTTAGATCGGCGTGCTGTAAATAGTTTTCTGTAATAGACATTGAAATTATATTTTTGGGATCCCAATGTATATATTAAACGTTCTAGTGAAACGTTACATCTTAACCAAAATATTAATCCCTAAACCGCTTATCACACTTAGTTACACGATTTTGGCCAAATGACTCGATTAGTGAGTTTAGCACTATTTACAAAGCACACCGTAACGGTCCCTGGAGTTAGGGCGTTACAGGTGTTTTCGGGACCCCGAGCCTTAGGTTTTATTTGAGGTTACTTAAGCTTGAAGTAGCTTGTCAGATAAGAACGTATGTTAGAAAGTCTCTCTCTCCCTTCCCGATAGCCTATTTTACCGTTCGATGCTTTCTTGAAGGAATCTCGTGTTCTAGGAGTCTGAATCAAGCGAGGGTTGAGGCATAGCGATCCTAGGAAAGATTAGAAGCTTCTTAACTGAAGGATTTGATGGAAAACAACCTAATCAAAGGTAATCTATGTTTGAAGTTTTGAGTTTCTAAAGTTTTTAAGCTTAGAATTGGACTTTGTGAATTGTTGAGTTTTTGGTTGGCTTGAACCTTGGGTTTTGAGGGTTTTGGAGTATTGGGAAGCTTGGGAACTTTGATTTGATGATTGGGGGAATGCTTGGGTATGTTTTTGGAGGATTTGGAGTGTTAAAATCACGTTTGGGAATGGTTCTAGGTTGGGCGCCGCGACTTTGTTCTTGGGCGCCACGACCCTAGCTCGAGGTAGCAGGTGGGCTCTCTGTTTTGCTGGGCGCCGAGGCCCTTGGTGTAGGCCGTCACGGGGCTTGTCTCTGGAATTTCTGGGGGCCGCGGCCCAAGGTGCCAGGGCCGCATCCCTTGCCCTATTTTCACCCCGTTTGCTCGTTTTGACCCCGGGAACTTAGCTATAGGCCTCAGGAGTGTTCCTACTACTTGGATTAGTTGGGATTGATCTTCCGGAGGCTAGATAATTGTGTGGAATCCTATGTTGATCATTTTATTGATGGTGTCCCATATTTGGTTATGACTAGGTGACCGCTAAGGGCTTAAAGGTTGATCGTTCTCAAGGGTCGTTCTTATATTGGTTCTAGCTCGAATCTGAGGTAAGAAAACTGCACCCTGTGTATATGTGACATGCATGGCTATTATTGGTGCATGTTGGATTGTTAAATATAATGCATATGATGGACGAGAAACATGTGATTAGGACATGCTTTATAGACTGAGTATGATATTGTTCAGAGCTTGAGCCTATGTGTTTGTGCATAGTCCTAATTGTACTAGTACATGTTAAGTAAGCATGCTGAATACCTTTTTTATGGATATTGGATATGTGATATATGTTTGGTGGCATGGCTTACTTGTGTGTGGCACTGACTTACTAGTCAGAATCGGCAATGGTGTTAGATCCATCTGTGAAGCTATGATTTACCAGTCAAGTTCACAATGGGTTGAACACTGGTCGTGTTTTACTGACCTAAGAGTCAGAAATGGCATAGCATCATGAACGCCGAGCCAAATGAAAATTATATCTAATCGATATCAGCAAGAATGACTCATATGGGGTATTAACGCTGGACCGGCCCTAAGGTCGATGAACTTATAAGCGCTTGGCTACTCTAAGACTAGTTATTCAGAGCCAGGGCATATGGCCCGGTGACTGTTTAACACATGGCTAGGGAACGTTGTTCCAAGGTTATGACTCTAAGGTCATGAGGAAGGTTATGTTGGTGACTATTCACCATACACCTATCCTGTTCAAACTTATGAAAGGTTCACTTGTCAATTAAGCCCGAGTGACCCTATCGTCACATGGCTAGAGGGGGCTGTACCCACTTTTGTGACTGTTGCGACTGTCACCTATTTATTGGGGCTAAGAGTCCTGGATGATTATTATGATCATTGGTTGACGTGTTATACTCAACATTATGTGGATCTGTTGCCTGTTGGAGTAGGGCGTGTGCCTTATGATCCGATGACATGTTATAACTGTTCATGAGCATATTAAGTTTTCTTGCTGGGCTTCGGCTCACGGGTGCTATGTGGTGCAGGTAACGGCAAAAGAAAGCTGGACCATCCTTGAGTTGGAGAGCATAGGTGATGAGGTGTACATATGCCGCATAGAACGAGGTTGAGAAGGAACTAGGGTTAAACCCTGTTTTGCCGCATAGAACGGCCTGTTGTAAATATTTTCTTGTAATAGACTCTAAAATTATAATTTTGGGATCCCAACATATATATTAAACGTTCTAATGAAACGTTACATCTTATCCAAAGTTTTTAATCCCTAAACCGCTAATCATACCTAGTTACACGATTTTGGCCAAATGACTCGATTAGCGAGTTTAGCACTGTTTACAAGGCACATCGTAACGGTCCCTGGAGTTGGGGCGTTACATTTATTGTTTATTTATTTATTTAAATCATTTTTTCTTGTGATTGATGTGATTGATAACATATTCATGCATTTTATTCCATACATAAAAACCCACACAGTCATAATCATGCATCTCATTAGTAGAAACATGATTATTAGGATTGTCCTATATGTTTATATGAATTGTTTTGCGAAATCAATTGCATGTAAATTACTTAGTTTTATTTTGAAAACTTGGTAAAATATCACACCAATTTTAAGTCTTTATGACTTATTTTCTTTAAACTAACTTTATTTTTTTTAAAAAAAATTTTAGTAAAGTTTAGATGAACATGATTGGTAATTTAAAATTGGATATGGACCTAGAAACTCGCTTTCTTTCCAATTTTAATTATGTTCATAAGGTTTAAAGATGCTATAATTAATTTGGAATTAATTAGGTTAAAAACACTTATTTTAAAATAGTGAGTGAGAGAGGGTTGATATCTCAAACATAACCTATAGTCTCCACTATTAAAAGAACACCGTGAGATATGAATAGCGCCTCGCGACGGCTTTGTTTTCGTCCCCCTAAGGAAGGTGTCTAGACATATCAATAGCAAGGTTGTATTTCCTACATAGATAAGAACTAATGATGCATTTTATGCTTGACCGACCCTAATGTAGAGTCCAAGAACTTTACTTAGCTAGTTAGATAGTAGTATAATAGTAATAGTAGTAGTATTTTTATGACTGTGGGCTTTGGTTCAGACCGGGATTTATTTGGACACTCATAGTAACACTTGTAGATTTTCTAAGTTTAACCTATAGTTTAAGAATATTAATTTTAACCTAAGGTTTGAGTAATATGACTGATATTGATGGTGATATTTATTATATTATAAGGTTTAGATAGACCCAATAAGAAAGTAACACTTGTCATATATATGTTAAATGATAATTAAGTATTTTTGAGGAATAAGCTTATTAAGAGTAATATTTGAATTTCCTAGGGTCTGCCAGCAGCTTTGAAAACGTTAGAGGACTTAGTCAAGGCTATTTACTCAATTCAAATTAAGCTTAAAATGTACAATTTCATGATTAAATATTCAGCGTATGCCGATATATCGCAGCAATAGGGGGCGATATATCGCAGTACGGGGATACGAAAAACACGTAACTTCGCACGAGCACCTCGACGAGCCTTGGGCATGCTGGCCCATGCGATATATCGCCTACAAGGGGCGATATATCAGCTCCCTTAGCATACTTTTGAATATTTTTGAAAACGTTCTCATTTCAATCTTTAACCTCTTGATAAGTCCAGCATCTTTCTGACCGAGTCTTCAGCCTCTGCTGAACGATAATTCAAATATTTTTCACATAAAAAGCCATTATTTTTATTCAAGTTAAATGAAGATCTTTTCATTCTTGAACTCTATAAATAGGACCTAGTACCCAGCCATTTATTCATTCATCAAGCTAAGTTCAGAGGCTGCAAGTTGCTATATTATTTTGAGAGTGTAAACACTTGGGCTGGGGATTATAAGCTTGATCATTATAACCTTACCAAACACTTGGGAAGTATGGTTTATAGCACATTTTGGTTCAAGGCTGAGATTGGTCATAGAAGCATTCAAGATATTCCAAACTCCAGTTCATTTGGTATTATTTTTCTTTAAGTTCTTATAGTTTTCTATTCAGCACCCTAACTTTATTCTTTATTCTTGAATAGGAAATCTAAGATCTTGAACATAAGGTTTTTGGTAAGTATATTCTTGATGGTATAGTTCGTCCATTCTTTTCATCTCATTCTCTTTAGTATACTCACCCTTCCATTTATGGTTTTTAGGAGTGTTCCAAAGTCCCAAATCTATTCTTATACCCCGGTACTTTTGGTAAGGAAAATAGGATAGGATTCTATATGTTATGTGTTATCTTATAATTTATGTGTTATGATTAACCTATGATTTATGTGATGTTATGTATGTTTGTAGACTTGGGCATATGACCTGTATAACTAACAAGCCCCAATAAATTTATGGGCATATGACTTGGTTAGCTAGCAAGCCCCACAAATCTAATGGGCATATGACTTGTTTGTTTATGGGACCCCAAGTAATAATGGCCATTATAGTATATGTGACATATGTTTATGATATGTTTTATGTTACATTATGAATTTTATGTATGTTGTTTACGTGTTAGGTTTTCCTTGCTGGGCATTAGGCTCACTCCTTTATGTTTATATGTGTAGGAATATAGCTTTGGTGGCGGGAAAGGTTCTTGGAAGCTTGAGAATGTGTATTGAGGCAGATTGGAATCGAAAGGCCGAGAGTTCGATTCGAGGATGATGTTTCTTTAATTATGGTTTTATATGTATTTTCCGCACTGTATTATGTAATCAATTTTATTTACAGTTATGTTATGTTTTTCCTTTAAAACAATGTGATCCCATATCCTACTTTAAATTTTATGTAAGTTTAACATTTGTTTTTACAAGTTTTAATGAAGTAATGATTATTTCACTTGTAAGTTTTATTAAAGATTAGTGTCTATGTATAGTTCTCATTAATGGTCCAAAGTCTAGAGTAGTTGGGTCATTACACATAATGTGGCATGTCCTAAGTTAAGTCATGAACTCCGAAATAATGGGTTACACTCACAAAGCTATGATTAAGCTTTTGCAGTGGATAATCATAACTTGACCAAACTAAGCGATACTTTAATGTTTAAAAGAGAAAATAAAGAGTTATTTTAAATTTTTAAACAATAAAGATAAGAATGTCTTATAAATTCTCTAAAATTAATTTGACCAACCCTAAGGCGGCACTTTAATTGTTAGAAAATTTTATCATGGAAAATAATCTTTATTTTATGTGTTTTAATTGTGCTCATGCATCATGTTTAATTTCTGAAAACTTTGATATTTATTTTTCTAAATATAATAATATTTATTTGTATTTATTTATTGCCAGCAAAAATGTCTATTGTTGAATTACACACCGATGCCTTTCTCAAATCCTTGGTTTTTGAACCTGAAAATTTGCAACACTGATTTCGAGGCATGTTGACCATTTTTTCTTATAAGAAGATGATATCAACAGTGTGTGAAAAACCTCCAATAGAACCACCTCTGGCTACTAGCTATGAAGCAGAAGAAAAATATGCAAATTGGATGAAATCCGATCGGTTGGCACGTTATTGCATGCTTTCAACCATGCCTGACGAAACAAAGGAAAAATATATACACTATGACTCAGCACATGAGATGTGGCAAGCAATGACAGAGGAAGTCTTTGCTGAGTGTTATCGTTTATGTCAAACGAAAAAGGTAAATAAGATTTACATATATTTTTCCAACTTTGAATAGTAGATTCAAATACTATGAATATCAGATTCAAATTTTTGGATAGTAGATTAAAAAATATATGCCACTAATCTATTTTTCTTTTGTTTTTCCTTTTCCAGAATCAAAACCCTGAAAAGGAGAAAGAGCCTGATGAGGATTTGAATAGCAAGTAAAGAGCTGGAGAAGTTGGGAGTAGTTTTATTTAGTAATCTTTATTGTTAGTTGAACAATTTAAAATTTCTTTATTTTGTTTTAGAAATTTAAGATTTCTTTAAACAAAGAAAACTACAGTCTAGAAATTTAGTTTATTGTTAGTAATTTTGATTATTAATGTTTGGAAACTTATTTCTATTTTTGCATAACATTTATTTCTTTATTAATAAAGTAGTTATTATTTAAAGAAAT
Source organism: Humulus lupulus (assembly GCF_963169125.1). NCBI lineage: Eukaryota > Viridiplantae > Streptophyta > Magnoliopsida > Rosales > Cannabaceae > Humulus > Humulus lupulus. The sequence continues at coordinate 209,495,037 of NC_084795.1, forward strand.
TATTTATTTACTTGTTGTGCAAATACTTTGGGATAAACAAAGTTTACGTACTTATAATGAATGACAAATGTTTTATAATTTTGAATTATTCAAAAACAGCTAATCCTAATTATATTAAACTGATTTTGATAGTGAAACATATCTGTAGCACTTGAGATTGGGCCATATTGGTCTAGATGGAATAAATAGGCTTGTAAAGGATAAACCTTTAAGAGAACCATCTATTGGATCTCTTCCTGCCTGTAAATCCTGTCTAGAAGGCAAAATGACCAAAAGACCTTTCTCTGCTAAAGGTTCAAGAGCCACAGAACCACTTCAGCTAGTACATACGGATGTTGCGATCCACTTAATGTACAAGCAAGATGAGGTTATGAATATTTTGTCACTTTCATTGATGATTATTCGAGATATGGTTATCTATGCTTAATGCAAAGAAAATCTGAAACTTTTGGAAAGTTCAAAGAATTTCAAGCAGAGGCTGAAAAGCAATTAGATAAATCACTAAAAAGCACTTCGATCTAATCGAGGAAGAGAGTATTTGGATTGTGAATTCAAAAACCATTTATGTGAGCATGGTATTCAATCCCAACTCACTACACCTGAAACGCCACAGTAAAATGGTGTTTAAGAAAGACGGAATAAAACGTTATTAGATATGATTAGATGAATGTTGAGTTTCTCATCATTACCATTGTCATTCAGGGGCTATTCGATTCAATGTGTTCTATACATATTGAATGATGTTCCATCTAAGTCTATCCAAAAGACACCCATAGAATTTTGGAATGGTTATTAACCTAGTTTACACCATTTTTGAATTTGGAGATGTCCTGCACATGTGCTTAAAAGGAAAGACCGGGAAGTTGGAATCATGCTCTGAAGTGTGCATGTTTGTGGGATATTCCAAAGAGACTAGAGGTGGAATTTTCTATAGTCCAAAAAGAAAATAAAACATTTGTATTGACAAATGCAACTTTTCTTGAATATGACTATGTTAATAACCACAAACCTCGTAGTAAGGTTGTACTGGAGGAGATGGTCTCGAATGAAGTTGCAAAGTCACCAACAATAACCAATGAAAAACGACAAGAGGAAACTACTAGTTCTAGTCAGAATAGTAGAGAACTTTGTCGTAGTGGGAGGGTTAGTAAGCAACCCACACGCTATGAACACGAAGTTCAAATGCTTGTGTCTGACACAAACAAAGACGATTCATTGACATTTGTAGATGCAATGAATGATTCTGACAAGGAAAAATGGTAAGAGGCCATGAACCAAGAAATGGAATCGATGAATTCCAGTTCTGTGTGGGTTCTTGAAGATCCACCTGAGAATATCAAACCCATTGGTTTCAAGTGGATATTCAAGAAGAAAAGAGGAGCGAATGGGAAAGTAGAGACTTTCAAAGCAAGGCCTGTAGTCAAAGGTTACACACAGAAAGAAGGAGTTGACTATGAAGAAACCTTTTCTCCATTAGCCATGCTAAAATCCATTCATATACTCTTGTCCATAGCTGCGTGCATGGATTACAAGATCTGGTAAATGAATGTCAAAAACAGCTTTTCTGAATGGCTACCTTGACGAAACCATTTACATGTCTCAACCAGAAGGGTTCGAATTAAAAGATCAAGAGAAAAATGTTTTCGAGCTTCTTAGGTCCATTCATGGACTCAAACAAGCTTCTAGATCTTGGAATCTTAGATTTGATGACACAAGTAAAACATTTGGTTGTTGAACAAAATGTTGACAAACCTTATGTCTATATACAGATCAAAGATGGTATAGTAGTATTCCTCATTCTTTACATTGATGATATATTACTGATTGGAAATGACATAACATCATTATCAAGGGTAAAGAACTAGTTAGTTGAACAATTCCAAATGTAAGATTTGGGAGAAGCCAAGTATGTTCTGGGCATTAAGATTCTTAGAGATAGACAGAACAAAACTTTGGCACTGTCTCAAGTACCTTATACTGATAAGGTGCTAGAACGCTTTAATATGCAAAACATCAAGAAGGGAGATATGCCAACCCGTTCTCGAGTATTCCTTTCCAGGGAGTAGTGTCACAAAACACCTAAGGAAAAGGAAGACATGAGATAATATGCACACATGTGTGTACAAGACCTGACATTTGTTATGCAGTAGGGATAGTCAGCCGTTATCAATCCAATCCTTGATTGAGACATTGGATTGCATTGAAGAATATTCTCAAGTATCTTAGAGATACTAGAGAAACTATATGCTAGTATATTCAGGTGGAGACCTGAACCCCATTGGTTACACTGATTCTGATTTTAAATCAGACAGAGATAGTCAGAAATTGACTTCTGGATCAGTGTTTATTGTTGGAGGAGGAGCATTAGTCTGGAGAAGCATTAAGCAAACCAGCATTGCAGACTCCACCATGGAAGCCGAGTATATAGTGGCTTGTGAAGCAGCTAAGGAGGCTCTGTGACTCAAAAGGTTCTACTCCGATTTGAAAGTTGTTCCAGAAGTGGAGAAACCACTTGTTCTTTACTGTAACAACAGTGGAGCAATGGCTAATTCTAAAGAACCAAAGAAGCCACAAGAGGGGAAAGCATATAGAGTGCAAATACTAGTTAGTCAGAGAAATCGTACATAGATGAGATGTGTCCATTCTGAAGTCGTATCAGAACACATCCTGGCAGACCCTTTACGAAGATGCTTCATGCAAAGCAATTCGAGGGTCATGTACGAAATATGGGATTGAGAGAAATGCCTCACTTGCTTTAAGTACAAGTGGGAGATTGTTAGGAGTGTGTCCTAAAAGCATGTAAAATACATTTGTTTTTTCTGTGAATAAATAAATACAATGGTCTATTATTATTGTTATATTTAGATTGTTAAATTATTGTTTGAATAATTTTGTAAATATTAGAAAATTTTCATATTCATTATTGAGGATGTGATCTTGTATTAGTACGAGAGAATTAAGATCACATGAATGAATAAAAATAGTCAACAACAACAAATTAAAGTTATGGAATTCTTTAATTGGAGTTGTAAGTATGGTTTACTGAGTATCATAATGATACAAATAATCTAGATTCAGATTATTGATGTGGTAAGACATCTCAGTAAATGTGCTTTATATAATATGATTATATATGACAAGGACCGATATGAATTAAAGTCTTTATCCAAAACCATTTAACAATAAACACTTGTAATTCATATCATAACTGATGATCATTTATAGATCAACCTAAATCCTGAGTGTTCATGAACTCCTATTCATGTTTATTAAATCTTTTGATTCATTCGTTAAGGTCTCTTCAAAGAATGAGGCTAATGACTTTTGTTTTGGAGATTTAATATCATGGATGGCTGGGAACATGTATCAACAATACGGAATCTAATCTTTCCTAACGGATCGTATATTAGTTCCCTTAAGGTTTAATTCTGGAACTGAATGATTTTGAGCTCAAATCTATAATTAGATTATAGATTAATTATTCACTAGTGAATTAATGGTACTTAAGGAATAAGAAGTAAATTAGAAAGGTAAAATGGTAATTCTTCCATTCTAATTTATGAACTAATTAATTAGAGGGTTGAACTATTGTAAGATGGTTATATCAATGGACGACTTAAGAAAAGATTTATGTAAAAGTATATCTATAATATAAAGAGTGCAATTCTGAATTTATAGTAGAGTAATATCATAATTAATAAATTAACTATTATAATTAAAGAGTTTAATTATTTATTTTATTTATTAGAGCTTAATGTTATAGGTCCATGGTCCCCGAAATAGCTCAAACAAACACTGACAAAGGTAAATACAAAAATGGGCAAAAATTACTTATGTGATTAGTAAAATATTTTATTATGTATCAAACATAATTATTGTATAATTATGTGTAATTAATTAATTAACAATTAATTAATTATTTGATTTAACAAAAATATAATTAATTTTGAATTAATTTATTTTTGGGATTTTTGGTATTTAAATAATAATAAAAATTGGGAAAATCACATGCCATCACTGGCATGTTGTACACGTGTAGCACAGTGCATAGTCACTGTGCTACACGCATGAGATATTGTTATATGATTAAAATATTATTATTTAAACAAAAATCTGATAACTGATTAGTTATTTTCAAATTGGTTAAAATAACTAACATTTTATTTTAATATATTGGATATATTAAATATAGGATATCAGTTTTTTAGAACGTAACTTTTCAGGGATAGAAAAATATCTAGAAATCTCTCTCAGAGAAAGAGAACAGTGATACATACAAAAGTCACTGTTCTTCACAAAACTTAGGTCCAAACTTTATCAGATCTCATGTGTTGAGAACATCTGATAAATAGTTTTTGCCTATTATTTTGGATAGCGAGCCCACACTCGTTCTTTGTGTGCTGAGAACATTTTGGAAGATCTTGGTGTGAAATCTCAAGGATTTTGTCATACCAAAAGATAGCAGCAAGGAAGGACCTGGGGTAATTTTTCTATTCATGTCTTTGATTCAATATATTTATGCATGTGAAGAAGTAGATCTAGAAATCTTATGGGATTAAATTAACAATTTGATTGTTGTTCCGCTGCATGTAATCTCTGATTTGATCAATAAAAACCAACAGATATTACCATGGATTTTGTAGGAGGTTTGCCTAAGACGGTGGGGCAACATGACTCGATGTGGGTGATATTGGACAGGTACACCAAGTTAGCTCACTTTCTGCCAGTGAGGACGACCTATATTGTGGATCAGTATGCAGAGATGTATATGAGGAAGATTGTACAATTGCTTGGGGTTCCTAAGTCTAAAGTATCAGACTGGGATCCCATATTCACCTTTAAGTTTTGGGGTGGTTTGCAAAAGGCTATGGGAACTCAATTGAAGTTCAGTACAACCTTTCATCCTTAAATGGACGGGCAGTCTGAGAGGACAATTTAGATATTGGAGGACATTCTTAGAGAATGTGTGCTAGACTTCGAGGGGTGTTGGAGTAAGTACCTCCCATTGATTGAGTTCTCGTACAGCAATAGTTATCAGTCAATGATTGGAGTAGCTCTATACAAGATGTTGTAGGGAATGAAGTGTAGATCACTCATTCATTGGGATGAGATGGGGGAGAGGAAGTACTTGGGACCAGAGATGGTTCAAAAGACTAATGAAGCTATTGAGAAGATTCGAGCTCGAATGCTCGCTTCACAGAGTAGACAGAAAAGCTATGTGGATCCTAAGCGTAGGGACGTGGAGTTCCAGGTAGGGGACCACGTATTTCTGCGAGTTTCACCATTGCAAGGGGTAAGGAGATTTGAGAAAAAAGGCAAGCTGAGCCCTATATTCTAAGGGCCTTTTGAGATCCTGGAGAGGATCGGGCAGGTAGCCTACAGATTGGCTTTGCTACCATCATTATCAGGAATTCAGATGTGTTCCACATCTCAATGCTTCAGAAGTGTGTCTCAGATACAACCCATGTACTGGGATATGAGGAACTGGGGCTACAGATAGATTTGTCGTATTAGGAGCGACCAGTTCGGATCCTAGACAGAAAGGATAAGGTTCTGAGGAACAAGATGATTCCTCTAGTCAAAGTCTTATGGAGGAATAGCAAGGTTGAGGAAGCAACCTGGGAGCTAGAGTCAGCCATGGGGGGATAGTACCCCGAATTATTCAGGTAAATTTTGAGGACGAAATTTTCAGTAGGAGGGGATAGTTGTTACGTCCCAAAAATGCTAATAAGGTTTAGTGCCTTGACTAGCGCTCCGGGAGGGCATAATTGGATATATGTGTGATTAACTGATTAAACGCGTGACTACATGGCATGCGTGATTTATATGATAATATGAATATATTTATATTCATGTTTATGGGTATTAAATATGCATGTGTGCTCGTTCTTGTTTATAAGGGTGTATTTTTAATTTAGGCCCGTTGCGGGGATAAATGTGATTATATGCATTAAATTATTGAGGCCACATTATTATGTGGATATATTTGCAGTGTTCGGCTCGAGGTGATCGTAGTGAGCGAATTAGCAGAATAGTCACAATAGGGTTTAATACCCTGCTCGGGGTGATTAAAGGAAACCCGATCGTAGTAAGCCTAGGTGTATTTTGGGAAACTTATCATAAATTTGGGATTTATCGAGTAACAAGTTAGTATTTGGTGATTAGTTGAGCATGTCGGGAGTAATTGGGAATTTGTAGGACGACTAGAGGAATTAGCGGGAAATGCGACAAATGACCATTTTTCCCTTATGGGCAATAAAGGGTTGAGTTAATATTAGGGGCATTTTTGGTCTTTTTAATTAAGGGATAAGGTAGGATGAGCTTTAGGAAAAATCAAACCATACTAGAACATCACTCATCACATACACTCTCCCTCTCATTCACGTTTTCTCTCTCCCTCTCTTGTGCCTTGAGAACTATGATGCTTTGGAAGAGAAAGCTTAGGGATTTAAGCCTGGGGACTAGAGAATTAGAGCTAGGACTGGTTGAGGTGCAGCTAGGGGGTAAAGTCTTCATGAAGCTAAGGTTTTAGCTGTGAATTAATGGTAGAACTTTGCTGTTAATTTAGGTGTTTGTAAGCTTTTAAGTTTCAAAGGGGTTTTAATGAATTCTTGGTTTCTAGGGGATTTTGGTTAGAATTTTAGGAGATTGTGCTGCTCTGAGTAAACTATTAAGGTTTAATGGTTCAATTTCTAGTTCTAGTGCATGTTGGGTGAGATTTTGATGAACTAGGTTGGGAGAAATCGTAGGAAAAGCCCAACGATTTCTGGGTTCACGGGGGAGCGTCGTGACCCAATTCACGGGGAAGCATCGCGACCCAGTTCATGGGCCTCGCGGCCTGCGTGACCCCAGAAGCCTGGGGGCTTGATGTTTCATGAGTGCATCGTGGCCCACCTACCCTAAGGATTTGGGGCTGGCGCCTCTGACTTGGGGGCGCACCGCGACCCTTAGGGCCAGGTCGTGTCCTGCCTAGGCAGCCTTAGCCAAAATACGTTTTTGGGCTCGGGGACTTAAATCTAAGTGCTCAGGAAAAATTCTAGAATTCGAGGTCCCAGAGGCTAGTATTTTATTCCAAAGCATTTAATTGGATTATTGTAATGCCCCAAATTTCCTAATAAGGTTTAGGACCTTGATTAGGAGGCCGGGAGGGACATAATTGATTTATTATAGTATTTAATGATTATATGCATGTTTACGTGGATTATATTATTATATGATGGTGAATGCATGCATATGGGCTCATATGTTAATTATGAGGGTAATTTGGTAATTTGGCCACCGTGGGCGTAATTGTGTATTTTGGGTGCATGATTGTGATTAATTAATATAGCCACATTATAAGGTGGATTGGTTCGAGCTATTTGACATGAGACGATCATGAGATGAAAGTGTTCGGTCTAGTCATAACGAGATTAAGTTCGGGGCTCGGGGTGAGTCTTAGGGTGAATTTAATGACTAGAGCATTACCGGGAATTAAAGGGTAATGGGATATGGATTATTGGTGTTTGAGGTTATTGAGAATAGCGGGAATTGGAGGGTGTTAATTGTGATTAATGAAATAGGTGCGAAATGATGGTTTTGCCCTTAGTGGCTGTTAAGGTTTTATTTTAGACCTAAGGGTATTTAGGTCTTTTTACCCTAAGAGATATATATCAGCCATTAAGGCTATAGAAGAGTAACAAAAACAGAGTTTCTTTCCCTTCTCTCCCGATAGATATTCTTCCTCTTTTCTCTTTGGATTCTCAAGCTCAGTTTAAGGAATTAAGCCAAGGAACCAAGCTTAGCCAAGCTAGGGTTGTGCTTCACCATTGAAGAGGGTGTGTTGCCAAGGTTAAGGTGAGTTTCTAGCCACTAGAACTCTTGTTTTTGCTCTGTTTTCTAAGTTAAGTTTCAGCTGGTTTTTGGGTTGGAAACTTGGGAATTGGTTGGAGTTTGGCTAGGGTTCTTGGGGTTGTGGTCCCTAGGACATGTGGAGATGGTATTTGGGTTCATTTGGGAGTTAATTTGATGTTTGGAAGCTTTTGGATTGGGTTAGAAATGGTAGAATTGAAAGAAGGAAAAACCTGGGAGTTGGCTGGCTGAAGGTAGCGCTACAGCGCCCAGTGTAGGGCGCTACAGTGCTACCTGCAGGGAGGTTGGGCGGTTTGTGGTTCTGCCTTGAGCGCTGGGGCGCTAGAAGGGCAGCGTTGTAGCGCTACCCTATTCCTTCAGAACCCTGTTTTGGGTGTTTTTAAGGGCTTTTGGCTTGGGGTTTCAATCCTTAAGGCCCGTGATCGGATCTACTCACTGTGAGGGCATGTTTCGAGGTCCCGAGAGTGGGGTTTAGGTTAAGACCCTATCTTTGGTAATTCTCATTAATTGGAGATCGTTTTGGTTATGACTAGGTGACCGTCAAAGGACTAAAGATTGATCGTTCTCAAGGGTCGTTCTTTAAATCATTCTAGCTCGACTTTGAGGTAAGAAAACTGCACCCTGTATATATGTGACATGCATGGCTATTATCGATGCATGTCGATTGATTATTATGTATGACATGCATGGCTATTATGATGCATGTCGGTTGATTATTATGTATGACATGCGTGGCTATTCTTAATGCATGATGGTTGACTGTTAAACGTGACATGCATGGCTGTTATTGGTGTAAGTTGGATAGCTGGATATATTGCATATGATGCATGGGAAACATGTGATTAGGACATGCTTTGTATACTGGGTATGATATTGTTCAGAGCTTGAGCCTCTGTGGTTGTGCATGGTCCAAACTGTACTGGTATCTGTTTAGTAAGCATGCTAAATACCTTGTTTATGGATATTGAACATGTGGTATACGATTGGTGGCATGACTTGCTTGCGTATGGCACTGACTAATCAGGGACCGACTCTAAAGTCGAGAATCACACATTGAATGGCTCTATGGCATTAATGCTAGACCGACCCTAGGGTCGAAGAACTTATAAGCGCTTGCCTGGTCTACGACCAGATGACTATAGCCAAGGTATATGACCCCGGTGACCGTTTGTCACATGGCTAAGGGACGTTGTCCATAGCTTCGACTCTAGAGTTGTGAGGAAGGTTATGTTGGTGACTAATCACCATGCACCTGTCCTAATCAAACTTATGAAAGGATCACTTATCAGTTAAGCCCTGGTGGCCCTATCGTCACATGGCTAGAGGGAGCGATGCTCATTATTGTGACTTTTGGCTACTGTCACCTATCTGTATGGACCGTTGGTCCTGAATGGCTGTTACAACTACTGTTGATATTATATCATGTTATCTGTTGGTGTTACACCATGTTATCTGTTGATATTATATCATGTTATCTGATGATATTATGTCATATTATCTGTTGATATTATATCATGTTGGATTGTGTTTTCTTGCTGGGCTTCGGCTCACGGGTGCTACGTGGTGCAGGTAAAGGCAAGAGGAAGCTGGACCCTCCTTGAGTTCGAGAGCTTGGGTGATGATGTGTACATATGCAGCTGCTCGTCCGCCACGACCGAGGTTTAAAGTGGAACTAGGGTTGAACCCTGTTTTGCCGCTTAGAACGGCCTGTTGTAAGTGTTCTTTGTAATAGACTTGAAATAATATTTTTGGGATCCCAATGTATATATTAAATGTTCTAGTGAAACGTTACATCTTAACCAAAATGTTTAATCCCCAAACCGCTAATCATACATAGTTACACGTTTTTGGCCAAATGACTCGATTAGCGAGTTTAGCACTGTTTACAAGGCACACCGTAACGATCCTTGGAGTTTAGGGCGCTACAATTATATTTTAATAGTTATCCATTTTCGCTTGTGACTAGGGTTACCGTTAAGGCTCAGAATTGAGAATCATACTCGGGACCGCTATATATCATCAGCTCGGGATCCGAGGTAAGAAAATTGCACTCGAGTTGTTATTGGGGCTGAGATCCCTTGTAAATGAACATTCATGAAATTATAAATGTATTTGTGAGTGGAAATACCTGGATAGACAGGTTAACTCGTGCTGCTTTCAATTGCGTGCTTCGCAACTTGTATGTCTACTATATTTGATGTGAAAGTCCGGCCTAAGGGAATCGGGGCTGATGTTAAGCGTACTCAACACAGCTCAAGCTAAGCAAGCCGGGATCAGCTAAATAACTAGAGGGCTCGGCCTAAGGGCGCCAACACCTAATTAATTGTATTAAAATTGAATTATATGTTAAGATTTAACTATTACCGTTGCTTAGATTATTACTTGTATTCTGCTATTGATTGAGCTAGTTGATCTAAAGTCTACTATGCACACTTTGTTGTTATCTATGCTTGTGAATTTGGTTTTCTTGCTGAGCCTTGGCTCACGGAGGCTACGAGGTGCAGGTAAAGGCAAGGAAAAGCTGGACCAGCCATGAATTGGAGAGCTTGGGGTGATGTGTACATTGGCATCTGCTCAACTGCCACGGTCGAGGAATTTACAGGGACTAGGGCCAAAATTTGTATTTTGCCATTTTGGCTGGCTGCAGTTGTATTTACTTTTGAGGGTGGTAACTGCCTTGTAAACATTATTTTTGGGATCTTGTGTATCAAACTCTTATTTTAATGAATGTCAAACATTTTACAATAAAAATCTTTTAATCCTAACCTGTCAGTTGTCTTTGGAAACACGTTTATGGTCAAACGACTTGATTAGCAACTCTTGCACTATTTTAAGCACACAGGGTAACGGTCTTGGTTACCCAGGGCGTTACTACACCGACCAACGAGGCACACACGGACGCGTTTAGAAAAAGGTATAGTCGTTGTAGATCCTTTAAAGTCGTGTGATGAGAAGCAATTGCATACGTTTGAGAAGTGGATCCTAGGTAAGATTAACAATAAGCAGGATCGGGATGTGAAGACTGAGATCCATAATGTGGCGTGGTTCGTACGGTTGAATACAGTTAGGACTTGACTTTGGGATTTAGTAAGTATTTTAGTTGATTTTCTTTTCTTTTAATTTTAAATTTTTTTTTTCCTAACCAATTTGACTTTATTACAGCATATCGATGCGACCCTCCATTTGTTGTGTAGGCAAAGCTACTTCTTGAAGGGAACGTATCGCAAAGAGGCAGTTGTTTTAAATACAACGTTCCCCAGGTGTGGGATGTTGGATGAATGCTAAGAAGACCAGAGATAAGTTTGTGTGGGATGATGACATAATGAAATTTACCAGTGGCATGCTTGAACAATTTTTGGAATCATGGAAGGATGCAACCACCATATACTTTGCCTTGCACATTCCACACACACAACATTGGGTCGCCATCGAGGTTTCTATTCTTACTTGGACCATTGTCGTTTACTATTCTGGTATCTCGGTCCTCAATGACTCAGCTTCACGGGAAATCATGACTCATTGGTGCAAGCTCTTCCCTACTTTGTTATACCAGTCTGCGTTATTTGATGATCATGCTAGACTACGGTTGCATTCAGGTGAGCGGCCTCTGCCCTTTTAGTGTGTACGACTTCTTCCAGAAAAACTCCCTAAATCAAAATCAAGGTACAAATATTAAAACTAGATGTAATATGGTGCTTCATGTTTATTATGTTTCAATTACTTTATTATCAATGTTTATATGGTCTTGAATGCAGTGGCGATTGTGGCATGTATGCCATAAAACATTAAAGCATCTTCTTATGGATCTCCCACTTGACGCCATTGTGGGCGAAAACATGTAGCTTTTCAGGATTCGATGGTGCCTGGACATATGGTACCAGACATTAGCTCATTGAGTTAATAAACATTGTTTTTTCCTATGTACATGTATTTATAAGCCTCGATAAGTATTCATATGATGTTTTTTCCTCTATATATATATTTATAGAATTCACAACTTAATTATTTATAAAACTTTATCTTTTAAAAATACAAACAAAATCACCAAGTCTGTCCGCCTCAATAAAAATAGATAGGTATAACAAACTGCCTCGATGGGCCTCGATAAGCATCAATGAACCTTTAAAAATATTTAGAATAAATTTTCCTTGATCTACCTCGATACGCCTCGAAAAACCCCAAAAAACTCTAGAAACAAACTGCCTTGATCTACCTCGATGGGCCACGAAAAAAACCCTAAACATATGCTTGAGATGATTGGACTTAATGGGCCTCGATAAGTAACAACATGCCTATATGCCCAAAACTTGTTATGAAACACTATGCCTCGATGGACCTCGATACGTGTCGATTGGCATTGACATGTGCTAAGCATCAAAGCGTGTCGAGGCATATTGAGGCAAACAAAAAAAAACATGTGTGGTTCCTTTTGTTTTAATTAAAACCTAAAAATTAATAGCAGAAGTACCTGAATTAAAAAAATACAATGAAATCAATGAAATCCATAAAAACAGTGTCCAATGTTAATATCCCAGTGACATACACTTTAAGCCTAGCGTTACATGACTTCCTATTGTGCCCACTACCACCACATCTACTACAGTTGTGTGGCTGGACAACACATTCCCTGTTCGAAGGATAGCGGTTTGTCTTCGGCCTCCCCAATTTCTTCTTCTTGGGCCTTCCTACATGATTTTTCTCAACAGGGACACCGACAACCATATCTTTGATGTGATCAGGGATTACCCATTCATCCTCGTTACCAACAAGGTAAATAGTTTCCTTATAGGTGTCCCCTCATAACTCAATTCTATAGTAAGGGGAACACAATGAGTAGATGGTTACACTACTTTTTTTGGCTACAGCAAATGCATGGACACACGGTATGCCAATGGTTTGGAACATGCAACAGGAGCATGATTTTGTTGCCAAGTTGAACTCACCATTACCATCATCATTAACCACAAGAAATTCATGATGACCAAGGACTTGGACATTTACGAAATTTCCTTTCACTCCAATTTGCTTCAAATCTGCCACCATCAGGGGTGCTAACAGACTTGTTTCCTTTGCTGCTTTTCACATCTATTAGCAAACCACGTTTGGAGAGTTTATCGTATGAACTCAAGAAAATTTGCAACTGGAAAGCTCCTTGCCTACTTGGTCTTATTGTTAAAGCTTTCTGCGTAATTGCTCATCATGATATTGAATCGATTTCTAGGAAATTAAGCGCGAGCCCACCTTTCAAAACAAATTCCCTCAAGATATTTAGCTATGGGAGGATTTATTACCTTTATCTTTTCAAAGAACTTGTGAAATTTTGTCTTTTGATAAGCGTACGCTGCACACCAAATTATATCGTGACAATGGTCGGTTTTGAATTTGGCAACAACATTCATACATATGTGGTGGTAACAAGCACCATGGCAGACATTTGGGAACACAACCTCCAAAGCATAAGTAATGCTGGCATGCCTGCCCGATATAAAATCTAGGTTGTCCACATTCCCTATGGCTTCCTTCAATTTTCTCATGAAATAAGTCCAAGAGTTAGGGTTTTCACTGCCCACCAGTCCGAACGCAATTGGAAATAAATGGTTGTTTCCATCCAATGCAACAACACACAACATGTGGCCACCATACTTAGTATTCAAGAATGTGCCATCCACACAAATGACAGGACGACAATACTGGAATCCCCTCCTAGAAACACCAAGGGAAAATAAGCAATACAAGAAACAACCATCTTCTGTGAAAAAATCAGTAATTGTACCTGGATTCTTCTACTCCAACTGACACAGGTATCCAGGTGAATTGGAGTATGAATCCTCAGGTGTGCCTCCGACTTACACAAGTGTGTTTTCTCTGCATCTCCATGCCTTTTCATAGCTCATTTCAACCCCAAAATGGTGCTTCATGTCTTCCTTTATGTTGTCTTTCATGTACTGAGTACCATCGGTAGCAAATTTCCTCTTGAATAGGTGGCTAACAACCCACGATGCTGCTTGATGGTGGTCCTTCTCTCAGATTTATTGTGAGCAAGTGTGTACATCATTGTAAACAATAATCTCAAACATTTCAGACCGCATTTTTTCTTTCCCCTCAATCTCCAACCACAATCAGAATCCTTGCAGATAATGTACCAAACATCAGTACCAAATTTCTTCACCATAAACTCAAAATTACTTTTCATCGCAAAGATGCCCGCCTTCATTTTCAATTCAAGCTTGTTCTGAAAGAGCTTGCTAAGGTGAAATTCTCCTGAAGATGTGTCAGTTGAGGAATGATGATTTTGATAAGAGGCCTCTATATCTTCTTTGGTAAACATGGGAGCACTCCATGTTCTACGATCTTCACCTAAGTCCAATGGAGAACTTCGTCTACTGCTATCTTCCATTCTACCTGGACCTAGACGACAACTGTTGGTCCCAGGTGTATGCCGACCTTGTTTTCTGCGTTGCACTTCCTCTACTACTTGTACATGCATAACATTTGAACTTTGCGTTGGCAAATCTACCATATTATCTGGCCCATAAGTATATGCTCATCAGCAACACGATCGTCATTGACATAAGGATTCTAGTCATAGGGATCGTACTCCATTGTGTCAAGAACATATGGTGGATCTGTAACAGGGATTACATCATGGACAATAATTGGGGGATTTGTCTCTGGAACAAATGTCTCAACCTCACTTTGAGTTCCCCTAAAACTAGGACATAGGGGAGAAATGTTCTCTTCAAATCGTACCTCTTTATTAATGCTGCGAGAGACTGATGCATTTCCTAAACAATCCTTCTTAACCAATGTTACACATAGAAGAATCATCTTCTCAACATATTTCGATGCTAACCCAATGAATGCACGAACATGCCTATCATTTTTCATAACAGTAGGTTTGAAGGGTTGTGAGAGGCATGTGTACGAGACCTCAAGTTTCAAGTCGTACACACATTTATCCACTTCAAGTTCATCATACAAAATGTCAAAAACTTGCTCGTATGTCACACCCTTCTCCAAAGGTAGAACTTGATTTTCAGCATCCTTGAAAATCCAATCCCTATCTTCCAATTCCCAAACACCATTGTATGCAACAAATATGGAAACAGTCGAATCTGTATTGAAAAAAGGTAAAAAATTAATATTATAAAAAAGATTCCAAACATAACTGCAAAACATCGAGTTCCAATGAGATTAATTGAGGTAAGTCGAGGTCAAGCAAAAAGGCATGTCGAGGTTTATTGTTTTCTATCAAGGTGAATTCCAAAGTAAATGCATGAATATCTATTGAGGTCCATCGAGGAAATTATTCTCGGAATGTTGAGGTCCATCGAGGACCATCGATTCACATCGAGGACCATCGAGTCATATCGAGGTGGTCTATCTTATTAAATTCTTCTAGACTTATTGAGGTTGACCGAGGACCATCAAGCCAAATCGAGGTGGACTAGTTACTTAAATGAATATGGATGTATCGCGGTCCATCGAGCCTCATCGAGGTCCCGTAATCCTAACACCAATCTAGACACATCGAGGCAAATCAAGGACCATCGGGCCTCTGATTATGTGAAACCATCGAGGTCTGTCAAGTTTCATCGAGGCAGACAAAAAACCCATAAAAATGCAGAGAAACGAAGATCCAATATGACAGTCAAACAGTACAATAAAACACGAATGCATATGATAACTCTATAAAATAGAGTTATTTTACCACTTTTTATGTACTAATTGTTGCTTAATTCTTGAGTTTTTAATTGATTTATTAAGTTTTTAAGTAATTTTGAATTTATTAGGTTTATTTTAATTTTTTAGATTTTTGTGTGTTTTTATAAGTATTTTGTTGTAAAATGTTATAGTTAATTATTTGAATTATTATTGTAAGTTAGTGGTAAAAAAATGTTGTATTATTGAACTTAAATGTAAAATATAAATTAAGTTATAATTAATATTTTCAAAAAATTAAATTGATTTATTTTGTAGTTGAAAATATTGTATTATGATTTATTTTTTATTTATTTTGTAGGGAATGTATGCTCTTAAAAAGAAAGAAAAATAAAGAAGAAAGTGGCATTTTCAAATGAAAGAAAGGAACAAAATGGTATTATTAAAATACCAAAGAAGCTGCCAGGCCCACGAAGACATGACCCAGCTGTAGACTCCACACCATCATGCCTCAGCCCACAATTAACTCCAACACATATGCACACCAACGCCACCTGTCCCAGCTCTCACCAACTTTCCTTCAGCACCTCACAATTAACTCCAAAGCACCAATGCCGTACACCTGAAACTCTCCCAGCCAAGAGTGATGCATCTCCAAGCCAACATTCAGCATATAGCCTCTTCAGCAACATCCCACCGAAGCCCAGCCCAGGCCCCTACACCAGCTGCTCCATTTGGGCCGGCTATCTCCTTCAGCAGGCCCACCACGCCAGCTATCTCCTTCAGCACCAAACAGCCACCAAAAAGACCCAAAAAGTCACATTTTTCTTCCCAATATTTTTTCCTTTCACTCAAATATCAATTCACTTTTCTCTATTTTTCTTACCTAAATAAACATTCCTAATTTTTTTTTTTACCCTAGCTTTTTACTAATCTTTTACCCAACCAAACATTTCATTTTTCCAATACTCTTACACTTACTCTATTTATCCTACCACTTCCCAACACAATTAAATTAATCAATTTATTTATTTTAATTTGATTAATTTAATATTCATATTTTGCCTATAAATAGAGTCTTGTAAGACCATTTTGGGAGCTCTTCTTCTTCATCTTTTCAACATCTTCTACACATATTTTTCTCTCTTCTTTTCACTATTTTCTCTATCATTTTCATCTTTTGAAGAGCATGTCAAGTATGTTATTTTGTAATTTTTATCTAGTTATGAGCTTCTAATCTTTTTTCAAAGGTTATTAAGATGATGATGAAGCAAAATGTAACTAGATAGTATTTTTTTTTATTCTATGTTGATTTCCCATTTGTGTAATATTGTTTATGGATTTTTCTATCAAAGATATGCATTTTTCATCTATTATTTAGTGTTAAAGCATATTACACTTAGTTCTTCATTATGCAAAAATATGATATTCTTTGATTAAATGTTTTTCATTAAATTGTTCACATCTAATTCTTAGAGTATAAGTATCATATTTTGCCTAAACATAATCTCTTTGATTTTTTGTAGTTTCATTAGGTTGTAACACAACTAATGCTTAGAAATTATATCTTATATAAGTGAAGAAAAATCCTACATTTTTGAAAGAGTAACTTGTGCTTGAATAGAAAATAATTTTTTAAAAAAATATATAGTGTGATTTATTTCAACTATATCAAAACTTGGGAATCAATATACTTATAAATACTATTGAACTTGCATTTTGTGGATTCTAACATCTTAATAATCTTATTTTACTTATCTCATTTGAAAACCATTTTTCTATTTAATCATTAATCTTTTTATTACTTGTCTTTTATTTTTCTAAAACAAAATCTCATCAAATATTTGGAACTAGGTTAGAATATTATTGCTTTGTTTGAAATAGTTTCTTTTGATGTTAGTCAATTCCCATGGGTTCGACCTCGTACTTACATGAACATTATATTCCGAAACGATTCGTGCACTTGCGAGTTTAAATATTAAAACACACCCCGTTTTGGGTCCAACAGCATACAGAGATCTGTTCGAAATAGTTAAAGCAATGTAAATAAACAAGTTTCCTTACAACATAACATGAAAATATACTTATCCATAAGATTTTTGTCCCTAGATCCGAAATCTCAAAGTGAGGTTTCTTGCCTTGATAGGATTTAATCTTACCCAAAGAACAACTTCAAGAATGTCCTCCAAAACCCCAAAGTGAATGTTCTTGCCTTCATAAGATTTGAGTGAGAGCTTTGAATGAGAGAAGGGAAATGGACGTGAGGGACGTGTGTGTGTGTATGAGAGAGAGAGAGAGAGAATGAACACAAAATCAGAAAGAACATAAATGCTAGGGGTATTTTTGGAATCAAGAAGAATACTAGCATCGAATGGTGATGTTTAATTACCATGGAATAATTTTTATTTTGGACCCCATTTAATGCATTAATACCAAAATTTCCCTTTATCAACTACAAGTGTCATTTATGTGCGTTTGGATCTATTATGTGTGATATTGCAGTCTTCTCATAATTGGGAGTTAAAATTAGTTTTGAATTTATGACCAACGTATACTTTCTTGGAGTGTGTGACTAATTTATAAATGGTAACAAAGCCAATAATGGTATATTATTTGTTTTGAGGGTTTAAAGGAGATTATATCAGCGTACTTGAATGATTTAACTTTATACAAAAATATATAACAAGTAACTCATAACGTTACTCTACCATGATTGTTCATATAAATTCATAAAAATAATGTACTGCTCATTCCCATCAAATGATTACATTTACGTGATCTTTTTTCTTGTGTGGCTACAAGTTTCAATATCACATTAATAATGCCATGAAATAGATTCAAAGTAGTTTTTATATATAGATATGTATATATATATATATTATGTATAAAAAATAATGAACTTCTATTGACCCTTTTGTGGTTGGATCAAGATGATAAAAGTTGTCTAACATTCATTGGTGAAACGGAAGTAGTGTCACCATCAAGAAGATACTTTGCTATGATGACGTTAGAAGCATCAGAGGGATGATATGGATCCCAGAACACATATTTGGACCTGTCCAAACACACGTTAGATGGAGGACCACATGGAACCAGGCCTCCAAATCTCCCAGCAATGTAGCAGCAAGAAGAGTAAGGATTTTCAAAATCTGTTATGGAAAACCAAAAAAACAAAAATCATAATGGAAAATTCAAATGGTTGAATACACATCTAGAAATCGTAAGCAAAAAGAATAATAAAACACACCATATTTTATGTAGTTCTCAAGGATATCTTCCACAACATGGTAAACATCTGCATACACAAACATTGACCCTTCAAGATTAGCATTGAGCTCTGGAATAAGGCTACTCAGTTGGTTGTTGAATAACTGAGCTAGCTGATTAGGGAATGCTGCACAGTTGTCCCCTGATTTAGGATTTATATCTCTCTGATATGGTATACACCCAATAGGTCCCACATTAGCCACCACAATCTTCCTAGCTCCCAAGTTGTAAAGTCTCTACAATATGTGACAAATACAAGTGAGATATAATGGTTAAAGTGGGCTTTCTTTTTTTTTTTTGGTAAAGAAATGTGAAAAACGAAAAGGGTTATTTTTGTTTTGTTACATTAAGTTGTGGTCTCAATCTTGAAATCATAGCTCCCACAAACATTTCTGGAGACACCAACTTCTGCTCAGCAGTGGATAGAATTGGTGTCAAGTAGTTATTGATGAAGTCATTTGAGCCAATTGTAACTGAGAAGAGAGACTTTTCAAACAGTTGCATAGTAGCTGGGAGACCAATTTGAGAGATGATGTCTTGCCTTGTGTTTTCAAAATTATCAATCTGTGCATCGAAATTTATTCTTCCTCCCTATAAATTACATTTGAATCATCCAATTCTTGAGACAAAAAGTCTTGTGAAACTTACAAAACAACCACACTTGATTGATCAACAATCAACAACAATGAAGGAGAAGAAGAATAACAAATTAGTAGAGCTTTTCATTGTCTTACAAATATTTTTCCGGTTTCATTAAGAATTCCACCTCCACCAGAAGCATAATTTACACCATCAAGAACTACTGGTCCAGAAGTTGTGGGTGCTAAGTAAGGTGGAGTGAAGTCTTTGAAACCCAATTCTTGACCTGTTAAAACAAAATCAAAATCTTAGCTATAACACTTATGAGAAGCAGAAATAAAACTAAAAAATATATATATGAACTAAAAAAAGAACCCTTGCCTATAATGTCAATTATCGTTCTTCCATTTGTGTATCTGCCAGTTGGTGAACCAAAATCAATTCCATTCGGAGGATAATTAGCCCTGGATAGTGAAACAATGTAGTTGTTGTTTCCAGCATCAACCAGAGAATCTCCAAAAACAAAGTTAGCAGGAGAACCTTGTCCCAAGCAGATTCCAAACAATGCTAAACTTGTGAATGTGTGGAGTGCCAAGGATACAAAAATTTCTCTCTTTGAGTAAATATCCATTACAAAAATCAAAGGATAGACCTTAAAATAATCTATTAATTTCAAAAGCTTTATAGGATTTGGAGTTTTCTATGACCTAGCAGACAACATCACAACAGGATCAATGAAAATTTGAGGATGCTTGAAATGAACTTGTACAAAAAATTGTCTATCCATTTCTAATAAGAAAATAATAATGAAAGTTTATCTTGTAGTATAATGTATAAATAATAGAAGAGAGATTAGTGGAAGGTAATACAATTCAGGTACTTAGCCAGTTGTTGGAAATGACTTCTCCCAAAAACCAAAAAGAAAAAGAAAAAAAATCAGTAGAAGAATAGAACAAAGCAAATAAATATAACAATGTACGGACTAGGCAAACTAAGTTGCATTTTTGACAAGGTCCACTACTTGGGGAAATATAAAACCTACTACAAATTAAGTACAACTTTAGCAAACGCAAGTGAAAAAAAGGAACAATAACAATGTTACACTTTTTGCAAATGAAAACCCTTAAAAAAATTCACTAATTTAAAGCCAAATAGGATAAAAGAACATACACATTGGTTGGAGTCTAAAGTTAAAAACATAATCTTTTTATAATCATATAAATGGGAACATTAATTGCCCCTGCAAAATCTATAACAACCTCGTGTGATGGTTGACCTGGTGTTAGAGTTTCAATGTATCAGAAAAATGATGAGAAAAGAGAGAAAAAAATAACAGTAAAGATATAGGAATTTTTATATATTATTTTCTACTTAACAAAAGATTTTATCCAAATTTTCAAAAAAAATATATATATATATATATTTATCCAAGATATTTTGTTCAAAATTTCGAAAACCACTTAGTTGGAAATTTAATGCACCATCTAAAAGAAGCAACCGCTCACTCCATAACTATTCTTAAAATGGTAAGTCATACCAATTCCAAATGCAAATCTCATAACCCAAATAGAGGAAAAAACATTAAAATCATGAAAGATACACTTAGGTGATGTTTAGTTAGTGACAATAGAATAGAAATGAAACAATTTTCATTTCATTGCTTTGTTTGATTTTATTTTAGGGTATTGTAATATCATTCCAATTAAATTGATTTTCTACTATTTTAGTGGATTGATTATTCCATTTGAAAATGGGAAGAAAAATCATTCTAATACAAGATTGAAATTTTTTTAATAATTTTTTTATTTATATTAATTTTTATTCCATTGCATTTCTATTCATTTTTCTCATTTTTATTTTTTCATTTTCATTTTCTACATCAAAACGTCACCTAATCTAACACAGCTGTACCTAAAAACGTGTATAGTATTTATAAGGTATTGTCTGTAATCTTGAATTTTGTGACAATAGAGTTGTGGTTGCCCATAACTTAAATTTTAATAGTATTTTTATTTATATATGTGCACGTAACCATTAATCCATGTATATCTCTATTAATTGATGCATGTAACAATACGTGGTCTTAGCTTACTATAAATGAATACCCGGAGAGATCGGGAGAGGGAGAGGTGGGATAGTTTTAGGTTTTTTAATATTTTAAAATGTATTTTTTAATTTTTTAATTTTAATTATTTTTAAAATTTTAAAATCAATTAAAATTAATTTTTAAAATATTATTGAGCTGGACCAATCACGAAGTAACACGTGTTGATACAATTATCATGTAACAGAGACCTAACGGAGGAGTCTAACGGAATTACAGTTTTACTGACTTTGGGTACTTTACCCACTAAAAAATAAATTGGATCCATGTCGGGTATTTTCCCCAAACATTAAGTACTTATGCTGCAAATATTCCTATATTTTATAAAAAAATGAATATATATGTTCTATATAAAAATAATATGTATATTTAACGGTTTTTTTAGTTTTACTATTTTTTTATTAATTTTAGCTTAATATTATAAATATTTAACGTGATATACTTTTAAAATCAATTAAAAAATACAACATAATAAATATTTTGTAATTATATTTATATAAATTCAAATATTATAAAATATAATTATTATAATAATATTTTAAACAAAATTCAAATATTGTAAAATCTTATTGTTGACGCGGTTCTTCGCCAACAGATAATTAACAGAATAAAGAGTGAGATTAGTGCTAATTAATTAACCGTAATAGATGAATGATCTTAAAATAAAATGGTGACACGAATAATTTTTTAGGTGGTTCAAAGGTTAAAATCATTCTAGTCCACCAGCCAATATTATTGCTATCTCTCTGATATTCTTTACAGGGTATTTCTTTACAAATAGAATCCAACCATTTGCAACTCACAGGGTCTCCATATTTATAGGGAGAGGGCACCTGGGGGTTGGCAAGGGGGGTCATCCCGTGACCTTCTTACCCATCATGTCACTTCTGTGACATTCATGATTAATTCCTAAAACCTGACAAATGGAGTGTGGTTTAATCAATAGGTAACGGGGATAATGGGCCCCATGGCCCAACCCAGTCGTGGGTGCCTGAACACGCACGTTTATGCTGCGTGTCCGAGAATTCAGGGATATATCAGACACGTGATGTCTGATATATGCACGTTTACATTGCGTGGTTGACTTTACACTACAACAAATACCCATTTCCATAACACATGAATATAATACTAATAAAAAAGTGTTATGCTAGAGTATTATATTGGGCATGAAAAAAGGGCGGTAATATACACCATCCCGCCACTTAGCCTTTTTTTTTCATTCCTGAGACCTGAAAATTTGTGAGACTCGCCGCTTAGCTTTTTTTTTCATTCCTGAGACCTGAAAATTTGTGAGACCCTAGAGACCCATTTCCTCTCCTTCAACATTTCCTCAATTCCAGTCGAGAGACCTGAAAATTCCTTTCATTCAATTCCTTCATCATTTCTGAGACCCGAGACCTTCAACATATCTCAGGGGCTATCGATTTACTCCTGACCATCTACAAAACGGAATTTGCAACAATGGGTGGTTACCTGACTAATTCCTTTGAGGTGAGTACCTTTAGTTTATGGCATATTTATAGTTTTTGCTGTCATTGTGATACCTGACTAATTCCCAGCCCCCCCGACCGACCGCCCAGTCAGTAGCCACCACCAGTCACCAAGCACCAAGTTTCAAGTCACCTCCTAATCCCAGTGGCAACCCAAAGTCCGTGCAGCTCTAATCATCTCCAGTTCACTCAACCCAAAACTCTGAGGCGCAGATCTTCTATCTCCGGCAAGCTCCAAAATCTAAGGTTTACACCAGATTTTTTGCATAAAAAATTAAATTCATCATTAATAAATTCTAGAATATTATCTGTTCTAAGATTTTTAACTATTAAACTAGTTTGCTTTTCAATCAAAATTTTCCATTTGTTTAACCATAGTTATGCATTTAGATTTCTTTTTCAATGGATACACCCAAACTTTTCTACAAAGTCATATATTATAGAAAGAAAATATCTATTTTCACAATGAGTTGAGACTCGGCTTGCTCCCCAAAGGTTAGTGTGTACATAGTCCAGAATTCTCTTTGATTTATGCTCACTGTGCTTGAACTTTCGTTTGTGTTGTTTTCACTTACACAAGCCTCACAAAATTTCAAGCTTTCTAGTTTGTGTTTCTTAAGCATGCCTTGTTTGTACAGCTTTTGCAGCCCTTATTCACTTATGTGGCCTATTTGAGCATGCCATAATTTTGTCACTTCATCAACTTGTTTCACTACTGTAGCTTCCCTCATAGAACATTTTTTCCTATAAAAAAAATACAAACCACTTCTTTTAGTTGCTTTCATAATAATTAAAGAACCCTTACTCTGAGAATTCAATTCTTAATTGTATTTGTACTCAAGGCCTTCATCATCAAATGTTGCAAGTGAAATCAAGTTTCTCCTCAAATCTGGAACATGTCTAACATTCTTAAGAATTCTCAATGTTCCATCAAAATGCTCTATTCCTTCAATTCCTTCAACTGAACAAGATTGATTGTTCCCATTAAAACTCTGTCTCTATTAACTTTGTACTCAAACAACCATTCTTTTTCTGGGAAAATATGATAAGCACGTCCATAGTCCATTATCTATTCTTCTGATTTTCCTTCATTTGAAATTGAGAAAAGTTCCCCATCTGAATCATCACTTTTCTTCATCTACAGAAGCTGAATCTTGATTAGAAACATCCTTCACTTATTTTTTAAGCTCCCCAAAAAACATATTCATATACCCGATCTTGCCACAATGAAAACATTTTCTTGGTTCACGTTGATCTCTAGACTTTGATCTTGTTGGATATATTCACCTTGATCTGCTATAATCTATTGGCTTGTTGAAATCTTTCTGTCTGCGTTCTTTCTTGAAAAGTCTATTCCTCACGCAAGAAAGCTCAAACACAATAATATTGAACTAAATACAAACAATTGGTAATCAAACAAATTTAAAGAAAAGAACACACCAAGATTTTATGTTAGTTCAGCAACAATACATCCAGTGAGCTAGCTCACTATAAAGATGCAAATTACAAGTCCTAATACAAAGATAAGACCACAATATTGTCAACTATCTTTCTAGTTTAGTTCTACAATAAAGTTTACAAGCTCATAATTTGAACATAGTTTACAAACTATCTTATAATTACATGCTCATAAGCCTTTTCTAAATATAATAATTAATTGTCATCCAAAACATTTCTTAGCATATGAATATGGTAGTAACTTTTAAATCTCAAACTAATTAAGGATTGTGTTAATCTTCACTTATTATATAGATGATTGAAAGTTCAAGTTCAAATATGAAAGAAGGTGATTGCTCTATGATGTTAAAAGAAAAGGTGATTACTTGGTTGAGTAAGTCAATTTAAACTCTGTATGTTTGTCAATCAACTTTGACAGAAATCCTTAAAAAAATTAATTCTATAACAAATATAAATTAATTTGTTCATATTATTTAAGAGGTGTTTCGCATATATATAGTTTATTGATAATGTGAATTTAATCTTAATGTACTTTTCTTTCATTTTTGCAACGAGCTTGTAGAATGTTAATATTGTATAAATTTTAGGCTAAATTAAAATTAGCTAGAGAAGTATGCCTTGATTTCGTGATGACTTATAATTTTGTCAAAGTCAAGTAATTCATCCAACAAAATAATTAACACCACTTGAAATTGTATATGCTTTATAATTTAATGTGTACTTTTTGGTGCAGTATCAATTGTAATGTATTTTTAGTTGTGTTATATCATGGATATTAAAGTAATGTTTGTTTGAAGTAAATGTCTAGCTTTTGTTTCTTATTTAATAAAATAAAGAAATTTACCTGAGAAGGAAGCATGAAAACTCAATCTCATTGAAGATGGCACTTTACTAGAGAAACTATTATAGATTTAATTTTGTTATATTAAGTCTAAATATGTAATAATACTCAGCAAAGATAATAGAAGCAGCTTTGGAAAAAATTTCAAGCATCCAAACAACAACACTAGTTTTCTCACGCTCAACAACATTTCTTATCAGGTTTAATAATTAGTTTGAAGAAAGAAAAAAAGACAAGCAAAATATGATTGTGTTATGTGTCTCATTAAAACTTCATTAGGCAAAAATCTGGTGGTAACCTAGAAAACTAAAAATATCTATATAATGCTTCATCAAAATTAGTGATTTTTGTATAGGCACACGGCTTCTGTTGCTGCAGGAAACCATGGGGTTCCAGTTGTGGTATCAGGGCATTGCTTTGAGTATATCAGCAAGGGAGAACACAGAAATTTGACTATACCTAATTACAAGCTGGAGTGTAATGAGATAGAGTTGAGTAAGGACTAGTTCTTCTATCTGGACAATTGCCAAAAGTTTTATAGTCATGACTACCCTTAATCATGGGAAATGAAAGTGGATTGTTTGAAAACCAAAATTTGTACTGCAGTAGTTTTTTTTAATATGACATTGAATGATTTATTTGGGCTATGTTATATATACATATATATTTCCATATTGTTATTAAATTGAAAGTACTCTTGCTACAAAAAAAATTCAAAGTGCTCTGATCGAAACATATGTAAAAGACTTAAGCCTTTGTGTCATGTTGAATTTGATATGGTAGTTAAGGTTATTGATGATAAAAAATTTACATTATTATTGAACTTTGATATTGTTGTAGTTAAATGAGGAAAGGTGCTAGTTCTTTGCCATGGTGTGAAGGAGAATAGTCAATTGATTAAGATGAAGCACAATTATAATTCTGTTTGTGGCCTTTTATTATTATATGACCACTGATTTTCAATCTCGGTACTACGACAGAGGTATCTCGGTACCTTCCTTTTTCTCGTCTTTCTCTTGCTCACCCTCTCTTTATCTTCTGCAGGTGGCGACGACGACAAGCTCTCGATGATGAGGCTTGAGATGTTGGCAAAGGGATCTCACTACCCTGCCTTCTGTTTCGATACTGGAAGTCTCTTTTTCAATCTCTAAAGTCTTTTGTCAACTATGTCCCATAGTCTAATTGAAAGGGTAAGTGCTCCATTCTTTTTGTCCTCTGCTATACTTTAATGCCCTAAATGTTGATATTTTTGTATTGTGCAAATGAGGTTCACCATTGTTTTCAGTTTACTTTTGGTAACAATGCTAGCTAAATTATTTTTATTTTTCTTCTGAAATTCTTTTTTGAGAAAGTGTTTCACAGTACAGATTGAAGATAAAAACTGAAAGCTTTTGTGATAGTTTACCATGTACAGATTTAGGATCTATTAGTTTAAGTTTTCGAGTCTTTGTCTCTTGTGAGTTGTGATTTGCTACTAATTACTTGTTTTATCTCTGTTGGGTGTCATATAACTAGCTGCATATCTCTTCATTCATTGAGCAAAATCTCATCTTATTTATCTTATGATAAAACTCTATATGCAGGTTCTTAAAAGCTTGAGAAACTGGTCTACCTGTGTTGTCTTCTTATGGTAATTATAAGATTTACTTCAATTATTTATCTTTTCTTGTTTTTTCTACTCCACATTTGGCCTAATGTTTCTATTATATTTTTATTCTTATATATTGCCAAGGGAGCCTAGATTTAAGATGCTTGCAAGTTGAAAGTGCTTGTCATATATTAGACCATATTTTTCCTCATTTATTGTGTTTAGTTTTAATATTTGATTATAGATGCTTGCCTTATATTAAGCTCTAATTTCAGAAAATAAGAGAACTTCATTGGTTCTATAGCAGGATTTTACATGACCTTTCTGCATCTTCTTTGCCATGCCACTTAGTCTCAAATTTGGGTTTGTTGAATTGGTTGTAGTGTCTTTTATAGGGTTATGTATATTCTTCCCCATGCCATATATGATATCATGGTTTGTTTGGATTGAGTCATGTTTCTTTCTTGTTCATTTTATTTGGTTGTTAGTTGTATTATTGTTTTGCATTAGTGACCCAGATTCACATTTCTTTCAAAAATAGCTTTGAAAATATATGTTATATCAGCTCCAAAAATTAATGGGTTATATTTATATATATTTTCTTGTTTATCTATTTATCTTTGACATATATTAAATAACATATAACAATTGCTCATGGTTGCCACAACTACTATATTGCATTGTACTTTAACTTTCTGTTTTGGCTTATGTTTACCGAGTTTTTCGGAAACGAATAACTAACAGAATAATAAAAAGATAAGAACTGTAGAAATACTGAAATGTAACTAAACAAACAGTGTTTTTACGTGGTTCAGGCGTTAACAAGCCCTAGTCCACGAGTCGATGTTATTATACTTGGAAAAGATTACAGTAAGATGGCTGGTGCATAAGAACTTCACACGCTCACAATGTTTCTCTCGGGTTCTCTTGAAGAAGATGAAGCTAGAGAGATTTTAGTAGAGTTTTTGCTATATGATTTGTTCGTCCCTCCTCTTGTAAAATGAAGGGGTCTTTATAGCTAGGGTTTTGGATTAGGGTTTTTCTCTACGTACATGAGTTTTAATTACACCAGCCATAAATAGGGATACAATTACTGTAGTAGCATGGCTACAAGACTCTATGTGGGTATATTTACGTGAAAGTATGGGGAACACACAAAGTCAGCCGTCTTTTCCAAGTTGTCAGCGGAACAGTAGGCGAAAAGGTACCCTTAGGCGTGCTGGGATGTGTGCGGCTTTGACCTGACGGGCGTGTCAGGCGGGATCCTGTGTCAGGCGGATATCATTCCAAATATGCCTCCTCCAGGACTCGACCGTTTGGCTTTGTTCCGTGCGAGGCACGGAACTGCTTCCGCGGAGACCACTCGAAGAGCTTCTCCTGGAAGGAGCTTCCCCGATGGATACTCCTTCGGGAGCTCCGGGAGAGTTGACGAGTTTCCGTATGGTGTTTGCTTGGAAGAGTAATCCGGACACCAAGCGGGAGAGGTGAAGCCTTTCTGTATATCCGCGAGCTCTGGTCACCTATCGTGAAAGACATCGATAATTCTGTTTCCCCGAGGCCATCAATCTAAACGCTATCCGGAAATCTGGATAACATTTACCCCCCAAGGTCACGGAGCTTTGAGGGATCCGGGAGCTTGTACAATCGGTTTCTTAGATTAGGCGAGGGGGCACCTTCTGTGTTCCCGGAAGGGTTCCTTTTTCCCGCCTGAGTGTTAGTATGGAAAAGAAAGAGAATTTCTTTTGTTTGAGATCAAGTACTCAAGTGCGGCAAGGACCACGTGTCATTCTGGGAATGGTTCTGCGACCAAGACGTGTGCGTGAGGCGACTGGTTGAGTATGCGTGCGTCAGTCATCTAACTAATGATTTGACGGTTTTTAATGGTACTCCGGGCCCGAGGTGGTGTAATGATGGGAAATAAATACTTTATTCCCATCCGAGGAGTCATAAATAGGATCGTCGCTTCCTCTCCAGCCGTTGGATCTGATGCACACGGAATGGGAAGATCGGGACCGTCCACTTGAGGAATTCGAAACGGCCTCTTCCCTGCTATAAAAACGAGGGAAAGGACCTTTCTTCCTCTTTACGCTTTTAGATTCTCCATCTTTAGGATTTTCAGATTTCCAAACCTTCGAACTCTCAGGCTTCCCAGCTTACGTTCCCCCGAACTTGCCATTTCTTTTGGTAAGTATCTGGAAACTTTTCTTTTTGATTTGGCAGTGGGTTTATTCCCGAAGTTCCTGGTTTGAATCGCCGTTCGTCTTTGCAGCTTTTACTTCTCGCGATCGTGCTGTGCAGTGATCCAGTTACTCCCTCAACCTCCAACTACCCGAACATCAGTAAGTATTTCTACTTTGCTCTTTCCTCCCAAACCTTAGGTTGTTGGTAGTTGTTAGAGTAGAGGTTTCTGCCATTATTGCTTATGTGCATTTGTGAATAGGGCTTTGGTAGGCATGTGATTGATTGTGAGTCGATAAGTAGCCTTTTCTGCATGTTTTGGCGATTTGCGTTTGGAAAGTCGTCCCGTGTTTTGCTGTTTTAGGGCATAAGCATGAACGCCTTTAGGGTGTCTTTCTCTGGAAAAACACTTCTTTTGGTGGGCTTAGGCTCGGGGTCTGAGTCTGGTTCCTTGCTGTCCTTCGGGTGGCATGGTGCCAATCCCTCGGTAAGCTCGGTGGGAGCCTCTCCAAGCAGTTTTCGAGGAGGGTCTCCCCGACGCCTTTGATACCACTAGGGTATGACAAGGGTGCTGACTGCTTAGAGTGTTTTCTTCTTTCTTTTCTTTTGTCCAGTGACGAACATCTCGAAGGAACAACTCCTTGCTGCGGGGGAGGCTGATTCTGCCCAAGAGAAGGGCTCTCCTGTCGCTGGTGGAAAGGGGAAAGGAAAAGCGAAAGCGGTCGCGGCTAGCCCACCAACCTCCAATAGTTCCATCTGGGAGATGGACCAAAAACCGAACCTTTTCAGGAATTATGGCATGCTAGAGCTGTATTCCTCTGAGGCAGGCCTGAAGAACATCCCAGGTCTGATGTGGCACCGTCTGTCGGTGCTGGGCGAGTCAGCTAGCCAGAGCCACGAGGGCTTTGGTGCCTGGAGTTGGGCACACATAGTGTGCGGAGCGCACTTGCCCCTAAGGATTTACTTCGCCAATTTCTGTGTGAAGGCGGGGATTGCCCCCTTCCAGTTAATTCCTCCCAGTTACAAGCTCTTAGCGGGGTGGTTCATCTTTTGCAAGTCCCGGAGACTGGAAGCTCCTACCCCGGAGGAGGTGCTGTACTTTTATGGGTTGAAGTCTCAGCCTATGAGGGGTCACTCAGACAAGGTGGGGTTTTACAGGCTAGAAAGGCACCCGGATGTGATGTGCCCCACTTGTCATACCGCGAGGGTTCCAGACCTCCGGGAATACTGGTTCCTGACGACTGGCTTCCCGCTGAAGAGGGTGCCAGCTCTATCTTTGGATTTCAAAATCCCTGGTAAGTGTTTCCTCTTTTCCTTTTCAACTTTGTTTCTTTGTGTTTGATTTGCCTTTTGGGAGGATCTCTAACGCTTGTATTTGATTTTTGCAGAAGTCGTTCCGCGGACACCTCGCTGCGCGGAGATGATAAGGAGGTCCAAGTTCTACGAAGGGCTTTCCGAGGAAGAGTTGAGAGTGGAGGGACTTGTGACCTCCGAATCGTTGAGGGAGTATGGGTTACTCGCCTCCTTCCAAAATATCGAGCCAGTAAGTGGTAGGGGGCAGACTCAGGTGTCGGCTGACATCCGGGAGCAGATTGCCCTGGAGCTGTCTAAGGTGATCACCCAAGCCGCTCGGGACGAAAATACTCTATCTCCTAGTTGGGCGGAGAGGTTCCCCGACCCCCAGCCGGAGGGAGAGGAGATCGAGGCTCGCCACGCCGCGGCTTACCCTAACGAAGGGGCTCCGGGGGCTAGTTCCTCCGGGAGAGGTAAGACTAGTTTTCGATTGATCCACACCCCCAGCCTGTCTGAAGTTTCCCGAACCTCTCAGATGGGGTTTGATCCTCGTTTCCTTAGGCTAGATCCGCGTAGGATACCTTTCGACAGGTACTGTGATAGGGTAGATGAGCTCCTCTGGTGTCTGAGTGATGGTAGTCTGCCAGAAGGTGTCATCATGGTTGACCCTTCTTCTCTCAGCATGTTCTTCCCGGACTTCAAGGAGTACGGGAGCTTCCTGGAGCAGGAAGCGATGTTTTGTTTTGCTCGGGGAAGGCCATCCACGTTTCTCGTGCATGGTCGTCCCTTTCAAACTTTTCTTTTTCTTGTTTCTTGTTCCCTGCTGGCGGGCTTGCTTGTACTTTTATGTTGCTGATTGTCTTGTCTTCCGCTTATCTTCTTTCTCATTTCTTGTTGGTTCGTTAACCTTGCTTTGTACGTTTCTTGCAGAGTATCCCGAAGCCAAGATGTTGGGGAGGGTTACTTTGCTTATTAAGAAGGCTGCCACCAGCCAGGACCCGCCCACGGGGAAAGGACGGAAGCCTAAGGCTGGTAGGGGAGGTAAGGCTGCCTCCCCCAAGAAGACAAGTGGCGAGGCGCAAGCGTCTCCGAGGGTAGAGAAGTCCCCTGCTGAAGGGCCTTCCGAGACTATGATGGTCTCGAGTAGCAGTAGCGACGGGGAAGGGCTTGTGTTCCCCGTGAGGACAACTGGGGTGAGCAAGCGTCCCGGAGGAGATGCTGAGGGTGCTAAGAACAAACGCCTTAGACACTCTTCTCCCGGTCGAAGGCAACAACAACAGCAACGACAGCAATCACAACTACAACAACAGCAGCAACAGGAACAAGAGAGACAATCACCAACGCCGCAGCAGCAGCAACAGCAACATCCAAACCAGCAGCAGCAACAAGGGCAATTACTTCTGCTACCGCAGCAGCAAAAGCAACAGACCGGGGCCTTAATACCCCGGCTGCCTCCTCCTCCAGTCGAAAGGGGGTCCACCCTTCCGGGGTCTCCGTCTTCTCAGACAACCAATCTTCCCCTGCCTGGCCTGAAGTTCCACTTTCCGCGGAAGCCGACCAGTTTTCCCGCTGCCCTCCTGGAGGGTGTAAGACGGGCCGATAGTTTTTTGAAGAGGCGGCTAGAGGCGGAGAAGGCCGTTACTCAGGGAAGGGCAGATAACTTGTCTGCCGTGAAGAGGGCTGAGCTGGCCGAGGGGGTGAGATCTCCTCACCCGGCCGGAGCGGTTCTGGATGGTCCAGCCTTGGAGAAGAGGCTGGTGCCTAGGCTTGGACGTGCATTGGCGCCGTTCGGAGCTGAGATGATGGAGGACATGGCCCTGAGCTTATGCGAGCTCAATTCTGAGAAATGGGCCATCAGTAGCAGCAAGGATCCGTTGTTGCTGACACACGCTGTGAAGCAGCAACTGTCCGGGGTAAGCCGTCAGTTGTTATTTTTTGGGATCACCTCTCTTTTGGTCCGGCTTTAGCTCATTCGGTTGTCTTTCCTTGCAGGCCTCTATGATCGCGGAACGCTCGTTCCGGGAGGTTGGTGCAGCTCTGGTTCAGCTGGAGGAGAGCCAGCTGGCTCGCCAGGCCTTGGAGGCGGAGAAACAGAAGCTGACCCAACAGGCCTTGGGGGCTTCGGAGAAGATTGATCAGGCCCGGCGCACGGCTGAAGAAGAGGCGGAGAAGAAATATCTTGCCAAATATCAAGAGTACCGGGCCAAGGCAGAGAATGAGTTTAGACAGCGGTCGGATGGGATTAAGACCGAAAACTCCAAGCTCCGGGAAGAGCTGTCCCAAGCCAAGGTGGAGAAAGATACCCTGGAAGCCCGCTTGCAATCAAAGAACGATCTCCTCCTTAAGCGGCAAGAGGAATATTCCACTCTTCAGAGTAAGCTGCACGACGAGGAGCAACTCCATAAGAGGAGCAGGGATCTCGTGTCTATGCTTCAGTTGGGGCTCGCCGAGAAGGATAAAGAGATCGGGGCTTTGCAATTCACTGCCAGGGGGCATGTGACCGAGAAGCAATCCGTGCTGAACCAAAATAGGGAGCAGCGCAAGGCGATTGATTCTCTTAAGGGGGAGCGGGATGCCTCCAAGGCCGAAATGGAAAAATTGAGGGCCCAACTAACTGCCGCGGAAGCACAGCTGGCAACCTCCGAGGCGGAGCGGTTGAAGGAGAAGGAGGATGCTGAGGTGATACTGAACAGGACTATTAATATATCGCATGTGGTCCTCATGCATCAACTCTGGAAAGTGAACCCGGAGGTGTTAGGCTATCTGGGAGATGATGCCGAAGCCATGAGGGAGAAGCTACTCGTGTGGGATCAGGGCCCAGAGGCGTATGTCCAAACTTATAACATTGACGATCGTGCTGAAGCTCCTGAGGCGGGAGATCCCGGAGAGGCGGGGACTTCTGAACCTTCTCATGACCAAATTCCTCCTTCCAATGAGCCGACTCCGCCAGCCTCAGCTGAAACAGATGCCCCCGAAGCTGCGGTCGTGGACGCTGTAGTTACCCCCAATGCTTGAAGGGGTTTTATCTTTAATTATTTTTCATTTTGAGTTTTTCATTGCGGACATTTTTACCATAATCATAGCATTCTCCTTTCTTTTCTGCCGAGTTCTTTATTTATCCTTGCGCTTAGGGTAGACATTTATACGGTAGAAACTGTTGTAGGGGCGTATGGGGTTTTGGTTCCAACGGCCAAAACCTATGCACTTCCCACTTGAAGCTTTAACGGATGTTGTCTTTTTCCCATGTAGTTTCTAGGTTACGAAGGTTTCCTGGTTCCAACGGCCAGGCTCCTTTCACCGTACTTTATCTTTCCTGAGGCAAATAGCCAATCCAGGGACTTGTAGTTATACTGTTCGCTGGGATTGCTAAGGTGAGTCGTTCCATTGTTTGGAACGGGAGTTCTTTTGGTGAGCGTCGCTAGACTTAAGGTTAGATCTTTGCGAAGCAAAACTAACTGTTGTTGCGAACCTCATTGTGGCTGACTTCAGGGACCTGGCATGGAGCCCTGTGAGGCAAGGCTTATTGCTGTTGGGGAAATCGCCACGCCCACCAGGTGTGATCCTGGAGCAGGGGCTTTGCGAAGCAAAGCCGGCTGTGAGTGGGGGGATCAAGTATGTCTGCTTCTGGAGCTGAAACTTGCAATGGCCATGGAGCTTGCCATGCATTATTTTGTGAGATCCGGAGTTGGAGCCTGCGAAGCAAGGCTTACAACCGTCGCGGATCTTGCCATCTTTCGCCTCGCTGGACCCGGAGCTGGAGCTTGCGAAGCAACGCTCTACAGCGCTCGCGGATCTTGCCATCTTTCGCCTTGCGTGATCCGGAGCTGGAGCTTGCGAAGCAAAGCTCTACAGCGCTCGCGGATCTTGCCATCTTTCGCCTTGCGGGACCCGGAGCTGGAGCTTGCGAAGCAAAGCTCTACAGCGATCGCGGAGAATTCTGCAAAGGACTTGTCAGGGAGTTGGGGGTGTTTTGGCGTAGCTCTATGAATGTGCCTCGACCCCCAGTCCCGTCCATCGCTGGGCTACACAGGAGATAATACTTATGATACATAATGGCAGGCATTTCCATGGCAATTTTCACATAAGCACATATGACACGTAATGCAAGCATGTTCATGGCAACAAATAAACCTAAGCTCAACAATTTAAACATTTCAAACAATTTAAAAATTTCAAACACAATGCTAGCACATAAGTGGTGTTCTGTGTACGTTTTGTTCAAGGGGCGTATGTTTATGCCTTAGCCATGTATACCCCCCAAGTGAGCGTGGGGTCCGGACGTCTCCGGACCGCGTGGTCACTTGTTAAAACGCAGCTTTGAACACAGGGATAAAAAGTGCAGTAAAAGCGAAGTGAATCTCTCCGTGTTTCATTGAATTAGCCTGCTAGGCGTGAGTTTTACAACAGGGAGGATTATTTCCACATTTTTCACTTTTGTTATTTTCACCAAGGACTTCCGACTGGATGGTCCGGGGCCTACTGGTAGTAACGGCGGAGGTGCTCCGCGTTCCAGGCGCGCGGGACTTTAGATCCGTCGAGTCTCTTTAAGTGATACGTCCCATGGCCCACTTTTTGTTGGACTTCGTAGGGGCCTTCCCAGTTGGGTCCGAGGACTCCTACTCCCGGGTCCTGCGTAGCAGGAAATACTCTCCGTAGGACAAGATCTCCAACTTCGAATGTACGGCTCTGGACTCTCATGTTAAAGTGTCGGGCTATCTTGCCTTGGTACATTTTTAGTTGGACCTGCGACTGCTCCCGGAGCTCCTCGATCATGTCCAAGGACTCCTGGAGGAGGGCATGGTTCCGGGTAGGATCGTAGGTGTCTTGCCTGTGAGAGGGGATCATAGCTTCTACTGGGATGACGGCCTCGCAACCGAAGGTCATGGAATAAGGCGTGTGCCCCGTCGAAGTTCTCTCTGTTGTGCGATAAGCCCAAAGTACTCGCGGAAGTTCTTCCGGCCAGTGAGCCTTGCAGGCTTGGAGTTTTTTCTTCAACGTGGTCTTTAATATTTTGTTTACAGCTTCCACTTGTCCATTAGCCTGTGATCTGGCGACTGCGGAAAAGCTTTTGATAATTCCATGCGAAGCACAGAAGTTCGTGAAGTGTTCACTGTCAAACTGCTTTCCGTTGTCGGACACAATTTTCCGTGGAAGCCCAAAACGACACACTATATTCCTGATGACAAAATCCAGTGCTTTTTTAGATGTGACCGTGTTCATAGGTTCAGCTTCAGCCCATTTGGTGAAGTAGTCTACCGCGACTATGGCGTACTTCACTCCACCCTTTCCAGTGGGGAGGGAACCTACTAGGTCAATGCCCCAAACGGCGAACGGCCAGGGGCTGGTCATTAGGGTAATTTCCGTAGGCGGCGCTCGCGGAACCTTGGCGTACCTCTGGCACTGCTCACACTTCCTGACATAATCCACACAATCCTTCTTCATGGTGGGCCAGAAGTATCCTTGTCGAAGGATTTTTTTGGAGAGGCTCAGCCCGGAGGTATGATCGCCACAGAAGCCTCCGTGAATCTCATGGATGATGGTGCTGACTTCGGTTCCGGCAACACACCTAAGGAAGGGTATGGACAACCCCCTGCGGTAAAGCTTTCCATCCATAACCACGTATCGGGGAGCTTGATACTGGAGCTTCCTTGCGTCCGCTTTATCGGTGGGGAGTTCTCCGGTGGTGAGAAATCTGAGGATGGGTCCTATCCAGGAGTGGGAATGGTCGATGATGGCGTTTATCCTTCGCGTCTCAGTACTGGGGGCTTCTAAGTGCCCGATGGGGACTAAGCCATACTGTTCAATCTCCGGGTCCGTTGCAAGCTTGGCCAGCGTGTCCGCAAGTGAGTTCTGGTCCCGGGGGACCTGGCGGATTTTGTAGCCTTTGAAATGCTGCAGTAGGCCGCGGGAGAGAGACACGTAGGCAGCCATCCTTTCGCCTTTCGTCTGGTATTCCCCGGATATTTGGTTTACCACAAGCAGGGAGTCGCTGTACACTTCGATTTTTTGGGCTCCGACTTCTCTGGCCAGTCGTAACCCAGCTAACATGGCTTCGTGTTCTGCCTCGTTGTTGGATGCTGGGAATGCGAAACGGAGGGCGCTCTGGAGCTGATGCCCTTGGGGAGATATTAGGATAACCCCCGCTCCAGCTCCTTTTTCATTTGAGGCTCCGTCTACGTAGACCTTCCAGGTGGGAAGTTCCGGGACAGGATCTTCTGGGAGGTCATTCATTCCCGAGCACTCCACAATAAAGTCCGCGAGAGCTTGACCTTTTATGGAAACACGCGGTTGGTAGTGGACGTCGAACTGGCTTAGTTCCATGGCCCACTTAAGCAATCTGCCAGAAGACTCGGGCTTCTGCAGGACTTGTCGGAGAGGGTGGTTGGTGAGTACTTTGATGGTGTGCGCCTGGAAATATGGCCTCAGCTTCCGTGAAGCGATCAGCAAGCAGAGGGAGAGTTTCTCGATCATCGAATATCTGGACTCAGCGTCCAATAACCTCTTGCTTACGTAATACACAGGGAGCTGGATACGGCCATCTTCCCGGACGAGAGCGGCACTTACTGCGTGCTCAGTCACAGCTAGGTACAAGAACAACGCCTCTCCTTCGACCGGTTTGGACAAAATGGGGGCTCGGGTTAAATGTTCTTTGAGGTGTTGGAAGGCCGCTTCGCATTCGGGGGTCCACTCGAACTTCTTGTTCCCTCGCAGAACATTGAAGAAGGGGATACACTTGTCGGTGGCCTTGGATACGAAGCGACTGAGAGCAGCTATCCTTCCGGTAACGCTCTGGACATCCTTATGCTTCCGGGGGGAAGGCATATCTATGAACGCCTTTATTTTTTCAGGGTTGGCTTCCACGCCGCGGGAGCTGACAATAAAACCGAGGAACTTTCCAGACGAGACCCCGAAAGTACATTTCTTTGGATTTAGCTTCATCCCGTACTTTCGGATCACGGCGAAAGCTTCCTCAAGGTCGTTACTGTGGTCCCCGGAGGTCTTGGACTTTACCAACATGTCGTCCACGTACACCTCCATGTTCCTCCCCAGTTGGTCCTTGAACATTCTGTTTACCAGACGCTGGTAAGTCGCCCCAGCATTCTTCAAACCGAAAGGCATGACCACGTAACAGTAGACACCCTTATCCGTGAGGAAGCTGGTGTGTTCCTGGTCCGCGACATGCATCTTGATCTGGTTGTATCCGGAGTACGCATCCATGAAGGATAAGAGTTCGTACCCGGAAGTAGCGTCCACCATCTGATCGATTCGCGGGAGAGGGAAACAATCTTTCGGGCAGGCCCTGTTTAGGTCCGTGAAGTCAATGCACATTCTCCAGGACCCATCGGGTTTCGGGACCAGAACTGGGTTGGCCAACCACACGGGATAGTGCGACTCCTGGAGAAAGCCTATGGACATCAATTTGTCCACTTCAGCTTTGACGGCTTCGGCTCTCACTGGGTCCAGCGGCCTCCTCTTTTGGCGAATTGGAGTTGCAGCTGGGTCTATGTTGAGTGCGTGGCACGCAACATTGGGATTAATCCCTGTCATATCAGCGTGGCACCATGCCAGGATATCCTGATTATCCTTCACAGTGGCCACGATCTTATCTCGAACGGCCGACGGCAGGTTTTTCCCCACCTGAATGACCTTGGTGGGTTCTCCCGGATTGAGGATCACCTCTTCGACTTCCTCCATCGGCTCTATTGCTTTCTCGATTCCCACTCTTGGGTCGAGTTCGTCAAAGTATGCCTCCTGAGCATCCCTAGTTTCTGGCAATACTTCCGCCAAAGGAATGGCAGCAAACGTCTCTCGGACCGTGTAGACGGCTCGGACGGAGACGTTATAACAGCTCCGTGCACTTCTCTGGTCTCCTCGGAGGGTGCCAATACGCCCATCGTCGCAGGGAAACTTCAAGCATAAGTGACGGATCGAGGTTATGGCTCCACAATCGATCAGGACCGGTCGGCCTAAGATGGCATTATACGCCGTGGGGCAGTCGACCACCACGAATGTGCTATGCTTGAAGGCACAAGCGTCGCTTTCTCCTCTGAGGGTGACCGGAAGTTGAATTTTGCCTAATGGCATGAGTGCGTCCCCATTGAAACCTTGAAGCTGGATGGGGCATGGGGCCAGGTCCGTCTCGGTCAATCCGATCGCGTGGAAGGCCGTTTTGAAGAGGATGTTCACGGAGCTTCCGTTATCGATCAAGATCCGTGAGACCTTCTTATTGGCAATCTGGGCTTCCACTACGAGGGGATCGTTGTGGGGGAAGTGCACATGTCGAGCATCGTCCTCCGTGAAGGTGATGGGAAGATCCATCATTCGGGGACGTTGAGCAGGTGATTGGACCAAAGCGCACATCTCCTCGGCGTGCTCTAACTCCTTCAAGTACCTCTTCTGGGAGTTGCGGGTACTTCCGGCAAGGTGTGGTCCTCCGGAAATGGTGGCGACGTGTCCGTCAACGGGTGGCGGAGCAAGGCCGGGTGGATATGGGTTGCCTGGTCCTGGAGCCAACAAGGCAATGGGCGCCGGAGCGGGTGGAGCAGGAAGTGCTGGGAACTGAGACCCGGGAGCTTGGGGGTGACCGGCTCCAGGTGCGCTAGCGGCCCCCCTCTGTCCCGGGGAATATGCAGCTCCGTGAACCACCCCCTGTCCGGGATAGATTATGGGTATTCTCACCCACTGACCGAGGTGTCCCGCTCTTGCCAGGGACTCGATCTCATCCTTCAGCTGAAGGCACTCATTCGTGGTGTGCCCCACGTCTCCGTGGAACTCACACCTCTTATTGGAGTCTCGCGGACGCCTTCCTCCGTGAGACACTTTCGGGGGCTTCCTGTAGTTGACCATATTACAGGTCG
This sequence comes from Humulus lupulus, assembly GCF_963169125.1. Lineage (NCBI taxonomy): Eukaryota > Viridiplantae > Streptophyta > Magnoliopsida > Rosales > Cannabaceae > Humulus > Humulus lupulus. Next base: position 209,534,209 of record NC_084795.1, read on the forward strand.
CCCGATAGACATTCTCTCGCGAGTCTATTAAACTGGTATATTCCGTGAACTTGGGCTCATAATCCTTTCGGGGTTTCTTTGAATGGTCTCCCCGGTTGGAGTTTTTTCCGCTTCGTTTTCTCCGCGATTGGCTCAAACTTCGTTCCGGGGCTTCCGCTTGCGGCTGCGGCATGCTAGGAGCGATACTACATCCGGTTTGTACCGCTCCATACCCAGAGAAATGTGTTTGACCCGGCGTCTGAACAGACGCGGAAGGCCCATACACACTCGGAGTGAATCGGGCTCCTGGAAGCGTGAGGACTGGTGCGGGAGCTTGCGAAGCAAAGCTCGGCGCAGTCACGGAAGGGGTTGGAGCCGGGGGAACTCCAAAGGCTTGCTGGTAGGCATCCTCAAGGTTGATGATTCCCTGAGCTTTTGACATGAATTCGGACAGGGTTTCTGCCCGTCTCCTTTGCATTTCCCCCCATAGCAGGGAGCCGACAGTAAGGCCCGATTGAAGGGCGATCAGCTTCATGTCATCGCTGACCTTGGTTTTTGCAGCAGCTTCCATCATTCTCTGAATGAAAGCTTTGAGGTTCTCAGTGGGTTGCTGTTTGATGTTGGTTAAGGAACCAACCTCCATGTCGTGGTCGCGGGCAGCAATAAACTGCCTCCTAAACGCGGACTGTAGCTCCTTCCAACTGTGGATTGATCCGGGAGCTAATCTTTTCCACCAGTCCTCCGCAGACTTGGTAAGGGTGAGTGAGAAGCACATGCATTTGGCGTCCTCACTGACGCGCGCCACTTGCATCATTTTATTGTATTTAGCTAGGTGGGTACGCGGGTCTGTCCTCCCATCATATAATTCTATGTGAGGCATTTTGAAGTTATCCGGGAGGGACGCTTCCGCGATCCTCCTAATACATGGTTCCGGGTCTTCCTCCTCAGAATCTGACAGGGCCCCACTTTGCTTCCGGACCAGCTTGGTCAAGGCAGCAATCTGTTCCTCGAGCCTCTTCGTATCACTTTCCGGGAGGTCACGTCCCCGGAGCTTGTCATTAATATGATTTCGGAGGTCATCTCCGCGAGGCCGGGCTTTTTCCCCTTTGGCCTTCTCATACTTGGCCTCCAACCTTCTTCTTAGGTCCACCGTGGACCAGCTATCTTCGGAGTGCGAGTTCGCAGCCCGACCGTCCTGATTGACGGAATCACTGGGGCGGTTGTTCCTTCCCCTAGGCCTGGGTGCCTTAGCACCGGGCCCTTTAGGCACAGAGTGCCCCCTTGGGGCTGAAGGGCGTCTGGGCTTAGGAGCGCCAGAGACCTTCTGCGCGCGGGGGGGGCAGTCGGCCTGGTGATTCACGCCTTTAGGAGGTGCAGGGGCGTCAGCGCGCACAGGCTCTCCCACTTTTTCTTTGCCCTTGTTAGGGGCGGCTTTGGATGGTCCAGCAGCGGCTGGATCCGGCATGGGGGCATCAGCACCACCTCGAACAGAGGTATCCTCGTCCGAGTCGCCTAGATCTCCGAACCTACTTTGGAGGCGTTCCATCATGCGTTGCATTCTTTCGGAGACGCGCTCCTGCTCAGCAAGCTTGGCCTTAGTGGCCACCAGTTCTTCGGCTACTTGGACCAGTTCTGGGTCCTTCTCATAGTAGCAGCCGTCCTTGTAATAACCGTCTTGGACATACTCTTCTTCGTCTTCTAAGTATGTTGTATCTTCGGTACTGACCTGATCCTGGCGGGATGTCGGGTCTTCACCTTGGTAGTCTAAGGGTTCGCTTTGCACCACATCTTCCATCACGATATCGGGGTTGACCGTAGCATTTTTGTCAACAGCGGATTTTCTCGTAGTCACCATCTCTTTAGCACGAAGTGAATACAAAAAACGTACACAGAAAAAGAGCTGACTAACAACTTCCTACCCCTCTCAATGAAAGCACCAAAATGTTTACCGAGTTTTTCGGAAACGAATAACTAACAGAATAATAAAAAGATAAGAACTGTAGAAATACTGAAATGTAACTAAACAAACAGTGTTTTTACGTGGTTCAGGCGTTAACAAGCCCTAGTCCACGAGTCGATGTTATTATACTTGGAAAAGATTACAGTAAGATGGCTGGTGCATAAGAACTTCACACGCTCACAATGTTTCTCTCGGGTTCTCTTGAAGAAGATGAAGCTAGAGAGATTTTAGTAGAGTTTTTGCTATATGATTTGTTCGTCCCTCCTCTTGTAAAATGAAGGGGTCTTTATAGCTAGGGTTTTGGATTAGGGTTTTTCTCTACGTACATGAGTTTTAATTACACCAGCCATAAATAGGGATACAATTACTGTAGTAGCATGGCTACAAGACTCTATGTGGGTATATTTACGTGAAAGTATGGGGAACACACAAAGTCAGCCGTCTTTTCCAAGTTGTCAGCGGAACAGTAGGCGAAAAGGTACCCTTAGGCGTGCTGGGATGTGTGCGGCTTTGACCTGACGGGCGTGGCAGGCGGGATCCTGTGTCAGGCGGATATCATTCCAAATATGCCTCCTCCAGGACTCGACCGTTTGGCTTTGTTCCGTGCGAGGCACGGAACTGCTTCCGCGGAGACCACTCGAAGAGCTTCTCCTGGAAGGAGCTTCCCCGATGGATACTCCTTCGGGAGCTCCGGGAGAGTTGACGAGTTTCCGTATGGTGTTTGCTTGGAAGAGTAATCCGGACACCAAGCGGGAGAGGTGAAGCCTTTCTGTATATCCGCGAGCTCTGGTCACCTATCGTGAAAGACATCGATAATTCTGTTTCCCCGAGGCCATCAATCTAAACGCTATCCGGAAATCTGGATAACAGCTTATTTATCTGATTGTCTTTGTTTTATGATTATTGTTTTTGTTCTATTATATGTTTTGCTCTTCTTTTTTTTAGTTTGAGTTTCTATCAGCATTTTATATAGCATCATAAAAGTAACCCCTTGTTGCTACACTATTAATAAATCTATAGTTTCATCTTACTGAACAAATGTCTCCTTGAAATTACTCCTCATATATTAAGTACAATTAAGGTATCATGAACTTTCTTTATTTATGTTCTTTATTAAAAGCAGGGGTCGTTGTGTTGCAGTTCTACTGCAAGAGGCCAGAGGAGTTTGGCTAGATCTAGTATTAACTTTGACATAAATGGATAAAATGCAAAAGAGTTAGTTACTTTTAAGTGATATTTTCGTGTGATTTGTTAAATATTCTGAGCAGCCACAGTTCATTGCCAGCACTGGAAATCGAAGCTTTTCATCTAATGCCCCACTGATTGAGAACTCTGATGATCAGATTGTTGTTCCAGATGTGAGTCTTTTTCCTTTTTCTTTTTGCATTGTAGAAATGTAGTTTATTCATTAATTGGGTGCTTATCATGAATGGATACAAAATATTAGATTAAACCCTAAAACTGTTTGTAATAAGTCTTTAAAGAGAATTAGATGAACTAACTTTTTTCCTTCTTTCTTCTTTACATTCTTTTATGATAAAGGATTAATTTATCTTTGACTTCTATCACTTTGCTTAGTTTATGATTGGTCTATTTTTCAAAATAAAATAATTTACCAAGTAAACAATAGACTTTATAGCATGTAATTCTTGAGACTAGTATGAATAGAACTGATTTTTTATTAGAGAGCAAGCCTTATTTTTTTAATTTGTAAATATGATTTTGTTTTTCAGCATTTGGGTTAGCATTTATAACTTGAATTTCAAATTTGTTTCCTTTTTCATTTCCCTTTATACCATATTTTTGCTTTCTATCTATTTTCCATTTTGGTGATTTTCCATAAAAAAAAAAATAGCTTGGTAGATTTGTTAGCAAAAAAATTAGCTTGGTAGATCTGTTCATATCTGTTCTCTTATTGTGATTACATGGGTTTTCAGACCTGAAACAGTAGAGAACCTCTCTTTCTTGTTCTGTTGCATCCATACCCACCACTTCAAGATCACACTCTTTCTGATTAAGCACAAAACTCATAACACAATAAATATGGTTACTAAAACAGATATGAAAAATCAAACATGTAGCATCGATATTGCTATGGTAAACCTTAATAGATTACATTTCTTGATTATAAAAATAAATTTGGTGATTCGTTGATAAACTTCTAGCTAATTTTACAAAAAAAATGTATTATTTTATCATTCACAATCATGAGCATAGTTGCCACTTGAGTAGCTCTGGTTTGTGTTTAGAAGCTCTTTCTGTCTAGGGCAATAATAATCATTATTCTAAGAAAAAAAAATTGTGTTAGTTGAACAACAATTTGTTATAAATATGATTAATAGAAAGGTGCTACCCTCTATATCTGTACGAACCTTAGATAAGATGGTTTGCTGTAAAATGCTACAATTTATCTTCAACGCTCATCTTTGCTGTATGTGACATTTTCTATTAATAATTTAGAACCATTCCAATTGTAAGAATGTGGCATAGTTATTATCCCCTTATATTTTCTAAAGTTGGACCATATATGGGTAGTTAAATATTTAGTGTAAATTTTCTGTGACCCTAGCATATATTTTTTCTTCTTCTTTTCTCTATTGCAGTAGAGAAAGAACACACATAAGACATTACCATAATTCTATTAAATCATAGCACTATTTAGGCACTTGTTATGGAAAAAAACACAAGCTGATCAACCAAGTTTGCCATTCTTTCTAGTTAAGATCAGCTCATTCATGTGCCTCACTTGAATAGAAAGTCTCATGATTATTGATTGGACTTTTATAGCCTTTACATACTCTTTACAGACTACAATGATACACATATCTGATTGGCTTTCAGTAATTTCAATGGCTTCAGTTTTATTATTATGTTGATATATTTAATGGTCAGAACTGTTAAATTAATGTACCAGGAAACTTTTGCTCATTTATGTTTTTCTATTCTTTGTATTTATGCACAAACTAATGAATGCCTTGGTGTCTAATGTAGTTGGTTAATTGTGTGCTTTTGTTTGATCGATTAGAACTCTTGCATGATATTCACTTGAGTACTTTACAAATTTTAGTATTTTCCTTTTATTTTTTTAGTATCTATTCATTTCTTTAAAAAAAGTGTGCTTTGACCTTTGAGCTGTACCAAAGCTGATGGTCAGCATGATTTGATGGGGGACGTGCATCTCATTCATTTGCCTTGCATTTTGACAAACGTTTGTAATGTTCCTTGATTTTTTTGGAAGTGGCTTCGAACATAAAGCACTGTCTGATGCTGGTTTTTGTAGCTTAGTTTTTTGTGGTGTTCAGACTAATGAATTAGCACAACCATTTATACTCTTTATTACTTCTTTTTAAGTAAGCCTAATCACAACTTTGAACACCCAACAGCTGCCACCTCCACCTCCAGTTATGCCCCAAGGTCCACCTCCAGGTCCACTGCCATAAGCTTCGTCTTGGAGGCCTGAGTCTAGTTCTTCTGAATTCCCTCCTGTGCAGGTTTGGAGTTTCTATTTTAGAGTTTAGGAGGAAAATTACATGCTATTATGTGTGAGCTTATGTCTTGTATATGAAATTATTTTCTTCTTATACATATCAACTCTCTAATATTGACATCTTATGAGCTGTCATAACGATTGTGATGAGAGCTTTAAAAATATCATTGAACCTTAAATAGTTTTGCAAAAATTACAAACACTTTCTGGCATTTTATTTTGAATACTTTTTTACTTGATTGGGGTTGGAGGAGCTTTATGTCAAGCTGACACAGTCATGTCTTGTCTTATCTAAATGCTATTTTCTGATTTTTTTAATTTATAAAATTTGTGCTGAATCCCACTGATAGAAGAACTAGAAGTGCTTATTTTTCATCTGTCAGAGTAGCCAAACATGATGCATACAGTTGGTGGTGGGAATTGTGTAAAGCTGAATCTCACTAATTAATGCTCTACTATTTATTTAATTTATATATCAATTGGTGGTAGGAATTGTGTAAAGCTGAACCCAGATTTCCCAGCATGATGCATACAGTATACTATATAATTAACTTGAATCTCTCTCTCTCCAGGGGTACATATATACACTTTAACACTATTATTTGGTAATTAAACTTTGATCACATGATTCATTTCAACTTGCAAGGTAGGAACTAAATTTTAATATAATAGTACAGCAACACTCCATATTGGTTAATTTATGATTTTAAATTTTGAAAAAGAAAAAGAGAAAAGAATGTGGTATAAACTGTAAGTGATTTTGTAAACATTTTTCTTGAAAGTTAGTTTACAAATAAATATTTCATCAAAGTCATTATACATGGTTAGTGAGTGGTGATGACAGTTGTAGGGAATTATTTTTTTGAAAGTTGCATGGATTAGATTGAAACATACAAGTTTGATTGGAAATATGAATCCATATTAATGAACATTAACAATGCATATAAAATTTTGATCCTAATTGATGTTTTGAAAGAATATCAGCTCCCAATTTTTATAGTTTGGGTTCTTACAATCTTTATATCTGTACTTTGCCTAGAAAGATTATCACTTCTAAGCTCTTTTTTTTACTGCTTATATTCTGCTGGTTATTTCTCATTTTTAGCTACGCTTGATGAATTTATGTCTCATTTACTTTGCCTTGAAATAATATCACTTCTAAGTTCTTTTTTTTACTGCTTATATTCTGTTGGTTATTTCTCATTTTCACTCATTAGCTTCACTTGATGAACTCATTTTCCCTGCTGGTCATTTCTCATTTACTTTGCCTAGATTTTGGTTATCACTTCTAAATTTCAGTTTAGCCTTTACCCTTTCAATTTCTCTCTGTAATTTCAGCCAGAGTATATTCAGTATATAATCTGTAATTTCTATTAGAGTAGAAATGTCCCCTAGAAAAAAAATTATTGGATAATAACATCTCAATCATCCCCGGAAAAAAACAATTCAATTATGGAAAAATTACCATTTAATCCCATATATTTAGAAAACGATCAAAACTTACTGTTGTATTGTGTGAAATAGGTACACTCTCCTATCCATTTTGTCAAAATTTACTAAGTCATACTTAAAATGCCTTTAAAGTAAATGTGTGTATATATTTTATCCCCAAATTTTAAGATCGAATTAGATAAATTTTGGATTTCAAAGGCTGTTTTAATATCTATTGACAAATTTTAATTTTGTATTAATCTTTTAGGTATTGATTATATTCTTTAGGTTGGGGATTGAATTGGCAAGGAGCATTGCAAAGTTAATTTGCAAGAGTTACGGAATTTGTTCTTTTAACTCTTATTATTAATATCTTAAAAATGTTAGAGGAGTTTGAATATCTTAAATATTCATCCATAGAGAAGTAGGTTCTAAGATTAAAATTGTGTGCAGCGGTGATAACGAAAGGTTGAAAACTTGTGTGTATTAAAGAAGTAGGTTCTAGAAAATTTGTTTGTGTGCTGCGGTGATATAAGGAAGAAAACTTATTGTGTGTTGTTTGAATTTTTTGACTTGGTATTGATAGATGGTTAGGTAAGCTTTTATATGTATAGATTAGATTTTTCATTATATGTATTGATTAGATTTTTCATTTAGTCATATTGTTTTCATTATTTCCATATGTATAGATTAGATTTAATTGCCATAACCCAAGCTAAAATCTTGTCTTTGATCCAAACCCAATTAATTAGTGGCTACTATTTTAGAATATGATTTTTAAATTAACACAACACTAGAATCTCTTGAACTAGAGACTATTAAATGGATAGAAAATAAACCAACAGAATTAACAAAAAATGGTGGTCAAGACTTGTGTTTAGATAAGCCTCCAATAAGATAACTAGATAAGCCTCCAATAAGAAATACTTGTGTTAGAAGTTGTCTGGGCTGTTAGGTTGGGAAGATATTGTAGATAGAGAGTGAGATTTACTTAGAGAAGAATTTGGCAACTTTGGGAAAGGGGAGCCTCTCAATCTAACTCAACCTTGTAATGTTTAGGGTTTTGGTTTATACCAGCACTTTCTATTAATTAATAATGAGGAATTTCAGTAGTTCTCTCTAGTTTTTGGTTCCTCAAAAATTACTATAAGGTTTTCAATCAAAGGAAAATCTATCTAAAATAAGTGAAACTCACTCAGCCTTACTGATTTCAACAGAAATCTCCATAATAAAATGCAAACAAGCTTTTTAAGCCACAAAAACAAAAGTAATTTACACATTCAGAAATTGTACACAATATTTTACTATTTATTATCTTTAATATTGATTTCAAAATGAATCCTTCTCTAATTCTTTATGCAGCTGAAGGAGAGCATTAACTAAACTATTTGTATAGTTTTTAGTTAAAAGAAACTGAATACAAAACTAAGACTTAGACCGGGATTCATTCTGAGATCAATACTACAAAACTTACATAATAAGAAGACCAAAATCATCAGCAATCCCTTACAATCGTGTATAGACAGAGAATATAATATAAAATCTGAATCAAAATTACAAATCTATGAAACAAGTATTAGATAGTGTACCCCACGGAACCCCTTTGCTAGCTAGAAAATCTTACCCTTGTTCGTTGTTGAAACTTCCTTTTACTGCAGAATCAAACACACAAGCACTTCCTACAAATTAAAATCAGTCAAAAAGTCTGAAGTTCCTTAAGTAAGAACTTTGAGGCAGTTTCGCAATAGATTGCCAAACCAAACCAAAATGTATTATGATGATCTATATAGCCTATAAGTAGGTCCAAACAAAGTGAGTACAATAGATTGAATTTATAATGTATACTAATAGAAAATGGTCACACTAACAAACAGATGGCTATGTACACTTCTTAAATTGGCCTTGAATTGTGAGATATATGACACTTATTTTGTTAAAAATGATGTTTAAATGCATGCTCATTCCATAAGAAACAGGGGCTGATATGATTAGTATAACAGAAAATAGAAAGCCATAATTTAAAAGAAAACCAAGAAATGAAATATAATAATAAAAATAATAATCTTGAGCAAAAATATAATAACAAAAAAAACAAAAGAGATCAATGTCTTTTCCTTTTCTTTCCTTTTGGTTGGTTACCACCATTTGGATCATATAACCAATTTTTTTTACAAATTTAAAAGACTGAATTAATCATATTATACTCTCAAGAGGAACAAGTTCTTAAGAGCACATGATGTAGAGTCTGCTGCCCACTAGACATAATATCCCTTTTTTTCTTAATCAAATTAAAAGGGCCAGTGCCCACTAGGCCTTTTCATTGATATATTTACAACCCACAAAACAATTGAGGTCGAAAATAACAATATGGTCAACTTCTCTATTAAACAACATTGACTTAATGCCCTTTCTTTTCTTCTTCTTCTTCTGCAACTAACCCCAAAACAATAAAGGAATTCTTCCATTTTTAATCATTCATAGGATAAATAGCAAATATAGGATATTTAACTGAAGAAAATGATCTTTTAACTGGTATCACCTGAAATTCTCTTTTAAGATGACCTGAAATTCAACCAAGGCATGTTTTCTTTTAAAAGCATGTGTGTTAATGACCTTGTCATGACCCTAAAATTATAACCACAAATAATGTGATTGTCTTGTCTAACAGTTGTTAAACCCAGACAAAAAACAAGATTTTATTAAGAGAACAACATCAAATTCAAATTCATTGGAGATGGATAAAAGTTGGATCCATCTTAACAGGTTAGTAACCAAAATCATATAGTTTATTTTGGGTATAAGTTTAAGTGTCAGTGCTTGATTATTGACGTATGCTCTAAAATTGTAGAGCAACGGTGGAATATGAGCAAAAAGCTAGGGAGTTTGTACCAGAATCTTACTTATTTCGTCCTAATAATGCGATGCTTACTGTACAAGAAACAGTTGGTTCCACTGTTGCATGGCCTTTTAAAAAAGTTATTCCAAGAGGTACATTTTCATACTCAAAAAATAACCAATGTCTTATAATTTAGTGTTTGGTTTCTTTGTTTTCTTTGGTGTAGTTGTGAATTCATTATTTTGTATGTGGTGTCCTTTCTTGGATATAATTTCCATAGCATTTTTCTTGAAGTAATTTGTGATGCTAGATAATAACAATAAAATATTTCTTTGTTTATTTTGCAGATGTGACAAGCGAAGTAGAAAAGGATACTTAAGACTCCTTGAAAGTAGTAACTTTGTTTATTTATTTGTGTTGAAAGTAGTAACTTTTAACTATGTTGAATATTTAAGACTCCTTCAATACTTAAAGAACATTTTGTTGTTGATGACAGTGTTGAATGTTTTAAACTAATTTGTGGATTGTTAATACAATGTTGAATGTTCTTACTTTTTGTTATTTGAAAATCAAGTTCATTTGATGATGCTAGTATATATTAGAAAGCTAATTTTAATTATATAAAAAAAATTAAAATATAATAGAATAAATTAGTGTTATATAAATAAAATATATAATGAGAATTTAAACATATCTAAATATAACAATAATACGAAAATTGTATTATAATATCTATTACAATAACACTTTTTATGCAAAGAATTGTGTTATGCAAACTTCATTATATAACACAAATAATGTGTTATACTAAAGTGTAGTATAACACAAAAAAAGTGTTATATAATCGACTATAAATAACATAATTCAACACTTATCTATATATTAAAATAACACAGAAATTGTGTTATCGTTAACAGTAAAATAACACATCTGTATAACACTGATAAAGTGTTATGTAAAGTACCCTGACCTACGATAACATAGTCGGTCTTAACACATTAGAAAGTATTATCGTATGTTTTGATAACACATTTTCGGTGTTATTAAAACATTTTTTCTTGTAGTGTTATAAGAGGTCAGAGGTGCCAACTCAAGCTCGTACCTCGAGCATGATGTATTCTTAGCCCGTGGTGTCAATACTTCTGACCCGACCCCTTAGTAATCTTAGTAAGCCTTTGGTTACCTCGAGCTAAAGAGGTAGGACCTAGTAACAGCAGCTCCGGGTACGTGGCATCCACGTGGCTGATATAATTATGCCATCTCTCAGCTCGCAAATAGCCCGTGGATAATTAGGGCGTACACTTATTATAATAATAGATAATAATAATTCTAATTTTTATAAAATTTTGGAAATTTCAAATATTATAAAATATCATTATCATAATAATATTTAATAAAAGACTAGATATTTAATAAATATATTAATATAAATTCAAATGTTATAAAATATTATTATTATAATAATAGATAATACATCATTTTAATTTTTATAAAATTTTGGTAGAATAAATATTTAGTAATTTTATTAATATAAATTCAAATATCATAAAATATCAGTATTATAAAAATATGTAATACAAGAATAGATATTTAATAATTATATTAATATAAATTTAAATGTTAATACAAGACTAGGTAATGATATTTTTTTTAAATCATAGACAGTGTTTCGGTTTTGTTGACCGCGTTTTTGGCCAACGACGTGAGAACAGCAAAAACGATAAAGTCTTCAAGAGAAATTAAACGACACAGACAATTTTGAACAGAAAATGAATAAAACACGCAATTTTTATAGTGGTTCAGCCCCAATATGTTGGTAATAGCCTAATCCACTTAGAGATTTGATTATATATTTACACTCAAGATCAGATGAACCTATGTCAACTGAATTTCTTCAGTGTAAATTCTCAGAATACAAGAGTTCTCTCATGAAAAGCTCTTTCTCTCTCTAGAAAATTCAGACCCAAAATTTCCAAAAGTCTGAAAGGAAAAAGACCCCTTTCTAATCCCATAAGCCATATAATTATAGGCTTAGGATCATACATCTGATATCCCCTAGAATCGGGATATTTCATTATATTTATTATATTTAAATTACAAAATTATTCAAAATGTAACAGAACACGCAATTTGTGGGAAGAATGAGAGATTCCTGCGTATGTCAAGACCGATTCTTGTTGAAGCCGTTTCTGGGAATCTTGACGTAGTCTGTTCTACCTAGTTGAGGAATATCACCTTCTGGTCGGCCATACCTCTACTGGACAGTCACGCACTTGGCTGGTAGGACACGCACTCCTTTGGTCTACCATGGCACACTGGTCTAACATGCCATATCTCGTCTAACATGGCACTCTGGTCTAACATGCCATATCTCGTCTAACATGGCACTTTGGTCTAACATGCCATATCTCGTCTAACATGGCACTCTGGTCTAACATGCCATATCTCGTCAAACATGGCACTCTAGTCTAACATGACACATCTCTGGTCTAACATGGCTTACTGAGCTACTCCTAAGCCAAGTCACTTTATCACAACTCTGAGGAGCCAATATATTTATTGACTTATTAATGTGTCTTTTACGGACCATGTACTCCCACTTGTCACCTCTATTGCCACGTCATCGATCTCCATTTTTTGGGGATAACATTTTCCCCCCAAGTTTATTATACGATTTTTCTGGTATGATAAACTTTTCTTCTAGCAAAATGTTCTCGAGGTCATCCAAAAGCTCCTATCCGGTTGATAACTTTCACGTAAACTCCCACGACTAAACTCGTCTTGTGATTTCTTCAAATTCTATTTCTTGATATAATGAATCGCTTTGACTATAGGGGGGGTGACAACCATACGGACTCTGATACATCTATCCTGCAATCAATCGAAACTCCTCAAAACAGCGATTTCTCATCAAACTCTTCCACCAGTCGTACTCCTGAGGATCGCCTTCGCCGCTTCAAGTAGATCCTTCCCCGTTCAGCCTTGTAATTTCTTCACGAGGAACAGTTTCTTCAACAAGCTGCACAGTCAACAATGAGGGTGAAGAAATCCAATAGACTCCCCCAGGACCAAGATCCACAAGTTTCCCGTAGAGCGGTGCAAAAGGTGGTAGAACGCAATGAGGCCCACACTGCAGCTCCTTCGAGATCACCTCTACAGGTTTCAAAATCAAGTAATACCCGGAGAAGAATTACTCAGGAGTTTGCCACCGAGGTCCAACACTTGGCTGTTCAAAAACGGAAGGCAGGAGAAGAACCACCTTCCTGGTTCACCGCTCAGCCTACAAAGCTTAAACCCGGGATGTTTGACAAACACATCCAAGCTTTGGGTTTGAGTGAGGTGAATGTGATATGCCCGCAGCCCTACCAGAGAGCCAACATGCCCGACGGACCATACTGTGCCTGTTCGAGGCACCATATCTATGCAGGAGCGACACTCCCACTACACGCCTATTTCCGGTCTATAGCGGATTATTTCAACGTCTCCCCATTCCAGATCGCACCGAATGGGATCCAGGCATTGTCCGCGCTGTATATTCTTTACTTTTTACAAGGTTGGGATGAGCCCACTCCTCATGAGGTACATTATTTGTTCGACTTCAGGACTAACCCCAGCCACAAGAACACGGGTTTTTTTCACCTCTTTCACAGGCAAAAGGGGATTAGATACCTTTGTGGTATCGCACACAAGTCGAACCCCGGGAGATACTACGCTGAGTATTTTCTCACCTCAGATATCAAAGCCAACAACTTGGCTTTTACACATGCGTGTCCGTTCAAGCAACCCTTGCCTACTCAAGGGATGTTCAAGTGAGCAAAGGCGCTGGCTAACATGAGTATCGAGGAGAAAGACATGAAAAGTTTGGTCACTGTAGACAACCTTCAGATGGTGGGCTTGATACTGTGTAACCAAAATATCACGGTGGAGAGTACCACCGAGGAGAACAACATGACTGATCAGTCCAATGCGGGCACAGAGGTGGTGACTGACCAGTTTTCTCCCGGGCCATCTCCGCTTTCCCATAGACCTGGCGACCTTGTCATTAGGGAGCCTCAGCCTGAGCCTCAGCACAGATCTGCCATTCCCGCTCAGTCCGGGAAAGGAAAGGCCATCCAGACAGAGAGTGAACTCAGCTCACCTTCAGACGACGAAGATGACTTCATCAATCAGATTCTCAACTCAGGTCTAGTAGTCATAGGAATATGTTTAATAACTTGGTGATTTGAGACTAATAAAATTGTAGTAGTAATATACATATCTACACTTTTATATATATATATATTTTCTTAACGAATCTCATGTTTTCCTCTTTTGTAGACCTAGAGATGTTCAGGCACTGCATCGTTCCTCCTGCTCCGAAGAGGAAGTCTGGCAAAGGAAGTGGTCTCACTCCCCCGAGGAAGATCCCGAGGGCAGTGCCACCGAGCCAAGGGAGACAACCTGAGGGGTCAGTTATGATTCCGCAGTTGACCCCTTCCTCACTTCCTCCATCAGCGAGCCTAACTCCTCCAGGCCCATCCGGCCCGAGCGAGGCACTCCGTGCTGCTAGCACCAAACTCAGGGGGCAGCTGATCAGACCCTCCATGATGCTTCAACGATTCAAGGTTTTGAATCTTTTCCTCGACTCAGTGTTGATGTTCTCTTAGAGAGAGGGATTGCTCAGTTGACAAATGTAAGTGCTCTACCACAAGATAGATTGTTACTTACGTTAATGCTTTGAAGTAACTTTTTGTTTTTCACGCAAACTCTCATGACCTTCTGTCATGCCCAGCAGCAATCAGTCGACTACAAGGAGTTGATCAAGGTCCTAAATAATCAACTCGTGGAGGCTCAAGCGAAAATGGATGCTCTTCAATCCAAGCTGGAATAGGCGGAGAAGACTGTAACTGAGCAAAAGGAGTCTCTCAAGGGGTTGGCTGATGGGAATGATCAGCTAACCCAAGCCAACAAGTCCTTGACTAATCGGCTAGACAGACTGATTCGTGAGAACGAGGGATTAGCTCACGAGAACGAGGGACAAATTAGCGAGAATGAAGAGCTGAAGCAAAAGAAGGAAGCTGATCTAACCCACTACGAGGAGACTTGCTTCAACTGCTTTTACCAGGTGTGGAAGCTAAATAAACCCCTCAAGCTCGACTTTCTCACCGATGAGATTAAGGCAGAGGAGCTCACCAGATGTGAGGCCAGGGCTGCTGAGGAAGCTGCTAATCCTACTGGCCCTACACCTGCCTCCTCTACACTATCATTTCGAGCAAGAAGAGCAGTTGATGCCGAGGAGGGGGTTGATCAGCCTACCAGAGCAGCCGACCGGTGACTCCTCATCCTACCAGAGAGCTTCTGCACTACCAGTTGTAGTCCTACCAGTCTTTTATCACAGTTTGTTTTATTTTTTATACTTTTGCTCGTATGATTGAGCTGTTTGGCACTTGCACTTTACTTTTCTTTTTGACTAGCTTGAAACTTTTAAGTCTTTTTACACTTAAGACATTACAAGTTTATTGTGAATAGTAAAGTTTCTATATGCCTTCAATTTCACATGAGTACTTAGTTTTCTAACTTAGAAATTCTAGACATTTCATAAGTCCATACTAAATATACTTCCTCACGCTCTTATTGCTCTAACATTTTATGAGCATAACACTTATTATCACACGAATATCTGCTTCTAACTTAAAATTTTAAAAATTCCAAGTTACTTAAGCTTTGTCAAACAAGTTAGCTTAATGGCTTTTTAAGACTTCAAAAATTTACAAGTCAGCCTAAAAACAGATATCTTTGCTCGTGCTCTTATTGCCTGTGTTGAAGTGCATGCCAGTATACCTTATGTTTATGTGCATGCCAGTATACCTTATGTGCTCGCCATTATACCTTATGTGCACGTCAGTGTACCTTATGTGCATGCCAGTATACTCTATGTGCCCCCCAAGTGATTGAGGGTTGAAAAATCCTTGATCACTTGCTACTTGACCGAATTTGTTCGAGCAGTAACTACTCGTGAAACACATAGAATATACAAACATATTTCAGCAGTTGACCACTACAAAAACATGCAACTATTTAAACGTTGGTCATTCATCCCATGGATACCGACCAGTTAAACACTGTCCGGTATATATGTATATGTATTTTTAGAAGACCTATTTTGTTTAAATCGTAATGACAGTTGAACACTGCCAAGCAAGAATAATTAACACATATGCAAAATTTGTAGCAAGATTCGACCACGTTGTGCGTGATCTCTTTTATTACTCGTAATAATAAATGACAAAACGTGTCTAACAACGAGTTTCAAACAAAATAACATTGTTCAAAATAACATGACTGGTTAGCAAATAGCCAGTTCTCAAACAAAAAACTTAAATAACAAGTTAAGCACTTGATACAAAGCTACTACTCTGTAAGCAGTATTCATTGATAATATTTCCTCAAGTGCTCGCCGTTCTAGTAATTCTTGATCAGCTCTCCATTTAACCGAGCAAGCTTGTAGGTTCCGGGTGGCAAGACTTGCTCAATTTGATTTGGTCCTAGTACGCCAGCTGCTGGGTCTCTGAGAAACACCTTTCTGAGGACCAAATCTCTGACCTGGAACTTTCAATCTCGGACTTTGGAATTGAAGTAGCGCGCCACTTTTTGCTGGTGAGCAGTAACTCCCAGGTTTGCCTCCTTTCTTCTCTCCTCAAGGAAGTCCAAAGATTATGCTAGCAATTGATGATTCTCCTCCTGGTTGTACATGGTCCTTCTATGAGATGGTGGGTCTATCTCCACGGGTAACATGGCTTCATACCCATATGCCAAGGAAAATGGGGTATGTCCAGTTGCTGTCCGAGCAGTAGTCCTATATGACCAAAGGACTTCTGGTAATTCTTCCGCCCAAGCACCCTTAGCTCACTCCAGGCGCTTTTTCAGAGTGTCCTTTAGTGTTTTGTTTACGGCTTCAACCTGCCCATTGGCTTGTGGATGGGCCACCGAGGAGAAACTTTTTGTGATGCCATGCCGAGTGCAAAAATCGGTAAATATGTCGCTGTCAAATTGGGTGCCGTTGTCAGACACTATCTTCTTAGGCAGACCATAGCGACATATTACATTCTTAACCACGAAGTCTAGCACTTTCTTTGAGGTGATGGTGGCTAGTGGTTCTGCTTCAGTCCACTTAGTGAAATAATCCACTATAACCACTGCAAACTGCACTCCTCCCTTTCCTTTGGGCAATTTCCCGATCAGATCAATGCCCCACACTGCAAAAGGCCATGGGCTCTGCATTTGCGTTAAGACATTCGGTGGCGCTTTGGGCACTTTAGAAAATCTCTGGCACTTATCACGCTTCTTTACATACTCCATAGAATCCTCGTTCATCGTAGGACACAAAAATCCTTGTCGCTAGATCTTTTTAGATAGACTCTACCCCCTAGCATGATCTCCATAGAACCCTTCGTGCACTTCAGCTAATAAATTTTTTGACTGGTCGGGTGTTATGCACCTGAGTAGAGGTAGGGAGTACCCTCTTCTATACAACAATCCATCCATCATGGTGTACCTAGCAACTTGCCTCATAATCTTTCTTGCTTCACTACGATCATCTGGGAGGGTTCCTTGCTCAAGGTAAGCAATGATGGGAGTCATCCAAGTGTTAGTTATTGTGATAGGCATGGCTTCTTGTTCACCAATGCTTGGCGCCGCCAAGTATTCTACTGGTACTATATTCAGAGTTTCGACATCTTTTGCACTAGCTAGCTTTGCTAGAGCATCCGCGTTAGAGTTCTGCTCTCGTGGTACTAACTTGATGGTGTACTCCTCGAATTGTGCTAGCAGATCTTTGGTCTTATTTAAGTATTCCCCCATGCGTAGGCCCCTTGCCTGGTACTCCCCCAAGACTTGGTAGACCACCAATTGGGAATCGCTGTTTACTTCCACCGACCGGGCATGCACATCTCTAGCCAATCTCAAGCCTGCTAGGAGGGCTTCATACTCTGCCTCATTATTAGAAGCATTGAACCCGAACCTTAGTGCACAATGAATTCGGTGCTTCTCTAGTGTGACCAATATAATTCCAGCTCCTGAATGATGTTCATTCGACGACCCATCAACAAAAAGTTGCCAAGCAGGAAGTTCACCTTTCTGTCCAGTGACATGCTTTTGCTGGTCGGGAATATCAGTGATCCCGGTACATTCAGCGATGAAATTTGCCAAAGCTTGAACCTTAATAGCAGATCTCAGATGGTACTTGATTTTGAATTGGCCTAACTCAACTGCCCATTTAAGTAGCCGACTCGATGACTCCGGCTTCTGTAAGACTTGGCGTAGAGGCTGGTCAGTAAGGACTTTAATGGGGTGTGCTTGGAAGTATGGCCACAATTTTCGTGATGCAAGTACCAAACAATAAGCCAACTTCTCGATCACGGGATACCGGGACTCTGCTCCTATCAAGCGCTTGCTAACATAGTTCACCGGGTGCTGCACTCTATCCTCTTCTCGTACTAAGGTAGCGCTAACAGCATGCTCTGTGACTGCTAGGTACAAAAAGAGGTCTTCTCCATCAACTGGCTTAGAAAGAATAGGAGGTTGGGCCAAATGCTCCTTTATGGCCTGGAAAGCTTGCTCACACTCTGTCGTCCACTCAAACTTCTTGCCCCCTCTAAGCAGGTTAAAAAACGGGACACACTTGTCTGTTGATTTAGAAACGAACCTGGTTAGAGCTGCAATCCTCCCAATCAAGCTTTGTACATCCTTTATTCTAGCTGGAGACTTCATTTCTATGAGAGCTTTTATCTTTTCTGGATTTTCCTCTATTCCTCAGGAGTTAACAATAAACCCAAGAAATTTTCCAGAACCCACTCCAAATGAGGACTTGAGGGGGTTTAACTTCATCTTGTACTTTCTCAGTATTGCAAAGCACTCCTCTAAGTCTCGCACGTGCCCTTCAGCTTCCTTTGATTTCACCAGCATATCGTCTATGTACACCTCCATGCTCTTGTCGATTAATTCGCGGAACATACCATTCACCAAACGCTGGTAGGTAGCTCCCGCATTCTTCAGTCCAAAGGGCATGACTCTATAGCAATATAGCCCTATATCTGTTCAGAAGCTGGTATGCTCTTCATTAGGAGGATGCATGCTGATCTGGTTGTACCCCGAATATGCATCCATGAAGGATAATGTTTCATGACCAGAGGTTGCATCTACCAACTGGTCTATTCTCGGTAAAGGAAAGCAATCCTTTGGGAATGCTTTGTTCAGATCAGTAAAATCTACACAAGTCCTCCATTTTCCATTGGGTTTGGGCACCAACACTGGGTTTGAAACCCAGGCAGGGTAATATGCTTCCCTTATAAACCCATTCTCCTTTAGCCGCTCTACCTCCTCCTTAAGAGCTTTTGCTCGATCTTTGTCAAGCAATCTCCTCTTCTGCTGCACTGCTGGATAGCTTTCATCCACGTTGAGCATGTGGATGATCACAGTTGGTGAGATACCCACCATATCCTTGTGAGACTAAGCGAAGACATCTTGACTCCTTCGCAAGAATTCTATCAGTTGTGCTCTCACCTCTGCTTTCAACTTTTTTCCAATTTTGACCCCTCTCGTCGGGTCATTCTCATCTATCAGGACCTCCTCTAACTCCTCAGATGGTCCCACATCACTTTCATAATCCCCAAAGCGAGGATCAAAGTCTCTTCCCTCGCTTTGGGCAACACCCTATTTGGTGACTTCATCACCGGATGGGGTTTTCTGCTCTTTTAGACCAAGAGTGCTCTCTTGGCCAAACTCCTTTAACATCTCTGCCTGATTGGCTACAACTGCTACACTTTGGTCGACATCCATCTTGTCCACCTCCTCTCTCTCAGCACATACAATCATGTTGCTCTCCTTGGCCCCCTTCCTTGCCTTAGCTACCGAGGCATTATAGCACTCCCTAGCCTCCCTCTGGTCTCCTTGAACACAGCCTATGCCAGCACTGGTCGGGAACTTCATGGAAAGGTGCCAGATTGAAACTACCGCATGTATGTTTGTGAGCAGTGGTCGACCAATAACCACATTGTAGGTGGACGGGCAGTCAATAATCAAAAATTCAGTCATTACTGTTTCATGTTTGGGAGCCTCCCCCGTCGTGACTGGCAACTTGATTGTTCCAGCTGGTGACAATCCTTCTCCAGTAAACCCATAAATGACTTGAGAGCACGACTTTAAGTCATTGATGGATAGCTTCATCCTCTCAAAGGATGACATATAAATAATGTTCACAGAGCTCCCTGTATCAACCAGACATCTCTTCACTTTCATATTGGCAATTTGGACTGTCACAACAAGAGGGTCATTGTGAGGATACCTCACGTGCTGAGCATCTTCTTCAGTGAAAGTGAGGGACTCACTTTCGTATCTTGGGTTCTTTGGTGGTCGCTCCTCCACTGCCATAATTTCAGAGGTGGATGCTGTATCTAACTCATGACGAAGGGTGCGAGCATACCTCTCCCTCGCCTTATTGCTATCTCTAGCAAGATGTGGTCCTCCACATATAGTATCTAGTGTGAAGTCCACAGGTTTAGGTTGCAAAGGTGGGGATCGTTGCCGCTTGAACCTAGGATTGTTGTTACTCCCCTCTCCTTGGATCTTCTCTGCTCGATACTTTTTTAACTTCCTTGACCGGAGGAGAAACTCTATCTCATCTTTAAGATGATTACACTCATTCATGTCGTGACCATAGTCTCCATGGAAGCGACAGAACTTGTTCATATCTCTTTTACTCATTTCCTTCTTGATAGGTGGGGGTTTCCGGTAGGGGCCCTCTTGATGACTGGCCAAATAGATCTTTGCCCGGCTTGCCGAAAGAGTGGTGTAGTTGGTGAACCGGGGTTCATACTTAGTTGGCTTGTCGTTTGGTCCCGACTTAGCCTTCTTCTCATTGTGGCGGTCAGATCCGTTATTCCCACGTTTCTTACCACCACCTTGATCATTTCCACCATTCTTGGGGGGATCAGTTGATCCACTCGGGTTGTTCAGGCCCTTCTCTCCCTTCTCAATTGCATCATCCAACTTCATGTATTTGTCCGCTCGGTCCAAAAATTGTTGTAATGTTGAAATCGGGTTGCGATGTATGCTGTCCCACAAAGGACTCCGATAAATAATGCCGGAAGAGATTGCTACCATTTTCCCCTCATCTCCTACTGCAGTAGCTCGGTTAGCTTCTCTCATGAACCTTTGTATGTAGTTCTTGAGAGACTCATCTTTCCCTTGCTTTATATCTGCCAAGTGATTGGCATAAACAGGAGGGGTTCGAGCAGCACTAAACTGCCTGCAAAACTCCTTTCTAAAAATTTCCCAAGAAGTGATGGAGTTAGGCTTGAACTTCTAATACAACTCTTGGGCAGTGTCGGACAATGTGGTGGGGAAGACTCTGCAGCGATAGTCATCACTCACCCCGAGCAGCTCCATCTGACCATCGAACTTCCCAACATGCCTAATCGGGTCTGCCTTTTCTGTATAAACTGGCAGTACCGGTGCTTTGTATTTTGCTGGTGGTTGAGCTGCTCTAATTCGAGCATAGAAAGGGCTGCCACTCCTGTGGTCTATTGGATCAATCGCAGCTGGTCGCTTTGACAGACTCTGAACTGCTGCTGTCAAAGCACCAAGCTGGGCTTGGATGCCTGGGGCCACTGCTAGGGACTCATTTTCGGGACCGCCTGGTCGGGTGTTCCTATCCGGCAAACCATCATCAAGTATTTCTACTCGACTGGTAGGACGGATTGGCTCTTGCCCTTCGACCGGGATGGTCCTTCTTCTATCAGCAATGATGTCCCTCAGATCCTTCTGAGTAGTGTGCTTTCCCAACCGATCGAACACCGTACTCCGAGTCTTCTCGGAAGGTTTGCCGGGTGGAACATGCTCCTTGCCACTGCGCTGGTTGGGATGCAGTGGTGGCCTTCTCGTCTGAGCTGGGCGATCTTCTCCTCCTCGATGGTTATTATTATTCTTCTCTTTCGAATGGTCAGTGTGATGACTGTCAGCTTCATCACACCCATGCCCATCTTTGAAGTGGGAAGTCTCATTGCCTCGAGGAGCTCTATTATGTTCCTGCACAGGCGGTGTTTTCTTGCGGCCTGACTTGTGACTTCCTGATCTGGAAGTCTCTGATCGGTGGCTCCTTGAGGGGGTTTTGGAGTTCCCCCTTTGAGTTGAGGCAGTGTGCGATTGGACTCCATCTTCCTCACGACCAGGTGGATTACTACCACCCGTCCTTGGCCCATCATTGTTCTTATGACCAGCTCCTGTGGTCCTTGCTCCTGGGGTGGCTGCCACTCCAGGTGCAGGCTGGGCATTGGCTCGGGTCAACTGCGTAGCTGCCTCCAGAGCGAGTGCAGCTTCGCGATGTCGCCTATCAGCCTCCTCCTGCTGTCGACGGATCTCTTCACTCCTGGCGTCCATTTCCCGCTTTTGCTGCTCGAATGCGGCATTCTGCCTAGCCATTTCCTCAGCGAACGCCTCCTTCCTGGCATTGAACTGTGCCATCTCCTCCTGGAAGGCGCTCATGGCTTCCTGGAGCTCTACAACTTCTAGAGCTACGTCCTCAAGCACGACTCTAGGCTCAGTTTCACGATCTTGAAGGCTAGGACCTTCTAATCTAGCAGGCTCTTTAGAGGAGCCCGTCTTCTTGGAGGTTGCATTGGTGTTCTTAGGCGCCATATCACTCCAGGGACCGTCTCTTTTTATCTTCAGGCTCTCAATAAAAGCACCAAATTGTTGACCGCGTTTTTGGCCAACGACGTGAGAACGTCAAAAACGATAAAGCCTTCAAGAGAAATTAAACGACACACACAATTTTGAATAGAAAATGAATAAAACACGCAATTTTTATAGTGGTTCAGCCCCAATATGTTGGTAATAGCTTAATCCACTTAGAGATTTGATTATATATTTACACTCAAGATCAGATGAACCTATGTCAACTGAGTTTCTTCAGTGTAAATTCTCAGAATACAAGAGTTCTCTCACGAAAAAGCTCTTTCTCTCTCTAGAAAATTCAGACCCAAAATTTCCAAAAGTCCAAAAGGAAAAAGACCCCTTTCTAATCCCATAAGCCATATATTTATAGGCTTAGGATCATACATCTGATATCCCCTAGAATCGGGATATTTCATTATATTTATTATATTTAAATTACAAAAATATTCAAAATGTAACAGAACACCCAATTTGTTGAAAGAATGAGAGATTCCCGCGTATGTCAAGACCGATTCTTGTTGAAGCCGTTTATGGGAATCTTGACGTAGTCTGTTCTACCTGGTTGAGGAATATCACCTTCTGGTCGGCCATACCTCTACTGGACAGTCACGCACTTGGCTGGTAGGACACGCACTCCTTTGGTCTACCATGGCACACTGGTCTAACATGCCATATCTCGCCTAACATGGCACTCTAGTCTAACATGCCATATCTCGTCTAACATGGCACTCTGGTCTAAAATGCCATATCTCGTCTAACATGGCACTCTGGTCTAACATACCATATCTCGTCTAACATGGCACTCTGGTCTAACATGCCATATCTCGTCTAACATGGCACTCTGGTCTAACATGCCATATCTCGTCTAACATGGCACTCTGGTCTAACATGACACATCTCTGGTCTAACATGGCTTACTGAGCTACTCCTAAGCCAAGTCACTTTATCACAACTCTGAGGAGCCCATATATTTATTGACTTATTAATGTGTCTTTTACGGACTATGTACTGCCACTTGTCACCTCTATTGCCACGTCATCGATCTCCATTTTTTGGGGATAACAGGTTTGATTTTTATTTTAATATGTTTATGTCATTTTTATATATAATATTGTTTATTTTTTAAAAATTATATGGCAATCATAAAAATATAATATAAATAATTAATAATTTTTTAAAAATAAAACTAAGCAAGCATGCAATCTTGCATAATATATCTCTTTATATAAAAAGTGTGTATAAAATGGAAATTCTTGGTTTTGGCAGTTTTTTTTGTTAACTCTAATGTAATATTCTAAATATTTAATGAAATATACCTATAAAATTAATTAAAAATAGACATTTATTAATTATATTAATATAAATTCAAATATTATAAAATATTATTATTAAATTATTATTTAATATAAGACTACATTTTTATAAATTATATTAATATAAATTCAAATTTAAATGTTATAAAATATTATTATGATAATAATATATAATTTTAATTTTTTACTAATTATATCAATAATATATAATAATATTTAATACAAGACTAACTATTTAATACTTATTTTAATATAAATTTAAAATTATAAAATATCATTACAACAATAATATATAATATATAATCTTAATTTTTATTAAAAAAATTATCATTTATATTTTAAAAAGTTATCATATTATATATATATTTTAAAAAAAACCATAACAAATATTTTTGTTTAATTTTTCTTTTAATATGTTTATGTGATTCTTTTATATATAATATTGTTTATTTATTTGGAATTTATATGATAATGATACAAATTTAATAAATTTTATAAATAAAACTAAACAAACATACGTTGTTTGTATCTAGTATATAAAATATATGTTGATGACTAATTACTATTATTTATATACCAAATTTTTCTTTGTACAAAAAAATGAAGAAAGAAAATTTAACAAGTATATATATTTCGATTGATCAGACCAAGATTTGAGATTGTAGTTGAATGTTGCTAATAAAATAAAAATAAATAAAAAAGAGTCCGATCCATATCTCATTAACAAACACAATTGAATAAAGTTAGAGTTATAGAAATGATGTATTGAACTAACTAGATTGCTACTCTAGCTAGTTGATGCCAACTAGAGATGACCGGAAATGATGTATTCACTTAACTGATAAAAGAAATTGTCAAAATAGATGGACATAACATAAAATGGCATAGCATATAGCTTATGGGTCTTGGACATTTTTATTTTTTCTTAATTTCTTCACTATTTTGCCAGTTATTCATTTTATGAGTAGCAACAGCTTCAGTTCCACTCGGCCTGATCTACAAATCAGAAATTTTCCAGCTTTCATATTTCAGTTTTTGGATGAGACATTGTCTGATTCATCCCTTCATTATTTTGTTCATATATGTTATTTATGAACATGTCAAATATGTTAAACCAGTTTGAAAAGTCCAATGGTTCATCTCTGTATATACAATATCCCAAGCCTATCAATGCATTGGTGTTAATTTATATATATTCACAATCTGACATGCCAACTCATAGAGGCTTAAACTGCACATATAAATATATATATATATATGTATAGATAGATTGCCATGGGTTAAAGCAATTCATGTTTCTCATATTTATTGCAAAAAAAAAAAAAAATTCTACGTTTTGGAGCAGTCAACATCTCATGGGACAGTTTTTAAGATTTCATACCTAACATTCAAAAGCGACATATAAGCAAAATCCAAGTCAGACTGTTCTACATCTGTGAAATGAAATGGATGCCCATAACACTTTTGAAGAAATATATGTGAAGTGGTTCAAATCATTATCATATATAGATAAAACCTTATTATGGGTTCAAACAAAATGTATTCTAAGAAGGGACACTTTTAAGAATATATAACTATTGTTTATCAAAATCCCCTTTATTAAAATTGAGCAAGTCTTGCTAGAAGGGGTGTATGAATGTGTAATAAGGGCTCAAACTCTATTATCTTATTTTCTCATATCGAATTTTAAAGTGAAAAAAAGAAACTCTTGCTAGAAAGGTGAATTTTTATTGGGTGCTGAATCAATGCATCTTTTCTTTTGATAATGATAAAAGAACCAAAATATATCCTTTAATTATTTTGATACTGAGATGACTAGTATCACATTTTGTTTAGATTGAGGGTTGCATTTCATGATTTTGACTATAAGGGATTTCTTAAAAAAAAAATCTTAATCAACAAGAAAAGGTTATAAATTTAGGGAACCAAAGCCAAATTCCAAACTCAGAAACCCAAAAATATGAAATACTATTTATATCAAGACTTGTCAGTAATTATTTCGGTATATATAACTTATTCAAATCATTGATAATTATAATGAATATTCAATTAACTCGTTAGAATTATTAGTATTTTTTAATAATCAAATTATTTATTGTCGGTATCTATTATTGTTACCGAAATACTGCTTTTGAATACTTTCCATGATTGATAAAGGTTGATAGGGAAAGTAATTAAGATAGATGATTATGATTGTTGACGCGGTTCTTCGCCAACAGGTAATTAAGAAAATAAGAGGAAGGGATTAGTGCTTATGTTGAACCGAAATAGATGAATGATCTTTTGAAAATGGGCTGGTGACACAATTACGTTTTTAGGTGGTTCAAAGGTTAAAATCCTTCTACTCCACCAGTCAATACTATTGCTATATGCTTGGTATTTATTTACAGGGTATTTCTTACACAATATAATCCAACCAACCCTTTGTAACTCCCAGGGTCTCCATATTTATAGGAGAGGGCACCTGGGAGTTGGTAAGAAGGTCATCCCGTGACCTTCTTACCTATCTTGTCAACTCTGTGACATTCATGATTAATTCCTATAACCTGACACATGAAGTGTGGTCTAATCAATAGGTAAGGGGGATAATGTGCCTCAAGGCCCAACCCAGTCGTGGGTGTCTGAATGTGCACGTTCATGCTGCGTGTCCGAGAAGTCAGGGATATATCAGACACGTGATGTCTGATATATGCACGTTTACCTTGCGTGGTTGACTCTATAAAAGGTCACAGCCTCCAACTCTAGCTCGTACCATGAGCTGGGTGCTTCCCTCGACCTGTGGCCTTCAAAGTCTAGATAGTCTAATCTTGGCGAACCCTTAGGTTACCTCGAGCTAAGGAGGTAGGATCTTTCGATGGCAGCTCCGATCTTGGGGATGTCCACATGGTAGACATGATCAGGCCGTATCTCAGCTCGCTAACAGCCCGTGGGAAAACCAGGGCGTACATTTGCCCCCAAGCCCCTGCTCGTGGTACATGACGTCGCATAGGGCCACAGTAGGGGCATTTAGGCTTCCCCATGAACTCTTCATATTCCACATTTTACGCAGGCGCCGAATACGTGGAACATCGTGGTTGGTGACGGTACGTCTTCCGAGAACCGCATTTAATGGCCTAGCCTATACTCAGCCGTCGTTTCGTCTTTCGAGTGGAGAGCCTTGGATCCCACATCAGGACAATCCACTGGCCCTCCTCACGTGGCCCTTCACGTATATAATAGGGGTGGCCACCTTACGCATGGGCCACCTGTTCATTTGAAATTTTTCAGAAATTTTCTTCTTTTTCTCTCTTCATTTTCAAAAGAAAAACCCTCTTCTTTTCGGCTACCATTCTCAGCACTCAAGAAGTTCAAGTGTAAGGGCTCCCTTGAAGTTTTGGAATCAGCTACTCCGACGAAGCCCTAACCCAGGCGATCCCTTCATCCTCTTCTCAACCAAAACACTCTGTAAGTCTCCTGACCGTGCATGTTTTGAAATTATTTTTCACTGTAGCCTAGGTAAATATTTACTGTAGCCGCATGCAATATTCTGTTGGTTTTTTGTGGGCATGAAGGGTGAAAGCCTTTTAGGTTAGGGTATCGTTTGTAGTAAAAAAAAACATTTAGGAGCATTGTTTATAGGGTGCGTTTTCTAGGGAAATTTTCTGGGTAGGATTTTAGGTATGCTGGTTTAAAGTACCCAGTATTTTGGGTGCAAAACCGGGTAGCTTAGGGGACACGCTTCACAGGCGGTTTTGCACCTCTTGCCTACCGAAACTTTCCTTCCAAGGCAAATTTCTATCTTGACCCCCCTGACACACGAATTCCGAGTAATCGGGGATCTGTTGGGAGCACAGGTGCGTGTTCATGGAGCCGCGTGGTCTCACTCTCCACGGGCTGGGCTTACCTCAGCTCGTGCCAAGGAAACACACTCAGATTCTTCTCCACTTTTAGGTTGCATTTTTCTAAAATTTATTCATTTTGTTCGCTAGGCGACCAGATGGGACCCAAGAAGAACGCTCCCAAGAAGTCCGTAGGCACCTCGTCCTCCCAACAAAATAAGGGAAAGGAGGTGATGAGTGAGTCCCCGATTCCCTACTTCGGGCCAGTAGTGGAACGGGAACTCGAGGTGGCCCCCGACGCGTTCTTCGAGGCGGAGAAGATCATCTCGAAGATCACTGACCAGGCGAGGGTAAACAAAATATTCCTCTCCCACAACATCGAGATGGGGAGAGGAACTGTGATTGCCCGACCTCCCTTAGAAGGCGAGCGGAGCTGCGCACCGCTTGATGAGGTGTTCTCGGCCTGGAGCGACGAACATTTCAAGGCGGGGGCCTTCCTCTCGCTGGACTAGTACTTCGCCGATTTCCTCAACTATGTGAGGTTGGCCCCATTCCAGCTCCCTCCCAACTCTTACCGTTTGTTGGCAGGGTTAAGATACCTGTTCTTGAAACAGGAGTGGGAGGCCCCCACTTCTGCAGACATTCTGTATTTCTTCTGCCTCAAGGCCAGCCCGGAGCAGCGGGGGCGAGGTGACGGGTTCTATTACTTGACCCGGTTCCCCAACACGGCTGCGGTCATCAAGCTGCCCAGCCACCCCAACGACTTCAAAGACCAATTCTTTATGTCGACGGGGTTCCGAAACTGCGAGCTGCACTACTTCAACCATCCTCGTAAGTGCCCTTTAACCTTAGCTTGTAAGTTAAGTATCGGTTAACTCTTCCTGTATCCATTTCTGACTTAGATTAATTCTGCAGCTATCTTCGCGAGGACAGAGAAGTCTGTGATCCTCGGGAGCCAGCACGAGACATTGGCGGGCTTGCCCCCCAGTGAAAAGGACTATCGCCAGCTCGTGACAGACGAGAAGATGCTGGCCTGTAAGCTGATCTCCCCAGGCTAGACTCTGAACCTGAGGAGGCCCCGGGAGCTTCCCCCAGCTCGCGATATGAGGCCTATCATCGTGGAGGAGGTCACGGGGGATGAAGATGAGGAGGACGAGGTGCCCCGCGTGAGGACGAGGAAGCTGTCGTTGGAGGTCTCCCAAAGAACGGACGAGGAGAGGATCCGGTCCAGGGCAGCTGCAGGTCCCTCCGGCCAAGGTAACCCATACATGTTTAGGAACTTAGATAGGGCCACTGCAGACTCGCGACTAGCTAGGTTCAATCCCAAATAGATCGTCCAATGCCATCAAAGTGACCCAGACTTCGATGAAACCCTGCTCCACTGTGTCGACCAGCTCGTGTTGGATTATGAAAGTAGCCGCCCTAGGGGTACCATAGTTGTAGACAACACCCTAGCTTTTAGGTCGGTCCTATTCGAGGAGTATGGGACTAACCTTCGGTCATGACCATCACTTCGGGAGGGTGTCGTAGCTCTGGGTCTTAGGCAATACGTAGAAGAGTCTAGTCCTGAGACAGCCTCGGATCTAGAACCCGCGCCAACTCGAGAAGTAATTGTCTTAGATTCCCCCGCAGAAGCTCCGGGGCCGATGGTCGTGACCATAGATTCCTCTTCTAGTTCGGGGGGTAGGATTCCCATTAGTATATATATATATATACTTGAGTTTCGCTTTTTTCCCCTTTGTTTTTGTTTTTGCATGACTGCTTACTGATATATTGAAGTTGTCTTTGTTTTACCAGAGGAGATGTCTCAGCCTGGGGGAAAAAATCAGCGAGCCATGTTCACCGGAGGGAACTCCTCAGCTGGGACCTCTGGCCCCAAAATGAAGAAGCTCTGGGTGGCGAAGAAAGCCGCTGAGACCCCAACCAAATCTCATGCAAAGGAGAAAGAGCTGCTCCCAGCCGCCCATGTAACGCCCTAATCCCTTAGAGCCATTACTAAGTGAGTTTAAAACACAACTGTGCAACTAACTGACTCTACGAGGTTTTCAAAGACCAATATTGTGACTAATCGGAAGTTAAGGCTGTAATCTTTGAAAATACTTAGTTTCATTGATAACTTTAAGTACCAACATCTGGGATCCCAAAAATAAGGTTTACAAAATATTTACAACTCAAAAATAGATTTACACTTGATTAACTATCAAAAGAACAAGTTAATACAGGCATATTCAAAACGCCCCCAACCAAAGCAGTCGAGCAGGCTGAACATGTACGCGCCGCTTCATGCTCTCCATACTCATGGCTGGTTAACTATATATCTTTGCCCTTACTTGCAACACAGAGCACCCGTGAGCCGAAGCCCAGCAAGAAAACTCAAACAACACATATCATATGCATATTATATAATCAATCTATCAGATAATACAAGTAGTCCATTAGACTAAACAAACACTCCACGCGCTAGGTGTTACTCCCGACCCCGCTGCCGTTCGTGGCTCCCTTGCCGTTCTCGGCTCATTTGCCGTTCTTGGCACCTTTGCCGTTCTCGGCTCATTTTCCGTTCTCGGCACCTTTGCCGTTCTCGGCTCATTTTCCGTTCTCGGCACCTTTCCCGTTCTTGCTACTATAATCACATACAGTATAATTCAAATAACATTCAAACATATAACAATTCAATCAAAACTATACCATAATCATGTAATACAATTTAGGGTCGTGCCCTGAATTAACAATATGGGTCCATGCCCTGTCCTACGGGTGCTACAGTTTTCTTACCTGTATCCCGAGCTTTCCGATGCACCAAGGTCACAAGCACGGTCCTCTAGCACGAGCCTCTCCGAAAACCTAGTCACAACACACATATAAAACACTTTTAATACTAACCAATCCCAAAACCACTTCCCGGGACCAATCGCGTACTCTCGGGACCTCTAATTTCCTAAAACAATGTATTGGAACCATCCCCCGAGCCCCCGGGCAAAAGCCCTAACAATACAAAATTACACTATCAAAAATTTTCCTAGGGCCTAGGCGCTCCCATCAAGGGCCTAGGTGCCCAGAAACTTTTTCTGATCCTGATGCAATCCTGCGCCGCGACACCAAAGAACAGGGCCGCGGCGCCCCTACGCGAACCCAGAATTCTGGGTTTTTCCTCTGCATTTTCCTCAACCAAAACACCTCTAAATAAACCCAAACAAATACTTAAACCCCAAGATCAATTTAAAACCTCAAATGAACCACCTAACAACCCATAAACACTAGCATCAAGATCAAACACACAATCACACCCAAAAATCCACACCTTTGATTTCAACTTCAGAAAATTTAAACCCATAGCTAAAAACTTAAACCATGCTTCAATTCCTTAAACCAAAACAGAAACAAACCTTAAAATTGCATAAAATCCTTACCTCAAGTGGAGAATTCACCCCTATGCTCCCTTGATTCATCTCCTAAGTCTCCAAATTTCAGCTCTTTCTACTCATCTTCTTCTTCTTGCCCTAGCTTTTCTTCTCTCAATTTTTAACAAAACCCATAATATGACTAAGTGCTAAACCGTGTACCCCTTTATCCCAGCTGAACTTTGTCTAAACCCCCTGCCAAATGACCATATTACCCCTCCAAATAATTCTTTCCTAACTAAACCTTCAAGGGCACTCTAGTCCTTTCACTTCTATTTCAATTCTACCATTTTCCATCTAAACTTGTTACTCACAACAGTTACAAATGGTTACCCAGGTTACTCAATCACCAATAACTATAACCACTAGTTCTCAACTCAACTCACAAAATTCCCCAAAATACCCCTAGGCTCCTCCTCAGCCGGGTATAAAAATCCCGTTGTGACCTTTTAAGTTAACTAGCTCTCTAGGACCGTCTCGGCACGTGCATCACAATAATAACACCACACTCATGTGGTACAAATCACATATATGCCCTCAGCGGGCTAAAATTACCAATTTACCCTTATCATACAAACGGGGTCCACATGCATATTCATTTCACCTAAACATGCATACTAACCACATATTTATTAAATTCACATAAATTAATGCAGTATAACAATTATTGCCCTCCAGGCACACTAATCAAGGCTCCAAGCCTTACAAGCAAAATTAGGTTGTTACAGCCCAGGCCGAGGAAACTGCACCTCCTGCTGCAGGGGGAGCATACCCCCACCCCCTCTGCGAGCTCCGGCCTTCATCCGGGACACAGGGGCGGAGCCCGGGGCTTCGGCGATTGCGGCTCCCGACGTGCGCATCCCGGTCAACCCCCAGGACCTGGAGAAGATTCCAGATGTCTTTCGGGGGACGGTGTATGAGACGGCGAGCTACGCCGTCAGCCACTTCTACCGCTTCAATGAGAGGGAGCTGCGGGCCATCGAAACCAGGAGCCCAGTGGGTGGAATGGAATCGTCATTGGCCATGGCCCTAACGGTAAGCTCACTTTACCCTTATTTTTTACTATCATGCCTTGCCCTGTTTTTCCTCTCTTTTTTTTCCTAAGGCAGTTGCCTCTTTGTTTTCACAGAGCGTCCTGGCCATTCACCGGAGCATAGCCAGGGCCAAGGCCCAGCTCGAGGATATGAGGGGCGAGCACCAGTCGGTTTTGGCCACCCATCAAACTTCCTTGCAGACGGCCCAACAGCAAGAAAAAGAAGCCAAGGATGCCCTGGCGGGCGTGCAGGCCGAGCTGGAGGAAGCCCGTCCCAACCTTCAAGAGGTCGAGGCTACCAAAGCCGCCCTCGCCGCTGCATGGGCAGAGCTAGACACTGCGAAGGCTGGGGTCGAGGAGGCCAAGGCCGCCTTGGAAGCCGAGAAGGCAGCCTCCAGCACCGCCATGGAGGACATGCTCTACCACTGCTGGGTCTACAACTCTGACGGTGATTTATCCTTCTTGGGAGCGGACGTCTGGGAGCCCTTGCTGGAGGGGTTTAAAGCTCGCCTCCAGAAAGATGCACCTTCTGAGACCGGGGAAGCCTCCATCGTAGCCGAACAGGAGGGCGAGACAGCGACCTCCACGGGGCGACTGGTGGAGCCTAGGGCCTTTCCATTTTGCATCCACTCTTTTATTATTCTCATTTTTTCCTTTGTAACTTTGCATGAGGTTTTTCACCTCGAGACATCTAACTATCAATTTTATTTTTAATCGATTTACTTCCTTTTGCCTTTACGCATTTTAGTTACTATTTTGAAAAACTTAATTTGAGTTTATTTTTACCAATATCTCATGCTCTTTAAGAAAAACAACAATCAATAAATTTAAATTAACTTCTAAGTTTTGTGACCTGGTTATATCCAGGAACTTAGTTTGAAAACTTAGTTCGCGTTAACTTTTATCAATATCTCGTGCTCTTTAAGAAAAACAACGATCAATCGATTTAAATTAACTTCTAAGTTTTATGACCTGGTTATGTCCAGGAACTTAGTTTGAAAACTTAGTTCGCGTTAACTTTTATCAATATCTCGTGCTCTTTAAGAAAAACAACGATCAATCGATTTAAATTAACTTCTAAGTTTTATAACCTGGTTATGTCCAGGAACTTAGTTTTAAAACTTAGTTCGCATTAACTTTTATCAATATCTCGTGCTCTTTAAGAAAAACAACGATCAATCGATTTAAATTAACTTCTAAGTTTTATGACCTGGTTATGTCCAGGAACTTAGTTTGAAAACTTAGTTCGCGTTAACTTTTATCAATATCTCATGCTCTTTAAGAAAAACAATGATCAATCGATTTAAATTAACTTCTAAGTTTTATGACCTGGTTATGTCTAGGAACTTAGTTTGAAAACTTAGTTCGCGTTAACTTTTATCAATATCTCGTGCTCTTTAAGAAAAACAACGATCAATCGATTTAAATTAACTTCTAAGTTTTATGACCTGGTTAAATCCAGGATAGGACTTAGTTCGCGTTAATCCTTTATCAATATCTCGCGTTTTAAAAAAAAAAACAACGATCAATCGATTTGAATTAACTTCTTAGTCTTTAAGGAAACCTGGTTATATCCAGGCACCATATGCCCCCCAAGTAACTAGGGAAGGGTCTTTCGTGGTTACTTTAGATTACACTTATAAATATGTACAATCATTAATGAAAAAGTTAATTCTCATTGCTTAATACATAAAAAATGGCCCTTAGGCCTTACAGGGGGGGGGGGGTCATTGATAATATCTCTTCAAATGGATGGCATTCCAAGTTCGTGGGACTGCCCCTCCATCGAGCCGAGCTAATTTGTAAGTTCCTTCTTTAATGACCTCGATGATTTGATATGGCCCTTCCTAGTTTGGTCCCAATACTCCATCTTTGGGATCCTTACCGGCTAAGAAAACCCTCCTGAGGACCAGGTCGCCAATGCTAAAGGCGCGCTTTTTGACTTTTGAGTTGAAATAACGAGTGATTTTTTGCTGGTAATGTGCGAGGTGGAGTTGCGAATCTTCTCGTCTTTAATCAACCAAGTCAAGGGAAGCGCTAAGTAGCTCGTGGTTACGATCCTGGTCATATGCCTGGACTTTATGCGAAAGTACCTTAATCTCCACAGGGAGGACTGCCTCACTCCCAAAGGTTAGGGAGAAAGGAGTATGACCCATAGGAGTCCGATGCGAGGTCCGGTATGCCCATAGAACTTGGGGGAGCTGTTCTGGCTAGACCCCTTTGGCTTCGTCTAGTCTCTTCTTAAGTCTCTCCTTTAACGTCTTGTTGACAGCCTCGACCTGCCCATTTGCCTAAGGATAGGCTACGGAGGAGAAACTTTTCACAATTCCGTACCTTTCGCAAAATTCGGTGAATAGGCCGCTGTCGAACTGAGTCCCATTGTCGGAAATGATTTTCTTGGGCAGCCCGAATCGGCAGATAATGCTCTTAACCACGAAGTCGAGGACTTTTTTGGAAGTTATCGTCGCCAAAGGTTCTGCCTCAGCCCACTTCGTAAAGTAGTCGATGGCCACCATGGCGTAGCGGACCCCGCCTTTTCCAGTGGGGAGGGCGCCAACCAAGTCGATTCCCCAGACCGCGAATGGCCATGGGGACGAGATCATCTTCAGCTCGACTGGGGGAGCTCGGGCAACTGCGGCGAATCGCTGGCATTTGTCGCACTTCTTGACATACGAGGTCGATTCCTTAGACAGAGTGGGCCAGTAATATCCTTGCCTCAGGACCTTTAGGGCCAAGCTTTGCCCCCCAGTGTGATCTTCGCAAAAACCCTCATGCACTTCCTGCAGGATGGCCTTTGCTTCGCCTGTAAGAACACATCGTAGGAGAGGTAGGGAGTGCCCATGTCAGTACAGCATCCCGTGCACCATCGTATACCTTGGGGCCTGGTACAGTACTCGTCGTGCATCATTACGCCCTTCAGGCAGCTTCCCCTCGGTGAGATACTCAAGGATGGGGGTCATCCAGGTCGGCCTAGCATCGATCATCTCGACCTCCGTCCGGACTTCTTCTATACTTGGTTTCTCCAAGAGTTCTACGAGAACTAACCCCAAAGCCTCCGTCTCCCCGGAGGTGGTGAGCTTGGCAAGAGCGTCTACGTTAGTGTTCTGCTCCCGAGGTATCTTCTCGATTGAGCCTCGCCCAAATGCTGACAGCTTAACTTTTACCTTTGCTAGGTAGGCAGCCATCTTGGGTCCTCGTGCTTGATATTCTCCTAGAACCTAGTTCACCACGAGCTAGGAGTCACTGAAGCACTGGACGGAGCTCGCCTTCAGCTCCTGGGCTATCCTTAGCCCGGCCAGTAAAGCTTCGTATTCGGCCTCGTTGTTGGAGGCCTTGAATCTGAATCTCAGTGCCGAGTGGAATCTATGTCCCTCAGGGGATATTAAAATGATTCCAGCCCCGGAGCTGTTCTCATTCGATGAACCATCCACGAAGATCCTCCACGACGCCTGGGCCGAGGTGACCTGGGGTGAGTCTTCTGCAGGATCCTCCCGGAATCCTGTGCACTCCGCCACAAAATCGGCCAGGGCCTGACTTTTTATAGCAGTTCGTGGGGTGTACAAAATCTCGAACTGACTGAGTTCGATAGCCCACTTTAACAAGCATCCCGATGCTTCAGGTTTTTGCAAAACCTGCCTTAAAGGCTGATCGGTCATGACGCGTATTGAGTGGGATTGGAAGTACGCCCTGAGATTTTGGGAGGCCGTGATAAGTCAGAACGCCAATTTCTCCATCAATGGGTCCCGGGATTCAGCTCCGAGAAGTCTCTTGCTGATGTAATAGACAGGTTTCTGAATCCGGTCTTCTTCTCGGACTAATACGGCACTAGCTGCATCCTCTGTGACAGCTAGGTAGAGGAAAAGGGGCTCTCCTGCCTTTGGTTTGGATAATATGGGCGGCTCGGCCACGTGTGCCTTTAGCTCGAGGAAATCAATTTCACACTCTTCTGTCCACTCGAACTTCTTATTTCCTCGGAGCAGGTTGTAGAATGGCAAGCACTTATCGGTGGATTTTGAAATAAACCGATTTAGGGCTGCCACCCTTCCTGTCAGGCCTTGGACGTCTTTGCGCGACCTGGGTGAGGGAAGCTTGAGTAATGATCTGATCTTGTTGGGGATTGCCTTGATTCCCCGGGTATTGACGATGAACCCCAGGAATTTTCCCGATGCGACTCCAAAAGTGCATTTCTGTGGATTAAGTCTCATGCCATACTCCCGTAGTATCTTGAAGCATTCTTCCATGTCAGAAACATGGTTATCGGCAGTGTTTGACTTGAATAGCATGTCATCAACGTACACTTCCATGTTCTTCCCGATCTGGTTTGCGAACATTCTATTTACTAACCTTTGGTATGTACCACCGGCGTTCTTCAGCCTGAATGGCATGATCATGTAACAATAAACGTTAATCGGGGTCATGAAGCTGGTGTGCTCCTGGTCTGCCGGATTCATGGCGATCTGATTGTAGCCTGAGTATGCGTCCATAAAGGACATGAGCTCGTGCCCCGCCGTGGCATCCACCAGTTGGCCAATCCTTGGCAATGGAAAACAATCCTTGGGGCAGGCTTTATTCTAGTCGGAGAAGTCGATGCAGGTCCGCCACTTCCCGTTGGGCTTCGGGACCAGCACGGGGTTGGCGACCCAAATCGGAAACTTAGCTTCACGGATAAAGCCGCATTTCTTGAGCCGGGCTACTTCTTCCTCTAAGGCCTCAGCCCGGGTTGTTCCCAGGCGCCTTTACTTCTGGGACTTTGCAGAAACGTTTTTATCCAGATGAAGGGTGTGCATGATGACACTCGGGCTAATTCCCACCATATCCTCATGGGACCATGCGAACACTTCCAGGTTGTCTTGTAGAAATTTAGTCAGCTCTGCCTTCCTCTTGCTACAGAGGTTTTTCCCGAGCTTGACCATCCGTGAAGGGTTCTGCGGATCGATGTTTACTTCCTCGAGCTCCTCAATAGCCTGATGCTCGGACCTGTCCTCACCTATTCAGGGGTCAATATCCTCACTTAAGACGATATTTTCCCCCTCGGCGCTCTGAGGTTTTTCAATCTCAGGATCAGCTAAAGGTTCCTGAGATTCCTCTCCTCCACTCTGGATGGCCATTGCTAGCTGCCCGAGTTTCGATTTTCCCTTCATGGAAATGCTGTAGCATTCCCTGGCAGCGAGCTGATCGCCACGGACTGTGCATATTCCCGTGGAAGTAGGGAATTTCATCGCGAGGTGGCGAATGGAAGTGACGACCTCAAAAGGTATGAGTGTGAGTCGTCCCAAAATAGCATTGTATGCAGCGGAGCAGTCGATGACCACGAACTCGAGGAGTTTAGAGACTGTTCGAGGTCCTTCTCCTAAGGTGATCACCA
Organism: Humulus lupulus; assembly: GCF_963169125.1. Lineage (NCBI taxonomy): Eukaryota > Viridiplantae > Streptophyta > Magnoliopsida > Rosales > Cannabaceae > Humulus > Humulus lupulus. Next base: position 209,571,543 of record NC_084795.1, read on the forward strand.
GCTCGATAGTCCCTATGGCCGCTGATCCTTCTCCCAAAAAACCATACAACATCATGGAGGTCGCCTTCAGCTCGGCGACAGTTAGACCCATCTTCTCCAGTGTGGACCGGAATAGAAGGTTTACCGAGCTCCCATTATCGATCAGCACCCTCCTAACCTTCCGATTAGCGAGCTGAACTGCTACGACCAGAGGGTCATTACGAGGGAACTGGACATGGCCCGCATCTTCTTCCGTAAAAATGATAGATTGCCTCTCCAATCGCTGCTGCTTTGGCAGACGCTGCTCCGGGGCGAACTCTACTCCATTTTGCACCTTGAGTTTGTTTACATACCTCTTCTGGGCACCCCTGCTCGTGCCAGCCATATGCGGACCTCCAGTTATTGTGGATATCTCTCCTTCTATGACGAGGGGAGGGACGTCCAAATCATCCCAGACCCGGGCTGACTGACCGGGACTTCTGGAGCTGGTCGACTTGCTGGAACCCTGTTCCGCGCGTACTGAGCCAAGGGGCCGGCTCTGATGAGAGTTTCGATCTCATCTTTCAAATGCCTACAATCATCAGAATTGTGGCCAACATCGTTGTGAAAACGGCAAAACTTGGAGGAGTCTCTCTTCCCCTTCTGGGGTTTTAATGGCTCCTGCCTCTTCCAGGGGAGGCGAGTAGAGTTCGCCAGGAAGATGTTCTCCCTAGAATGGGTGAGCTCCGTATAAGTCGCGTAGATGGGCTTAAATTTGTCTACGAACTTATTCTTCTTTGGGCCGTGCTGGTTGCCCTCGCCATTCGCCTTTCTTTTGCCTCCGCCGAACTGGTTATTCTGTGTGACGTTTTGGGTCGTTGTCACGACCTCCGTCCCCACTCCAACGGGCAGCTCAGGGACTTGGTTGGTTCCTGCAGCTGAGGCTTCAGCCTCCTCCAAGTTGATCCATTCCTGGGCCCTATTCAGGAACTCGTTCACTGAGCTAACTCCCTTCATTTGTATATCTTTCCAGAGTCCTCCTCCGACGAGGATTCCAGTCCTCAAGGCCATGAGCTTGGAGCTGTCATCCGCGTCTCTGGCCCGAGCAGCGACGTTCGCGAACCTGCTCAGGTAAGCCTTTAGAGGTTCGTCGGGCTACTGCCTCACGTTAGCCAGAGAATCGGCCTTGATGCGGACAGCCTGGGAGGCTCGGAATGCCCTTTTGAAGTTAGCCGAGAAAGTCTTCCAGGAGCTGATTGATTGTCTTTTGCTTTGCTTGAACCACTGCCTGGCTGGTCCAGTCAGTGTGGAGGGAAATATCAGACACCTCAGCTCGGGGCCAATGTTGTGGGCCACCATCAGGGTGTTGAACATCCCCAAATGATCCGATGGATCTTCGTCTCCATTGAATTTGGACAGGTGCGGCATACGAAAACCGGGTGGGTAAGCCGTTGCTGCTATGCTGGGGGCGAAGAGCTCCATCTCGTCCCCCGAATCATATTCATCTTTCTCTTTCTCCGACAGGAGCTTCCTCATCAGCTCCTCCATCTGAGCCAGGCGCTCGAGGGTTTTGTCCTAATTTCCTTGGTTATTCTGGGGTTGCTCAATAGCTCCGGATCCATTGTACATATTTGGTGGGTTATTACCCCTCCTATCTTGAGATAGGTTACTTGGGGCATTCCCACCATTACGTACTTCGAACAAGTCTCCCCCTGAGCGAGCATGGCAGCCACCTCCTATTGGTTCCCCTCTATGAGAGTTAAGGGGATCTCGCAGGTCGCCCCCCTGGGTGGTTTGAGGACTTTGTGCCGAGCTTAAACGCTGATGCAGGTCTCCGCCAGAAAGGTCGCTCCGGCGACTGCCGGTCCAGTAGCTCCCATTAGAAAAGCTCGGAGTCCACCTTTGGGGGTGAGGATCCGGGGTCTCCCTCGGCGCCCCGTTACGTCGGGAAGGTCCCGCGGACGGCGGGTTTCTCCTACTGTTTCCTTAAGGTGGAATATCTCGGATGAGCCGAGGTGGAGACTGATATCTTATTGGTAAGGGAGGATGCCTGACCGGAGATGCGATCTTGGTTCCATCAGGGCAGATCAAGTTAGGTGGGGGCCTCGCAGCCCTGCCAACCTACGGGTCCCGCGCTTGGCGATCTGGACGAGGTGCAGGACGGCTGGTGGGGACGGGTTGATGCTGTGAGCCCTCCCCGGATCTTTTTCTGGACTTTCCTCGAGCTCTCCTGGGCGCGCTCGAGGCTGGTTGGGAGCTGGGAGTTGAAGTTCGGACCGAACGGCTGTACTGTTGTTCGGCTCTAGGCTTTTCTTCAAAGTTTGCCTCTCGACGGTGCAATGAAGGAATAAAGTTGGCTGTCGGAGGTCTGTTCGAGCGGCTAGGCCTAGACCGATTACCCCGGTGGGACTTATGAGTCTCGCCTTGCCTCTTTCCGACATTAGCGTCGGTTGTAAGAGGGGGTAGTTGGGCCAACACATCCTTGATCTGCTGATTAGCTTTCGCTAGTTGGCTCCTCAGCTGAGCGTTTTCCATCTCCACCGCAGTGTAAAAATTTGGGTTTGGATTAGGTGGCCGGGGCGCCGAACTTCCAATGTCATCTTGGCCCACCGGCTGTTTGCCCGGCCGCTGTTGGACCTCAGGAATTTGTTAACCGGGGATGGCGATATGATGAGCCTCCTGCCCATCATGCTATTCCATCTTGTTACCGTGTCTGGATCGAGTGGTCACCATAGTGGATGTTTGTGACAACACCAATCTAACTTGCTCTCAATGAAAGCACCAAACTATTGACGCGGTTCTTCGCCAACAGGTAATTAAGAAAATAAGAGGAAGGGATTAGTGCTTATGTTGAACCAAAATAAATGAATGATCTTTTGAAAATGGGCTGGTGACACAATTACGTTTTTAGGTGGTTCAAAGGTTAAAATCCTTCTACTCCACCAGTCAATATTATTGCTATATGCTTGGTATTCATTTACAGGGTATTTCTTACACAATATAATCCAACCAACCCTTTGCAACTCCCAGGGTCTCCATATTTATTGGAGAGGGCACCTGGGAGTTGGTAAGAAGGTCATCCCGTGACCTTCTTACCTATCATGTCAACTCTGTGACATTCATGATTAATTCCTTAAACCTGACACATGAAGTGTGGTCTAATCAATAGGTAAGGGGGATAATGGGCCGCACGGCCCAACCCAGTCATGGGTGTTTGAATGCACACGTTCATGCTGCGTGTCCGAGAAGTCAGGGATATATCAGACACGTGATGTCTGATATATGCACGTTTACCTTGCGTGGTTGACTCTATAGAAGGTCATAGCCTCCAACTCTAGCTCGTACCACAAGCTGGGTGCTTCCCTCGACCTCTGGCCTTCATAGTCCAGACAGTCTAATCTTGGCGAACCCTTAGGTTACCTCGAGCTAAGGAGGTAGGATCTTTCGATGGCAGCTCCGATCTTGGGGATGTCCATGTGGTAGACATGATCAGGCCGTATCTCAGCTCACTAACAGCCAGTGGGAAGACCAGGGCGTACAATGATTATTAACTAAATGAATGAATGACCAGTACAAATGACTTGATTGAATGAATGAAGAATTCTCAGGGAATGTAAAAAGACTCTCATGTTCAATAGCACAACAGTTAACGAACAATCCAATGTCCCTTTTTTGAAAGATCCTTGTCCTATATTTATAAATTTTATAAGAGCAAGACATTTAGAATACACCTTATCTAATTTGTCTACGTCACTGTTATCATTCTTGATTGTTAGAATGGACCGAGTACTTATTTTCTAGGTTTCACCTTGGTTTTGCTTCTGAATGGTTGTTGCAGATCCTAGGCCTTCCTCCATATCATGTAGAAGATCAAAACCTCTATGCTAACAGGATCTGGTTTAGTGAAATGTGACGATTGCCATATATCATTTAAGTCTGAATGTTTCTATATGTTGCCACGTGGTAGTATAGGTTAAGTGTTACAATGTGTTTTGTATTATTTTCTCAATAAATTTTTTGGTTCTTTCAAATGTCCCTCATTTCTTAAACATGGTGTTCAAGAAATGAACACAATTCAAGGAATGAACTTTACAAATTCAAAATTGATTTTGAATTTACAATTTTTGTGCTGCTTATTCCCAACTCAGTTCAAGTTTTATGTAGGGCCACCATCATTGGCACTCTTAAGTAAGTCTCGATTGCTATCAAGGGCATCTTTTGTGCTTATCAGCTAATTATTGATGGTTTGTGAATTTAGGATACCAAAAATAGGGATGATTTGTTGTAGTTTAGAAGATTTGATGAGTAGTAATAGTGGATAGAGTAATGGTGAGTTAGGATATTATAGTTGATGTTATTGAGTGGACAAGTGATGAAATTTAAGTTTGGAGGGGTAAGGTTTATGTTTTAGAGAGTAGAGTATAGTAGAAAGTAATAGAGTTTTAATTTATTGATGGTTTGTTGTTTCTAGTTATACCATTTGCTACCCATGATTGAGTATTTATATTGGCTAGCCCACTTTACATTTGTGGCTAGAATTATTTGTTATAGATTTTTCTAGTGTATTTGATTTACAAATACAAATTCTAGACTAATCTACACAATAAAGAGTCTAGTCTATTCAAGCATATAGCTTCTAGGAAGTTCTAGACTCTAGAGTTTTCTAGAAAATGTCTTTGAAGTTCTTCTATTCTACAAATATCCAGAAAAATCTAGAGTAAAGTATTCAACAAATGTCTAGAATATTCTAGAGTATTCAAGAAATGTGTAGCAACTTCTAATACTCATTGGTACACAGTTCATTAACTCCAATCATGTCTCGTAGTAGCTTGAAATTTCCTCCTGGTAGTGCCTTTGTGAATATATCTGCTAATTGTTCTTTAGTCCTACAGTGCTTGAGTTCTATTTATTTGTTTCTTTAAGTTTCTCTGATGAAATGATACTTGATGCTTATATGCTTCGTTCTACTGTGAAATACGAGATTTTTGGCCATTGCAATAGCTGATTTGCTATCATAGTAGATCTTTGTAGTTTCGTCTTGTGATTCTCCCATGTCTTTAAGTATTCTTTTCAGCCATATAGCTTGGCTTGTAGTCGTTGTTGTGGCATTATAATCTACTTCAGGTGAAAATTGTACAATTGTCGCTTGTTTCTTTGATGCCCACGAAAATATCCCTGATCCAATTGTGAAAGCATATCCTAATGTGTTTTTCATGTCATCTAGTGATCCTGCCCAGTCACTGTCTGTATAGCCAATTAGTTTTGAGTCATAGGTGACTCCATACCATATTCCATAGTTCTTTGTTCCTTGCAAATATCTAATATCTCTCTTGGCTTCTTCGTAGTGAACTTGACTTGGATCGTGCATGAATCTTGATTGGAGACTGGCTATATACATAATGTCTGGTCTTGTAGCTATTAAAAAGAGTAAGCTCCCAATTAAACTTTGAAACTTCAATTCATCTGCTTTTGGTGAGTCGTCCTCTTTCTGGAGTGCTTTGTTGTTGTCTAGTAGAGTTGATACTGTCTTACATCCCTCCATTTTGAACTTCGATAGTGTCTTTGTATACTTCTTTTGTGAAATGAAGATCCCATCTTCTTTTTGTGTTATTTCAATCCCAAGAAAGTAGCGCATTAAGCCCAAATCAGTCATCTCGAAACTTTTCATCATGTATTCTTTAAACTTCTTGACCATATTCTCGTTATTGCATGTGTAGATGAGATCATCAACATATAAAGAGACAATAAGTGTGTCATTTACTCCTTGAGTCTTGATGTAGAGTGTTGGCTTACTTTTTGCTCCTCCTGAAGCCTTGTTCGGTGAAGTAGTTTTCGATCTTGGTGTAACTAGAAGTAACTTTTCTGACGCACATGAATCTCAGTAACGTGGACCGTATATCCTGCGTCTCGTCTTTGCTAAAGAAGGATGCCAGAATATGGTGGGACTTGGTCCAGCAATCGCATGATGTTGCCACCATGACACGGGCTCGATTTGTGGAGTTGTTCCACAAGAAGTATTATAATTCAGCTGTCATTGCTTCAAGGGTTAAGGAATTCGCTAGTCTAAAGCAAGTAAATTTGACAGTGGCAGAGTATGCTCGTCAGTTCGACCGCCTAGCTAAGTTCGCACCGGAAATTGTTCCAACTGACTATCTAAGGGTGTCTAAGTTCGTTAGAGGACTTCGACCGAAGATCGAGATGAGGGTCAAGCTAGCAAACCCGGGTAACACTACGTATGTCGACGTCCTAGAGACGGCAATAGAAGTAGAGAGGCTGCAGGCTAATGTAAGTAAAGAAGAAGCCAGTAAGCCTGAGCCTAGACAACAGGGTCAACCTTAGACCAGTCGGAACAACAATCATAATAGCAACAATCAGTCCAGCAACAACAGTAACAGTTAGAAAAGAAGACATCCTGATAATAAGCAATCTTACAACGATAAGAGGGCATGGACAAATAATGGGGGAAATAAGCCGGGTTATGTGGAATACCCGCCATGTGCAAAGTGTCAGAAGAACCATCCTAGTGACTGCCACGCAAACACCAAGAATGTTATAACTGTGATCAGGAAGGACACCAGAATAGAGATTGTCCTCAGCGCAAGCCAGAAGGGAAGAAAGACGACAAGATGTTTCCTGCTAGGGTTTTTGCCTTAACCCAAGGAGAGGCTGGTGCCAGCAATAAGGTGGTCACATGTCAGGTTTCTATCCTCAATAATATATGCTCTGTATTATTTGATTCGGGAGCAACTCATTCGTATATCTCATTAGGAATGATAGAAAAACTAGACAAACCTTGTGAAAGATTTAGAACTAGGTTTGTAACCGAGTTGCCTTCGGGCAAAGTAGTTCTATCATCACGGATAGTACGAGGCGTACCAATCAAGATTGAGGACATAGAACTAGAAGGAGACCTGATAGAACTGGAGATCAAGGACTTTGACGTGATACTAGGCATGGACTGGCTAGCATGGCATGGTGCAACCATCGACTGTAAATGCAAGAAGGTGATGTTCGAGACTCCTGACGGCCATAAACTATGCTTCATGGGACAAGCTTCAAGATTACGCACCCTGTTAGTATCATCTCTCAAAGCTCAAAGAATTATGGAAAAAGGATGTCAAGCATTCTTAGCCAGCATCACAGATGTGGTAAAGGAAACACCACTCAAGGTTGGAGACATCCGTATTGTAAGAGAATTCCAAGAGGTATTTCCCGATGACCTGCCAGGGTTGCAGCCGACTTGGGAAATTGACTTCACGATAGAATTAGTACCAGGCACCGTACCAGATGGCACCTACAAAACTCAAGGAGTTAAAGACGCAGCTACAAGAACTCCTAGACTTGGGTTTTATTAGGCCGAGCTGTTCGCCATGGGGAGCACCAGTGCTATTCGTGAAGAAAAAGGACGGAAGCATGTAGATGTGTATAGACTATCGCGAGCTGAACAAGGTAACGATTAAGAATAAGTACCCGCTACCCCAGATCGACGACTTGTTTGATCAACTCCGAGGAGTGACTGTATTTTCAAAGATTTATTTACGGTCCAGGTATCATCAGCTCAAAGTAAAGGGAGACGATATTCCTAAGACAGCCTTTAGAACTCGTTATGGACATTACGAGTTCTTAGTTATGTCTTTTGGTCTTACCAACGCACCAGCTACGTTTATGGACTTGATGAATAGGGTCTTCAAGGACTACTTAGATAAATTCGTCGTAGTGTTCATCGACGACATCTTAGTATACTCTAAGGATGAAGTAGAGGACGAGGAACATTTGAGGTTGATTTTGTCACGACTGAAGGAGCATAAACTCTATGCCAAGTTCAAGAAATGCGAGTTTTGGCTTTCGCAAGTGGCGTTCCTCGGGCACATTATATCAAAAGACGGAGTTGAAGTAGACCCATCAAAGGTAGAGGCCGTGAAGGAGTGGCCAAGACCAAAGAACGCATCTGAAGTGAGAAGCTTTCTGGGGTTAGCAGGTTATTATAGGAGGTTTGTAGAGGGCTTTTCTAAGATAGCCACTCCGCTCACCAACCTGACCCGCAAACAACAAAGCTTCAACTGGAATGATAGATGTGAAGAAAGTTTCCAGTTGCTTAAGGATAAGCTTTGCTCAGCACCAGTAATCTGTGTACCGACACCCAACGATAATTTGTAGTCTACTGATATGCGTCGAAGCAAGGGTTGGGTTGCGTGCTGATGCAGAATGACAAGGTGATAGCCTACGCCTCATGACAGCTGAAGGAGTACGAGCAACGCTGTCCAACGCATGACATGGAGTTGGCAGCGGTGGTCTTTGCGTTAAAAATCTTGTGCCATTATCTTTACGGAGAAAGGTACGAGATTTATACGGACCACAAAAGTTTAAAGTACTTCTTTACTCAGAAGGAGCTCAACTTGAGGCAGCGCAGGTAGTTAGAGTTAGTGAAGGATTATGATTGCGAAATCTTTTACCACCCGGGGAAGGCAAACCTAGTTACCGTTGCGCTAAGTAGGAAAATTTATGGAAGGTTAGCAGCATTAGCCAGACTAGGAAAGCCACTGCAGTAGGAGTTGATCAATGCCGGAATAGAAGTAGTTGTCGGCAAACTGGCTAACTTGTCTATCCAGTCAAATCTGCTAGAGGATATACGGATTGGACAAGAACAGGATGACAGACTAGCAACACATATGGATGCAGTTAGAGAAGGCAAGACCACAGATTTCTCAATATCTAGTCAAGGTTTATTGAGATATAAGGATCGGGTATGCGTGCCAAATGATCAAAGTATTAAGAAGACGATTCTAGAAGAAGCACACAGTACCCCGTATTCAGTTCACCCAGGGTCGACCAAGATGACTCATGACATCAAGGCAATTTATTGGTGGCCAGGGATGAAGAAGGACATAGCAGATTTTGTGTCCAAGTGTCTTATATTCCAGCAAGTGAAAGCAGAGCATCAGCGGCCTGCAGGCTTATTGCAACCGCTTAGCATACCAGAATGGTATTGGGATGATATAGCTATGGACTTTGTGATAGGTTTGCCAAGAATGACTAAGCAGCATGATTCTGCTTGGACAGTAATAGATAGAATAACCAAGTCGGCTCATTTCTTGCCTGTTAAGACTTCATGCATGGTAGACCAATATGCAGACATCTATGTCTAAGAGATAGTACGGGTGCATCGAATCCCCAAGACAATAATGTTGGATAAAGGATCGATGTTTACATTGAGATTTTGGGGAAGTTTACAGCAAGCTATGGGTACTAAGTTAAGTCTTAGTATAGATTTTCATCCTCAGACAGACGGGCAGTCCGAGCGTACGATTCAGATTTTAGAAGATATGTTGCACGCTTGTGTGCTTGATTTCGGAGGATCATGGAATAAGTACTTGTCATTGATAGAGTTCTCCTACAATAATAGCTACTAGTCAACGATCGGGATGGCACCTTTATGAGTTGCTATATGGAAGAAGGTGCTGATCACCGTTGCACTGGGACGAGGTAGGAGAAAGGCAGCTTCTAGGTCCCAAAGCTGTTAGACAAGCTCAAGAAGTAGTAGCGCTAAATAGATAGCGTATGCTTGCTGCTCAAAGCCGTCAGAAAAGCTATGTAGATGCCAAGCGACGCGATGTGGAATTCAAAGTTGGAGATCAAGTCTTCTTGAAGATATCTCCTATGAAAGGTGTGAAGCGGTTTGGGAAGAAAGGAAAGCTTAGTCCCCGATTTATAGGTCCTTTTGAGATAATGGACAAAGTGGGAACAGTCGCGTATAGACTAACCCTACCGCCAGCTCTAGCAGATAGTCACAATGTGTTCCACATCTCGATGCTACGCAAGTATTTGTCAGACTCATCTCACGTCCTCAAGTACGATGCGATAGCACTCCAGAACGACTTGAGTTATGAGGAACGACAGGTTAGCATCCTGGATAGAGGGGTGAAGCAGTTACAGTCCAAGAGTATTCCTATAGTTAAAGTCCTATGGAGTAATAGTTCGGAACAGGAGGCAACGTGGGAGTTGGAGGAGGACATGCAAGGCCGGTATCCGGAGTTATTTGGTAAGTAAATTTCGAGGATGAAATTCTTTTTAGTAGGGGAGAATTGTAGAGTCTAAGAACTTTACTTAGCTAGTTAGATAGTAGTAGCAATAGTAATAGTTGTAGTATTTTTATGACTGCGGATTTTGGTTCAGACCGGGATTTAGTTGGACACTCGTAGTAACACTTATAGATTTTATAAGTTTAACCTATAGTTTAAGAATATTAATTATAACCTAAGGTTTAATTAATATGACTGATTATGAAGGTGATATTTATTATAATATTAGGTTTAGATAAACCTAATAAGGAAATGACACTTTTCATGTGTATGTTTAATGAATAATTAATTATTTTAAGGAATAAATTTAATACGAGTAATATTTGAATATCCTGGGGTCTGCCAGCAGCTTTGAAATCGTTAGAGGACTTAGTCAAGGCTGTTTACTCAATTCAAATTAGGCTGAAAAAGTGCAATTACCTGTATAATATTTCAGCGTATGCTGATATATCGCAGCACTGGGTGGCGATATATCGCCATACGGGGATACGAAAAACATGTAACTTCGCACAGCCACCTTGACGAGCCTCGGGCTTATTAGGCCAGGCGATATATCGCCTACTAGGGGCGATATATCGGCTGTAGCGCCAGATATTTGAACGTTTTTGAAACGGAGCTTATTTTATTCCTTAACCTCTTGATAAGTCCAGAATCTTTTTGACCGAGTCTTCAGCCTCTGCTGAACGATTATTCAAAGATTTTTCAATTAAAAAGCCATTATTTTATTCAAGCTAAATAAAGATCTTTTCATTCTTGAACTCTATAAATAGGACCTAGTACCCAGCCATTTATTCATTCATCAAGCTAAGTTCAGAGTCTGCAACCTGCTAGGTTATTTTAGAGTGATAAACACTTGGGTTGGGGTTATAAGCTTTATCCTTATAAGCTTAATAAACACTCGGGAAGTAAGGTTCATAGTATATTTCAGATCGAGGTGTAGTTCGGTTAAAGAAGCATTCGAGGTATTCCTTTTTCTAGTTCCTTTCTGTGTTATTCTTATAGTTTTTCTACTCAAAATCCTAACTCGAATTCTTTATTCTTGGTTAGGAATCTAAGATCTTGAACGTAAGATTGTTCTTGGTAACTATCTTTTCGATGGTATAGTTCGTTCATTTCATCTCTTTTCTTTAGTATACTCACCACTCTATTATGGTTTTTAGGAGTGTTCCAAAGTCCCGATTTTGTTCCCATATCCCAATATATTGGTAAGGAAAATAGGATAGGATTTTTTATGTTATATGTTATCTTATGATTGATGTGTTATGAAATGTTATATTATGTATGTTGGTAGACTTGGGCATATGACTTGTATAGCTAACAAGCCCCAATAAATTTATGGGCATATGACTTGCTTAGCTAGAAAGCCCCACAAATCTAATGGGCATATGACTTGATTAGTTAACAAGCCCCAAGTAGTATAATGGCCATTGTAGTAGTATATGACATATGTTTATGATATAGTATATGCTTATGATATAGCATATGTTATGATATAATTTTACGTATATGATTTATGTTGTTAGTTTTTCCTTGCTAGGCATTAGGCTCATTCCTTTATGTTTATATGTGCAAGAAAATAGCTATGGCGGCGGAAAGGTTCTAGGCAGCTTGGGGTTGTGTATTGAGGCAGGATGAAATCAATGGACTGAGCGTTCGATTAGAGGATGAAGTCTTTAAGTCTTTAAATTATGATTTCTATGTATTGTTTTCCGCACTTGGTTTTGTAACCCATTTATTTAAGTTATGTTTTGCTTTATTTTTAAAACAATGGAATCCCATATCCTAAGTAAAATATTTATGTATTCAAACCTTTTCTTTATATAATAAAGTTATGATGTTTTCATATGTACGTTTTCTTATGATTAGTATAGTAGTTATTAATGGTCCAAGGTCTAGAATAGTTCGGTCGTTCCATAAGATTCATTTATGATCTTGTAAATGCACCTAATCCGGCAGAAGTTATCAATAAGAAAGTATGTTATATTTTATACTTTTTTTTTTGCTTAAGAAAAACTAGATATAGTATTTAATCATCGAATATATATTAACTTTTCAATTTTGTAATAGTTTGATAAAAAGGAATACAATGTCAAGGACGATCTACTCCCACCACAAAGCGATTGGTAAGCAAGATTAATGCCATTTTTTTATGAAGTCTAATTTTTCATATGTGTAACTTTCCAACATGACTTACATGTTAAATAATATTTGTATGTTCTTATACATGTATATACAAACTACCTACATATATGTAAAATGTTATCTTTTAAATAGAAATTATATGTGAATGCATATAATAATATGTTATATGCTATCTTTTAATTAGATAATAATTTATAAAATCAGGAATATTATATTATTATATAAGATTTAGCTATATAATAATAATTAATAAAATTAGGCATATTATATAATTGGAATTAAAAATATATAGTAACATGCCCAAAATAATTATAAATTTTTTTTCTCTGTGGTTATTTCCAATAAACCGCAGTGAAAGAATATATTTCTCTGCAGTTTATTTAAAATAACTGCGGCGAAAGATATTATTTCTCAGTGGTTTTTTTAACACTTCTCTCTATATTTGAATACACCGCAATTGTTAGTAGTCCCCAAAACTGCAGTGTATTAAGGAAAAAAATAGTAGAGAAAATCCTTTTTTGTAGTAGTGACTTCTTTATGCACCCTAGGTGACAACATTTCTAACAATGATATGATTTTTAGGGTTTTCCTCGATCCCCCTCGAGTTAACTATAAATCACATAAATTTTCCTGACGAGACTCCAAAGGTGCACTTCTGCGGGTTCAGCTTCATATGATATTTCCTTAGTATGCCAAAAAATTCTTCCAAATCAGATACATGGTTATTGGCAGTTTTTGACTTGACAAGCATGTCATCGTCGTATACTTCCACATTTTTCCCGATCTAGTCAATGAACATTTTGTTGACTAGCCTCTGAGAAGTGACTCCATCATTCTTTTAACCCAATGGGATGACTATGTAGCAGTATACATTGTATTTGGTCATGAAACTGGTATGCTCTTGGTCCTTAGGGTTCATCACGGTCTAGCTATATCCAGAATACGCGTCCATGAAGGACATGAGTTCATGGTCAGCCCTGGTGTCAACTTGTTGATCTATTCTTGGGAGTGAGGAACAATATTTTGGACATGCCTTATTCAAGTCGGAGAAGTCAATATAGGTCCTCCATTTTTTCATTTGGCTTTGGAACCAAAACAGGATTGGCGATCCATGTCAGATATTTTGCCTCCTTAATGAACCCTCCTTTTAGTAGGAGAGCTACTTCTTCTTCTAAAGCTTCTCCTCGCTCCTTCCCCAATAACCTTCATTTCTGCTATTTCACAGGCACATTTTTGTCCAAGTTAAGGGTGTGAATAATCACACTTGGACTGATTCCCACCATATCTTCGTGTGATCAGGCAAAGACATCGATGTTTTTCCTCAGAAACTCAACCAACTCCTTCTTTTGTTCAGCTCCTAGGTCCTTTCCAATCTGTACCACCCTCAAAGGTTTCTCTAGGTCGAGAATTACTTCTTCGAGCTCCTCCAGAGCCTGGAGCTCAAATTAGTCTTCACCAATGATTGGGTCAATATCATCCGATTGGGTGACCTCCTTATCGGCCTCCTCAACTTCTTCCGCCTCTTTGTAAATTTCCATTGCCTGAGACTCCTAATTCTCTTCAATTATCACCATGGCCTAGTGCCCGGGTTGTGACTTTCCCTTCATAGCAATGTTGTAGCGTTCCTTGGCATCGAGTTGATCCCATCTTACAGTGCATATCCCCAAGGACGAAGGGAGCTTCATGGCCATGTGGTGAGCATAAGTTATGACCTCAAACATCATTAGTGCTGGTCTCCCCAAGATTGCGTTCTAAGCAGTTGGGAAGTCAATTACAACAAACATAAGCATTTTAGCGACAGCCCGTACTTCTTCTCCCAAGGTTACAAAGAGCTCGATCATTCCTATTGTTGCCATTTCTTTCACCTAAAAACCCATAAAGAGAGTCTCATCTTTTGCAGAGTGGATCTGAATAGCACATTCCCTGATCTCCCGTTATCAATCAAGATTCTTCTCACCCTCCAATTAGAGAGTTGAATGGTTATCACCGATAGATCATTATGACAGAATTGGACATGGCTAGTGTCTTCTTCCATAAAAATTATTGGCTGTTTATCCAATCATTGGTTTTTAGATAACCTCTACTTTGGAATAAATATTGGGGCCTCATGAATCTTCAGTTTCTAGATATATCATTTTTGAGCTCCATTGCTCATTCCTGCTGGGTGTGGTCCGCTTGTGATGGTAACTATATCTCTTCCTTCAACAAGAGGAGTGATTATATGGTTGGTGGGAGCTAGGAGAGTTGCTAGTAGGTTGATTTGGTTTCCCTGAGATGGTTGAGGATACTACGCTGTTGGTTCATTAGGGTCTACTCAGTTCCGAGCATATTTCGCTAACGATCAACTCGGATGAGTGTCTCGATCTCATCCTTTAATTAACGACAGTTGTCAGTATTGTGGCCAATATCATTTAGGTTGGTATACGTGTTGAAGATGGAAGTGTACTTCTCCCCGTGCTTATTTTTTTTGGACCCAGTCTGGTCTCCCTCACCATTGTATTTTCTTTTGTTATTCCCTGTCTTAATGTTATTCTCTTTTCATTTGTTATTTTTCTTGGACCATGGGTTGAGTTGTAGCTACAACATCCGTCACCACTCCAGCAGGCTGAATAGGGGTCTGATTGGTTCCTGCGACTGTAGACTCTACTTCCTCCAAATTGATCCTTTCCTAAGCTCAAGCCAAGAACTTGTCGATACACTTCACTCATTTCCTTTAGAGTTCCATCCATAGTTCACCTCCCACAGTGATGCCTGTCCTCATGGCCATAAGCATGGCACTAACATCGACATCTCTAGCTTGTGCTACTATGTTTGTGAATCGATTGAGATATTCCTTTAGGGATTCACCTAGTTACTTTTTTATACCGGCAAGGGACTTGGCCTCTACTCGAACTTCTTTCCCAGCTCAAAACTACTTTTTAAAATCGTTCGACAACTATTTCCATGAAGTGATCGAGCGCCTTTTAAAATTTTTGTACCATAATTTGTCTGGTCATGTCAACGTGGCTGGGAACAAGACACAACATAGGTCGATGTCGACATTGTGGGCTCTCATAAAAGTGTTGAAGGTCCCGACGTGGTTCGATAGATCGGTGGTTCCGTCGTACATGGGCATGTTTGGCATTTTGAAGCCAATGGGATAGGGAGTGGCTACAATGTGAGGAGCAAAAGGTTCGAGCTCCTCATAACAATCGCAATCGTCCATGTTTTCCCCAGACAGAAGTCTCTTCATTTGTTCCTCCATCAAGGCTACTTGTTCAAGGGTTGGATCCTTCGTTTATAGGTTATTTAGGAATCGGTTACCAGCTCCCATCCTATCTTGCACGTTATGTGGATTATTGTCCATCCAAATCAGAGCTTGGTTAGGCAGGACGTTCCAATTATCATGCACGAGTGATGGATCTCCCATCGTCTAAGCGTAAGTCATGTCATTGTAATGGGTAGACTATCCCCTTTGCGTGTTTAGATGTTTGCGTAGATCAGACTGAGGATTGAAACACAAGCTTTGGGCGGAGCTCAACTGATTTCTTAAGTTGCTGTCATGTCTCTGGGAGGGCATGTTGCATACACTCTTAGCTCTGCCTCTATGATGGCTCTCCGTCCAATAACTACCATTCACACTACAAGAAAAAATACTTTCAATAAGACCGAAAAAGAATTATCAAATATATACCATAACACTTTTTGACGTGTTAAGGAAAGCAGTGTTATAGTAGGTCGGAGCACTTTGCATAACACTTTTCCGTAGTTATAGATATGTGTTATGCTATAGCCTACGTTAACACTTTTGTTGTTTTATTTTAATAGTTAGATAAGTCTTTTATTATATTATATATGAATAGATTATATAACACTTTTTTGTACTTATAAAGTAGTGTTATGATACACCTTTTAATAACACACTTTCTGCATTATAAAAAATAGTTTGCATAACATAATTTTATACTTATAAAACAATGTTATTGTAAAAGATACAATAACACATTTTTTGTATTATTCTAATATTTGGATAAGCTTGAATTATTATTATATAAACCTGTACATTATAATTATTTTTTATTGCTTAAATTCAAGCCCGCTTCATTTAATATACTTAAGAGACCTTTAACATTGTAAAAATATATTTTTTAGTACCAATTTTATGGTTCATAACACATATAACAAAATAATTGTGTCAAAATACATTCAAGATTATCTAAAAAATAATACAAAAGTCTTAAGATATTCAACACTGCATAATTAACTTAAACAAAACATTAGTCAACAAAATAGTCTTAAAAAGTTGCATATTCAAAAGTGAAGGTAGGAATTCATAATCTTCCAAAGGTCAGCACACCAAAGCCTTCCAAATCAGATTTTCTTTTGCACTTCACTTGTTGAATCTGGTAAATAAAACATAGAAGAAAAACTAATGAGGTCATGAAATATCATATCATTCAACTAAAATAGTCAATAATATCATGACACATAACCAAATTTACAATAATTGAGTTTCAATAATAATCAAGTTATTATATTACACACATTACTACAAATATATATACTCAAGTGACCTTAGAACTTTAATTAAATGGTGCATAATATTAATTCAAAATGGTGAACAAGCATTTATATAATCAAATAACCAAATAAATACCTCTTGGAATAACCTTTTGAGAAGGCCATGCAACTGTTGAACCAACAGCTTCTCGTATAGTAAGCATCGCATAGTTAGGACGAAATAAATAAGCACCAGGCACAACAGCAACATCAACCCATACACGCATAAAATCTGGTCCAAGAGGAATTCTGTGCACCTCTAAGTCTGGATCACTAGAATTCCAACGACCTTCAGCAATAATTGCATCTGACCAATCGAGCAAGTAGCAAGCGTTTCTTGCTTCTGTAAAGTTATGGCTCGTTTTAACTCCAACACTCAGCAAAATTAATTTTGAAGACAGTATATTAATTTTTGTATTCGTTTCCTTAAAAAGAAAGAACACAATTTGAAGATTTACCTTAGGAGAATGAATATTGTTGGATTGTGGAATATTGTGGAACTGCCCCTCACTTGTTGTTGCTCTACCACCCTAAATATAAACAGCAAGATAAGTTTCATTTCAAAAATACAAATTTTTAGTTATATAAGTGCGAGAAAGAATTATTACCAAGTGTCCTTTAAGTAGATTCAACATTTCAGCAATTTGAATCTTCATATTTAGCTGCTCTTCTTCCAACAAGGTCATCTTGTCTTTACGTATATTAACAACAATTAATTTTTACTTTGTTACCCCCCTTCCTTGTCCGATTAAGCATCCAGATTTTGGATTACCAAATAATTTTGTTAATGCATCCTCATCGGTATTGTTTGTAGTTCCAGATTTTTGGTCTTCGCGTATAATTTCAGCCAATTCTTCCTACATATAAAATAGTACAACTAATGTAAAATAATAGTGAACAAGTATAAACATCCAAAATTAAATAATAAATACTCACAAAAACTTCAGATGTTGTTTGGTTGATGGGTTCACCATTCTTCTTGGTATGGGCTCTCCGAAAATCATCGATCCTAGTTACTTTTGCCCCTTCAGTTTGTTTTGTCTACACAATAAAAAAATGTATAATATAAAATAAAGACTAATAATAAGAACCAAAATATATTCACTAAAAATATTAATTGTTACCATATCATTGATTGTTCGGGCATATCCTCTTCTACTTAAGGTGTGTGGAACACTTTTCTTTCTCCTCTCTTGAAATTTGGCCCTTATAGCCTATTTAATAAGAAACCAACATTAGGGAAAAAAATATTTTGATCTCTACTTATATTCAATCACTTATTTCATGTCTTACCATATGTTCTTGACTAGTTTTTTGTTTAACAAACGCCCTCCATTCTACATCACTTTTTATGCAATCTAGCTTTAATGCTAGTCGTTCATTCTTAGTTTTAGCATCAATAATATCCTTGACTAGTCTAGATTTTTCAGATCTCCATAGGTCTGCCATCATTTCAAAGCACATCTTCTTTTGCCAATCTTCATGTAAATCATATTTTGCCTACAATAAGATATTATATGTTTCCGATGAGAGTTGAATATTAAAGAAAAGAAAGAATATCACCACAAAACTTGTAAATGCTACCTGAATAGATGCCCAAAGAACGTCTCTCGTGATTGGAGAAATTTTCCTCCAATCTGAAATAGTATAAGGAATTATGTCCCTCACAAGAGCACCCACAAAAGAAGAAAATTGTACTGAGTTAGTACCAACGGGTTGGCCTTTTTCATTCCAATTTATTTTCATCGAATCATTGTTTCTCTTAGTAAGATTTTCCAATGTAGTTCTGCCCCTAGTCTTTTTTAGTGCATTCATTTCATTTGCAATTCTATCTTGAGGTGCTTCTTGGAACTCATTTTGAATTGTCTCACTTGTTTTTTGTAGTCGATCAGATTTTCTAAGAGGTTGCTGCATTTGTTGCCTTATAGCTGGGGAAATACTTATATTTTCATTTGTTTCAACCATTATTTCTGGTTCTTCAAGCTCCACCTCAACAACTTCTTCAAATTCTACTTCGGCCATTTTTTCATGTTCAGCCTCAGCCACTTCTTGCAGTTCCTCATTTTCAACCTCTTTAGCTGAGCTTCCTACTTCTAATAACCTTTCTACTTCATCATTAGGGGATCTTCTAGTCCTTGAACTTCCATGTGACATCTCCATGTTTGCCATATTATCATTTTGAGATGGCTCCCCATTGTAAACCATGCAACGAGTTGCTGCCCTTGTACTAAGAGCAGGTGGTGAGTCTATTACAACTCTAGCAGGTGCTGAAAACTTACGTAGGGCACTCTTTTTCATTAGAATAGGGCTTTCGTCCAACATATCATCCCCGTCAGCTTGACTTTTTAATGATTTTTTTTCTTTTTTGGGCAACAATATTGCATAATGCACCTGGGTGTAGGTGTTCTTTTTTACTTTATCGGAGATTTTTGTAATGTACTCATTTTTTATTGAAATTACTGCAATAAAAAACAAAATAACATAAGAACTGAAATCATAAATGCATCATATATCCTTATCTTCCTAAATAAGATAAATAATTAATATATAAAATTAGAAACATAATATCAGCCAAACAGTAAATAAAATCAGCTTTGTTTCATTGAAAGTATGAAAAAAATTACATTTAAAGAGTCATAAGAGTAGCATAAATTTGAATGAAATCGTACAGATTGTTTCATTCTAGCCCCAAACACCCTTTATTTGAATCCTTTAAAGATATATACCAATTAGATGACTCATTCTCTCTTGCATAAAATGCCTTTTTAACTTAAGATGCTAATACATATGGATCCCTAATAGACTGATTTTTCCCTCTATTAAAATTTACAAGTGTATAGAAATCCAACTTCTTAACACCATTTCGAATGTTTTCCCAATCACACCAAAATAAGGGCACCTTAAAAGTACGATAATCAAGCATATTATATCCTCGATAGCTCCAAAATACTCTTATGTATCATTCAACTGCCCAATGCCATGTGATTCCAAGTATACACCACTATTTTGAGTAGTTTTTTCAGCACCTCTTTTATGAAACTGAATACCATTAATAATGTAACCTTTATAGGAAATGACACTACGACTTGGGCCTTCAGCCAATTGAGTTAAAATGTCATCTACCTTGTTAGATTTAGAAATATGAAAAGAAAAAATATTGATGTCAAATAGATTTCATATACTAAATGAAAATGTAAACTTGTATCTTTGCTTTAGAGTGTAACCTTGTCATAAAACCATAGGGGGAACCCTTCAGAATGTCAATTACATATAAAGGTTACCTAATCATCTATCAATAGCAAGTAAAAAAAATTCAAACAACACAAAAAAATTACGTTGAGGTTTGGATTTTAATTAAAAATTATTTTTTCTCTCTCAATATATATTAATTTCCTAAACAGAAATTTAGATTCTTAATCTGAAAGAAAATCAATACAATTGACTACAGTTTTTTATGTCTCCAATATGATAGGATTATTAGTCACTCGTGAATATAATACACATATATTGTTTGTTGGAATGATTTATATATATATGTATATGTTATAGTACTAGTACATTTAATTGTTTAAAGGCACCTAGAATACATTGAATGATCAATGGTTAAATTAAGCTATAAAAGCATGCATTATATTATAGTAAATATTGTGAAAGTTTTTGATGAATTATTAATTTTGGTACATGAGTTAAAGTTTGACTGAGGAGCTTAATCACTTGCCACTTTGTCCATGGAGCAATAAAATAAATGTTCAAAACAAAAGAAAATGGTAATGAATGCAAGTTAATCTCATGTTTAGTGGTTCATCAAGTTCAATATCATCATGATAATAATGGTGGAACTATCTTATTTCCTTTTGGGAACTTGAAACAAGCAGTTTCAAACAATGGTACTGAAGTTATTCACGATCACCAGACTAAGGGACAAGGAAACCCAACTGGGTATTGGACTGGCTTATTAGGTGGTGGAGGATCATGGTAAAATTCGTTCAAACAAGATAATATATATATTAGCTAGAAAGTTTTTCATTTTTTGGGGGGCTTTTGGTTTGATCTTCTATTTTTCCTATTATTAGGGTTAAAGTTTGCTACTTGCTTTGAGTTTTTCATTAGTACTTACTAACACAGATAATTAATTAGGCTGAAGAAAGAAAAAAAACAAGGGAAGTTTCTAATTTGGTATGTAGTAATCTCTCTTTCATGAGTCCTAAACTCATTTCTGGCTCATGTACTATTATATATTAATATTACATATGAGGAGATGGTTTTTGTCAATATAGATCAACTTGTGTAGAGACATTATTATATATATATGTACATATAAATGTAATTAATGATTGGTCGTGCATCTTTTACTTTTTGTCCTTTTATGTGTGTGATGGGGGTGTTAATTTATAGTGGAGGCTTTTCTATTAATGTTCATTATTAACTGAGTTGAATTAATGGATTGAGTTCTCTCAAAGACTACTTTTAAACACTATTATATATTTATAATGTCCTACTGTTAGAACTGTCTTTTAGAAGAAATAGCAGCCAGCAGGTAATATGAAAAAGAAAATTGATAGGTATATATGCATGTATATAGTTATATATATAAATATTTAGTGTGTATGTGTGTCAATAAATTGCAAAAATCTTTAGTGTGCTTTGTTCTCTTATCTGTCTTTTGCTAACGACATGAAGATCAATGGACCTCCCCAATCAAAGTGGAAGTCTTTGAAGAACAGAAGGCAACAGAATTGGGGTTTGTTCACATTAAATCCTTACTTTAATTTGAATTTTCTGTCATTTTTTTATTCACAAATGATTCTTCCTAGCAGGTGGTATTGTGCATGAAAAGGGTCTTCTGTCACACCAATGTAAGTAGCAAAATCTTTAGACATCATGTTCTGATATTTTAACATATTTTCTTGTTGCATTTTCAATGGAAAAATTGAAGCTATGTAGTGTATTTAAGTCTTTATCTAAGTGGGACTGAAGAGAACAAATAGAGGGATTCAATCGAATTAATATGAATGAATCATTAAATTATGAACTACTAAAATAAGGATCAAGATCAGGAATTGTTATAAATTTTCTTTTTTGACTTCTCTGAATTTATGCATGTGTGTTCTTCATTTTTGCTTGCAATTTTACAATCATTTGAAAGCTACTGTACTAGATATTAAAGGCACATTTTTTCAAATATCAATCATATCAGGGATGCCTTTAAATATGTGTGATAATTTGTTCAAAAGAATAGATAAAATAGATCTCATGCTCAACTCTTTGTGAAGTCACTCTTGATGGGAAGGCATGTTTTGGAAACTTGGAGTTCTTGTATGCTTTAGTATGGGATTATTATGTGTGTTCAACTAAATACAACCTGATTCTTGTGCCATATCTATAAGTCAAAATGATCAAAGTACACATTTCCTATGTATTAGGGCCCTTAAACATAGTCCCTAAAACAATTATTTATTTAAATGCTTACTCAAATTACAGGGGAGGGAAACCAAGCTATTGTTTTGGGTAATTATATTTATGATGTTTTGGGTAATTATATTTGACTTAGAACTCATGGAGGCATTATCAGATTATGCATTTTTCCAATCACAACTCATATGTATAATATTTTATTATTCAAACCCTAAGGTTAGGGACATGAAAACTACCCTTATTCACACCCCACGCGAGATATCTATCAATATAATCAAACCAATTCATGCAAATACAATTTATTTGTAAGAAGATAATACATAATTCTAGATAAAATCTGACATCATTTTCCATATAAAAGGTTACCTAACCATCTATCAATACCAAGTAAAAAAATTCAAACAACACAATAAGTTTTCATCCTTATATCACCGCAACACACAATTTTTTTTTTCCAGAACCTACTTCTCTAAGACACACAAGTTTTCAACCTTCCGTTATCGCCACAGTACACAATTTTAATCTCAGATGCTACTTCTCTATGAATGAATATTTAAGATATTCAAATTCCTCTAACATTTGTATGATATTAATAAAAGAGTTAAGAGAACATACTTCCGTACCTCTTGCTATTAATAATCAAGTTAATTAACTTTGCAATGCTCCTTGCCAATTCGATCCACAACCAAAAGAATATAATCAATACCTAAAAGATTAATACAAAATTAAAATTAAATGATACAATAAAACCATAAAATTCATGAAATTACTTGTTACGAGTCTTAAAATCATAAACTATATTCATTAATGGTTCAAACTTAACATAAAGAAACATATTCCAACTCAAATGTCCAAAAAAATCATCATTTTCATAATCACCATCATTTCCGCTCATTCTATCTTAAATTCAGCTACTAAAATACTAAAATAAACATTATTTCAGCAACTTAATACTAATAACAATGCTACTCTAGAAAACCAACCGACTATTTTATGAATGGAAACCAATTGACACTACAAAAAAATGACTTTTAGCTACAAATTTTTTAGCTTCCAAATATCATTGGTAGCAATTAATAATATTTTGCTACTAAATTATGGTAGCCAAATAATTTAGTTGCTAATTCTAAAATAATAAGACTAATTAATTCTACTACAAAAATTATTAGTAGCTAATTTATTATTTTAGCTACCAATTTTCTTTTGGTAGCTAAATCTATTTGTGTCTAAATATATAATTGAAAACTTTATGTATTATTTGCTACCATTTTATTTTGGTTGCAAAGACAAAAAAATTACTTACTAATTTTTTGGTAGCTAAAAATAAAGTTTCAATCATTTTATTTTGCCAAATTTAGCTACTAATTATTTTGTAGCAAAAATATTATTTCAACCAACCAATAATACATATATTTAATCATAAAATTATTAATTTATATTCATATACAATAAATGATATTATTAATATGTATAAAATAAATAAAATAGTATTCAATATATATTAATATTAATATAAAAACATATATATATATATCCTGATATAAAATAACTAACCAAGTCCCTCACTATTTCTAAAACTGTCCATTATTTCTCTCTCCCTACTATGACTCACCACTAACACAGACACACATCTAGCATATATACATACACAATCAGATAGTGATCATTCTAGACTTTGGAGCACAAAATAATTTAGAGCAAAAGAATCATGCTAGTTCTGTCTCTGGTATAAATAATTTACCTGCCTGCAACATATCTCCTCTCCCTCTTTCTCTCATATATTTATATGGGAAACTTTAGTTATTTCATTATTTGGTTTTGTCATTAATATTTTGTTCTTTCTCGTTTTTCTCTTTTACAGATTTTGTAGAGATTGAAGATTAGAAGACGTTATTTTTTCTACACTAATCCTATACCATTTACCATTTTGTAATTTTTTATTAGTCAAGCAAAAAAGGTAATAGCAACCAACATAACATTATTTTTTATTCATACCTATTCCTATTCTTATTCTCCTTCTTTGGTTTTCATTACTCTCAGCCTAAATTAGAAAACCAAAAATATTAAAATCAAGGCATCAATTAATAATCACACCTCAACAAAGTCTCTAGCTTTGGCAACAATTCTCTTTATGAAAACTGTCATTTTCGCATCATCTGGTGGCTATAGATAAGACAGCGAACTCATCAAGCATTAGAAAACAGAGGAAACTTGGTCCTTATATGTAGATTTATTTATATTGCCCCACCCCAACAAACCTGTGTTGGATTCCAAAATGTCACAACTTCATGTAATGCAGGACTTCTTATGTAATATGAAGCCTGGAGAAGTTACAAAATAGGCCATCTTTAATGTTAGACAAAATCAGAAATAAAGAAACAACGGGAAGATTGTTCAATATTTCTATTAATGGTTATTACGACATATTTATGTCAACTATGCTACAAGGTTGTTTCTTTATGTATAAAAGCTTTAAATGTATCATTTCCCCAGAAGAGAAAAACACAGAAAAATCTAAAGCGAATTATCAAAAACAAGTAACATTGCAAAAATAAGCAATCATAATGAGCCAGGAGGTGATGTTTTGGAAACCTTTTCAACATTGATGCGATCACCAACGAGAAGAGTGGGGCACATGGAAGAAGATGGTATGAATCAAATTTCATAAAGCATGAACCATAGAAGAAACACCGCCAAGAGTCTCATAAACCCATCAAGATCAGGCGATCAGAGAAATCCCCAACTCTTGCACGGCATCCATCGCAGCGAAGTGTACGTAAAGAAGAGATGATACAACGCAGAAGGTCTTAAGAAGCTTATCATACTTATTTCAGTATACCTAGAACCTGAAATTCAAAATTACTAATATATGATCGAGTACAAGAAACTAAATTAATAGTTCAAATGAATACTGGAGAGCATAATGTGGTGGAGTTTTATGCTAAAATAAGAAAGAATGGGTTTTAAAGAATAGGAAACTAAGCTCTTCGAACAAAAACCAGCCACTGAACAAAAACCATTTTAGATATTTTTTTTGAGTTATTGGGGGAAAAAGGATATGAAAGCAAGGTGGGATATTTGAGGGACCAGACACAAATATTGCTATATCCATCTGTATTATAAAATACATGCTACAAGAACAACTAAAATACTGCTAACAGAACCTGGACCGAGAAACAGAGATGGCTTGAGCTGAACAATGGCGATGAAGAAAGAGAGTCGTCAGGTCTTCTCTGTTGAGAAACTCGATGGGGCAGAAGCTGAGCTGGGTTTTTACAGGTCTTCCCTGGGAGGGGATCGGTGCAAGGGTTAGGGAAGGAAATCAGGATCGGTAGGGGATCGATAGAAATTGAAGAAAATATGAGCCTAGATGAGTTAACGCGATGAGGTGAGAGGTTGAGTTCTTGTAAAGTGAGACCTTAAAAAAAAAGGCAAAATAAAAGTCTATTTCCTAGAAATAAATTAGCGCCTTTTTTTTAGTGTGTGTTTGCTGCCCATATTTTTAACTCTATTATAATACTTTTTCATTAGTGTTATATTCATGTATTATAAAATGGGGTTATTGGTGTAGTGTCACTAAGCTTACTGCTCGTGGTTGAGGTCCTGGGGCCTGATTATTCCCACAAGTACATAGCACATACGTCTCTTCTGTCGGTATAGAATTTCTCCTTTCATTCTCGCGAACTGAAGCATTCTTCTATGGGAGAGGTGGCGTTGGATGACCTATAGGTGAGGGAGGATGCCTTTTCAGCGAAGCAATTTGTTTCCCATCTGGATGGACCAGATTAGCTCGTCCATGGTCCACTCCAATTCTCCAAGTTGATGGCAGCACAAAGTTGTTTCTTTGTACCTAAGCAGTTGGTTGAGGTGCTCGTGCATTCGTAGGTTCCGTCGCCCTTCTCGATGCGGTCTCAGCTCACCCAGTCTAACTAGACTAATTTCTGCGAGTGTGAGCCGCTTGTTCATTCATGAGATTATTAGTAGGAGGATTTTTGTAGGAGTCCGTTCAAAAGGTATAGCGCTCGGTGTTGTTGTTCTAACGGAACGACTCACGTTGGGTTGATTATTTCTATGGGACTAAGCTATGATCTTGTCTATTCCAATGTGAGTCATTTTTTCATGGCTCGACTTCCTCCTCCTCCAACCAATAAGCCACGATCTTGTCTATTCTCTTGTTAGCCTGGGCAAGGTGGCTCCTTAGACGGGCATTCTCTATTATGATGGTAGTCAAATTCCCAGGGTTTGGGTTCGGTGCGCGCGAAGCCAAACTTCCAGTATCGTCCTAGTTCATATGTTGTTTCCCAGGAGGACACTGCACAGAGGTGCCTTCTCTAGTTGGGTCTACTGCACGATAATCTCCATGATCACCAAGTCTCTCTGATTCATTGTCTCGCATGGAACGAGTTACCACCATGTTTATTGTTGTGTCGAATATTTCCTGAGGAATTTCAAGCTTAATCTGTTCTTAATTAAAGCACCAATTTGTTGACACGGTTTTTAGTTAACAAGGGATTAAGAAATCTCATTAGAGAGATTAAGCTTGATAATAAACCGTATATATAAACTCACAAAATTTTTATGTGGTTCAATGGTTAAAATTCATTTAGTCATCAAGTCACTCTTATTCTTTTTTGGAACCCTAGAGGAAATTGTTTATGGCAATTTCAGCAGAGTTTTAGCATACAAGATGTCAGTTCCTTTACTGTTAATTCCCTTTATATTTATAGGATATGATGATGGACAATTTTGGGTAACTGTACTATAAATAATAACATACAAGTTTGGGTAACTTCCCAAATAAATGGATACGTAAATACCCCAATTAATCCTATTGGCATCTACATCAATCAATAAATGTATATAACGATTGTGTGCATTTGATGCGCCTATTGGGCATTTGAGTTTGTAGGGATTCTTCCATCTGTGTAATGACCCAAAATCAATAATAAGGCTTAAGGGTCTTGATTAGTGTGCCAGGAGGGCATAACTGGATTATTTGTGATTTAAATGAGTAAATGCATGATTATGTGATAAGCATGTTTATATGATTATTTGGATATATGAGATGCATGACTATGAGTATTAGTATGCATGTAGGCCCTAATTTGGTTATAAGGGCATATTCGTAATTTTGGCCTGTTGACGGCATAAATTTAAATATTTGTGATTAATTGTTGAGACCACATTATTATGTGGATATATCCGCAGCTTGTGACTCGAGGCGATCCTAATGAGCGATTTAGCAGAAAAGTCACGGTGGGGATTTATACCCGGCTCGAGGGAGCCTGGGGATACTTCTAGGAATCTAGGAAATATATTGGAGACTATATCACATTGAGGAAAATAATTGGTTAGTAGTTAGGTGTTGGGGTCTAAGCGGTAATTATTAGTGACACTCGAGGAATTAGTGGGAATTGGGAGTAAATGACCAAAATGCCCTTGGTATGTTTAAAGGCTTAGGTTTTAATGGGAGGGCAAAATGGTCATTTGATTTAAAAAGGGATAAGGGTCATTCTACCTTTATGGACTTAGTGGGATTTGTAGAAAGTAATAGAAGCTGAAAGAAAAGAGAAGAATGGGAAAAAGAAGAGAAAACAGAACACTTGAGCTTATCACCTTCCCCTCCACTTTGTTTGCCATTTTTCACCATTTCTTGAGGATTTCTAAAGCTGTAACTTAGAGGAAGTTTAGGCTGGAGCTTGGGGCTAGGATCGTTGGTAAAGATGGAGGATTTAGGAGGAGTTAGTCACCCAATTAAGGTAAATTTTAAATATTGTTCTTAAGTTTTTGAGTTTTGTTGGAATGGATTTCTAAACTTGAACTTTGGATGGAATTAAGAGGAAAGCTTTGGGAGTTGAGGAGCTAAAAGTTGGAAGGGCACTAAGGGCAACCTAGGGTCGAAATCTACATTAGAGGTAACAATTCTGGACTTGATCATCTGAGTTACTGGGTTATCTCTGGTTTTTCTGATGAGTTTTTGAGTTCTAAGCTCAATTCTTGTTTTGTTATGTTTGATGATGCATGTGACCAACTTTCATGTTGTTGGGCCATGTGGGGTGAGATGTAGTGGATGGTAGGCTTATTTTGAAGTGTGGTTGAAGTTTGGAGGAGTTTTAGGGAGGTTTGGCTCGGGGAAATTCGAAGGAAAACCTCAGAGTGTTGAAGGTACTGTAAGTGGTGCTGTAGCGCTAGCTTTAGGGCGCTATAGCGCTAAGCGGGATTTTGCTTCTGTTTGTAGCACTGTAGTGCCCACCTTGTGGCGCTGTAGCACTACCCTACCTTCAAAAATGGATTTTTGGGTATTTTCTTAGTGTTTTTGCCCGGGGGCTCGGGGTTTGATTCCACCACCCCGTTCGGTGGAATTAGGGCTTCCCGAGGGCTTAGGATTGGTCCCGAGGTTAGGTTATGGGATTGAATGTTAATGAGGGTTTCATGTTGTATTTGTGACTAGGTGAACGCTAGGGCTTAGTCGGGATCGTGGTCGAGGATTGTTTCAATTAATTAAAGCGTTTGGAATCAAAGCTAAGAAAATGCACTCGGTTATGTGTTTATGTTGGGACTAAGAGTTCCCTATATTTATATGTGATGTCATAAGATGGTATTATGCCATGGGACATGTGATAAATGACCTAAGAGTGCTGGAATCAATATTTTCACACAGAGCACGACTCGGCCACTAGTAGTTGAGGTTAAATACATAATCACTAAGCTCGGCCTAAGCGAGCCAGAGTCAGTGGGATAATTAGAGGGTGCGGCCTAAGGGCGCCGACCCTGGAGTTTGGCGTGATATGTTTAATGTTTGTCAAATTGATGATTGTGACAAGTTTGTTATCTAAATAATTGATTATTGGCTTGTAGTTTGATATCACCCTTGCACTGCTTTAGCTGCCTAAAGGCCTTAGGAAGCCTAGAAGAAACCAGAAAATAGAATGATGAACACTCTCAGCCTTTCCTTCTCTCTCTCATGATTCTCTCCCACTCTTGAGGCTTGTTGGATTTGAGGCTGTTTGGAAAGACTTGGCCTAGGAAATTGAAGGGTGGAGCTGGGATTGATGGAGGTTTAGTTCATGGGTTCTTACTCTAAAGGAGGTAAGCTTCAATTTAGCTGTAAATTCTAATTTTTAAATATGACTTTTGATGTTCTTGAGCTTCAAAGCCCAAGACAGGAATTAAGAATGTTGTGGGAATTTTTGGACATATTGTGGTGTTAAATGGTTGTTCTGAATTTATTGCTTTGGGTTTGTAGCTCGATTTTAGATTTAGCCATTGTTTAGGGTGAATTTGGATTGGTTTAGCTCGGAAAAATGCAGGGGAAACGCTGACAATTTTGGTTTTTGGGGCTCGAGCTGCGACCCTATTCTTCAGGCATCGTGGCCTGTATGTGTCGAAAGGCTTGGTAGTTCCCTGAAATCATCCAGATGCCACGGTGCATGTTGGGGCGCGCCATGGCCCGTGCCCCCCATGAGAGAGCCTTGGGGCTCTATGACTTGTGGCGTGCCGCGGTCCTAGGGGGCTGGGCAGGAAATAGCCAAAATAGGTTTTTAAGCTCGAGAACTTAAGCCTAATGGCTCGGGAAGGATTCTAATTTTTGGTGTAGTAGAATTTGAGGTCCCGTGGGTTAGAACTACACCTTAAAACTTTTGAATGGTCTATGTGATTGATCAATACCATTATTGCTTGTGGCTAGGTTATACCGCTAGGGCTCAGGGATAGGGATCGTGCTCGGGACTGCCATACGCTAGCTGCTCAGGACTTGTGGTAAGAAAACTGCACCTGGGTTATGGATGGGGCTTAGACCCTTGTTAATGAATATATTATGTTTGTGAATATATTTGTATCTAAGAATAGCTGGATAGGCATGCTTGTATATGTTGTCTTCGATTAGTTTTTGTGCAATGTGTAATTGTGATTATATCTATTTTAAAGGCTGGCCTAAGGGAGACGGGGGCCGATAGCAAGTGTGCGAAATGTAACCTAGCCTAAGCGTGCCGGGGTCAGCTATAATACCAAAGGACTCGACCTAAGGGCGCCGGGCCTTAACATTATACAATAAACAGGAGTGTTGTTGGCACTTAACTATTCGTATTGATTGATGAACTTGGTTTATAAATTTGATTGTGCTTGATAATATTGTTAAGATGGTTGCTTATATCTTGTTGTTGATTGAATTTATTGATTTAAGTTTACTTTTATTATTACTGTTGCTCATTTGTGCTTGTTGATTTAAGTTTTCTTGCCGAGCCTTGGTTCATAGGTGCAATGTGGTACAGGTATGGGAAAGGGTTAGCCGGATTAGCCATAAGTTGGAGAGCTTCAGGGATGGTGTGTACATATGTAGCCTACTCGACTGCCACGGCTAGGATAGCCAGGGAGGAATTATGGTTGAACCCTGTTTTGCCGCTTAGTACGGCTAATTTGTATTCCATTAGTCTTTTATCAGTCTGTAAGCATTTTTGGCATCCCGTGTATAAACTTAATATTTTTAATTAAAAATAATCACATTGTTCACCAAACTTTTTAATATCTAACATTGACTTAGTCTTTAATTACACATTTAAGTCCAAATGACTCACCTAGCGAGTTAAGCACTATTTTAAACACACAGTGTAACGACCTTGGCTAACCAAGGCGTTACCCCTGCGCTAGCACCATTTCCGAATGATAT
Source organism: Humulus lupulus (assembly GCF_963169125.1). Classification (NCBI taxonomy): domain Eukaryota; kingdom Viridiplantae; phylum Streptophyta; class Magnoliopsida; order Rosales; family Cannabaceae; genus Humulus; species Humulus lupulus. The sequence goes on from NC_084795.1 coordinate 209,602,341, forward strand.
ATTTTTTTTTAAAAGTTTGGGGAAAAGCTTGGGGGTTTAAGGATAGTTCCATCACCCTGATTGGTGGAACTATAAGTCCCGAGAGCTAGGGAATAGTCCTTGAATTTTTATACGGGATTAGTTCTTAATGAGACTATTGTTTATGTTGAGACTAGGTTTACCATAAGGCTCGGGAAAGGGATTGTGCTCGAAGTCATATCACTTCTTACACAAGACTTGAGGTAAGAAAATTGGAACTTGCACCATGCTTAGGGAATTGGTCTTGATCTTTAATGTATATGATTGAACTATTCTGTGTTTATTTGTAACTGTGTTTAATGCATCTGTTGTAGTGCATTTATTTGTTAATGGCCGGCATGGGGCGGATTCGATGATAATCATGCGTAGTGTAGGCCGTGATTGCTAGGCCACTATAGGGGTGCGCTCTCGGCATGTGCTGCGTAAATGAGTTAGATGCTTGCATGTGTTATGTTTTACTGTGAAGCATGTTAATTATGATATACATGTTATTTAATATATATTTCTGTTAAACTGTGCTTTCTTGCTGGGCCTCGGATCACGGGTGCTTTGTGGCGCAGGTAAGAGCAAGGGTAAGCTGGACCAGCCATGAGTTGGAGATCTCTGGAGGCGACGCGTACATACTCAGTCTGTTCGACTGCCACGACCGAGATTACTTTTGAGGGAATAGGGTTAGAGTCTAGCTTTTGTCACTTAGGTAAACTATTTTGTCACTTTTAACACGATGTATTTCGCTTGTAAACTCTTTTTGGGATCCTTGTACACATTTAAACTCTTAAATGAAAAGTTTATCTCTTTCAAATAAGATTTTAAATACCTAAGTCGTTATTTATGTTTAATTACACATTTAAAGTTCAAATGACTCGCTTAACGAGTTAAACAATATTTTAAACATATAGTGTAACTGTCCTAGATTAGTAGGGCGTTACAATTTCGTATAAGAGTTGCCAAGGATAATGGTTTGTTAAGATAGCCTGAGTGTGTACTCTCGCTGCTAAAGACAAGCTCAACTCATGGTTTGGTAACTTATGTGTTGAATATGTGTTTAATTATTAACCAGATTATATATATGCATTGTCTGTATGCTAGAATAGGAAGCCTAAAGTATACTGATTGGATCTGGCCCATGACTGCAATGTGAATATAGAATGCATGCTTATTAGTGTTTTTTATGTATGTGAAAGATATTGAAATGCTTATTAGCATTATGATTTTGAGTGTTTGCTTAATTGTTCGGTTTTGGAGCGTGGGGTGGTTTCTTGAACCCGTTATCATTGCCTGATAAGTCGAGTTGTTGATTGTAGATATACTTGTGTAATTATGCCAAGGCGATCAAAACGACTAGTCGGTGCAGGTATTAAGGCTAGAGATGATTACCCGGGTTAGGATTGGCAGCAAGTGCTTGCTGATATGCAAGTGAGACTAAAGAGAAAGGAAGATGAGATTCGATTATTGAGAAAACAGGTTCCACCAGGGAATGCTGCATAGGCTCTCCCACCTGTTGTGGTACCAGTTCTGGGACAACTAGAAATTGAAAACATTTGAGAACCGCTTCATGAGAGATTCAGGAAGAAACACCCTCCAACATTTGAGGGAGGTCCAGAGCCATTGAAGTCTGAGCATTGGATGAGTATTATTACCTCCATCCTGGATTTCATGAGGGTGCTGGGCAACGACAGGGTGGCGTGTTCCACATACATGTTACATGATGACGCTCACATCTGGTGGGAAGTTGTATCACAGACGCGAAATATCGTGGTATTGAGTTGGGATAAGTTTCAGGGTTTATTCAATGAGAAATATTATAATGACACTGTTCAGACTGCGAAGGTGGATGAATTCAATAGATTGGTTCAGGGCAACATGATGGTAACTGATTATGCCTTGAGGTTCGACACGTTGGCCAAGTTTACTTCTGACTTAGTGCCAACCGATGCTGCAAGGAGAGAGAGATTTGTTCGAGGGTTAAACCTCATGATAGCATGGGATGTCAGAATCACCTCAGTACCTGGAGTCACTACATATGATCGAGTAGTTGAGAAGGCCCTTACTGCTGAGGGTGCAGAGGATAAGATTTAGTGCGAGAGCACCACTAGGCATGATGCCAAAAGGATGGTACCTCCATTTACTTGATCTAGTAGGGGTAGAGGCCCTAGTGACCAGAAGAGGAAGACCCCAGACACTTTTTCTACTCCTGGTCCAGATAAAATTGGTTAGGGTACTCAGGGTGGCTGCCAAGGCGACATTGAGGCTTGGAGAAGTTATCCAGTGTGTGTCAGGTGCAAGAGGCGCCATATGGGAGAATTTCGTGCTAAGGCATGCTTCCTTTGTTAGGTAGTGGGACATTTCCATATAGACTTCCTGCAGCTTAAAAAAGAGGGACAGATGAAGGGTGACAGTTTGACTCCAGCTTGAGAGTTCACGCTAACTCAATGAGAGGCTGAGGCTAGTCCCTTGGTAGTGACATGTCAAATTTCTAGCAGTGGCTCTACTTATACTGTATTGATTGATTATGGTGCTACACATTCGTTTGTTTCTAGAAGGGTGATAGAAAAGTTTTGTATACCATGTGCTGTGTATGCTTTAGGATTTGGCACCTTGCTTCCTATATGGGAGGTGGTAGTCTCGAGATGGGTTAGATCACTACAAGTAGAGGTAGATAGTAGGGAGCTGTCAGTAGACTTGATTGAGCTAACTATGGAGGAATTTTATATGATTTTGGGCATGGATTGGTTAGCCAAGTATGGGGCAACCGTAGACTGTAGAAGGAGGATGGTGACCTTTAAGCCCGAGGGAGGGGACCCGTTTATGTTTGTAGGTGCTGTGAATGGGCCTCGTGTTCCTATGATCTCAGCACTGAAGGCTAGATACCTATTGGAAGGAGTTTGCATAAGATTCCTAGAAAGCATAGTGGATACAATAAGGGATGTACCGGTCGGGCTGGGAGAGAAGAAATTGGTCAGTGAGTTCTTAGATGTGTTTCGAGAGGATCTACTAGGGTTATCGCCGCATCAGGAGATTGAGTTTGTGATTGAGCTGGCATTGGGAACAAACCCAGTATCTAGAGCACCATACAGAATGGCTCTGGAAAATTTGAAGGAATTGAAGGTACAATTACAAGATTTACTTGATTTGGGATTCATTACACCCAGCTTCTCAACATGGGGTGTGCTTGCATTATTTGCTTAGAAGAAGGATGGGATGTTGAGAATGTGCATTGACTACAGGGAGTTAAACAAGATGACTATCAAGAACAAGTATCCACTACCAAGGATTGATGAGTCATATGACAAGTTGCAGGGTAAGACAATGTTCTCAAAGATTGATCTTCTTTCTAGTTCTCACCAGCTGAGGATCAAAGATGAGGTTATTCCGAAGAAAGTCATTTGCACGAGGTATGGGCAATATGAGTTTTTGGTCAAATCCTCTGGATTGACCAATTCCTCGAAAACATTTATGGATCTCATGAACAGGGTGTTCAAAGATTACTTTGACAAGTTTGTCGTTGTCTTCATTGATGACATACTGATCTACTCTCAGTCAGAGGCAGAACACAAGTAACATCTTCGATTGGTACTACATAGATTGAGGGAGCATAGGTTATATGCCATGTTTAAGAAGTACGAGTTATGGCTACCTCAAGTGACCTTTCTTGGTCAAATTTTTAGTAAGGATGAAATTATGGTAGATCCGACCAAGATCGAGGCGGTGAGAGATTGGCCAAGGCCCATAAATGCAACAGAGATTAGGAGTATCCCGGGTTTAGCGGGATACTATAGATGTTTTGTGGAAGGATTCTCGAAGACTGCAACACCATTGATAGAGTTGACATGCAAGAACTTGAAGTTCATTTGCACTGACACATGTGAGAGCAGTTTCTAGGAGTTGAAGCGTCGGTTGATCACCACCCCAGTATTGAGTCTTCCTTCAAATCAGGCGAAGTTTTTCATTTTTCGCGATGCATCGAGACAGGCCTTAGGTTGTGTCCTTATGCAGGCTTGGAAGGTGATTTCTTATGTTTCATGATAGCTAAAGGATTATGAGCAGTGATACCCTACGGATGACTTAGAGTTGGCAGCAGTGGTGTTTGCACTGAAAGTGTAATGACGCTATCTTTATGGGGAGAAGTGTGAGATCTACACTGATCATAAAGGTTTAAAATACATTTTCACCCAGAATGATCTAAAAATGCGGTAGAGATGTTGGTTAGAGCTAGTAAAGGATTATAATTGTGAGATTCTTTATCATTTAGGATAGGCTAACGAGGTGGCAGATGCTCTGAGTCAGAGGGGTCCAGGATAGTTGTATAGCTTGAAGTAGATATCCAGAGAATTGGCAAAGGATATAAACAGACTTGGGATAAAATTCATTGTGGGCAGATTATCCAATATTACTCTTCAGTCTACACTCCTTGAGAGGGTAAGAGAAGTTGAGAGAAATGATCCTCAACTAGAGATGTATCGAGATGACGTCCTAGCTAGAGTTGCTAAGGACTTTGCCATTGTTGAGACAGATTTGTGTTCTGATGGATATAATATTAGACGAGAGATTTTGGATGAGTCTCATACCACTCCTTATTCATTACATCCAGGTATGACTAAGATGTATCAGGATCTGATATCTCTATACTAGTGGCCAGGGATAAAAAAGAGGTAATTGAATTTGTGGCAAAGTGCCTAACTTGTCAGCAAGTAAAAGCTGAACACCATAGGTCAGTGGGGTTATTACAACCATGATATCCCTGAGTGGAAGTGGGAGGACATCACCATAGACTTTGTGGTTGGATTGTCTAGGACAGTGGGTCAGTACGACTCAGTATGGGTGATTGTGAGTCGATATACCAAGTCAGGTCACTTTTTTCCAGTGAAGACGAACTTCACTATGGATCAGTATGTTGTGTTGTATGTGAGGGAGATTATACGTATCCATGGGCTTCCAAAATCCATAGTGTCAGATCAGGATCCCATCTTTACTTCCAAGTTTTGGGGAAGCCTGCAGAAGGCTATGGGTACTCAGTTGAAATTTAACACAACATATAATTCTCAGACAGATGGACAATCTTATAGGATGATTCAGACTAGAGGACATGGTTAGGGCATGTGTATTAGATTTTGAGGGGTCCTGGAGTAAGTATCTCCCTTTGATTGAGTTTTCATACAACAACAGTTATTAGTCAACGATTGGAGTGGCTCTATACGAGATGTTGTATAGTAGGAAGTGTAGATCACCCATTCATTGGGATGAAATGGGTGTAAGGAAAAACTTTGGTCCTGAAGTAGTGCAGAGGACCAGTGAGGCAATTAAAAAAATTCGAGCTTGAATGTTCACCTCATATAGTAGACAGAAAAGCTAAGGTGACCCTAAGTGTAGGAACGTGGAGTTCCAAGATGGGCACCACGTTTTCCTCTGAGTTTAACTGTTGAGAGTAGTGAAATGATTCACGAAGAAGGGCAAGTTGAGCCCTAGGTTCGTAGGACCTTTTGAGATTCTAGAAAGGATCAGACAGGTAGCCAATAGACTAACTATGCCTCCAACTTTGTTAGGAGTGCATAACGTGTTTCATGTATTGATGCTCAGGAGATATGAATTGGATTCGACTCATGTGTTGAGCTATGAGGATCTGGAGTTCCAGACAGAGTTATCCAATGATGAGCAGCTGGTTCAGGTTCTGGATAAAAAGGACAAAGTCTTGAGGAACAAGAATATTCCTATGATTAAAGTACTATGGTGGAACAACAAAGTCGAAGAAGCGACTTGGGAGCTAGAGTCAGATGTGGGGGGTTAGTATCCTGAGTGTTCAGGTAAATTTTGAGGACAAAGTTTCTATTAGGAGGGGATAGTTATAGCGTCTCAAAACTCGTAATAAAGTTTAATATGTTGATTAGTGTGCCAGGAGGGCATAATTGGAAATTATGTGATTTTAATTGAATATATATATATACATGTGTGTGTATGTGTGAATATGTGAATTATATGAGTTTTTATGCTATGTGCTTGAGTCCCACATCCTATTTAGGGTATATTTTGCTAAAAAGGGACATTTTCGTAATTTTGACCTATTTAGGGTATAATTGTAATTTGTATGCTATGTGCTTGAGTCCACATTACTATGTGGATATATTTGTGATATTCAACATAAGTAGATCCTTTTAAGCAAATTAGCAAAAAAGTCATAACGGGGATAAATACACAGCTTAGGGTGACCCTAGGGATATTTTGGTAAATGGAATTAATTTGGAGGGTAATTGGGATTAATGATTTAATTTGGAATTAGAGTTGAAATTTGAGGTTTAGTGGGTAGGCAAATTGACCAAAATGATATAAACAGGAGTTCTTAGTAACTTCGAAAATTAGAACAATTTGTATATCACCATCTGTTAATATGTTCAATTAATACTTTATGATAAAACGACATTAATTATGTATTAATAACATATCAGATCTAGTTCTATATAATCTCATTATAGAAAGCACATCCACTAAGATGTCTTACCACATCAATAGTCCAGATCTAGATTACATATATTCATAATACTAATGAACCATACTACCATTATTAAATCCAAATATTCTATATAATTTTTTTTATTGTGAAATATTTAAATTCATTTCCCCCAATCTTAATCTTTTCGTACCAATACTAGATTGAGGTCACATTGATGAATTTGGGAATTTTTATATTTACATAATATTATTCAAACAATAACATAAAATATTCAATATATGCAAAAATTCATTTTATTTATTTATTTCATAAAAACATTGTCCATTGCATATGCTTTAAGGGCACCATTCCCAACTTTCTGAAATGGGGCATCTCCTTCAAACCCATGTTTCTAACATGATCCTTAAAAGACTTAGTACTTAGAGTCTTAGTGAAAGGATTTGCAAGGTTAGTTTCTGACGTGATCCTCTCGATATGTTTTTCCTTCTTCTGACTCCTCGATTCTTTTAAATTAGACACTACCCCACTATTGTCACAGTACAAGATCAATGGCTTATCAATTTATGGAACTACTCTAGATAACTAAAGAACTTTTTGAGCCACACAGCCTCTTTAGCTGCTATGTGTTGGGCTTCGATGGTAGATTATGCAATATTGGTTTGTTTGATACTTCGCCAAACTACAACTCTTGTACAAAGAGTGTAACGCCCTAGATAGCCAAGAACATTACACTGTGTATTTTAAATTGTGATGGACTTGCTAATCAAGTTATTCGGATATACATGTAACGCCCTACTTCCTTAGAGCCGTTACTAAGTGAGTTTAAAAAAATGTGCATTCAACTCGCTAATCGAGGTTTTAAGTCAAATAGTGTAATTAAGCCATAAACAGAGGAAAAACATAGAAATAGCTCCATTTCATTGAAAATCATAAAAGTTTAACACTTGGAATCCCAAAATATAGTTTAGAGATATTTACAACATATAAATTGAACCAAGACGACTAAAGGACAAAATCTAGGTTTATTTACAATCATCTCCCAAAAATCCACTGACTGTGGCAGCTAGGCAGGCCAAACATGTACACGCCGCTTCATGCCTGCTACACTCATGGTTGGTTGGATTTCTCCTTGCCCATACCTGCACCACAGAGCATCTGTGAGCCGAAGCCCAACAAAAAAACCCACAAACAGATAACATATGCAAATCATACACCAAGTATATAAACTGGCCATCAATAGGCTAAACACATACGGCCTAGCCGTCCCAGGCGCTTTACCAGGCCCTGGGTTCGCGGTCCACACCGTGAGGATATCCCAGGTATGCTTTAGGGACTCGCCCTGGCAACTTGCACTCCACGTGCTCAACACTGCTCCCGGCCCCTTTCCGTACTCGGCCTAACACTCAACGTGCCTAACGCGATTTCTGGCCCTTTGTCGTTCCCGGCCCCTACCGACCTCGGCCTACACCGTTCCCGGCTCTCGCCGATCATTCACATAATTGCATTCATAGCATTATAAACAAGTACAAAATAATAGAAAATTCAATCAGAGGGCTACGCCCTGCAACTCAAACACATTGGGCTTAGCCCTGCATACAAGCTCTATGGGAACAAGGGTTTTCTTACCTGACTCTCGAGCTCTCCGAGCACCGCTATCCTGAGCACAGTCCTCTAACTTGAGCCTCGCTGAAACCCTAGTCACAACACATTAACAATATCCATTCATTAATTTATAATCCATTAAATAACTTTGAGCCATATCTCTGACCTCTAGGACCTTAAATTCTATCAATCCGGGTGATAAAATCCATCCCGAGCCTTAACCATTGAGTTCCCAAGCCTAAACACACTTAAAAACTAAGACTGGCACTAAGAGTCGCGACCCTACCCACAAGCGTCGCGGCTAGCCTCAAAAAAAAGGCTAGCACCTCTCTGTAACCCACAGGGGCCGCGGCGCGCATCACCAAGCACCGCGGCGCACCTCAAGCATCTCGGGCTCCCATGGCCGCGGACGCACACGGGTCGCGCCCCTCACCTCCAAACCCAGAAATCTTCATCTTTTTCCTGCATTTTCTTCAAACCAATTCACCCAAAACCAAGCTAACAATTCTTGATAACCATCACAAGATTCTAGCCCAGTTTTAACATCAAAACCTATCAAGAACCAGCCCCTAAAACTTATCTTAATAATCAAATCCCAATTCAAACTTAGCCTACATGCAACCTCAATATATAACCTTAAACCAGCTGCAAAATTGACTCAAATCAACATATTAAGAACTTACCTTGAAGAATTATACTTATGTGCAAAATATATAAATCCAAAGCTCAACTTCAATCCTTAGTTCTTGACTGATGGCCACCCAAAGCTTAATTCCCTTGAGTTTGTCTTAGAGAGTGAAAGAGAGAGGGGGATGAGAAACTATTTTCATCTGGGAATGAAAGTGAATGTCAGTTTCTCCAAGTTTCCCAATAGTTCTTTTACTTTGCTTTATTTAACTTAAGCTTTAAGGTTACCTCAAGGCTCGGGGTACCAAAACGTCCCCGAGGGAAAAATGGTAAATTTCCCCGGTATTCCCTCCTAGACATTCTATTCTCAAATATATCTCCAAATATTTATTTCCATAACCCGATAACCCCATAACACATCTTATACCCAAATTATCCCTCGACTCGCCCCGAGTCGGAATCTCAACCCTGTTGTGACATTCTGGCTAACCGCTCCCCAGGACTGTCTCAGATCGTGCTGCACAGACATATCACATTTATATAACATTTATCACATTTATACCCTTAATATCCAAGCGGGGCCCACATGCACATTTAACTCAACTAAACATGCATCTCTATCACATACTCACATAAATTCACATATTAACATATTAGATCATTCGTTTCCTTCCAGACACGCTAATCAAGGCCCTAAGCCCTATTAGCAAATTCGGGTCATTACAACTATCCCCTCCTTACAGAAATTTCATCCTCGAAATTACCTGAACAACTCGGGATACCACTCGCTCATCTTTGACTCAAGTTCCCACGTCGCCTCCTTAACCTTGCTGTTTCTCCACAATAGTTTCACCAAGGCGATGGTCTTGCTCCGCAAGACTTTATCTTTCTGGTCAAGAACCTAAACCGGCTTCTCCTCATAGGACAAATCCTGATCAAACTCTAGATTCTCAAAACTTAGAACATGCGTCGAATCTGACATATACTTCCGGAGCATGGATACATGGAAAACATCATGAACCCCTGATAAAGTTGGAGGTCGAACCCCGGCAACGGCGCCAAAAACTTGATGGACCCAAAACGGGTATGTTTTAAATATTTATACTCACAAGCGCACGAATCGTATATGGAATATAATGTTCGTGTAAGCACGAGGTCGAACCCAAAGGAGTTGTCTAAAATCAAAAATAAAACTATTTTAAATCAAAATTAATAAATTCTAACCTAGTTCCAAAGATTGATGAGAATTTTTAATAATAAAAATAAAATAAAAGATAATAATAAAGAAATTAAAGACAATAGATAAACATAAATTAATAATAGAAATCAAGATAGTAAAATAAGATTATTAAGGATTAGAATCCAAAAAATATAAGTTCAATAATATTTATAAGTACATTGATTCCCAAGTTTTAGTGATAGTTAAAATAAATTATGCTATCATTTTCCAAATATATTTATAATTTTAAGCACAAATTACTTCTAAAAAGATAGGATTTTTCTTCACTTTTCAAAATTATAATTTCAAAGCATTTAGTGTAAATCAATCTAATGAAGTAACAAATAAATCAATGAACATTATTTATAAGGCAAAACATAATATTTTTGTTCTAAGCATGGATGTGTACAATTTAATGACACATCTTACACAAAGAATATTATGTTTTTGCACTAATGAAGAACAAAGTGTAAATATGTGCTAACAATCCAAAATACATGATATTTAAGATGAAAGAAGATATTTGAAGAAGAAAATTCCATAAACTTTGTTGCACAAAATGGGAAATCAACATACAAAATAAATACTATCTAGTTACATATTGTTTCATCATCACCTTAATAATCTTAAAAAGATTAGAAACACATAACTAGATTAAAAAAAAAAAAAAAACTAAAAATTACAAACATAAATAGGAAAATTTGGAGGAGAAACCCCCAAATATTTCCTCTAAAAATACTTAGAAAATAACCAAAAAGAAGAAGAAGATGAAGAGAATGGAGAGGTTTTGAAATGTGTAGAGTTTTTGGTATGGTAACCTCCCCTCTAAAATAGACACTCTAAATAGTCTTCAAAACTCCCTATTTATAGCCAAAAATGAGGTATTAAAATAATCAATTTAAATTAATTAAATTGATTTAATTAATTATAATATGGTAAATATGGGTAAAATATAGGGTGTAATAATGATGTTTTGGAGTAAAATATGTAGAAAATAGGATAAAAATATGGTATTTTTGTCAAAGGGAACAATGGTACAAAAGTAAGCCTTTGTTGGGCTCAAGGAAAAAATGGCATGCATGGGGTGGCTAGGCAAAGTGGCTGGCTGATGGCAGGTGGGAGCTGGGTGAGGTACACGGCTGGGAAATGGAGTGCTTGGGTGTGAGGTGATGCTGAGAAGTGGGCAGTCTCTGGGCCGAATTGCTTGGGCTTTCGGTTGGGCTTGATTTGGGCCAGCTTGGGAGTGCTGGGCGTGAAGTGAAGGCCATTGGTGGTGCTGGGGACTGCTTTGTGTTTGCTGAAGGTGATGTACTGAAGAGGGTATGTGGTTGACAGCTGGCGTGGGGAGCTGCTAAAGGCTGGGGACATCTTGGGGCAGCTGGGGAGAAGCTGAAGGAGGTGGAGCTTCATTGGGCCTGGCATTTGGTGCGGCCCAAGGGGACTGAAATGCCAGATTTTAGTAATTTCTTTCAAAATTACACTTTTCTCTTCTTTGCTCTTATTAATTTTTAAGCACCAACAATAGACCAATTTCCTACAAAATAAATCATAATAAAATATTTTCAACTATACAATACATTAAGTTAATTCTTTGAAAATATTAATTATAACTTAATTTATACTTAACATTTAGTTTCAATAAAACACACATTTTTTTACCACAAATTAAACTACAATAATTCAAATAATTAAACTACAATATATTACAACAAAATAACTATAAAAACACACAAAAATACATAAAATCAAAATAAGACTAATAAATTCAAAATTACTTAAAAACTTAATAAATCAATTAAAAACTCAAGAATTAAGCAACAATTAGCACATAAAAAGTGGTAAAATAACTCAATTTTGTAGAGTTATCACATCGCTAGTCTGTAAGCTTCCTCTCCAACTCGTTCCAGAATCTCGAAGGGGCCAACAAACCTAGGGCTCAACTTGCCCCGAACACCATACCGTTTCACACCCCTCATGGGTGAAACCCTAAGGAACACATGATCACCAACCTAAAATTCCACGCTCCTGCGTTTCAGATCTGAATAACTTTTCTGTCGACTCTGAGAGGCGAGAATACTCACTCTAATCTTCTCCATCGCCTCGTTGGTCCTTTGAACCATCTCTGGACCCAGATATCTCCTCTCACCTGTTTCATCCCAATGAATAAGTGATCTACACTTTCTTCCATAAAGCATCTCGTATGGAGCCACTCCGATGGTCGCCTGATAACTGTTGTTGTAAGAGAACTCGATCAAAGGGAGATACTTACTCCATGATCCCCCAAAATCTAGCACAGAGGCTCGCAACATGTCCTCCAATATCTGAATTGTCCTCTCAGACTGTCCATGCATCTGAGGATGATAAGCGGTACTAAACCGTAACTGCGTGCCCATAGCCTTCTTTAGACTCTCCCAAAACTTAGATGTGAAGGTGGGGTCTCTGTCGGATACTATCGACCTCGGAGCCCCATGGAGTCGAACAATCTCCTTCACATACAGCTCAGCATACTGCTCCACAGTATAAGTTGTCCAAACAGGCAAACGGTGGGCAGACTTGGTATACCTATCCACAATCACCCACACCGAGTCATGCTGTCCCACCGTCCTCGGCAAGCCAACCACAAAGTCCATAGTGATATCTTCCCACTTCCATTTTGGGATCCCCAGAGGCTGTAGCAACCTCGCTAGCCTCTGATGCTCAGCCTTAACCTGCTAACACATTAAGCACTTGGCCACATAATCCACCACATCCCTCTTCATGCCCGACCACCAATACAAAGCTCTCAAATCCTAGTACATCTTCGTCGTACCTGGATGTAAGGAATAGGGAGTGGTATGCGATTCATCTAAGATCTCCCACTGGATATCAGAATCCATCGGAATGCAGATCCGATCCTTGTACATCAGTAATCCCATCTCTGATATAGAAAAGTCCTTAGTCGCTCCGACTAAGACATTCTCTCTGTGACCTTTCAACTGAGAATCTTTCCCCTGTGCCTCCTTGATCCTATCAAGGAGTGTAGACTGAAGAGTGATGTTGGCCAACTGACCAACCACCAACTCTATACCTGCTCTGGTCATCTCCTCAGCTAACTTATCAGATATATGCATCGAACTAAACAACTGTCCTGGGCCTTTCCGACTCAATGCATCAGCCACTACATTAGCCTTCCCAGGATTGTATAGGATATCGCAATCATAATCCTTAACAAACTCCATCCACCGCCTCTGGCGCATATTCAGGTCCTTTTGAGTAAAGAAATACTTTAGGCTCTTATGGTCGGTGTATATCTCGCACTTCTCACCATAAAGATAATGTCTCCAAATCTTAAGTGCGAACACTACCGCTGCCAACTCCAAATCATGCGTAGGATATCTTTGCTCATATTCCTTTAACTGTCTCGATGCATAGGCTATCACCTTACCAGCTTGCATCAACACGCACCCCAAACCCTGTCTGGATGCATCACAGTAAACCACAAACTTTTCATTCTCTATCGGCAAGCTTAACACTAGCGCAGTGATCAGTCGTCGCTTTAGCTCCTTTAAACTATTCTCACATCTGTCCGTCCAGGCATAACTTGTCTTCTTTTTTCTCAGTTCCGTCAATGGCGTAGCTATTCTAGAGAACCCGTCAACAAACTGCCGATAATACCCTGCTAAACCCAGAAAGCTTCTTACTTCAGGAACATTGCTCGGTCTAGGCCAATCTCTAACCGCCTCAATCTTACTTGGGTCAACCAGAATCCCCTCCTTACTGACAATATGGCCTAGAAATGTAACTTGTGGTAACCAGAACTCACACTTACTGAACTTAGCATATAACTTATGCTCTCTCAACCACTGTAGAACCAACCGTAGATGCTGCTCGTGCTCTGTCTCTGACTGAGAATACACCAGGATGGCGGCGATGAATACAATCACAAGCTTGTCTAGATAATCCTTGAAAACCCTATTCATCATGTCCATGAAGGCTACTGGGGCATTGATTAATCCAAAGGACATAACCAGGAATTCATAATGTCCATACCTCGTTCGGAAAGCAGTCTTTGGTATGTCCTCCTCTTTAATCATTAAATGATGGTAACCTGATCGGAGATCTATCTTGGAAAACACTGTTCTTCCCTGTACCTAGTCAAATAAATCGTCGATCCTAGGCAGTGGATACTTGTTCTTAATGGTTAACTTGTTTAGCTCCCTGTAATCAATACACATCCTAAGGGATCCATCCTTCTACTTAACGAACAACACTGGAGCACCCCATGGTGAGAAGCTCGGTCTGATGAACCCCAAATCAAGTAACTCCTACAACTGAATCTTCAACTCCTTTAACTCCGTTGGAGCCATTCTATAAGGTGTCCTAGATACTGGCTCCGCTCCTGGTAAAGTCAATCTCCTGCTGCGGCGGCAACCCTTGCAAATCTGCTGGAAACAAATCCAGAAACTCACACACCAATCTAGTCTCCCCCGGTCCAACCGACACCACCCTAGAGGTATCCACAATGCTCGCTAGGAATCCTATGCAACCTTCCTGCATCAGGTCTCTAGCCTTTAATGCTGAAATCATTGGTAAACTAACTGTCCCCACAAACACAAAGGGTACCTCCCCTTCTGGTTCAAAAGTCACCATTCTGCGCTTGCAGTCAATCGTTGCCCCATACTTTGATAACCAATCCATCCCTAGAATCATATCAAAGTCATCCATCTCTAACTCATTCAAATCAACAAATAGTTCCCTACCATATACCTCTACTGGCAATGCTCTAATCCATTTCCTAGAGACTACCAGTTCTCCTGTTGGCAACAAAGTCTGAAATCCCCTAGCATACACACCACTAGGTTTACAAAGTTGATCTATCACTCTAGTAGATACAAATGAATGGGTAGCCCCTGAATCAAACAATGCAGTATACAGAGAACCAACACTAGAGATCTGACCTATCACAACTGAGGGTCTAGCCTCCGCCTCTGTCTATGTCAAAGTAAATACCCTGGCAGGAGCAAGACTGCCACTCTACTTCTGCTCCTCCTTCTTGACTTGATGGAAATCCATCTTCAGATGACTATCACTCCCACAAACAAAACAGGCCCTGATCCTGCACTCACCCTAGTGTCGTCGCCTGCATCGCAGACACACTGGAAAACTCCTCCAGTTGTCACTGCCACCCTGATGGCTAGTGGAAGCACCCCGTGCCCTCCTATCTGAACTGGGAGGAATAAAGGAATCTGGGGCCCTCCTCTTCTGCTCACTAGAACCAACACCATGACTGAATCCAACAAAAGGAGGCACTATCCTCCTAGCATTGCGCCTAACAACGCTTTCCTTCCAAATCTGATCTTTGGCCCTCTCAGCAGTAAGGGCATTGTCCACTACCTGGCCATAAGTAGTAGTCTCTGGATCGAAGGTAATATTCACATCACGGGCGATCATAACGTTTAACCCCCGCACAAACCTGTCCCTTCTTGCTGCATCAGTCGACACTAAATCTGGCGCAAACTTCGCCAATCTATCAAACTTTATAGCATACTCTGTCACTGTCGATCGATTCTGAGTCATGTTGATAAACTCATCAACCTTCGTAGCTCGAATTGCCACACTGTAATACTTCTCATTAAACAAGTTTCTGAATGCTTCCCAGGTCATAACTGATACATCCCTTCTCTGAACCACCACATCCCACCAGATGCGGGCATCCTCTCTAAACATGTAGCTAGCACAAGCTACCCTCTCATTCCCCTGAACTGTCATAAAATCCAGAATTGAGGAAGTCATATTCATCCACTGCTCTGCCCACAGTGGGTCTGATCCACCCTCAAAGGTGGGAGGATGCTGCTTCCTGAACCTCTCATACAAAGGTTCCCACTTATTCTCCATAGCAGACTGAACTGGCACTGACGCTGCAACCTGTTGCACTGGCAGCCCAGTAACCTAAGGTGAGGCCTGCTGCCTCAACTGTCAAAGCTCCTCCTCTGTTTGCTGCAGTCTTGCTTCCATCTCGGCAAACATCTCTTGCCATTTTTGTGGGGCAGGTGGAGGGTCCTGACCCTGGTTGTCATCCTCGACCCTACTACCGCGGAGTCTAGCTGATTGTCGAGGCATCTCAACAAATATGCCTGTAACCAACGACGCCGCTCATCAGGCATAATAACAACATCCAAAACCACCTCCCAAACAAATCAGTCATCCACAAATAGTAACTCATATAGCATATAACACACAACGGGCCATGCCCTGGCATCTTCCATATGTTAACTCATTCATCATGCTCTATATAAGATAAGCAGGCAAACAGGGTATTCAAGCACATATTCAAAAATATCAGTCAATCATACCCACCAACCCTGACTCGAGCTTGTCACTAACAGCAAGCGTACATGTTCGGTCAATCTCCAGAACCAATAACCTTGGCTCGCTCTGATACCAAGTTGTAACACCCTACTTCCTTAGAGCCGTTACTAAGTGAGTTTAAAAAAACGTGCATTCAACTCGCTAATCGAGGTTTTAAGTTAAATAGTATAATTAGGCCATAAACTGAGGAAAAACTTAGAAATAGCTCCATTTCATTGAAAATCATAAAAGTTTAACACTTGGGATCCCAAAATACAGTTTAGAAATATTTACAACATATAAATTGAACCAAGTCGACTAAACGACAAAATCTAGGTTTATTTACAATCATCTCCCACAAATCCACTGACTGTGGCAGCCAGGCAAGCCAAACATGTACACGTTGCTTCATGCCTACTACACTCATTGTTGGTTTGCTTTCTCCTTGCCCTTACCTGCACCACAGAGCATCTGTGAGCCGAAGCCCAGCAAAAAAACCCACAAACAGATAACATATGCAAATCATACACCAAGTATATAAGCTGGCCATCAATAGGCTAAACACATACGGCCTAGCCGTCCCAGGCGCTTTACCAGGCCCTAGGTTCGCGGTCCACACCGTGAGGATATCCCAGGTATGCTTTAGGGACTCGCCCTGGCAACTTGCACTCCACGTGCTCAACACTGCTCCCGGCCCCTTTCCGTACTCGGCCTAAGACTCAACGTGCCTAACGCCATTTCCGGCCCTTTGTCGTTCCTAGCCCCTGCCGACCTCGGCCTACACCATTCCCGGCTCTCACCGATCATTCACATAATTGCATTCATAGCATAATAAACAAGTACAAAATACTAGCAAATTCAATCAAAGGGCTACGCCCTGCAATTCAAACACATTTGGCTCAGCCCTGCCTACAAGCTCTATGGGAACAAGGGTTTTCTCACCTGAGTCTCGAGCTCTCCGAGCACCGCTATCCCGAGCACAGTCCTCTAACTTGAGCCTCACCGAAACCCTAGTCACAACACATTAACAATATCCATCCATCAAGTTCTAATCCATTAAATAACTTTGAGCCATATCTCTAACCTTTGGGACCTTGAATTCTATCAATCCGGGTGAAAAAATCCATCCTGAGCCTTAACCATTGAGTTCCCAAGCCTAAACACACGTATAAACTCAGATTGGCACTAAGAGTCGCGGCCCTACCCACAAGCACTGCGGCTAGCCTCGAAACAGAGGCTTGCACCTCTTTGTAACCCACATGGGCCGCGACGTGCATCACCAAGCACCGCGGCACGCCTCAAGCATCTCGGGCTCCCATGGCCGCGCGGGCACATGGGCCGCGGCCCTCACCTCCAAACCCAGAAATCTTCATCTTTTTCCTGCATTTTCTTCAAACCAATCCACCCAAAACCAAGCAAACAACTCTAGATAACAATCACAAGATTTTAGCCCAGTTTTAACATCAAAACCTATCAAGAACCAGCCCCCAAAACTCAGCCTAATAATCAAATCCCAATTCAAACTTAGCCTACATGCAACCTCAATATATAACCTTAAACCAGCTGCAAAATTGACTCAAATCAACATATTAAGAACTTACCTTGAAGAATTATACTTCTGTTCAAAATCTCTAAATCCAAAGCTCAGCTTCAATCCTTAGTTCTTGACTAATGGCCACCCAAAGCTTAATTCCCTTGAGTTTGTCTTAGAGAGTGAAAAAGAGAGGGGGATGAGAAACTATCTTCAGCTGGGAACGAAAGTGAATGTCGGTTTATCCAAGTTTCCCAACAATTCCTTTACTTTGTTTTATTTAACTTAAGCTTTAAGGTTACCTCAAGGCTCGGGGTACCAAAACGTCCCCGAGGGAAAAATGGTAAATTTCCCCGGTACTCCCTCCTAGACATTCTATCCTCAAATATATCTCCAAATATTTATTTCCATAACCCGATAACCCCATGACACATCTAATACCAAAATTACCCCTCGACTCGCCCCGAGTCAGAATCTTAACCCTGTTGTGACTTTCTGGCTAACCGCTCCCCAGGACTGTCTCGGATCGTGCTTCACAAACATATCACATTTATATAGCATTTACCACATTTATACCCCTAATATCCAGACAGGGCCCACATGCATATTTAACACAACTAAACATGCATCATTATCATATAGTCACATAAATTAACGTATCAACATATTAATTCATTTATTTCCCTACAGGCACACTAATCAAGGCCCTAAGCCCTATTAGCAAATTCGGGTCATTAGAATACACGTGTAACTAACAGTAATTAATGGATTAGGGTTTAAATTTTTTTATCATAGGAATAGTTGTTTTCATTAAAAAGTTTGAGTATGTACATGGAATCCCAAACTAAGTATTTAAAAGGCATTTACAACTCCCAAAAGTAATTACAACGTAAGCCGACCTATGCGGCAAAATCAACGTTTGACTCTAGTTCCTCATGAACCATCGGTAGTGGCGGTCGAGCGACTGCAAATGTACAACCGCCCTTAAAGTTCTCCAACTCATGGCTGGTCTAACTTCCCCTTTCCCTTACCTGCGCCACATATCACTCGTGAGCCCAGGCTCAACAAGAAAACGTAAATTAACATATTCAAATAAGAAACAAAATAAAAACAGTAAGCTTAGAAGTAACAACCCTGCTCAAACAATCACATAGCTCAGGTTAAGCAATCAACGAGTTAGACAAGTACATACAACACTTCTAATTATTTAGGTGACGTTCGGGCTAGCCAAGCGCGTATCACACTCCCAGGTTGCCCTAGCCAAATGGCATGCATTCCGCACGCTTATTACCGTCCCTGGCGCCCTTAGGCCAAGCTTTCAGATTAGATATAATCAACCATATAGATTGCATAACATAATCAAATGCACCATATACAATCATGCTTAACCATATAATCACTAGTACAATTATAGTCATATTCATTAATAGGAGCCAAGACCCGATTACAACCAGGGTGCAGTTTTCTTACCTCGAGTCTCGAGCAGATAAGGTATGGCGATCCCGAGCACAATCCCTACTATCGAGCCCTAGCGATCTAACTTAGTCATAATGTAATAATGGACAACCATCAATCACTTAGACTATTTAAGAGGTTCAAGGAAAATTTCTAGTCTTCGGGATCTCGAATTCTACTAAACCGGTTAGTAGAAGCCTTCCCGAGCCTTTAGGTTTGAGTTCCCGATCTTAAAAACCCTATTTGGCCAAAATTCTCTATTTGAGTTGTAGCCCCCCCCCACCCCCCCCCCCCCCCCCCCAAGAAGCGTCGCGACCCTCAATAAGTAAGAGATCAAAATCCCCGAGTTTCCTGGACATGAGCTGTGGCGCAACCCACCCAGCACTGCGACACTAAGGCAGTTCAGTGAACCTCCATTAGCCTCTGAGTTCATGTGGGTCGCGGTGCTCCAGGTACAGCGCTGCAGCACAACCCCTTGAAACTAGAAATTCTGGAGTTTTTTCTGCATTTTTCACGAACCAAAATCATCAAAATTCGCCCCAAACATGACCCAAAGCCACAATTGAACCCGAATACTGCACCTAAGGCAACACAACCACACCAAAAACTAAACCAAACTCCGTCACAACTCAAAATTCACTCCTTGAGTTCATAACACAAGAGCACTAAAATAAACCAGTTTGAACCTAATCATAACAGAATTGAACCTTACCTCAACGAGAATCATGACCCTTGAATTAAACCTCAATCAATCCTAGCCTCCAGCCTTCAATTTCCTAAGCCAAGATCCTTCAAAATAATTCAAGCCCCAACCAAGCTTCAAGAGGGAAAGAGAGAGAAACGTGGGAGAGAGAGAGAGTGGACAGGTGAAGTGTTTGTTCTACTTTGTTCTAGGCTTCCTAAGGTCTCTAAGTGGCTAGGGCAGTCCAAGGCTAGGGAAAAGACCAAATTTTCCCTAGCCTTAACCTTGGTTCTCTAACACCCCCAAGGGAAAAATCGTCTTTGTACCCCATCTCTTACTAATCCTCAAGTAGCCCTATAAATTCTTAATTAATCCCGACATACCTAAATAATCACTAAATAACTACCCATCACCCAATAAATCCCGACTATGCCCCAAATTACTAAAATACCTCTAGGCTCACTCCGAGCTGGGTATTTGACCTCGTTGTGACATTCCTGATAACTCATTCACTAGGATCACATAACACATATAATAACATTTATACCCTCAATGGGTCAAAGTTACAAATATGCCCTAATTAACAAAAACAGGCCCGCATGCATATTTCATACACATAAACATGCATAAATACTTATATCACCATATAAATCATGTATGCCGCATAATCACACATATATTCAATTAATTTCACATATAAATCAAATTATTCCCTCCAAGCACACTAACCAAGGCACTAAGCCTTATTAGAAAATTTGGGACGGTTCAACTATCCCCTCCTACTTAAAAATTTCTTCCTCAAAATTTACCTGAACAACTCGGGATGTTGATCCTGCATAACTGACTCTATCTCCCAGGACGCTTCTTTGACCTTGCTATTCCTCCATAAAACTTTAACTAGAAGAATTGTCTTGTTCATTAGAACCTTGTCTTTTTGGTCTAGGATTTGAACTGGTCGCTCCTCATTAGACAAATTCGTCTGTAGCTCAAGATTCTCATATCCCAATACATGGGTCGTATCTAACACACACTTCCAAAGCATTGAGATGTGAAAGACATCATGAAATCCTGATAATGCGGGGGCAATGCCAATCTATAGGCTACCTGCTCGATCCTTCCTAGGATCTCGAAAGGTCCTACAAACCTAGGGCTCAGTTTTCCCTTCTTTCCAAAACTTTGTACTCCCTGCACTGGTGAAACTCGTAGAAATATGTGGTCCCTGACCTGGAACTCCACATACCTACGCATAGGGTCCATGTAGCTTTTCTGTCTACTCTGTATCTTGGATCTTCTCAATGGCCTCATTAGTCCTCTAAACTATCTTTGGACCAAAATACTTCCTTTCACTCATTTCATCCCAATGAATGGGTGACCTACAGTTCCTGCCATACAACATATCATATGGAGCTACTTTAATCGTTGATTCATAGTTGTTGTTGTATGAAAACTCAATCAATGGGAGATACTTACTTCCAAGACCCCTCAAAATCACATATGCATGCTCTAAGCATGTCCTCTCAGATTGCCTATTTTTTTGAGGATGATAGGCTGTACTGGACTTCAACTGAGTCTCCATAGCCTTCTGCAATCTTCCCCGAAACTTGGAGGTAAAAATTGGATCCCGGTCTGATGCTATAGATTTTGGAACCCTATGGAGACGTACAATCTCTCTCACATATTGCTCGGCATATTGGTCCACAGTATAGTTTGTCCTTAGTGGCAGAAATAAGCTGACTTGGTATATTTTTCTACTATCACCCATATCAAGTCATGTTGCCCCACTATCTTGGGAAAGCCTCCTACAAAGTCCATATTAATATCTTTCACTTCCACTCGGGAATACCTAAAGGTTGTAACAACCTCGCTGGCCGTTGTTATTAAGCCTTCACCTGCTGACAGGTTAAACACTTCCCCACACAGTCAACCACATCATTTTTCATCCCAGGCCACCAGTACAATGACCTTAGATCCTGATACATCTTCATGGTGCATGGATGTAATGAACATGGTGTGGTATGAGAATCATAAAGGATATCTCGTCTGTTACCCATGTCGATTGGAACACACATTTGATCCTTGTATCTCAGCAAACCTATCTATGTAATGGAATAATCCTTAGCTAGTCCAAGTAGGCATATTCTTTAAGCTTCATCAACTGAGAATCACTCATCTGGCCCTCCTCTATTCTCTCGAAGAGAGTGGACTGCAAGGAAATATTAGCCAACCAGCCCACTACCAACTATCTCTTTGCTTGAGTCATGTCTTCTGTCAATTCCTTCGATATCTGTTTCAAACTAAATAACTATCCTAGGCTCCTCCGACTCAAAGTGTCTGCCCCTACACTGGCTTTCCCTACATGGTAAAGAATCTCACAGTCATAATCCTTTACCAACTCTAACCAATGTCTCTATCTCATGTTTAAGTCCTTCTAGGTGAAGAAATACTTCAAGTTCTTATGATCGGTGTATATCTCGCACTTTTCTCCATACAAATAGTGTCGCCACACTTTCAGTGCAAATATCACTGCTGCTAACTCCAAATAATGTGTAGGGTATTGCTGCTCATATTCCTTCCGTTGTCACCATGCGTAGGCAATGACTTTCTCAATCTGTATCAACACACATCCTAACCCAGTCTCATTACATCGTAGTGCACCACAAACTTATCCCCAACTGAAGGAAGACTTAGCACCGGACCAGTAATCAACCGTCGCTTCAACTCCTCGAAGTTATTCTCACATCTGTCTGACCATACAAACTTGAAGTTTGTTCATGTCAATTCTGTCAATGGGGTATCAATCTTTGAGAATCCTTCCATGAATCATCGATAATACCCTACCAACCCAAGGAAACTCCTAACCTCTGATGCATTCCTTGGCCTCAGCCAATCCCTAACTGCTTCTACCTTGGCTGGATCCGCCTTAATTCCGTCTCCATTATCAATGTGACTAAGGAATGTCACCTGTGGTAACCAAAACTTGCACTCCTTAAACTTGGCATACAATCAGTGATCCCTCAATCTCCTTAATACCAATCAGAGATGCTGCTCATGATTTGCATCTGAATGAGACTAAACTAGGATGTTGTCGATGAAGACAATCATGAACTGATCCAAATAATCCTTGAACACCGTGTTCATCATATCCATAAATGTTGCTGGGGCATTGGACAACCCAAATGACATGACTAGAAACACGCAATGCCCCTACCTCATGCGAAAGGGTGTCTTCAGAATATCCTCATCCTTGTTCCTCAGCTAGTGATAACCAGATCAAAGATCAATCTTTGAAAACATCGTCTTACCTTGAAACTTGTCAAACAAATCGTCTATCCTCAGTAGTGGGTATTTGTTCTTGATAGTCAGCTTGTTCAACTCCCTGTAATCTATACACATCCTCAGAGTCCTATCCTTCTTTTTTACAAACAAAACTGAAGCACCCCACGGTGAGAAGCTACGCTTGATAAATCCCAGATCCAATAATTCCTGTAACTATACCTTCAACTCCTTCAACTCTGTCGTAGCCATTCTGTATGGTGTCATCGACACTGGTTTTGTACCTAGCACCAACTCAATGACGAACTCAATCTCCCGGTGCAGTGGCAGTCCCATTAAGCCCTCAGAGAACACATCTAAGAACTCACATACCAATCTGGTCTCCTCTGGTCCCAACGACATAACCCTAGTTGTATCCACCACGCTGGCTAGGAATCCTATACAACCTCCTTGTAATAGATCTCTAGCTTTCAATGTTGATATCATAGGCATACGGGGTCAATGCACAGTGCCAACAAAAACAAATGGATCCTCACCCTCAGGCTCAAAAGTCACTATCTTCTTCTTGCAGTCTATAGTTTCCCCATACCTAGCTAACCAATCAATCGCCAAAATCATGTCCAAAGCATCCATACCCAACTCAATCAAGTCCATTGATAGTTCCATATTGTCGACCATCAGTGGCAATGACCTAACCCATCTTCTAGAGACTACCAGCTCCCCATTAGGCAATAAAGTCCCAAAGCCCATAGTATAATAATCATAGAGCCTACATAATCCATCAATCACTCGGCTGTAAACAAATGAATGTGTAGCACCAGAATTGACCAATATAGTATATGAAATGCAAGCACTAGAAAGTTGACATGTCACCACCGAGGGATTAGCCTCAGCCTCTGCCTGAGTTAGGGCGAACACTTGAGCTGGAGTCAAGCTGTTTGCCTTTCTTGGTTCTTTTTTCTTCAAATTTGGGCAGTCTTTCTTGAGATGTCCAACCACCCCACACAAATAGCATGCTTTTGCCCGACACTCGCCCAGATAGTGCTTCCTACACCTGGCACACTCTGGGTAACTCCTCCAAGCCTCACTGTCTCCCTGGACACCCCATCCCCTCCTATCAAAACCTGCAATGGTCGATGTGTCAGGGATCTTCCTCTTCTTATCACTATAGCCCCCGCCTCTACCAGATCCTACAAATGGAGGCACTGCCCTCCGAACCTCACGTCGTGCAGCACTTTCCCTCCATATCTTG
This sequence comes from Humulus lupulus, assembly GCF_963169125.1. Lineage (NCBI taxonomy): Eukaryota > Viridiplantae > Streptophyta > Magnoliopsida > Rosales > Cannabaceae > Humulus > Humulus lupulus. Next base: position 209,626,772 of record NC_084795.1, read on the forward strand.
TTCTTTTCCTCCTTAGATGTGAGGGCTTTCTCAACAACTTGGGCATAATTAGTCTCCTCAGGTACTGATGTAATCCACACATCCCAGGCTATCATATCATTCAGCCCTCGAACAAATATGTCTTGTCTGGCTGCATCTGTAGGCACTAGGACAGGTGCAAACTTAGCCAGTCTGTCTAATTTCAAAGCATATTCAGTGACTGTTATACTACCCTGCACCAAACTGGTAAACTCGTTCACCTTCGATGCTCTAATGAAACAACTATAATACTTATGGTTGATAAGATCCATTAACTCATCCCAACTCATGGTAGAAACATCTCGAGTCTAGGATGCTACCTCCCACCATATACGGGCATCATCACGAAACATAAAGGTGGCACAAGACACTTTTTCATTACCTACCACCCTCATAAAATCCAGGATGGAGGTAGTTAGGCTCATCCACTGCTCAACCTTGAGCGGATCTAGTCCTCCTTTAAAGTTTGGAGGGTGTTGCTTCCTGAATCTTTTATACAACCGCTTCCATTTGTTTTCATTCTCAGGCTGCTGTACGACTATTGCCACGACAGGTGGCATGCCTGGTGCAATGTTCCATAGCGAAACCTACTGTCTCAATAAGCAAATCTCTTCCTCTTGACTATGAAGTTTGGCTTGCATATCAGTAAGAAACTTCTGCCAGTTCTCAGGGACTGGATGAGGATTCTAACCTTGGTTATCATCTCTAGCCTCGATCTTAGTACCGGCTAGTCGAACTGATCGCCATGGAGGCATAGCTCTCCAAGTATATCAACAATCAATAATTCGACTGATTAGGCAATGATAATATTTTCTTTTAAAGGCACCCCACTATCCAACATCAACAATTAACACAATTACATGCAACCACAATGCTAATAGGCATTCCAATAGTACTAACATACAATTTTAGTGATAATAAGTATGCCTCTTCATGTACACTAGCAATCAAGGGCCAGGCCCTATCAGTATATCTCATGCTCCCTAGTAACAGGCAGATAAGGATAATGTAGAGTCCTGAGTCGAGCAACTAAGCACATAACCACATATATAGTTACCAAACCCTGAGTCGAGCTCTTTTGTAGCGGGGAGTGTACATGCCCAGCTAGTCTTTAGCAACCCTTAAACCTACACCGCACTAATACAAAGTTTTAATGCCTTAGACATCCAAGATCATTACACTGTGTATTTTAAATAGTGTTGGACATGCTAATCAAGTCATTTGGATATAAACGTGTAAATAAGGATAATGTAGAGTCCCAGAATAATTACTTAGCTAGATAATAGTAGTAGTAGTAGTAGTAGTAGTAGTAGTAGTAGTAATAGCTAGCAGTAGTTATAGTATGTTTATTACTGTGGATTTTGGTTCAAGCCAAGACTTAGTTGAACACTTGTAGCAACACTTATAGATTTTATATGTTTAACCTATAGTTTAAGAATATTAATTATAACATAAGGTTTGATTAATATAGTTTAAGCATGACACATGTCGGGTGCATGTTTATTGAGAAATTAAGCATTTTGATGAATAATTTTATAAGAGAAATATTTGAAAACCCCAGACCTGCCAGCAGCTTTAAAATCGTTTTATGACTTAGTCAAAGTTGTTTAGCCAATTCAAATTAAGGTGAAAAAGTGCAATTACCTGTAAAATATTTCAGCGTATGTCGATATATCGCAGCTATAGGGGCGATATATCGCCACACGGGGAATACGAAAACATATGAACTTCACACAAATGCCTCGATGAACAGTTGGGGCATAATCCCAGGCGATATATCACCTACAATGGGCGATATATCAGCCCTAGGGCAAGTTTTTCAAATGTTTTTGAAACCGAGCTCATTTTATTCCTTAACCTCTTAGCAAGCCTCTGAATGTTTTGACTGAGTCTTAAGCCTCTGCCAAACGAATATTCAAATGCTTTTCAAGTAATATTCATTATTTTTATTCAAGCTAAAAGAATATCTTTACACACCTTGAACTCTATAAATAGGACCTAGTACCCAGCCATTTCTCTCATTCTTGAAGCTGTGTTCAGAGCCTTCAAGCTGCTAGGTTTACTATTGAGTGATAAACACTTGGGTTCGGTTATAAGCTTTATAAAGACTTGGGAAGTAAGATAAATATTGTGTTTTTCTATATCGAGGTGTAGTTCGGTTCTATTACATCCAAAGGTATTCCTAATCTTATGTTCATTTTTGTACGACTCTTTAGTTTACATTAGTTTTCTTCACTCAAATCCTAACTCGCCGTTTTCCACTCTCGGTTTGGTATTTAAGTTCTTTGAATTTAAGGTTTCTGTTGGTAAGTTTCATCTTGGTGGTTTAGTTCATTTCTTGATCATCTCTTTCATTAGAAATACTCACATTTTTATTGTCGGTTTTAGGAGTGTTCCAAATCTCGTCCTTGTTTTCACATCCCAATTTTGGTAAGGAAAATAGGATAGAATTTTATATGCTTATATGATATGTTATGCTATCTTATGTTATGTTATCTTATGTATTGTATGTTACATTATGTATAGTATGTTTATAGACCTTGGATATATGACTTGTATAGCTAACAAGCCCCAATAAATTATGGGCATATGACTTGCTTAGCTAGCAAGCCCCACCAATCTATTGGGCATATGAATTGTTTAGTTTACAAGCCCTAAGTAGTATAATGACCACTGTAGTAGTATATGACATATGTTATAGTATATGTTTATGTTTATGTTTTATGTTATTAATAGATTTTCCTTGTTGGGCATTAGGCTCATTCCTTTATTTTTATGTATGCAGGAAAATAGTTATGGCAGCGGAATGATTCTTGGCAGCTTGGGGTTGTGTATTGAGGAAGAATGGATTCGGTGGACTGTGTGAACAATTCGAGAACGAAGTTATTTTCAGTCATTTTAATTATGTTTCTATGTATTTTTCGCACTTGGTTTTGTAAACAATTTTAATTAAGTTACAGTTATGTTTTATTTTTCAAACAATGTGATCCCATACCCCGAATTTATGAATTTCAACATGTACTTTATAGTTTTTCATAAAGTTATGAAGGTTTTGTATGTATGTTTTCTAAAGAATAGTGTCTATGTATAGTAGTTTTGATGGTTCAAAGTCTTAGAATTAGGTGGGTCATTACAGTTGGTATCAGAGCAAACGATTCATTCGCATGAAGTTCTCCTTGATACACTCGCTCAAGCTCCGAATCTAACCACCAAGTAAGTGTTTATGTTATAGTTATTATGTTTATATATATAGCTAATGATTTTAGCCTTTATGTTTTTAGTTAAGAATGAACGGAGCCTTAACTTATGAGGATATCTGAACCATTAATGCCTTAAAAAGGATTAGAGTACCAACAAACACTGTAGGACCACTAGAAAGAATCACTTGAAGACTACTTTTATTCCACAGGGAGATAGGTCACCTCCAAGAAACTTAGCAGATTATGATGAGATCAACGGAACAATACGTTTTATAATTAGACTTTTTAAAGACTATCCAACTGTGATTGCAGCTTTAGAAGATATATGGGAGACGATAGATGATGAAGATGAGTTACCGGTACCTATGATATATTATTTTCTGATACTTAGGTTTACTTCTAAAATGGAATTCCAATTTACCAATGAGCAAAAACATAGAATTTTTACGAATCTTCCTCGGGGGCATTTTGAGGCTCAAGATAATGATGACTATGAAGAAATAGAAGATGACATGTTTGATGAAGGATCAGATGTAGAAGATCCCGATTTCTAGAATAGATTAGCTTTTATTTATTTTATTTAATATTTGTTTTCTGATTGTACATAGTGAAAAACTTTTTTTCCAAATAAATATCAATGTTATTTTGATCACATGTATGAGTTTGATTTTCTTTTGCAATCATAATAAATAATAAATATAATAAATAATGGCTAAGTTCGGTGAAAGTGGATACAAATCAATGGACCGGGTTCCATGTTGAGAGTTAGGGGGCCATAGTAGTGGGAATGATTTTACTAACCCCAGCCCTCCCTCAATATGGTTAACTTTGGAACAATGATAAATTTCAAGCCTGAGAATTAAGTCATATAGGATGATTAGAAACATACTTAGAAAATAATAAAGATGGCTCATTTTTCTAAGTATAGAAACCCACTATAATAATAAAGAAGGCTTATACAACTTTCATAAGATTAGAGGACTTCGACCGAAGATTGAACTAGGGGTTAAACTAGCAAACCCAGGAAATACTACCTATGCCGATGTTCTAGAAATGACAAAAGTAGAAAGGCTACAGGCAAATGTTAGTAAAGAGGAGGCCAATAAGCCTGAGCCTAAACAGCCATGTCAACCTCAGAATGGCCGGAACAACCCCAACAACAGCAGCAATCAGATCAACAACAATAACAGTCAGAAAAGAAGGCATCCTGACAATAAGCAGTCCTATAGCGATAAAAGGGCACGGACGAATAATGGAAGTAATAGGCCGGGGTATGTAGAATACCCGCAATGTGCTAAAATCTAGAAGAAACATCCTGGTGAATTCCGGGCAAACTCCAAGGGATGTTAAAAACTGTGGTCAGGAAGGACACCGGAAGAGTGACTGTCCCCAGCTTAAGTCAGAAGGGAAAAAGGAAGACAAGATGGTTCCTGCCAGGGTATTTTCCTTAACCCAAGGAGAAGCGAATCCTAGCAATAAAGTGGTTACAGGTCAGGTTTCTATCCTCAATAATATATGTTTTGTATTACTTGATTCGGGAGCCTCTCATTCATATATCTCGTTAGGAATGATGGAAAAACTAGACAAACCTTGTGAAAGATTTAGAACTAGGTTTGTAATAGTGTTGCCTTCGGGCAAAGTAGTTCTATCATCACGGATAGTACGGGCGTACCAATCAATATTTAGGACATAGAACTAGAAGGAGACCTGATAGACCTAGAGATCAAAGACTTCGACGTGATACTAGGAATGGACTGGCTAGCAAGGCATGGCTCAACCATCGACTGTAGACGCAAGAAAGTAACGTTCGAGACTCCTGACGGCCAGAGACTGTGCTTTTTGGGACAAGTTTCAGGACTACGCACACCGCTTATATCATCTCTCAAAGCCCAGCAGATGATAGAAAAAGGATTTCAAGCATACTTAGCTAGTGTCACCGACGCGAAAAAGGAAACACAACTTAAGATTGGAGACGTCCACATTGTAAATGAATTTCCAGAAGTATTTCCCGATGACTTGCCAGGGGTGCCGTCGACTCGGGAAATTGACTTCACCATCGAATTAGTACTGGGCACCAAGCTTGTCTCTAAGGCACCATACTGGATGACACCTACCGAACTCAAGGAGTTAAAGCTGCAACTACAAGAACTCCTAGACTTGGGTTTCATTAGACCAAGCCATTCGCCATGGGGAACATCGGTCCTATTTGTGAAGAAAAAGGACGGAAGCATGAGGATGTGCATACATTACCGCGAGCTGAATAAGGTAACAATAAAGAATAAGTACCCACTGCTCCAGATTGATGACTTGTTTGATCAACTCCGAGGAGCGACCGTGTTCTCAAAGATCGATTTACGATCCGGGTATCATCAGCTCAAGGTACGGGAAGAGGATATTCCCAAGACAGCTTTTAGAACTCGTTATGGGCATTATGAGTTCTTAGTTATGTCATTTGGTCTTACCAATGCTCCAGCCGTGTTTATGGACTTAATGAATAGGGTCTTTAAGGACTACAAGGATAAATTTGTCGTAGTCTTCATCAACGATATCTTGGTGTACTCAAAGGACACAAATGAGCACGAGGAGCATTTAAGGTTGGTTTTGTTGCGACTAAAGGAGCATCAACTTTACGCTAAGTTCAAGAAGTGCGAATTTTGGCTTTCGCAAGTAGAATTCCTCGGGCACATTGTATCCAAGGACGGTGTTACAGTAGACCCATCTAAGGTAGAGGTTGTAAAAGATCGGCCAAGACCAAAGAACACATCAGAGGTAAGAAGCTTTCTGGGATTAGCAGGTTATTATCGGAGGTTTGTAGAAGGTTTTTCTAAAATAGCCACTCCGCTCACCAATCTGACCCGGAAACAGCAGAGGTTCAACTGGAATGATAAGTGTGAAGAGAGATTCCAGTTGCTTAAAGATAAGTTGTGCTTAGCACTAGTACTATGTGTACCCACACCCATCGACCAGTTTGTAGTCTAATGCAATGCGTCGAAGCAAGGGTAGGGTTGCGTGCTAATGCAGAATGACAAGGTGATAGCCTACGCCTCAAGGCAGCTAAAGGAGTACGAGCAACGCTATCCAACTCACAATATGGAGTAGGCAGCAGTGGCTTTTGCATTGAAAATCTGGCGCCATTATCTTTACAGAAAACGGTGTGAGATTTATACAGACCACCAAAGCTTAAAGTACTTCTTCACTCAGAAGGAGCTCGACATGAGGCAACGCAGGTGGTTAGAAATAGTGAAGGACTATGACTGCGAAATCCTATACCACCCAGGAAAGGTAAACATAGTTGCTGATGCGCTAAGTAGGAAGAGTTATGGAGGTATAGCTGCACTAGCTGGAATAGAAAAGCTGCTACAACAGGAGCTGATCACTGCCGGAATAGAAGTAGCCATCGGTAAGCTGACTAACTTGTCAATCTAGTCAAGTCTATTAGAAGATATACGGATTGGGCAAGGGCATTATGACACATTAGTAGCACATATGAATGCAGTTAGAGAAGGGAAGGCCACAGTTTCTCAATATCAGGACAAGGGTTATTGAGATATAAGGATCGAGTATGCGTGCAAAATGATCAAAGGATTAAGATGATGATCTTAGAAGAAGCACACAGTACCCCATACTCAGTTCACCCAAGGTCAACTAAGATGACTCACGACATCAAGGCAATATATTGGTGGCCAGGAATGAAGAAGGATATAGCGGAATTTGTGTCTAAATGTTTAGTATGCCAGCAAGTGAAAGCAGAACATCAGTGACCTGCAGTCTTATTGCAACCACTTAGCATACCAGAATGGAAATGGGACGATATAGCCATGGATTTATGACGGGTTTGCCACGAACAAGCAAACAGCATGATTCAGCTTGGGTAGTAATAGATAGACTAACCAAGTCAGCTCATTTCCTGCCTGTTAAGACTTCATACACAACGGATCAATACGCAGACATCTATGTCCTAGAAATAGTACGGTTGCACGGAATCCCTTAGACAATAGTATCCGATGGAGGATCGATGTTTACTTCGAGATTTTGGGGAAGTTTACAGCAATCCATGGGTACTAAGTTAAGTCTTAGTACAACTTTACATCCTCAGACAGACGGTCAGTCCGAGCGTACCATATAGATTTTAGAAGATATGTTGTGCGCTTTTGTACTTGATTTCAGAGGATCATGGAATAAGTACTTACCTCTGATTAAATTCTGCTACAACAATAGCCACCAGTCAACGATCGGGATGGCACCTTATGAGTTGCTTTGCAGAAGAAGGTGCTGATCACCGTTACATTGGGAAGAGGTAGAAGAAAGGCAGCTTCTTGGTCCTGAAGCTGTTAGAAAAGCCTAGGAAGCAGTAGCGCTGATTAGAAAGTGTATGCTCATCGCTCAAAGCAGGCAGAAAAGTTATGTAGATGCCAAGCGACGGGATGTGGAATTCAAAGTCGGAGATCAAGTCTTCCTAAAGATATCTCCTATGAAAGGTGTGAAGCAGTTTGGGAAGAAAGGCAAGCTTAGTCCCCGTTTTATAGGTCCTTTTGAGATATTGGACAAAGTGGGAGCAGTTGCATATAGATTAGCCCTACCGCCAGCTCTAGCAAATAATCATAATGTGTTCCACATCTCCATGCTACGGAAGTATGTGTCAGACCCATCTCACGTCCTCAAGTACGATACAATAGCACTCCAGAATGACTTGAGTTATGAGAAACGACCGGTTAGCATCCTAGATAGAGGGATGAAGAAATTACGGTCCAAAATTATTCTGATAGTCAAAGTCCTATGGAGTAATAGTTCTGAACGGGAGGCAACGTGGGAGTTAGAGGAGGACATGCAAGATCGGTATCCGGATTTGTTTGGTATGTAAATTTCGGGGATGAAATACTTTGTAGTAGGGGAGAATTTTAGAGTCCCAGAATGTTTACTTAGCTAGATAATAATAATAGTAGTAGTATCTAGTAGTAGTTATAGTATGTTTATTACTGTGGATTGTGGTTCAACCCGGGATTTAGTTGAACACTCGTAGCAACACTTATAGATTTTATAAGTTAAACTTATAGTTTAAGAATATTAATTATAACATATGGTTTGATTAATATAGCTGATTATAAATATGTTATGTATTATACTATAAGGTTTAGATAGAACCAATAAGATCATGACACTTGTTAGGTGCATGTTTATTGAGAAATTAAGCATTTTGATGAATAGTTTTATAAGAGAAATATTTGAAAACCCCAAAACCTGCCAGCAGCTTTAAAATCGTCTTATGACTCAAAGTTGTTTACCCAATTCAAATTAAGCTGAAAAAGTGCAATTACGTGTATAATATTTTAGCGTATGCCGATATATCGCAACTATAGGGGTGATATATCGGCACACGGGGAATACGAAAACACGTGAACTTCGCACAAACGCATCAACGAACACTCGATACATAAGCTCAGGCGATATATCGCCTACAATGAGCGATATATCAGCCCCATTGCAAGTTTTTCAAACATTTTTTAAACCGAGCTCATTTTATTCCTTATCCTCTTAGCAAGCCTCTTAACCTTTTCACTGAGTCTTAAGCCTCTGCTAAACGAATATTCAAATGTTTTTCAAGTAATATTCATTATTTTTATTCAAGCTAAAAGAAGATCTTTACACACCTTGAACTCTATAAATAGGACCTAGTACCCAGCCATTTCTCTCATTCTTCAAGCTGTGTTCAAAGCCTTCAAGCTGCTAGGTTTACTATTGAGTGATAAACACTTGGGTTGGGTAATAAGCTTTATAAACACTTGGGAAGTAAGATAAATAGTGTATTTCTCTATATCAAGGTGTAGTTTGGTTCTAGTACATCCAAAGGTATTCCTATTCTTATGTTCATTTCTGTATGATTCTTCAGTTTCCATTAGTTTTCTTTACTCGAATCCTAACTCGCTGTTTTCCACTCTTGGTTAGGTTTTTAAGGTTTCTTTTGGTAAGTTTCATCTTGGTGGTTTAGTTCATTTCTTGATCATCTCTTTCATTAGAAATACTCACATTTTTATTGTTTGTTTTAGGAGTGTTCCAAATCCCGTCCTTGTTCTCACATCCCGGTTTTGGTAAGGAAATTAGGATAGAATTTTGTATGCTTATATGATATGTTATGCTATCTTATGTTATGTTATCTTATGTATTGGATGTTACATTATGTATAATATATTTATAGATCTTGAACATATGACTTGAACATATGGTTTTGTAAACAATTTTAATTAAGTTACCGTTATGTTTTATTTTTCAAACAATGTGATCCCATACCCCGAATTTATGAATTTCAGCATTTACTTTATAGTTTTTAATAAAGTTATGTAGGTTTCATATGTATGTTTTCTTAAGAATAGTGTCTATGTATAGTAGGTTTAATGGTCCAAAGTCTTAGATTTAGTTGGGTCATTATAGATAATTAACGAATTAGGGTTTAAATTTTTTGATCATAGGTGTTTACCGAGTTTTTCGGAAACGAATACAAACAGAATAATAAAAAGATAAGAACTGTAGAAGTGCTGAAATGTAACTAAACAAACAGTGTTTTTACGTGGTTCAGGCGTTAACAAGCCCTAGTCCACGAGTCCATGTTATTATACTTGGAAAGGATTACAGTAAGATGGCTGGTGTACAAGAACTTCGCACACTCACAGTGTTTCTCTCGGGTTCTCTTGAAGAAGATGAAGCTAGAGAGATTTTTGTAGAGTTTTTGCTATGTGATCTCTTGGCCGTCCCCCTTATTGTAAAATGAAGGGGTCTTTATAGCTAGGGTTTTGGATTAGGGTTTTTCTCTACGTACCTGAGTCCTAATTACACCGGCCATAAATAGGGGATACAATTACTGTAGTAGTATGGCTACCAGACTCTATGTGGGTATATTTATGTGAAAGTATGGGGAATACACAAAGTCAGCCGTATTTTCCAAGTTGTCAGCGGAACAGTAGGCGAAAAGGTACCCTTAGTCGTGCTGGGATGTGTGCGGCTTTGACCTGTCGGGCGTGTCAGGCGGGATTCTGTGTCAGGTGGATATCATTCCAAATATGCCTCCTCCAGGACTCGACCGCTTGGTTTTGTTCCGTGCGAGGCACGGAACTGTTTCCGCGAAGACCACTTGAAGAGCTTCTCCTGGAAGGAGCTTCCCCGAAGGATATCCCTTCGGGAGTCCGAGAGAGTTGACGAGTTTTCGTGTCGTGTTTGCTCGAAGGAGTGATCCGGACACTAAACAGGAGAGGAGAAGCCTTTCTGTCCATCCGCGAGCTCTGGTCACCTACCGTGAAAGACATTGGTAATTCTGCTTCCCCGAGGATATCAATCTAAACGCTATCCGGAAATCTGGATAACATTTACCCCCCAAGGTCACGGAGCTTTGAGAGATCCGGGAGCTTGTACAGTCCTCCGGGTATTTCGGTTTCTTAGATTAGGCGAGGGGCCACCTTCTGTGTTCCCGGAAGGGTCCCTTTTTCCCGCCTGAGTGTTAGTATGAAAAAGAAAGGGAATTTCTTCTGTTTGAACTCAAGTACTCAAGTGCGGCAAGGACCACGCGTCATGCTGGGAATGGTTCTGCGATCAAGACGTGTGCGTGAGGCGACTGGTTGAGTATGCGTGCGTCAGTTTTCTGAGTAATGATTTGATGGTTTTTAATGGTACTCCGGGCCCGAGGTGGTATAATGATGGGAAATAAATACTTTATTCCCATCCGAGGAGTCATAAATAGGATCGTCGCTTCATCTCCAGCCGTTGGATCTGATGCACACGGAATGGGAAGATCGGGACCGTCCATTTGAGGAATTCGAAACGACTTCTTCCCTGCTATAAAAACGAGGGAACGGACCTTTCTTCCTCTTTACGCTTTCAAATTCTCTATCTTTCAGATTTTCAGATTTCCAAACCTTCGAACTCTCAGGCTTCCAAGCTTCCATTCCTTTCGAACTTGCCACTTCTTTTGGTAAGGGATCTAGAAACTTTTCTTTTGATTTGGCAGTGGGTTTATTCGCCGAAGTTCATGGTTTGAATCGTCGTTCGTCTTTGCAGCTTTTACTTCTCGCGATCGTGCTGTGCAGTGATCCGGTTACCCCTTCAACCTTCAACTACCCGAATACCAGTAAGTATTTCTACTTTGCTCTTTCCTCCCAAACCTTAGGTTGTTGGTAGTTGTTGGAGTTGAGGTTTCTGCCATTATCGCCTATGTGCATGCGTGAATAGGGCTTTGATAGACATGTGATTGTTGTGAGTCGATAAGTAGTCTCTTTTGCATGCTTTGACGATTTGCGTTTGGAAAGTCGTTCCTTGTTTTGCTTGCGTTGTTCTGGTTTGCTGTTTTAGGGCATAAGCATGAACGCCTATAGGGTGTCTTTCTCTGGAAAAACACTTCTTTTGGTGGGCTTAGGCTCGGAGTCTGAGTCTGGTTCCTTGCTGCCCTTCGAGTGGCATGGTGCCAACCCCTCGGCAAGCTCGGTGGGAGCCTCTCCAAGCAGTTTTCGGGGAGGGTCTCCCCGACGCCTTTGATACCACTAGGGTATGACAAGGGTGCTGACTGCTTAGAGTGTTTTCTTCTTTGTTTCTTTTGTTCAGTGACGAACATCTCAAAAGAACAACTCCTCACTGTGGTGGAGGCTGATTCTGCCCAGGAGAAGGGTTCCCCTGTCGCTGGCGCAAAGGGGAAAGGAAAGGAAAAAGTGGTCGCGGCTAGCCCACCGACTTCCAATAGTTCAATCTGGGAGATGGACCAGAAGCCGAACCTTTTCAGGAATTATGGCATGCTGGAGCTGTATTCCTCCGAGGCAGGCCTGAAGAACATCCCAGGTCTGATGTGGCACCGTCTGTCGGTGCTGGGCGAGTCGGCTAGCCAGAGTCACGAGGGCTTTGGTGCCTGGAGCTGGGTACACATAGTGTGTGGGGCGCACTTGCCCCTAAGAAGTTACTTTGCCAATTTCTGTGTGAAGGCGGGGATTGCCCCCTTCCAGTTGATTCCCCCCAGCTACAAGCTCCTAGCGGGGTGGTTCATCTTTTGCATGTCCCGGAAACTGGAAGCTCCTACCCCGGAGGAGGTGCTGTACTTCTACGGGTTGAAGTCTCAGCCTATGAGGGGTCATTCAGACAAGGTGGGGTTTTACAGGCTGGAAAGGCACCCGGACGTGATGTGTCCCACTTGTCATACCGCGAGAGTTCCAGACCTCTGGGAGTACTGGTTCCTGACGACTGGCTTCCCACTGAAGAGAGTGCCAACCCTATCTCTGGACTTCAAAATCCCTGGTAAGTGCTCCTTCCTCTCCTTTTCAACTTTGTTTCTTTGCGTTTGATTTGCCTTTCGGGAGGATCTCTAATGCTTGTATTTGAATTTTGCAGAAGTCGTTCCGCGGACACCTCGCTGTGCGGAGATGATAAGGAGGTCCAAGTTCTACGAAGGGCTTTCTGAGGAAGAGTTGAAAGTGGAGGGACTTGTGACCTCCGAATCTTTGAGGGAGTATGGGCTACTCGCCTCTTTCCAAAACATTGAGCCAGTGAGTGGCAGGGGGCAAAGTCAGGTGTCAGCTGACATCCGGGAGCAGATTGCCCTGGAGCTGTCCAAGGTGATCAACCAAGCAGCCCGGGACGAGAATACTTTATCTCCTAGTTGGGCGGAGAGGTTCCCCGACCCCCAGCCGGAGGAAGAGGAGATCGAGGCTCGCCATGCCGCGGCTTACCCTAACGAAGGGGCTCCGGGGGCTAGTACCTCCGGGAGAGGTAAGACTAGTTTTCGATTGATCCACACCCCCAGCCTGTCCGAGGTTTCCCGGACCTCTCAGATGGGGTTCGATCCTCGCTTCCTTAGGCTAGATCCACGTAGGATACCCTTTGACAGATATTGCGATAGGGTAGATGAGCACCTCGGGTGTCTGAGTGACGGTAGTCTGCCAGAAGGTGTCATCATGGTTGACCCTTCTTCCCTCAGCATGTCATTCCCGGACTTCAAGGAGTATGGGAGCTTCCTGGAGCAGGAAGCGGTGTTTTGTTTTTCTCGGGGAAGGCCATCCACGTTTCTCGTGCATGGTCGTCCCTTTCAAACTTTTCTTTTTCTTGTTTCTTGTTCCCTGCTGGCGGACTTGCTTGTGCTTTTATGCTGTTGATTGTCTTGTCTTCTGCTTATCTTCTTTTTCACTGCTTGTTGGTTCGTTAACCTTGCTCCGTATGTTTCTTGCAGAGTACCCAGAAGCCAAGATGTTGGGGAGAGTCACCTTGCTCATTAAGAAGGCTGCCACCAGCCAAGACCCGTCCAAGGGGAAAGGACGGAAGGCCCAGGCTGGTAGGGGAGGTAAAGCTGCCACCCCCAAGAGGACAAGTGGCGAGGCGCAAGCATCTCCGGGGGTAGAGAAGTCTCCTGCCGACGGGCCTTCCGAGACTATGATGGTCTCGAGTAGCAGCAGCGACGGGGAAGGGCTTGTGTTCCCCGTGAAGACGACTGGGGTGAGCAAGCGTCCCGGAGGGGATGCTGAGGGTGCCGAGAAGAAACGCCTTAGACACTCTTCTCCTGGTCGAAGGCAACAACAACAGCAACGACAGCAACCACAACTACAACAACAGCAGCAACAAGAACAACAGAGACAATCACCAACGCCACAGCGGCAGCAGCAACAACATCCAAACCAGCAGCAACAACAAAGGCAATTACTTTCGCTGCCGCAGCAGCAAAGGCAACAACAACAACAAAGGCAGTCACCTCCGCCACCGCAGCAGCAAAAACAACAGACCGGGGCCTTAATACCCCGTCTGCCTCCTCCTCCAGCCCAAAGGGAGTCCACCCTTTCGGGGTCTCCTTCTTCTCAGCAAACAAACCTTCCTCTGCCTGGCCTGAAGTTCCACTTCCCGCAGAAACCAACCCGTTTCCCCGCTGCTCTCCTGGAGGGTGTAAGACGGGCCAATAATTTTTTGAAGAGGCGGTTGGAGGCTGAGAAGGCCATTACTCAGGGAAGGGCAGACAACTTATCTGCCGTGAAGAGAGCTGAGTTGGCCGAGGGGGTGAGGTCTCTTCACCCGGCTGGAGCGGTTTTGGATGGCCCAGCCTTGGAGAAGAGGCTGGTGCCTATGCTTGGACGTGCATTGGCGCCGTTCGGAGCGAAGATGATGGAGGACATGGCCCTGAGCTTGTGCGAGCTCAATTCTGAGAAATGGGCCATCAGTAGCAGCAAGGATCCGCTGCTGCTGACACATGCCGTGAAGCAACAATTGTCCGGGGTAAGCCGTCAGTTAAGCTTTGGGATCATCTGTCTTAGCACATTTGGTTCTGCTTAACTCATTGCGCTGTCTTTCCATGCAGGCCTCTCTGATCGCGGAATGCTCGTTCTGGGAGGTGGGTGCAGTTTTGGTTCAGCTGGAGGAGAGCCAGGTGGCTCGCCAGGCCTTGGAGGCGGAGAAGCAGAAACTGACCCAACAGGCCTTGGAGGCTTCGGAGAAGATTGACCAGGCCCGGCGCACGGCTGAGGAAGAGGCGGACAAGAAATATCTTGCCAAATATCAAGAGTACCGGGCCAAGGTAGAGAATGAGTTCAGACAGCGGTCGGATGAGATGAAGGCCGAAAACTCCAAGCTCCGGGAAGAGTTGTCCCAAGCCAGGGTGGAGAAGGATACCTTGGAAGCCCGCTTGCAATCAAAAAATGATCTCCTCCTTAAGCAGCAAGAGGAATATTCCACTCTTCAGAGTAAGCTGCACGAGGAGGAGCAACTTCATAAGAGGAGCAGGGATCTCGTGTCTATGCTGAATTTGGGGCTCGCCGAGAAGGATAAAGAGATCGGAGCCTTGCAATTTACTGCCAGGGGGCATGTGACCGAGAAGCAATCCGTGCTGAACCAAAATAGGGAGCAGCGCAAGGAGATTGATTCTCTTAAGGGAGAGCGGGATGCCTCCAAGGCCGAGATGGACAAACTAAGGGCTCAATTAGCTGTCGCGGAGGCACAGCTGGCAACCTCCGAGGCGGAGCGCTTGAAGGAGAAGGAGGATGCCAAGGTGATACTGAACAGAACGATTAATATATCGCATGTGGTCCTCATGCATCAACTCTGGAAAGTGAACCCGGAGGTACTAGGCTATCTGGGAGAGGATGCCGACGCCATGAGGGAGAAGCTACAGGTGTGGGATCAAGGCCCAGAGGCATACGTCCAAACTTACAACATTGACGAACGTGCTGGAGCCCCTGAGGCGAGAGATCCCGGAGAGGCGGGGACCTCTGAACCTTCCCGTGACAAAGTTCCGCCTTCCAATGAGCTGACTCCGCCAGCCTCAGTTGAAGTCGATGTCCCCGAGGCCGCGGTCGTGGAAGCTGCAGCTACCCCCAATGCTTGAAGGGGTTTTATCTTTAATTATTTTTCATTTGAGTTTTTCATTGCAGACATATTTGCCATACTTATAGCATTCTCCTTTCTTTTCTGCCGAGTTCTTTATTTAACTTTGCGTTTAGGGTAGACTTTTATACGGTAGAAACTGTTGTAGGGGCGCATGAGGTTTTGGTTCCAACGGCCAGAACCTATGCACATCCCACTTGAGGCTCTAACGGCTGATGTCTTTTCCCACGTAGTTTCTAGGTTACGAAGGTTTCCTGGTTCCAACGGCCAGACTCCTTTCACTGTATTTTAGCTTTCCTAAGGCAAATAGCCAATCCCGGGACTTGTAGTTATACTGTTCGCTGGGATTGCTAAGGTGAGCCGTTCCATGGCTCGGAAAGGGAGTTCTTTTGGTGAGCGTCGCTAGACTTAAGGTTAGATCTTTGCGAAGCAAAACTAACTGTCGTTGCGAGCCTCATGGTGGCTGGCTTCAGGGACCTGGCACGGAGCCCTGCGAAGCAAGGCTCGTTGCTGTCGGGGAAATTGCCACCCCTACCAGGTGCGATCCCGGAGCAGGGGCTTTGCGAAGCAAGGCCTGCTGTGAGTGGGGGATCGACCATGTCTGCTCCTGGAGCAGAAACTTGCAGTGGTCGAGGAGCTCGCTATGCATTATTTTGTGAGATCCGGAGCTGAAGCCTGCGAAGCACGGCTTACAACGGTCGCGGATCTCGCCATCTTTCGCCTTACGGGACCCGGAGCTGGAGCTTGCGAAGCAAAGCTCTACAGCGATCACGGAATATATCTGCAAAGGACATGCCAGGGAGTTGGGGGTGTTTCGGCGTAGCTCTCTGAATGTGCCCCACCCCCTAGTCCTGTTCATCGCTGTGCTACACAGGAGATAATTTTCATGATGCATAATGGCAGGCATTTCAATGGCAATTTTCACATAAACACATAATTCACGTAATGCAAACATGTTCATGGCAACAAATTAACCTAAGCTTAACAATTTAAAAAATTCCAAACACAATGCTAGCACATAAGTTGTGTTCTGTGTATGTTTTGTTCAAGGGGCGTATGGCTATGCCTTAGCCATGTATACCCCCCAAGTGAGCGTGGGGTCCGGACGTCTCCGGACCGCGTGGTCACTTGTTAAAACGCAGCTTTGAACACAGGGATAAAAAGTGCAGTAAAAGTGGAGTGAATCTCTCCGTGTTTCATTAAATTAGCCTGCTAGGCACGTGTTTTACAACAGGGAGGATTATTTCCACATTTTTCGATTTTGCTAATTTCACCAAGGACCTCCGACTAGATCGTCCGGGGCTTACTGGTAGTAACGGCGGAGGTGCTCCGCGTTCCAGGCGCATGGGACTTTAGATCCGTCGAGTCTCTTTAAGTGATACGTCCCATGGCCCACTTTTTCTTGGACTTCGTAGGGGCCTTCCCAGTTGGGTCCGAGGACTCCCACTCTCGGATCCTGCGTAGCAGGAAATACTCTCCGTAGGACAAGATCCCCAACTTCGAATGTACGGCTCTTGACTCTCGTGTTAAAGTGTCGGGCTATCTTGCCTTGGTACATTTTTAGTTGGACCTGCGACTGCTCCCGGAGCTCTTCGATCATGTCCAGGGTCTCCTGGAGAAGGGCGTGGTTCCGGGTAGGGTCGTAGGTATCCTGCCTGTGAGAGGGGATCATAGTTTCTACTGGGATGACGGCCTCGTAACCGAAGGTCATGGAATAAGGCGTGTGCCCCGTCGAAGTTCTCTCTGTTGTACGATAGGCCGAAAGTACTCGCGGAAGTTCTTCCGGCCAGTGAGTCTTGCAGGCTTGGAGTTTTTTCTTCAACGTGGTCTTTAATATTTTGTTTACAGCCTCCACTTGCCCATTAGCTTGGGGTCTGGCGACTGCGGAAAAGCTTTTGATAATTCCATGCGAAGCACAGAAGTTCGTGAAGTGTTCACTGTCAAATTGCTTCCCGTTGTCGGACACAATTTTTCGTGGAAGCCCAAAACGACACACTATATTCCTGATGACAAAGTCCAGTGCTTTTTTAGATGTGGCCGTGTTCATAGGTTCAGCTTCAGCCCATTTGGTGAAGTAGTCTACCGCGACTATGGCATACTTCACTCCACCCTTTCCAGTTGGAAGGGAACCTACTAGGTCAATGCCCCAAACGGCGAATGGCCAGGGGCTGGTCATTAAGGTAATTTCTGTAGGCGGCGCTCGCGGAACCTTGGCGTACCTCTGGCACTGCTCACACCTTCTGACATAATCCACACAATCCTTCTTCATGGTGGGCCAGAAGTATCCTTGACGAAGGATCTTTTTGGAGAGGCTCAAACCGGAGGTATGGTCGCCACAGAAGCCTCCGTGAATCTCATGGACGATGGTGCTGATTTCGGTTCCGGCAACACACCTAAGGAAGGGTATGGACAACCCCCTGCGGTAAAGCTTTCCATCCATAACCACGTATCGGGGAGCTTGATATTGGAGCTTTCTTGCGTCAGCTTTATCAGTGGGGAGCTCTTCGGTGGTGAGAAATCTGAGGATGGGCCCTATCCAAGAATGGGAATGGTCGATGATGGCATTTACCCTCTGTGTCTCGGTAGTGAGTGCTTCTAAGTGCCCGATGGGCACCAGGCCATATTGTTCGATCTCCGGGTCTGTTGCAAGCTTGGCCAGTGTGTCCGCGAGTGAGTTCTGGTCCCGGGGGACCTGGGGATTTGGTAGCCTTTGAAATGCTGCAGTAGGCCGCGGGAGAGAGACACGTAGGCAGCCATTTTTTCGCCTTTCGTCTGGTATTCCCCGGATATTTGGTTTACCACAAGTAGGGAGTCGCTGTATACTTCGATTTTTTGGGCTCCGACTTCTCTGGCCAGTCGTAATCCAGCTAACATGGCTTCGTGTTCTGCCTCGTTGTTGGATGCTGGGAACGTGAAACGGATGGCGCTCTAGAGCTGATGCCCTTGGGGAGATATTAGGATGACCCCTGCTCCAGCTCCTTTTTCATTTGAGGCTCCATCTACATAGACCTTCCATGTGGGAAGTTCTGGGACAGGATCTTCCGGGAGGTCATTCATTCCCGAGCATTCCACAATAAAGTTCGCGAGAGCTTGTCCTTTTATGGAAACACGTGGTTAGTAGTGGATGTCGAACTGGCTCAGTTCCATGGCCCACTTAAGCAATCTGCCAGAAGACTCTGGTTTCTGCAAGACTTGTCGGAGAGGGTGGTTGGTGAGTACTTTGATGGTGTGCGCCTGGAAATATGGCCTTAGCTTCCGCGAAGAAATTAGCAAGCAGAGGGAGAGTTTTTCGATCATTGAATATCTGGACTCAGCGTCCAGTAACCTCTTGCTTACGTAATACACAGGGAGCTGGATACGGCCATCTTCCCAGACGAGAGCGGCACTCACTGCGTGCTCTGTCACAGCTAAGTATAAGAACAACGCCTCTCCTTCGACAGGTTTGGACAGAATGGGAGCCTGGGTTAAATGTTCCTTGAGGTGTTGGATTTAGTTTCATTCCATACTTTCGGATCACGGCGAAAGCTTCCTCAAGGTCGCCACTGTGGTCCCCGGAGGTCTTGGATTTTACCAACATGTCGTCCACGTACACCTCCATGTTCCTCCCCAGTTGGTCCTTGAACATCCTGTTTACTAGACGCTGGTACGTCGCCCCAGCATTCTTCAAACCGAAAGGCATGACCACGTAACAGTAGACACCCTTGTCCATGAGGAAGCTGGTGTGTTCCTGGTCCGCGACATGCATCTTGATCTGGTTGTATCCGGAGTACGCATCCATGAAGGATAAGAGTTCGTACCCGGAAGTAGCGTCTACCATCTGATCGATTCGCGGAAGAGGGAAACAATCTTTCGGGCAGGCTTTGTTTAGGTCCGTGAAGTCAATGCACATTCTCCAGGACCCATCGGGTTTCGGGACCAGAACTAGGTTGGCCAACCACACGGGATAGTGTGACTCCTGGAGAAAGCCTATGGACATCAGCTTGTCCACTTCAGCTTTGACGGCTTCGGCCCTCACTGGGTCTAACGGCCTCCTCTTTTGGCGAATTGGAGTTGCAGATGGGTCTATGTTGAGTGCGTGGCACGCAACATTAGGATTAATCCCTGTCATATCAGCGTGGCACCATGCCAGGATATCCTGATTATTCTTCACAGTGGCCACGATCTTATCTCGAATGGCCGACGGCAGGTTTTTCCCCACCTGAATGACTTTGGTGGGATCTTCCGGGTTGAGGATCACCTCTTGGATTTCCTCCATCGGCTCTATTGCTTTCTCGATTCCCACTCTTGGGTCGAGTTCGTCAAAGTATGCCTCTTGAGCACCCCCAGTTTCTGGTAATTCTTCCGCCAAAGGGATGGCAGCAACCGTCTCCTGGACCGTGTAGACGGATCGGACAGAGACGTTATAACAGCTTCGTGCACTTCGTTGGTCTCCTCGGAGGGTGCCGATACGCCCATCGTCGCATGGAAACTTCAAGCATAAGTGGCGTATCGAGGTTATGGCCCCACAATCTATTAGGACCGGTCGGCCTAGGATGGCATTATACGCCGTGGGGCAGTCGACCACCACGAATGTGCTGTGCTTGAAGGCACAAGCGTCGCTTTCTCCTCTGAGGGTGACTGGAAGTTGAATTTTGCCTAATGGCATGAGTGCATCCCCATTGAACCCTTGAAGCTGGATGGGGCATGGGGTCAGGTCTGTCTCGGTTAATCCGATCGCGTGGAAGGCCGCTTTGAAGAGGATGTTTACGGAGCTTCCGTTATCGACCAAGATCCGTGAGACCTTCTTATTGGCAATCTGGGCTTCCACCACGAGGGGATCGTTGTGGGGGAAGTGCACATGTCGAGCATCGTCCTCCGTGAAGGTGATGGGAAGATCCATCATTCGGGGACGTTGAGCAGGTGATTGAACCAAGGCGCACATCTCCCCGGTGTGTTCTAACTCCCTCAAGTACCTCTTCTGGGAGTTGCGGGTGCTTCCGGCAAGGTGCGGTCCTCCGGAAATGGTGGCTACGTGTCCGTCAACGGGTGGCGGAGCAAGGCCGGGCGGATATGGGTTGCCAGGTCCTGGAGCCAATAAGGCAATGGGTGCCGGAGCGGTTGGAGCAGGAAGCCCTGGGAACTGAGACCCGGGAGCTTGGGGGTGACCGGCTCCAGGAGCGCTAGCGGTCCCCCTCTGTCCCGGGGAATATGCAGCTCCGTGAACTAGTCCCTGTCCGGGATAGATAATGGGTATCCTCACCCACTGACCGAGGTGTCCCGCTCTTGCCAGGGACTCGATCTCATCCTTCAGCTGAAGGCACTCGTTCGTGGTGTGCCCCACGTCTCCGTGGAACTCACACCTCTTATTGGATTCTCGCGGACGCCTTCCTCCGTGAGACACTTTCGGGGGCTTCCTGTAGTTGACCATATTACAGGTCGCCCGATAGACATTCTCTCGCGAGTCTATCAAACTGGTATACTCCGTGAACTTGGGCTCATAGTCCTTCCGGGGTTTCATTGAATGGTCTCCCCGGTTGGAGTTTCTTCCGCTTCGTTTGCTCCGCGATTGGCTCAAATTTCATTCTGGGGCTTCCGCTTGCAGCTGCGACATGCCAGGAGCGATACTACATCCGGTTTGTACAGCTCCGTACCCAGAGAAATGGGTTTGACTCGGCGTCTGAGCAGACGCGGAAGGCCCATACACACTTGGAGTGAATTGGGCTCCTGGAAGCGTGAGAGCTGGTGCGGGAGCTTGCGAAGCAAAGCTCGGCGTAGTCACGGAAGGCGTTGGAGCTGGGGGAACTCCAAAGGCCTGCTGGTAGGCATCCTCAAGGTTGATGATTCCCTGAGCTTTTGACATGAATTCGGACAGCGTTTCTGCCCGTCTCCTTTGCATTTCCCCCCATAGCAGGGAGCCGACAGTAAGGCCCGATTGAAGGGCGATCAGCTTCATGTCATCGCTGACCTTGGTCTTTGCAGCAGCTTCCATCATTCTCTGAATGAAAGCTTTGAGGTTCTCATTGGGTTGCTGCTTGATGTTGGTTAAGGAACCAACCTCCATGTCCTGGTCGCGGGCAGCAATGAACTGCCTCCTGAATGCGAACTGTAGCTCCTTCCAACTGTGTATTGATCCGGGAGCTAATCTTTTCCACCAGTCCTCCGCGGACTTGGTAAGGGTGAGTGAGAAGCACATGCATTTGGCGTCCTCACTGACACGCGCCACTTGCATCATTTTGTTGTATTTAGCTAGGTGGGTACGCGGGTCTGTCCTCCCATCATATAATTCTATGTGAGGCATTTTGAAGTTATCCGGGAGGGACGTTTCCGCGATCCTCCGAATACATGGTTCCGGGTCTTCCTCCTCATAGTCTGACAGGGCCCCACTTTGCTTCCGGACCAACTTGGTCAAGGCAGCAATCTGTTCCTCGAGCCTCTTCGTATCACTCTCCGGGAGGTCACGTCCCCGGAGCTTGTCATTAATATGATTTCGGAGGTCATCTCCGCGAGGCCGGGCCTTTTCTCCTTTGGCCTTTTCATACTTGGCCTCAAACCTTCTTCTTAGGTCCACCGTGGACCAACTATCTTCGGAGTGCGAGTTCGCAGCCCGACCGTCCTGGTTGACGGAATCACTGGGGCGGTTGTTCCTTCCCCTAGGCCTGGGTGCCTTAGCACCGGGCCCTTTAGGCACGGAGTGCCCCCTTGGGGCTGAAGGACGTCTGGGCTTAGGAGCGCCAGAGACCTTCTGCGCGCGGGGGGGGGGGGGGGGGCAGTCGGCCTGGTGATTCACGCCTTTAGGAGGTGCAGGGGCGTCAGCGAGTACAGGCTCTCCAACTTTTTCTTTGCCCTTGTTAGGGGCGGCTTTGGATGGTCCAGCAGCGGCTGGATCCGGCATAGCGGCATCAGCACCACCTAAAACAGAGGCGTCCTCGTCCGAGTCGCCTAGGTCTCCGAACTTGCTTTGGAGGCGCTCCATCATGCGCTGCATTTTTTCGGAGAGGCGCTCCTGCTCAGCAAGCTTGGCTTTGGTGACCTCCAGTTCTTCGGCTACTTGGACCAGTTCTGGGTCCTTCTCATAGTAGCAGCCGTCCTTGTAATAACCGTCTTGGACATACTCTTCTTCGTCTTCTAAGTATGTCGTATCTTCGGTACTGACCCGATCCTGGCGGGATGTCGGGTCTTCACCTTGGTAGTCCAAGGGTTCGTTTTGCACCGCATCTTCCATCACAGTATCGGGGTTGACCCTAGCATTTTTGTCAACCGCGGATTTTCTCGTAGTCACCATCTCTTTAGCACGAAGTGAATACAAAAAACGTACACAGAAAAAGAGCTGACTAACAACTTCCTACAGCTCTCAATGAAAGCACCAAAATGTTTACCGAGTTTTTCGGAAACGAATACAAACAGAATAATAAAAAGATAAGAACTGTAGAAGTGCTGAAATGTAACTAAACAAACAGTATTTTTACGTGGTTCAGGCGTTAACAAGCCCTAGTCCACGAGTCCATGTTATTATACTTGGAAAGGATTATAGTAAGATGACTGGTGTACAAGAACTTCGCACACTCACAGTGTTTCTCTCGGGTTCTCTTGAAGAAGATGAAGCTAGAGAGATTTTTGTAGAGTTTTTGCTATGTGATCTCTTGGCCGTCCCCCTTATTGTAAAATGAAGGGGTCTTTATAGCTAGGGTTTTGGATTAGGGTTTTTCTCTACGTACCTGAGTCCTAATTACACCGGCCATAAATAGGGGATACAATTACTGTAGTAGTATGGCTACCAGACTCTATGTGGGTATATTTACGTGAAAGTATGGGGAATACACAAAGTCAGCCGTATTTTCCAAGTTGTCAGCGAAACAGTAGGCGAAAAGGTACCCTTAGGCGTGCTGGGATGTGTGCGGCTTTGACCTGTCGGGCGTGTCAGGCGGGATTCTGTGTCAGGTAGATATCATTCCAAATATGCCTCCTCCAGGACTCGACCGCTTGGTTTTGTTCCGTGCGAGGCACGGAACTGTTTCCGCGAAGACCACTTGAAGAGCTTCTCCTGGAAGGAGCTTCCCCGAAGGATATCCCTTCGGGAGTCCGAGAGAGTTGACGAGTTTCCGTGTCGTGTTTGCTCGAAGGAGTGATCCGGACACTAAACGGGAGAGGCGAAGCCTTTCTGTCCATCCGCGAGCTCTGGTCACCTACCGTGAAAGACATTGGTAATTCTGCTTCCCCGAGGATATCAATCTAAACGCTATCCAGAAATCTGGATAACAATAGGAATATTTGTTTTCATTAATAAGTTTGAGTCTATAAATGGGATCCAAAAATAAGTATTTACAAGGTGTTTACAACTCCCAAATGTAATTACAACGTAAGCCGGCCTAAGCGGAAAAATCAAGGTTTGGCTCTAGTACCTCATGAACCCTCGGCCATGGCGGTCGAGTAGCTACAAATGTACACGCCTCCCCTAAAGCACTCCATCTCATGGCAGGGCCAACTTCCCCTTTCCCTTACCTGCACCACATATCACCTGTGAGCCCAAGCTCAACAAGAAAACATAAATTAACAGATTCAAATAAACAACAAAGTATAAACAATAAGCTTAGCAGTCACAACCTTGCTCAAACAAACACATATATCAAGTTAAGCAATTAATGAGTTAGAAAAGTGTAGACAACACTTCTATAATCAACCATATAGATTGCATAACACACAATCAGATGGATCATGTACAAGCATGCCTAACTAGATAATCTCAAGTACAATTATAGTAGTATTCATTAATAGGGGACAAGCCCCGATTACAACCAGGGTGCAGTTTTCTTACCTCGAGTCTTAAGCAGATAATGTATGGCGATCTCGAGCACGATCCCTACTCCCGAGCCTTAGCGGTATAACCTAGTTACAATGCAATAATCGAAAACCATCAAATACTTAGACTATTTAAGAGCTTAAATGTAATTTCTAGTAGACTACCATGAATTCTGCTAAATCGGATAGTAGAATCCTTCCCAAACCTTAAGGTTTGAGTTCCCGAGCTTATATGTGTTATGATGTAATTGTTATGCATGTCTTGTGAAACTTTACTTGATGGGCCTCAGCTCACAGGTGCTCTATGGTGCAGGTAATGGAGAACTAGACGTAATTGGTTATGATTTGGAGAGCTTTCGAGCAGTGCATATATATCCAGCTAGCTCGGCCGGCACAATCGAGTGGTATGAGGGACTTAGGTTACCAACCAGATTTTGTCGCTTAGGCTGCTACTTTTGTATATTTGAGTGTAATTACTTTTCATTTTAAGAAAAAAAACTCTTGTTGGGATCCTTGTAATTGTTTTGAGTTTTAATGGAGAAAGTTTGTAGCTATTTGACTAAAAATTTTAATACCTAACCTTTGATTAGTCTTAATTATACTTTTGAGTCCAAATGACTCGCTCAACGAGTTAAGCACTATTTTAAACACACAATGTAACTGTCCTAGATTATTAGGGCATTACAACTTGGTATCAGAGTTGCCAAGGCTTGTAGTTCCTAAAGATTGACCGAACATGTATGCTCACTGCTAAAGATAAGCTCGTCTCATGGTTTGGCATTTAATGCTTTGAATATGTGTTTAATTGTGTAAATAAATGAGGTGCGTTACCAGCATGCTAGAGTAGGGTGCATGAGATATTCTGATGGGGCCTAGCCCCTGACTACAATATGTACGTGAAAGGGAATTTTTACTAGCATTATGGTTGCATGTGAATATTGTGGTTATTTAGGCGTAAAAAAGGGGATCCTATCAACTTGTTCCGACCTAGGATAATAAGCTCATGAGCTTAGTCTTACTTCACCGTCCCCGAAAGCTTCGCGGGGGTCTTTTGTCGAAATGGAATGGCCTTACTCTTTCTTTTTCTTTCTTTAATCTTTAAAGGTTGAAAATGAAAATCGAGTATGCCCGACCCGAATCAGCATATTTTTTTGTTTTACGCCCCGTAATTCTTCCTCAGCCAGGCGGGGGCAGAATAGCGGAGCAGTGACAATTGCCCTATGAAGACTCGCTTTCGCTACGGCTCCGGTGGGTTCCCTTAACCAAGCCACTGCCTATGAGTCGCCAGGCCAAAAATTAGGATACATTCTGGTAAAATAAAACTTCCATCGAAGAGAAGCAAATGAAAGGCTTTCATTTGAATTTGTTTTGTTAGTCGAAATAGGGTTTTTATAGGAACTGTATTTATTAAGAATTTTTCCTTATGCATGAAGATAATAAATTCGGTCGTTGTGGTCGGACTCTATTATGGATTTCTGACCACATTCTCCATAGGGCCCTCTTATCTCTTCCTTAGACCGTTCGACGGTCTAGAGGTAGTTATGATTGTCTAATCAATTAGAAGCGCCGATTGTAGAAGTATCTGAGACAGGCTATTGTAGAACCTCAGATAACTCCTCGTGGAGTGGGAGCAAGTGTTTGCTAGTCTGCAACTAAATGACAGACACACGAGGAGAGACTGAATGGTTGAGGTAATGGAATTTGTGTTAGAATGATGTTCAATTTGTGATTCCTACACTGATAGGTGTGGCGATGCAACATGAAGTAAGGGAATCGGTTGGAACCATTGCGAGAAATGTTCCTGAAGTGTTACGCTTCAGTTTTGAAGGAGGATTAAATCCATTTTGAGTGGGAGTGAGTAGTAGATAAGCATGTATAGTTTTATCTTGGATTTTACATGGATAGTGGATGAGGATAGGATGGCTATGCCAAGCTTATGCCATGAGATAATACTTTGATATGGCAGGAGGTTATAACTCGGGTTAAGAATATCGCTACAGCAAGTCGAGAAGGATTCTTGTAAATATTATGTTGATGCAATCGAACTGTGAAGGTGGATAAGTTCACTAGTCAGATTAGGGCATTAGTCCTATGACTGGAAATGCCTCGAAACTTAATAGGTTGGCAAGGATTACAAATTGTATAGTGCCAACAGACATCATAGACAAGGAAGAAGTGCTTGGGAGATGAATCTTTTGATTGATAACGATGGAGGGTCGCATTGGTACTGGAAACTACTGTGTATGCTTAGGTGATAGAGAAAACCTTTTTTTTTAAGAGGATAGAGAATAATGGATTTGGAGACTGTGTCGTAGGGCACGATGCTCGGAGAACAACTCCTCCATTTACAGGATCTAGTAGGGGCGAGTGCCCTATTTACTTGAAGGAAAGGATATGAATATTTTTGGTATCACCAGGTTAGATAAACAAGTTTGGAATACTCCAGGCAAGTGTCAGGGTGGAAAATAGAATTGAAAGACTTATTTTGAGGGTACACAACTTAGGTGGCGACCTAGTGCCATATATTTGTTATTATAAAGTGTAGTGAGAAACAAATTTTGAAGACCTTGAGAAGAGCATAGTCTAGGATTTGAAACCTTTTTATTTACTAATAGTTAAGGATCTCTAGAGAATGAGAACTTGGATATGGTACGAGTTATGTATCGGTTGGTAAAAATAACGCAGCCATAGACTGTAAAAAGGGGAGATAGAAATTTCTAACTTGTGGAAGAAGATTCTTTTGGGATTATGGGTACAGTAGATGGACCGTGTATTTCAATGACCTCAGCGTTGTAGACTAGAAACGTATTATTGGAGCTGTGGAATTGGAGGGGGATAGAACGATTCACGAGTTCTAGAGGTATTATCAAAGGACTTATATGTATTGTTACAACATCGAGGAACCAAGTGGTAATAGAATTGGCTTCTAGAACAGGGTCTAGGGAAATCTACTGAATGGTACGGGCAAAGTGGAGAGAGTTGAAAGTTCAGTTTAAGGAGCTACTTGACTTCGGGAGAATCATATCTAGCTTTTACCCATGGGGTGCGTCAGTATTATTCGTGAAAAATAAGGATGAATCAATGAGGAAGTATACAGAGTACCGAGAGTTGAAGAGGGTAATTATCAAGGATAAGTATGCACTGTTAAAGATTTACGACTCAGGCAACTGGTTTCCAAGCAAGACAAGATTCTTAAAGATTGATCTTCAATCTGGTTATTACCAGGTGAGGATCAACGAAGAAAATATTCCAAGGACTACTATTCGCATGAGGTATGGTCATCATGGAATTTTGAGGACATCTTTTGAACTAACCAATGCCCCCATCAGTATTTTATGAATCCAACAGATAGAGAGCTCGAGGATTGTTTGAACATTTGGTTTTTGAGTTATTAGTAATACAGTGACTTACTCCCAATTAGGGATAGAACACAAGAAGTATTTCTGCTTGGATTTAAAAAGGTTAAGGGGACGTAAATTGCGTGTAAGGTTCAAGCAAAGTGATTTTTTGACTATTTCAAGTAGTATTTTTGGATTACATTATGAGAAGTGATGGGTATTGGTTGAACTCGGTTGAACTAGTTAGGATAAGAGCAGGAAAAGATTTGTCCAAGGCCAAGGAATACTTTAGGAATTGGAAGTTCCTTGAGTTTGCAAGGCACTATTAGCGTTTTGATGAATGGTTCTTGGGGATTGCAACATTGTTGACTGAATGAATACGTAAGGATTGGAAGTGGGTGTGGAACGACAGATGTGAAGAGAACTTCCAAAGGTTAAAATAGAAACTGATTATCGCACCAATACCTAGTTTGTTGTCTGAGAATAAAGAATTCATATTGCATTGGGAAGTGTTGCGATAGAGTGATGAATCTAGCATCAGTGCACCCCTAGGTAAACTGAGGGACAATCATAGTTGATTCTTAGGGATAGTTGAAAGTGTATGAGGAGAAGTAGCCTTCACGTGACCTCCAGTTGGTAACAGTGGTGATTGTGCTGAGGTGTTGTGACATTATTGTTATGGGGAGCAGTGTAAGACTTACACTGACATCAGCGTTGAAATATGTTGTCAACCAGAAAGACGCAGATAATAAAGAGAAATATTGGCTAAATCGGTGAAAGAATTATAATCATGAGATCTTTTATTATTTAGGGAAAATCAATCTGGTGGCGGGAGTCTTATAATAGAAAGATTTTGGCAAGTGTATAGCTTGAAACAGAGTACAACAAATTAGCTGAGAGGATTAGCGTTGTTGGTATAGGGTTCACAAATGGTAAGTTGATTAATAGAACCCCTCTGTCTACTTTTATTAAGAAGAATAAAAGGAAATGTAAGGAAGTAATTTGCGATTTATAAGGTATAGAGAAGAGGTCTTAGCTGGAGTGGCTAAGAAGTTCATCATTTCTAATATGGATATGTTAAGATACAAGAATCGAAAAGATATGTCGATGGATGAGAGTGTTAGGGATGAGATTCTGGATGAGTCTCATACCCCTCTATGTTTTGTGTATCCATGTGCCATGAAAACATTATATTAGCAACCAGAGATAAGGAAAGAGGCAGTTAGATAAGTGGCTAAGTGCCTAACTTGTCATCAAGTAAAGGATGAATAATAGAGACCAGGGGGGTCATTATGACCTTTAAGTATTTCGGAAGATAAAATAAAGGAATATAACCATGGATTTTGATGAAGGAATCGTCTAGAATGTTAAAGTGACATGACTTGGCATAGGTGATTATGGATCAATATACCAAGTCAATGCACTTCCTACTTATGTGAATAAGTTACAGAGTGGATTAGCATGTTGAGTTATATGATAAGGGAGATTGTATGTCTCAAAGGGGCACCAAAGTTTATAATGTCAGATTATGATCTTATATTTTTACTTCTATGTTTTGGAAGGGTCTGCAAAAGGCGATGGGTACTAGGTTGAAATTTAATACAGATATTACCCTGCGACAAATAGGTAATCTGAGAGGGCAATCTAGATACTAGAAGTCATGCTCTGGGCATGTCTATTAAACTTCAAGGATAAAAAAGAAAGCACCTTCCCTTAATCAAGTTTCCTTACAACAATGGTTATCAGTTTTCAACTGGAGTGGCTCCATATGAGACATTGTGGGATAGGAGGGGTAGATAACCCATTGTCAGAGATGAAATGGGAGGGATGAAGCATCCTAGCTCTGAAACGGTTCAAAGGACTAATAAAGTTATTGAGAAGTGTTAGAGCGGGAATGCTCGCTTCACGAAAAGGACATAAAATCTACGTATATCCAAATATAGGAATGTGGAGTTCTAGGATTGAGGATTTTGTGTTTCATTAAGTCTTACAAATGAGAGAGATAAAATAATTTGGAAATTAAGAAAGAGAAAATTGGACACTAGGTTTATTGGACTTTTGAGATCCCAACAAGGATCAAGCCAGGGGCCTACGGATTAACCTTACCCCAGAGTGGGTGAAGGTTCATAGGGTGTCTTAGATAGTGATGTGAAGGATAGATAGGCCGAGTAATACACCTGTTGGGGTTATGAGACCATGAAATTATAGTGAGACTTATCATGTGAAGAGAAGCCAATGAAAATTTTGGATAGAAAGGACAAAGTCTTAAGGAAATAAGATTGTCACCTTAATGAGAATGTTATAGAGAAATAACAAGGTAAACAACACAACTATGAATTTAGAGTCAGATATGCAAAATTGGTATTCTGAGATGTTTGAGCAAATTTCGAGGATGAAATTTCTATGAGGGGATAGTTGCACGTCCCACAATTTCTTATGAGGCTTAGTGCCTTGATTAGCGTGTAAGGAGGGCACGTGGAGTAATTATGTGATAATTAAATTGAAAAAACATGGGATTATGTGGATTATATGAGTTATATTGTGATATGATTGTTTATGCATGTTTATGTGTATTAAATATGCTTAAAGGCCCGCTTTTGTTTAAAAGGGGCATTTTTGTAATTTTGACCTGTTGAGGGTATATTTGTATTTTTATTGTACTATATGCTTGACACCACATGATTATGTGGATATCATCGTGATATCCAACATGAGTCGATCCGTTGGAGCAACGTAGCGGAAAAGTCACAACGAAGATTTATACTCGGCTCCGGGTGAGCCAATGGGTATTTTGGTAAATTTGTATATTTTGAAAAATTATTTAAAGTGAAATATTTTGGGAAAATATTGGGGTTTGGGAGATTAGTGGGTTAACTAGGAATTTGAGGTGTGCATTGAGGTTTAGTGGGAATTGAAGCAAATGACTATTTCGCCCTTGGGGTGCCTTGTTGGGAACCTAGGGGAAGAGGACTGAATGGTCATTTATGTTAGGAACTACCTAGTGCGCAGCGGAAATTGCGGTGATGGTAGTATTGTATACAACAACACCAAAAATTAATATAAACAACTATATATGAGGATCCGTCAATATGAAATATGCTAATCAACAAAATATGTATATGTAAAAATGAGACGAAATGATTTACCTCTTGTAGCCTATCAAGAATCCTTGAATCTTTTCGTATGTAATTCGATCTTCCTATCCTCGCTACAGAACTCACACCACGATTTTCCTAGATGTTATCTACACCTCAAGATGTTGGTGGGAACAAAGAGAACAAGAATCAAATTTGTGGATTAACCGTATTCTCAACGCATGAGACTATTGATTATATGCTAGAGATAAAGGTTTTATCTTTTGTAAAAAATAAAAAGATTATTTCTTTTACTGATTTTTCTTGTCAAAAACTTATTCTCATATTTTCTATCATATAGAATATATAGGTATTATTATCATAATAATAATCATATTTATTAATCTCATGATTATTCAACTACACATATGAGACTGCACTCTTCAGAATTAAAGACATATATTTATTGAGTACTTTTTTGTAACCATAAAGTGTCCATTGATATAATCATTACATAAAAATTAATCCTCTATTGATGATTCATAATTAAGTGGGAATAAAATTGTCGTTTTACCCTTTTAATTATACCTTGTTTCCTAGTGTACCATTGGCATTACTTGTGAAGGTTAATTCATAACCTGATTATGAATTTGACAGCAATAACCTTTCCAGTTCCTAAAGCCAACCCAATAGGGCAACATCATTCAATCTATAAGAAGGTATAGATTCCATATCGTTTAACCTATGTTGACGGTGATAACTCGTCAATGATGTTAAGTTAGAAAAATCAAAGTATAGAGCTTATAAATGAAGAACTTCAAGAACCTAATAAGAAACTTAGAAAATAGTTGCAGAAGGAAATGGAGAAAAACAAAAAAAGACTTGTATTTCTCTTGATACCAAGCTATAGTGTTTTTTCAACCCCCTTCTATGATGAAGTGAGGTTCCCTTTATAGTGGGCTCTAATGGCCCCTAATACATTGTGGTCCCAGGGGACCAGATCATACACAAGTACATTGTCAGGGGAGTGGTATTAGGCGTAGTGGTGTTATCTCCTAGTACATGGTCAAAGTCTATGGGACCACCTCCACTTTAGTACTCGATTGTGCCTCCACTACTCGCCTAGTATGAGTGTCAGAGATTGGCTGGTGAGGACCACAACAGGTACCTCACTTGTACGGCCACTACTTGTCTGACGTGGGCCTTGTGTACGTACTCTAATTCCTCTTGGTTTGTAAGTGCACTCCATACCTCTTCTGACTTCGCATCGAATCGCTATGTGGCTTTCCCTATCCTTCCTTTAACGAGTGTTAAAGAAGTCCTCGACTTTACATCCTGTGAGATCCACAAGAAGAGAGGTGCCCCGTTGGTGGCACTTATCACAGGGAAAGGGATAAGGCCTCTTCAAAGAGGCCTACTTTGTATGTGATAAGAGTTGACACCCATGCGTGAATTCACGGTCTCACTTTGCGAGTCCAATGCCCCGTGGTCCCCATGCGTGGGGTGCAGGCACGTGGGGCCGCGAGATGCAAGCCTGGGTGAGGTGTGCCCCATTGTGCGAGACCCTTCCTGCGGAAGTAGCCCAGATGTGCAAGGGGGGCCATGAGACCTGCATGACTGGTGCGCGAGGCGAGGCCGCAAGACCCTCGGCGCGGCTGGTGCGCTAGGCAAGGGCATAAGGACTTCGCGAGACGATGGTGGTGCGAGGTTCCTTGGGGGTTGCGAGATGCTTGTCTCCTTGCAGTAGTGACCCAGGTGTGCGAGGTGAAGGCGTGATGGCCTCGCGAGTCAATGGTGGTGTGAGGCACCTCGCGGAGGCACGGGCGGGATGGCCTCGCAGAGGTGTAGGGGCATGAGGGCCTCGCGTGGCACTCCTCCTGGGCTTGCGAGGCGCAGGACGGAGGTCCCATGTGGCACACCTTCTGGGTACGCAAGGCACCGGTAACGGGGCTTCGCTTGGCAAGGCTTCCCAATACACACCTAGGGACATAGGCACAGGTATGTACTTAGGTGTTTATAGGACCTTAGCATGTGCTTTCGATCTTTTACAAGTATGGAATTTTGGGCATCCACACTTGCCCCCCAGTCTAGGAGATGACCTTTAGGTGCTTTGGTAGACTCTTCTCTTTGGTTCTTATAAATAGGCCTTCAAAGCATACGTGGTGTTAGTGATGATCCTTGTTAGTACTTGAGATTGAATGTGAGCCTATCATTTGGCTTCGCGGATCCTAATGTAGGTGTTTGGCTCCATTTTTTACCATAGATTAAGCATTGGATTTGATGGCTAAGATGAGCCCATGATTCTTGTAAATAGGCCTTCATGTCTAGCCTATCATTCACACTTTATCTCTTTAGCTTATTAGTTTTGGAATCCTTAATGCTTTCAAGAGGTAAGGGGTTTGATTCCTCACCACCTCACTTTTGTTATCCTTTTCTTTTACTATTTGTGTTCATTTCTTTTATGCCCATATTCATGTAGGTACTTGGGGACTAAAACACCATTTTTCTTTGTTTTTGCAGACACATATTTTCGACCATTTGCTTCTTTCCGACCACCACGGTACTTTTGACCCTCGGCCTCCTTTCGACCACGACAACACTCAATTTTACTTACTTGAGGTATACTTTATTTCCCTCTTATATTCATTGGGTCTAAATTAGCACCACTCGAGATGGGTTGCTTTTGCCGGAGCTCGTTGTGAGTTAACCCAGTTACATGCCCTCGTTTATACCCCGTAGTTGGTCATTTAGAGCGCTTGTGCTTAGAGGTTTTGAGCCCATTCCTTTGTGTTTTGTAGCAATCATCTCATTTACACATGCACCCTAATTACCTACGAGATGAGGTCCCATGGAATGTGAGGGATCATCTGGTGCTCCTCCGGGGGTTGAGTTTGTTGACTTATCTTCAGACTCGGAGTCCCCCAAAGACAACCCTTACCAAGACTATGACACTTTGAGGTAGGTCTGTATACGTAATCTTGAGCATATGGCTGAACATAAACGTAAAATCTAGGTGGTGGAGAGCGAAATATACTCAGTTCTGAGAGGCGACGGAGTTTCTTTCGCCCTTGACCTAAGCAACCATATAACAAACCTTAGGGTGACCCTTGTAGATTAGCAGATGGAGTTGGAGTTCATGGAGGGAAATCTCCCGCCTGAACCTCCTGCCCCATTTTCACCTTATGATTGTCATGGGGCCATCTCGGGTTCCCCTCAACCCTTATTTTCAATCCACCCTTTCTTAGCACTCTCACACTCAGCGTCTCGGTGGGAGACCCTTGCTAGGAAGAGAAAATGGAGGGTGAAGTGCCATGTTTCTACCTGAGCTTTTTCTTTTGGTTTCGCAAATATGGCAAAAAGAGTAGGCCGACAGGTGGCTCCCAAGGTGCAAGATTTGGGTCCTTTACTAGTGTCCTCCATTGTGTCCAACGTGTCAGAGAATCGGCTGTTGGAGCTATCTACGAAATACTGCATTGGCAAGGAATACCAATTATTTGTTCCTTCCAATACCTGACGAGCCGAGAATGCCCCTTAGGGGTACTTGGCCATGAGCGAGCATATCCTGAAAGCGGGTGGGACCATCCCTCTGCATCCATTTTTTGTCACGATACTTAATCATTTTGACCTTGCTCTGCTCCAACTGTTGCCAAACAGCTGGTTGACCTTAAGTTGCCCATACATGGCATTCATTGACCTCAACCAGTGCGCTCCTACGGTTCGGGAGTTGCACTTTATGTACAAACTCATGCCAACCCCCAAATCCAAAGGCTTTTATTTCTTATAGAAGGCCAACTCGCAGGTTTCCCTCATAAAGGGTTTTGTTTCAAACCTAGGGTCCTGGAAGCAGGACTTTTTCTTCGTAAAATGTCTCCTCTACATACGTGAACGCTTTCGCTCGTCTCCAAGTAAGTGCTTCAAGCTTGTCATCGTTTTGCTTTGAATTGGTTATTCTAGAACTTATGCTTATATTTGCAATTGTGTTGATTGTAAAGAGAAGTTTGGTGACCCTAACATTCCCCGGTCGGAGGCATCGCCATTGGACAAAATCGTTGATGCTGACCCCCTCCTGAAAATAGTCTCTCGCCTCTTCACTGTGGCAAACCTGAACTGCTACAACTTGTCCGCGGTCTTGGATCCTGATACACTGTGGTACATTTCCGAGTGAAGGAAGAAGGCGCCTATAGTTGAGCATCAATCTGATTGAGGCAATGCGGAGTGGGTGCCCAAGGAGGTTTCCGCAGAACACAGGCGACCTCGCCGATCATCTCTGTCTCATAGGGGGTGCCCTCCTTTGGCCCCTACTGACCATGACATGGCCTCTCACTCCCACGGTCAATAGGGCATGCCGAGGGGCTTTTTCTATCCATTTTCTGAGGACTACAATGCTCTCCCTCATGCTTCCCTCAATCCTAGTTCGTCGGGGGGTCATTTTCCCTATATTTCTGCGCCTCATCCTCCTTCGGTGAGCAGTCATCCGTCCCTACCCAGCTAGGTGCCCCTGACTCGAAAGGGGCACCTTGGGTGGGTCGTATGGTACCTCTTATGGGCAACGGTATACCCAGGTTGCTGAAGGGCTTCCTGAGACTGATTAGAGAAGTCTTGGGAATTTTGCCATGTTGGATCTTGGGGAGACTCTTGTACGCTCCGCCACCTGGGTGAGTTCATGCATCTTACATTAGCCTTACCCTTTTCTTTTGCTCATCATCATTAATGTTATTTTTCTTGTGCAGACTTATACAGTGGCCCAAAGATTTGCTGACTCGGCACTGGACCTCTCCTCGTCGAATGCCGAAAGGGACTGTCTAAGGTCAAGGTTCGGGGGATCAAGAGGGAACTTACTGACACCAAGCTTAAGCTTGAGAAGGCCTTGGCGATGGTCATCAAAAAAGAAGAAGAGGGCGAACACCAAGGTCATGATGCTGCAGGAAAAGGTTGCTTGCCTAGAGGCCGATCTTAGTGGAGCAGATGCCAAAATTGCAACATTGCAGGAGAGGGTCACTTCCTTAGAGGCAAATTTGGCTGATATCCAGTATAAATCCATAGAGCGCGCCCTCTACAGAGTAAGGAGGAAAAATCCTAACTTCAATTTCTCTTCCTTTGGTGAGCACGCCGTTGCTAGGGTGGCTGAGTGGAATGCCTGCGGCAGGAGGCCCTGAGATTTTGCTTCTGCGATCTCATCTTTTAATTCAATTTTACTGTATGATCATTTCAGCTTTTAATTTAATTTTTTTTGTTGGAACTTTTATTAGTCCAGTGACATTATCGCAACTCCTTTTTTCTATACATATATATGTGATTAATTTCTTTTGTTCCTCTATGTTTGAGGTCCTTTTGAGCCCGCAAAATGGGGTTTGATAGGTTCTCTTTTTTAGATATATTTTTTTATTTATCAGGCTTGAGGTCTTTGGAGCCCATACAAAGGGGTTTGGTAGGTCTCTCTTTGGTGCCTCTTGATTGTATCTATAAAGAAATGTTGACCCTTTGGGTTCTAGTTATCCTTTTATATACTTTTGTGCGCGATTATTATTTCACGCGAGAAGCGTCCTTCTCATCATTATTCATAGTACTATTTTTGCAAGGGTCCCTTTCAGGACCCTTTTTGGCTAGACGGCTTGGTGGCCGCTCTAGGCTAATTGGTGGGTGCTCTTCCTGAGGCATTTCCTCTACTGGAAGCATCTGCCTTTATTAGGAGGCTCATTTTTGTTTTTGTAAGGCCTTTTGACCTCCTTGATGTTCATAAGGGTAGCTAATCCTCGTGAACTCAAGTGATGTCTTGCCAGGTCTTCTTCTTTATTTATAAGGGGTCTTTTTTAGGATATAAGGGTCTCGTTTAAGATATAAGGGTCTCGTTTAGGATGTAAGGGTCTTTTTTTTTTGCTATATACTCTGCCCTCAAGTGGTTGGTGAGATTTATCTCGGCAGGCACTTTGATCATTCTATTCATACACTTTGATAATCATTTTGCTTAAACAAGAATATTTACTACATATTCATCTAATGTCACATCATATTCATTGGAAACAGGTGAAGTACATGGTAAGTTAATGTGACTTCGCTCATACTACATATTAAGGAGTCCAAATTGAACTTATAGCTATTACATTTAACTTGCACGCTAGACAAAACAATAATATTCATGCCTCAACATGGAGGTCTTACTGATAATATTTCTTTAGATGTTCTGCGTTCCATGCTCTAGGTACCATGGTATCATCCAAGCATGCAAGCTTGTAATGTTAGGGGGCACAACCTGGGCAACTTGGTGGGGCCCTTCCCAGTTTTCCCCTTACACACATGCGCTCGAGTCTTGAGTGTTAGGCAGGATTTTCCTTAACACGATGTCTCCAACTCTGAACGACCTATCTCGCACCATTGAATTATAGTATTTTGCGGCTCGTTGCTGATATGTTGCCAGCCTCAGTTATGCCATTTCTCTATTTGCTTCCAACAGGTCCAAATTTCCAGCTAATGCTGCGATGTTAGCCTGGTCATCATATGCTTGTATGCGGATGGACTTAATCTTCATTTCTATTGGAAGGACTACCTCGCAGCCATAGGCTAAGGCGAAAGGCATCTTTCCAGTGGTGGAACGAGGTGTGGTCCTGTAGGCCCAAAGCACATTGGGAAGTTCTTCGATCCAGGCCCCTTTAAACATTTCCAACTTTGTTTTCAGGTTCCGTTTTAGGATCTTATTGATGGCCTCCACTTGTCCATTGGCTTGTGGGTGTACTACGGTGGAGAAACTCCTCTTGATTCACTTCTCCCTGCAATATTTTTGAATACTCCCCCTTCAAATTGCGTCCCATTGTCGGAGATTATCTTGTAGGGTACTCCAAACCTACAGACGATAAATTTATTGACGAAGGTGGTGATTTGCTTAGTCGTTATGTTGAATAGAGGCTCTACTTCCACCCATTTAGTAAAGTAATCGACTGCTACAACCACGTATTTTGCTCCTCCTCTTCCTGTTGGCAACGCTCCAATCATGTCAATCCCCCACACAGCGAAGGGCCACTGATTGGTCATGCTCACCAGCTCATTTGGTGACTGTCTAGGGTAATTTTCATACCTTTGGCACTTGTCACACCTTTTCGCGAAATCGCTTGCATCCTTCTCCATGGTAGGCCAATAATACCCCTGGCGGATGGCCTTTTTTGCCATGGACTGCCCCCAGCATGATTTCCACATTCCCCTTCATGTATCTCTTGCATTTTAAAGCCTCTCCCTTATCTACGAATCGTAGGAGTGGGGTAGAGAAGCCTCTCTTATATAAGACTCCATCTACTAGGGTGTATTGGGCGGCTTTGTAAGTCAGCTTATGGGCATCTTTTTTGTCCAAAGGCAAGGTCCCGCCATTTAAGTACCTCAAGATGGGTGCAAACCATGACTCCTCAGGGCTATTGACCATGTGGATATTTTCTTCTGCTATGCTCCGTTTGGAGAGGTATTTGACAGGGATGGACTCAAGCGTGTCTTCGTCTCGAGTAGAGGCGAGTTTCGCGAGAGCATTGGCATTTGTGTTTTTCTCCCTTGGGATCTGTTCTATGGTGAATATTTTGAACTGATCCAAATACCCCTTCACTTTGGCGAGATATGCATCCATTTTCGGGCCTTTAGCTTGATATTCATCCTTCAACTGAAACACTACCATCTGTGAGTCACTAAAGACTTGCAAATGGGTTACCTTCAACTCTTTAGGTAGCCACAGGCCATCCAATAGTGCCTCGTATTCTGCTTCGTTGTTGGAAGCTTCGAATCTGAATCTTAAGGCGCAATACATCTTGTGCCCCTCAGGTCCTGTCATCACTATGCCAGCGCCGACTCCTCCTTTGTTAGATGCCCCGTCTACATGGAGGTTCCATTCTTCAGGTTGCTTTTCTCCTTCACCCACCGGTTCATTCTCTTCTACTTCTCTGTCCTCATGGGGTCGGTGTGTAAACTCGACTATAAAGTCTGCAAGTACCTGCCCATTGATTGAGGTCCTTGGGGTGCAAGTGATGTCAAATTGACTTAATTCAATCGACCACTTTAACAACCCTCCCAAAGTTTCCGGTTTGTGCAAGACTTGATGCAAAGGAGTGTTGGTGAGCACCTCGATAGCATAAGCATGAAAATAGGGCCTTAGCTTTCGCGAAGCCACTATCAAGGCATATGCCAACTTTTCTATTTTTGGGTACTGGGTTTCTGCGTCTACCAACCACTTGCTCACATAGTACACGGGTTGCTGATGCTTCTTTTCTCCTTTGACCAAGGCGGCGCTTATCGCATGCTCTGATACAGCTATATACAAGTACAATTTTTCCCCTCTTTCTTGCTTGGGCAAAAGGGGTGGTTTTCCAAGTTGTTCCTTTAGCTTAGTGAAGGCTTCCTAATAATCATCATCCCAAGCCAACTTTTTGCTCCCTTTTAGGATGTTGAAGAAAAGGAGGCATTTGTCAGTAGATCTGGAGATGAACCTATTGAGGGCTACTACTCTCCCTGTTAAACTCTTCACCCCCTTCTTGCTTCATGGTGGGCTCATTTCCAGCAATGCCTTGATTTTGTCAGGGTTGGCCTCGATACCTCGAGAATTCACCATAAAACCCAGGAACTTCCCCGATGAAACTCCGAAGGTGCACTTGAGCGGGTTTAGCTTCATTCTGAATTTTTGGAGGGTGCCGAACATCTCACTGAGGTCTTTTGTGAGTTCTTCTGCCTTCTTTGTCTTTACCAGCATATCATCCACGTATACTTCCATATTCCTCCCTATTTGATTTGCAAACATTCGGTTCACTAGCCTTTGATAAGTAGCACCTGCGTTCTTTAAACCAAAAGGCATCATTTTGTAGAAATAAAGCCCCTTGTCTGTTAGAAACGAAGTGTGCTCTTCATCGGCCAGGTTCATGGGTATTTGGTTGTACCTGAAATATGCATCCATGAAGCTAAGTAGCTCGTGCCCCATCGTGGCATCTACTAACTAGTCTATCCTAGGAAGCGGGAAGTTGTCCTTCAGGCAGGCTATATTTAGGTTAGTAAAGTCCACACAAGTCCTCCATTTTCCATTGGGCTTTGAGACTAAAACTGCGTTTGATACCCATATTGGGTAGAATGCTTCTTAGATAACCCTTTTTGCCTTCAACTTGTCAAACTCTTCTTTTATGCCCGTGTATCTTTCTAGGTCTAGTGCTCTCCTTTTCTACCTCACAGGCCTTGCATTTGGGTCGATGTTTAAGTGATGACTCATGATTGACGGGTCTATTCCTACCATGTCCTCGTGACTCCAGGTGAATACGTCGAGGTTGGCTTTCAGAAATTCTACCAGCTTCTCCTTCACGATACCCGGAAGGTTTCTTCTTACCTTTAACTTTCTCAATGGCTCATTCATGATCGTGACTTCCTCCAACTCCTCTATTGGCTCGGCTCTGTGTTCCTCCGCGACTCGCGGGTCCAACTCGTGTGGGTTCGCACCTTCATGCACAACAATTTCCATTGGCACTGATCTCTTTATGGCCGTGCAGAGGGATGTGTTATAACATTCCCCCGCTTCCTTCTGCTCTCCTTTCACGCTTGCTATTCCTCCGGGAGTTGGGAATTTCATAGCTAAGTGGTACACAGAAGTTATCGCCTTCAATTATCTTAGGGAGGGTCTCCTAATACCGCATTGAAGGCTGAGGCGCAATCTACCATGACAAAGTTTGCCATTGTGGTGGTTTGTATGGGTTGTTCTCCCATGGTAAGGGCTAACTCAATTGCCCCTAGGGGCTGTATTGATTCTCCTGTAAATACATACAGGGAGGTATTGCAATGCTTTAGGTGCCGGATGTTTAATTCCATTTTCTCCAAAGTTGGGTGATATAAGATGTCCACAGAGCTTCCATTATCCACCAAGAATCGATGCACTTTCATGTTTGCAAGCTTGACAGTCAATACCAAGGGATCATTATGGGGGAAATGTACACCCCGTGCATCTTCTTCGGTGAAGGTTATCGAGTCATTCTCACCCTTAAAACTCTTCAGGGGGCATTGCTCCAAACTTAAGATGCACGGTGGTGGACTTTGTCTGGCCTCCCTAGAATATTTGTCTCACCCCTTCCTTGATTCACCTCCGAATCTTGGCCCTCCGAAGATGGTCCTGACTTCCCCTTGTACCTTTGGGGCTACCTCTCGTGCTTGTGGCGAGGATGCTCCTTCTTCCAGTCTTTGGCTCTCTTTGTGGACGTATCTGCCCAAATTTCCCCTTCGTATAAGCTCTTCAATTTCTATTTTCAAATGGGTGCATTCTGCGGTGGTGTGGCTGATATCTTTATGATACTGGAAGTATTTACTGGGGTCTCTTTTTGATCGGTCTTTTTTCATTGGCTAGGGCCTCCTGAAAGGGACCTTGTTTTCATTCGTGATGAAGATATGTTCCCTAGCGTGGGTGAGGTCGGTATAAAAGGTGTAGTGCGCTCATCAGTTTGCTGGGGCTTCCGAGGCCAATCATCTCTTATCCCTTCATAGAACCTCTTCTTCTTTGCACCACTTTGGCTTTCCCGGATTGAGGGTTTTGGTGGGGATTGGTCTTTTCCGGCCTTAAGGCTCTCATGAACATCCTCTACACAAATATATTTATGTGCCCGCTCGTAGAAATCGTCCAAATCTGTGATCTCTCTCTTGAGCATGTTATCCCATAACTTACTTCCTGGGCATACTCCAGTCGTGATGGCAATTTTTAGCTCTCTACAGGTCAAGCTCCCTACCTTGGCTGCCTCCATATTGACCCTGTGGATGTAGCTCTTTAGACTCTAATTTTCTCCCTGTTTCACGTTAGCGAGGCTGGTGCCCGACATTGTGTAATCACGCACGGCATGCTGTTGCTTGAGAAATTCATCAGAAAATTATTGCCAAGACCTGATGGACCCTGGTTGAAGTCTTTTGAACCATTTGTACGCATGTCCTTTCAACGTGACAGCAAAGCAATGGCATCTGGCCCCGCTACTAATCCCCTTTAACTTCATCAGATTGTTAAATGCATCCAGATGGTACTTACGATCCGTATTTCCTTCATATGGGGTCATATGAGGTTCCTTGAAGTTGGCTGGGAGCTGGATGGCTTGGATTTCCTTAATGAAGGATGATTCATGGTCGAACTTGTCATCGATGGCTTGTCACCCAGATGTGGTGATTATCTTGCTCTGGAGGCCCCTCATTTTTTAGTTTAGGTCTTGTCTCCTCTTGTTCAAGGAGTCTCTCAACGTGGACGAGTTAGCATTTCCCTTTCCTTTGTCTTCCCGGGGCGCCATAGGAGGTGCAGTCCTTTTATCCGCCCTTTTCTTATTGAGTTCTTCCCGTAAGTCTGAGGGTGTTTACTTTGAAGTAACTTCGACTTTATTACGAGGGTCACCGTTGTTTTTCTGCTCTGGCCTCTGGGGCTGCTTCGGTGGTCCAGGATGTTCGCACTGCTTTGTCCAGAGGGTATCACTAGTGGAGAGTCGAGACCTCCCATCATCCACGAGGACTGTGGTTTCTGCCCCCTCTTGAGCTCTCTCTTTTCGCCTAGGGAGAGATATGTTTGATTTCCTTTGTATCAAGCCATTCATCACCTCTTGCATGTTCTCTAAGGTGGTTTCTAGCCTTTGGTTCTTACGGTGTAGTTTGCGTATCTCATCTTTGTAAAATTGAGATCTAGAACTTGAGCTCATAGAATGGACTCGAGGATGCTTGTCACGCTTACGTGTCGATGGTCCCGGATCTTGCCGGCCGGAGTTCTGCACCTGTGGCGGCCTTGGGGGCAGCTGCTGACCTTGGAGGATTCTCATCAGGTGGGACGCCCGGAGATGAGGCCTCTCTTTCATCTTCGTGAACCCTGGGCTCCTTTGGGGCATCCGTATTTTTGGGTGGATGAGGGTTCTTCGTGGAGGCTTTCAGTTGATCTCCGTCAAGGTGGACCTCCACCTCTCGTGGCTCTCTCAGTCGTTTAGAAAGTCTTTGCATTTTTTCTTACCAGAATTATTGGAAGAACAGTCGCTTGGCAATTATCCTTCCCACAGACAGCGCCAAACTGTTGACGATGAGAACTCATCAATGATGTTAAGTTATAAAAATCAAAGTATATAAATGAGAAACTTCAAGAACCTAATAAGAAACTTAGAAAATAGTTGCAGAAGGAAATGGAGAAAAAAAAAAGACTTGTATTTCTCTTGATACCAAGGTACAGTGTTTTTTCAACCCCCTTCTATGATGAAGTGAGGTTCCCTTTATAGTGGGCTCTAATGGCCCCTGATACATTGTGGCCCCAGGGGACCAGATCATACACTAGTACATTGTCAGGGGAGTGGTATCAGGCATAGTGGTGCAACGCCCTGGTTACCCCAGAACAATTACGGTGAACGGTGAACCGGAAATTTGACCCGCTACCCGAGTCCTTTGGTTAAAAACGTGATCTAAGTGTTAATATCTGGTTAAGGTAGAAAAACCAGCAAAAAGGAATGGGTACATTTCATTAAGTAAACAAACTGCTCATGAGCCTTTCCAAATGTTTACAAGTAGTTCGTAATACAAAAGAGTCGCTACAGTTCCAAATTTACAATCCCCGCCGGCCTAAGCGGCAAAAATAGGGTAAACCCCTAGTCCCTCTGAGAACTCCTTGACCGTGGCGGTCAAGCGGCCCTGTATGTACACAACATCGCCCAAGCTCTCCAATCAGGGCTGGTTAAGCTTTTCCTTTCCTTTACCTGCACCACATAGCACCCATGAGCCAAGGCCCAGCAAGAAAACATAATAAGACATGATATGATATCAACAGTGATCATAATAACCATTCAGGACTATCAGTCCAGCAAATAGGTGACAATAGCCAAAAGTCACAATAATGAGCATCGCTCCCTCTAGCCATGTGATGATAGGGTCACCAGGGCTCAACTAATAAGTGATTCTTTCATAAGCTTGTTTAGGACAGGTGCATGGTGATTGGTCACCAACATTACCTTCCTCACGACTCTAGAGTCGAAACTATGGACAACGTCCCCTAGCCACGTGAAAAACGGTCACCGGGGTCATATACCTTGGCTATAGTCTTCTAGTCGTAGACCAGGCAAGCGCTTATAAGTTCTTTGACCTTAGGGTCAGTCTCGCATTAATGCCATAGAGCCATTCAATGCGTGATCATCGACTTTAGATTCGGTCCCTGACTAGTCAGTGTCTTAAACAGGTAATCAGCTTTCAATAGCATTTAATATGCAATCCACGTTCACATATATCAACCAACATGCCTCAATATCAAACCATGCATGTCATATACCTGTACAGGGTGCAACTGTATCCATACACTGTTTTCTTACCTCAAGTTCGAGCGAGAAGTATGATAAAGGCGACCCCTGAGAACGATCGGTCTTTTAGTTCCTTAGCGGTTACCTAATCACAACCAATTATAACCTCCATTAATAAGTATCCACAATAATAGGGTCTTAACCTAAGCACCAC
Organism: Humulus lupulus; assembly: GCF_963169125.1. Classification (NCBI taxonomy): domain Eukaryota; kingdom Viridiplantae; phylum Streptophyta; class Magnoliopsida; order Rosales; family Cannabaceae; genus Humulus; species Humulus lupulus. Next base: position 209,670,944 of record NC_084795.1, read on the forward strand.
CCTCGGGACCTCGAAACATGCCCACACGGTGAGTAGATTCGATCCCGGGCCTTAAGGATTGAAACCCCAAGTCAAAAACCCTTAAAAACACTCAAAACGGGGTTTGGAAGGAGCATGGTAGCGCTACAGCGCTCAACCCCTAGCGCCACAGCGCTCTACATAGAACCTCCCAAGCGCCAGAAAGCCTCCTGAGGAGCGCTATAGCGCCCTAGGGTGGGCGCTGTAGCGCTACCTCCAGGCCCAAACTCCCCTGAACCGACCTTCTTCAACTCCTTCGATTCTAACTCGATTTCCAAGCTTCCAAATCCTATTCTTGATGCCAAATGAACCCAAAAACCATTCTAACACACCCCAAACATCACAAGCTTGGGAACCCTAGCCAAAACTCCCAACAAAACCATGAATTCACCCTAGTAATCACAGCTGCAAAACGAAACCAAAACAGGGCAAACCAGAGAAAACCATGGTTAGAAACTTACCCAAAGCTTGGCTTATGATGGTCTTCAATGGTGGAACACACTCCCAAACTCCCAAGGCTTGCTTCCTAAGCTTGAATCCTCAAAATTGGTTCAAAAACCACAAAGAACAGTGAGGAGAAGAAGGTACGGGAGAACTCTTTGCATACTCTGTTTTTCCACTACTTTCCTCAGCCATCAAGAGTTATATCTATCCTAGGGGTGAAATGTCCATTTTACCCCTAGGTCAATTAATACTTCCTAAAGGCTCCCAAGGGCATATTTGGTACTTTCCTCCTAACTCGTTAATCATAATTAACGCTCTCCAATTCCCGCTATTCTCATTAATCTCAAATACCAATAAATCACAACCCGTTACCCTATAACTCCCGATAACGCTCTAATCATCAAAATCACCCCGAGACTCAGTCCAAGTCCCGACACTTAAACCTGCTGTGACTAAACCGCTAATCAATATTCTACGATCGTCTCATGTCGAATAGCTCGAACAAACCGACATCATAATGTGGTCTCAACACATATCATCGACTTGCATACAATTAACATTATATTATAATATAATTCTCATAAACATGCATAAACACATTTAGTGGCGTAATTAAACAGTTATGGCCCTCCCGGCCTACTAATCCAACCATTAACCATAATAGGGAATCCGGGGCATTACAAGTGGTGTCGGCTCCTAGTACATGGTCAGAGTCTGTGGGACCACCTCAACTTTAGTACTCGATTGTGCCTCCACTACTCACCTAATATGAGTGTCAGAGATTGGCTGGTGAGGACCACAACAGGTACCTCACTTGTACGACCACTACTTGTCTGACATGGGACTTGTGTCCGTACTCTAATTCCTCTTGGTTTGTAAGTGCGCTCCATACCTCTTCTGACTTCGCATCGAATCACTGTGAGGCTTTCCCTATCCTTCTTTTAATGCGTGTTAAAGAAGTCCTCGACTTTACATCCTGTGAGACCCACAGGAAGAGAGGTGCCCCGTTGGTGGTGCTTATCTCAGGGAAAGAGAAAAGGCCTCTTCAACGAGGCCTGCTTCATATGTGATAAGACATGACGCCCATGTGTGAGTACATGGTCTCACTTTACGGGGCCAATGCCCCGCAGTCCCCATGCGCGGGGAGTAGGCGCGTGAGGCCGCGGGATGCAAGCTGTGCAAGGTGTGCCCCGTTGCGCGAGACCCTTCCTGTGGCAGTAGCTCAGATGCGCGAGGGGGGTTGCGAGGCCACCACGAGACCCTCGGCGTGGCTGGTGCGCAAGGCGAGGCCACCACGAGTCCCTCGGCGCATTGGTGCACGAGGAGAGGCCACCAAAAGACCCTCTTCGTAGCTGGTGCACGAGGCGAGGCCGCAAGACCTTCCACATGGATGGTGCGCGAGGCGAGGCCACCACGAGACCCTCGACGCGGCTGGTGCGCCAGGCGAGGCGACAGGACCCTCGGCGTGGATGGTGCATGAGGCGAGTCCACCACGAGACCCTCAGTGCAGCTGGTGCATGAGGCGAGGTCGCGAGACGATCGGCGTGGCTGGTGCGCGAGGTGAGGGCATAAGGGCTTCGTGAGACGACAGTGATGCGAGGCACCTTGGGGGCTGTGAGACGCTTGTCTCCTTTCAGCGGTGACCCAGATGTACGAGGTGAGGGCATAAGGGCCTCGCGAGACGATGGTGGTGCGAGGTGCCTTGCGGAGGCACGGGGAAGATAGTTTTGCGGAGGCATAGGCGCATGAGGGCCTCACATGGCATACCTCGTGGGCTCTCGAGGTACTGGATGAGGGTCCCGTGTGGCACACCTGCTGGGTACGAAAGGTGCCAGGTTGAGATGTCTCACCAGTAACGGGGCTTCACTTGGCAAGGCTTCTGGATACACAACTAGGGACGTAGGCACAGGTATGTATTTAGGCATTTATGGGACCTTAGTACGTGCTTTGTATCTTTTACAAGTATGGAATTTTGAGCATCCACAAGCTATGTCCCCAGCCATAAACATCATTGAGTCCCAAAATAATTGTTCTTAGCCTGATCATTCTGACAAACTGTAACGCGTGAATCAAAGGATCAAATGACATATATAGGAGTTCATAGTAACTTCATATGATCATCAGTTGTTGTGTTTTATAATACTATGAAACGGTATTTAAACACATGTAATCAAATCACATCTTATACAGTTCTACATACTGTCAATATTCATAATACTAGTGGACCGTGCTAGCAATAATTAATTTAAAGATTTCACAACTTTATTTTACTGTGTACTATTTAAGTTCATTATCTCATTCTCGATCCTCTCATACCAATATGTGATTGAGACCACATAGATGAACTTGAGAATTTTCTGATATTTACTTAATATTATTAACAATAACATAGTACATAAGCTACATATACACATTAATTCAATTCATTTCATTAAAACTATTGTCAACTACAATTGCTTTAAGAGTAGAGTTCCCAACAATCTCCCACTTTCCCTAAAGAAAATGAGGCATTTCCGTCAACTCCATGCTTCTTACATGACCCTAAAATGATTTAATATAAAAATTCTTTGTCAACGGATCTGCAAGATTATCTTTAGAGGAAATCTTCATGACAATAACATCTCCTCGGTTGACTATCTCTTCGATCTAGTGATATTTTCTCTGGATGTGCTTTCCCCTCTTGTGGCTTCTGGGTTCCATTGAATTAGCTACTTCCCCACTGTTATCACAGTACAGAACAAGTGGCTTATCCATGCCTGGAACAACTTCCAGATCAATTCCTTAGCCACACATCCTTTTTAGTTGCTTCACATGCTGCTATGCATTCGACTTTCATGGTGGAGTCTGCAATATTAGATTGTTTAATAGTTCTACAAACTACAACACCTCCTCCAAGTGTGAAAACTAATCCAGATGTTGACTTTCAACTATCTTTGTCTGATTGAAAATCAAAATCAGTATACCTAATGGGATTCAGGTTTCCACCTGAATACACAAGCATGTAATCTCTAGTACGTCTGAGATACTTGAGAATATTCTTTACTGTTGTGAAATGACTCAATCTAGGATTGGATTAATAACAGCTGACTATCCCTACTGCATAACAGATGTCAGGCCTAGTGCACAACATTGCATACATTAGACTGCCTACTGCAAAGGCATAGGGATATTGTCTCATGTCTTCCTCTTCCTAAGGATTTTGTGGACATTGTTCTTTAGACAGTTTAACTCCTGACTAGGTAGGCATAGTGCCCTTCTTGGAGTTTTCCATGCCAAAGTGTTCTAGCACTTTATCAATATAAGCTGCTTGAGATAGTGCCAAAAAAAATTTATTTCGATCTCTATAGATCTGAATTCCCATAACATATTTGGCTTCTCCCAAATCCTTCATTTGGAATTTCTCAGCTAACTATTTCTTTACTTTGGATAATGCTTCTATGTCATTCCAATTGAGTAGAATATCATCAATGTAAAGAACGAGGAATACCACAATCTTATCTTTGATTTGTTTGTAAACACAAGGCTCATCAACGTTTTGTTTAAAACCAAACGTTTTGATGTTAGGAAAACATATAGAGGGTCTTAAGTATTTTCAGGTAAATTATATATTAAACACATTAATATAAGACAACCTATAACATGTTTCTATAATTGAATTTAAACAAAGATAATGATAAGAACACTTACATTATATGCAACAGAATGTATTAGTCCTTCCTTCAGCTTCTCTAACCCTTGAATCCTTTCTATTGTAGGGTATCACCATGAAACTGACCCAATCTTCAAATTTCTTCACAACCTTCAAAAGTATCATTACAATCACCTAGACTAGAGTGGGAAATTCTTAACACATGAGATAGATACAAAGACAAGAAGACTAGAAGAGAATAATGAGGCTTAGAAAATGACTTAGGCTCTAGAGAGAATCTAAAACCTATAGCATCAAATATAGATCTTCTGATCTTCTCAATACAAGTGATTCAAAAATCTAATTTCAACTCTCACTAAGCATTCCTTTTATAGGCTCAATTAGGTCATTTATGTTAATTAAAAAATCAATAAAATCTATATAATACCAGCCATTACGCCGAAATTCTCCTGGGCTTTAGGCCCGTGAAATTTCTCATTTAATTATAAGCCCATTGGACTTAAAATCAAGGCCTGTGTTATTTTCTATTGATTAATTAATTAAATAATTATTTAAATCCTTTATCAAATTAATTATTTATAATTTGGACCTTGACTTAAACTTATTTATTAATTTAGACACAAATTTATCTTAATTAATAAATCTCCACTAAAATCTTTTTTCTTCTCTAAATTGTATAACTTTGTGAAACTATCCAAAATTGATCTGGTCAACTTTGATAATTCTAATTGATAATTAAATCAATTAATTTAGAATATCTAGATGATTTTATCCAAGGTACAGTGGGGACCATGGGCCTATGAAATCAAGCTCCAATAAGTTATCATAAATTTAACAAATAAATTTACTTACTTATTAATTCCTCGTGACTCCACTAAAGACTCAGAATTGCACTCTTGTATTCATAGAACACTCTATAACAAATATAGATATGTTATTAATTATCCATTGTTACTACCATATATGTCACTCAATCCTCGATAGACGGTCTACAATGAGATGGGTCTACAATGATATTTCAGTAAACTAATATTAATTACTGAAATGAGATCTCTATCATTTAGCACCTTGAACCAAACTAAAAGGAAACCATCATTTTACTTCTTCATTAGAAGTTATAGATTTTCATATCTGTGATTAACACTCCCACTCAATTATAATGTCGAGTTCATAAGATGTAAGTATGGGCTAGTCTAGGGTAAGTTGGCGACGAACAAGTCAAAGAACTCAAATAATACAATCAGTTAGAATACTAACCACTCAGAATTGAGATTGAATTGACATATGGTCAACTATATGATATGACTACAATATATAATAAAAGTATGTTTACTTATCCTATCTACTGTCAATATTTATCATGTTTGATGTAACAAATACATCCGATCTTATCTACTTTGCTAATGTTCTGGAAAGAACATAACACTGCAATGTGTAAGTAGATCATATCATAGATTGGCAAGTAAGTGTAAATCCTGTGCACTGACTAACCTTATGACTAACTTATTTTGAACATATAATCATATTTATATTCCACCGTGATTATGTCGCGATAAATATGATTAGTTATCTGCTCGGGATTTAATAGAACTTAATATTAAACAAATAATCATGAAAATAAAACATGTGAGCAAAGTGAATGACCAAGTCAAAAAAATGATTTTTATTCTTTTATTGATAATAAAATGAGATTACAAAGAAAATGGGTTTTAATTAGGGCATAAATCCCCAACATTTTATTCTTACACAAATCTAAGATTCCAAGATCTCAAAGCTTGTTTGAGTCCATAAATAGACTTAATATGCTTGCAACTTTTTGCTCCTGACATTTAACTTCGATCCTTTCTGGTTGAGACATGTAAATGGTTTCATCAAAATAGCCCTTCAGAAAAGTTGTTTTAATGTCCATTTTCAAAATCTCAGAATCCATGCAAGAAGCTATGGATAAGAGTATGCAAATCAATTTAAGCATGGCCATAGGTAAAACAGTTTCTTCATAATCAACTCCTTCTTTCTCTGTGTAGCCTTTTGCTATTAGCCTTGCTTTGAAAGTCTCTACTTTCCCATATGCTCCTCTCTTTTTCTTGAATTTCCATTTGCAACCAATAGGTTTGACATTTTCAGGTGGATCTTAAAGAGTCCAGATAGAATTCGAATACATCGATTCCATTTCAAGGTCCATGGCGTTCAGCCATTTTTCTTTGCCAGAATCTTCCATTGCATCTCTATATGTCAATGGATCATCTTTGTTTGTATCAAACACAAGCATCTGAACGTCATGTTCATAGCAAACTAGTTTTTTACCAACCCTCCCACTACGACGAAGTTGTCCATTGTTCTAACTAGAATTGGCGATATCCTTTGATCATTTTTTATTTTCCACTACTGGTGATTGGTCTTGTTTATTTAAAACCATTTCCCCAAGTACGAATCTACTTTGAGATTTATGGTTATTTATATAGTCATGCTCTAGAAAAGTAGCATTTGTAGATACAAACGTTTTGTTATCTTTAGGACTATAAAATACACCAACTTTTGTTTCTTTGGAATATCATACAAACATGTACACTTCAATGCATGATTCCAACTTCCCAGTCTTTCCTTTAAGCATGTGTGCAGAACAACCCCATATACGAAAATGGCGTAAACTAGGTTTAGCACCATTCAATAATTCTAATGGTGTTTTCTGAATAGACTTATATGGAACAACATTGAGTATGAATAAAGCACATTTTATTGCATAACCCCAGAATGACAAAGGCAATGATGAGAAACTAATCATCGATCTAACCATATCCAATAAGGTTCATTTCCGTCTTTCTAAAACACCATTTTGTTGTGGCGTTCTAGGTGCATTGAGTTGGGATTAAATACCATGATCACATAAATTGTCCTCAAATTCATATTCTAAGTGCTCTCCACCTCGATCTGATTGACGCTCTTTTAGTGATTTACCTAATTGCTTTTTAGCTTCTACTCAGAATTCTTTAAACTTACCAAAAGTTTTGGATTTCCTTTGCATTAAGTATAGGTAACCATATTTCGAATAATCTACAATGAAAGTGACGAAGTATTCATAACCTCCTCTAGCTTGGACATTTAATGGACTACAATCGTCTGTATGTACAAGTTGAAGTGGTTATGTGGCTCTTGAACCATTAGCAAAGAAAGGTCTCTTGATCATTTTGCCTTCTAGGCAGGCCAAACATGTACGCGTCGCTTCACGCTCTCCGTACTCATGGCTGGTTGACTCAATCTTTGCCCTTACCTGCAACACAGAGCACCCGTGAGCCGAAGCCCAGCAAGAAAACTCATACAGTACATAACATATATGATTTATACAGTTAACATATCAGATAATTCACAGATAACCAAGTATTCCATTAGACTAAACAAACACGGCCATGCCGTCCCAGAGGCCTTACCAAAGCCTGGGGTCTCGGTCTCCGCCGAAAGGATATCACATGTATCCATGGGGTCCCACCCTGACTACAAGCACTTCACGTGCTAAGTGTTACTTCCGGCCCCACTGCCGTTCTCGGCCTTTGCCGTTCTCGAACCTTGCCGTTCATTCGGCCCTTGCCGTTGTGTCTACTATAATTGCAAATAGTATAACTCAAGTAGCATTCAAACATATATCAATTCAATTAAGTCTGCACCCTAACATGTAATGCAATATAGGGCCGTGCCCTGCAATCATCTCAGCATGCAATGTAGGGCCGAGCCCTGCAATCACATCATGGGCCCATGCCCTATCCTACGGGTGCTATAATTTTCTTACCTGTCAATTTGATAGCTTTCAACACTTGACTCCTTGAGCACGATCCCACTCGAGCCTTAGCGCACACCTAAACACAGCCATAGGTCAAAGTCAACACCGAACCCCAAGTCTGAAAACCTAGCCTCAGGGCCAATCCCGAGGCCCCAGGGAAGTCCTAGATCCACAAAACAAGATGGAGGAATCGAACCCCGAACCCTAGGTCAAAATCCCTCAAAAATATCCCAAAAACCCCTTTCTGGGAACAGGGTAGCGCTACAGCGCTCAAAAGGGGATGCTATAGCGCTACAAGCAGAATCAGAATCCCCAGAAACAGGGCCTAGCGCTACAGCGCCCAAAGACTAGAGCTGTAGCGCTAGCTGCAGGCAGGCAAAACCCAAATTCCTTTTCTGCGATTTCTTAGAGCCAATCTCAACCCAAACTTCCCCAAATCTTTACCAAACTCAAAATCAAGCTTATAAACACTCTCCACTCATCCCAAGCATCCCAAATCCTCAAAACCCAAGCACATTCAACCCAAATCTCAAAATTCACCATGATCAACCCTAAACCCAGAAATTCAGTCAAACCACAAAGTTAAAGGCTTAGAATTCATACCGTTGATGCAATTTTGACCTTGATTCATTTCCTAGACCTCCTCCTTAGCTTGCTCTTCCTCAAAGCTTGCCCAGAAATTCCCTAAAATTCCCATCATCTTAGCCCAAAACACAGCTCAAACCAGCCAAACCCTTAAAACTGAAAACTCTATGAACTTACCTCAAAAGTTGATGTGTTCTTGCTAATCCTTGCCAAATCTTCAAGTCTAACTCAAGATCCTTGATGCTCAGCCTATCATAGCTCTCCACTGAGCTTTGCTCCAAGAAATTTGAAGAGAAATGGTGCTTGAACCCCAAACCGATCCTTTGAAACAAAACCCCTCTGTTTTTCTCTCTTTTTCTTTTTCTTCCTTTTTCTTTCTTTTCCATAGCCATTCACTCTCTCTACCAATCCCACTAAGTATATAAAGCCTCATAAATCAATCTCTAAAAGCCAATTGACCAAAATGCCCTCCCTACTAATTCTAAACCCTTTTTGTCCAAGTAGGGCCATTTTAGTCATTTTACCCAATTCCCGCTAATCCTCAAGTGTCTCTAATATTTTCCCGTTGCTTTCCAACACCTGATAAATCACCAAATAAGTATTCCCCATCATCAAAATTAATCTGAGTATATTCTCTAAATTCCTGCTTATACCCCCAGGCTCGCCCCGAGCCGGGTATAAATTCCCGCCATGACTTTTCCGTTAACCTGCTCTCCGGGATCGTCTCGAGTCACAAATCACGGATACACCCACATACCACTGTGGTCTCAACAATCATCACATATCAATACAGTTATGCCCAAAATGGCCAAAATTACAATTATGCCCTTCTAACACAATCAGGGCCTACATGCATACTAATACACATAGTCATGCATCTCAAATAGTCAAATAGTCATATAACACGCTTTAAATCATAACCATGCATTTAACTCATAAAAATCACACATAAATCCCAACATGCCCTCCTGGCACACTAATCAAGGCCCTTAAGCCTTATTAGCGATTTTGGGTCGTTACAACTATCCCCTCCTCATAAAAATTTCGCTGACCATGATTTCCAAGGTCCACCGCCTTTACTTTACTTTTCAACAACACTCTTACAAGAGTAACAATCTTGCCCCACAAGATTTTGTCTAATAGGCATGCCTTTGTTAGCTTCTTGTTTACACCGCAACCCTGCTGAAACTTCAGAGTCTGCTTAAATTACAATGATTACCTCGCTGCCTAAATCCCATTTTCAGAGATACTCATAAGTCATCACCCCTACCAGGTGGGATCAACTTGTAGGCCCCGCTGGTCTAACCCTTGGTACAACTTCGGGATTTTATGTTGAATCAAGAGTCAGAACTCTCCCTTCTTTCTCTGAACACCATACAAATCCTTGTATGTTATTACGTAGAGATACAAATCTTTCCTTCCGGAACTTTATTTTCCCAGAATTTAACAATTTACAAGATCTTTTATTCTTTCAAATAGGCAGACACTCCTGCCTTAAGAGTTCCAACAACCTCTTTGGCTTTCTCTCTGAACCAATGCCAAATCGTAGTATTCACTATCCTTCGCCTCTTACCATGTCCTATGTCGTGTTACTTTAACAAGACGCCAGCATTTGCCACCACGACTAACTTATCAGGGATTACACTTCCCTTAATACCTCAAGTATTCGCATAGTCAACGCTTAATTCTTTAAGATATCTGATAAACTTTCAGACTGCTATTCCACTTGCAATCAACTGATAGTTCCAGATTCCCACTCTGTTCTCTTTGTTCTCTAGATCCTTTCCAAAATTTAAAATACTATAGGGTCTCAATTCAGCATCATTGACGTTCTACCCTGAAACCAGTTCACTTGACCCAACCACATTAACTCCATCAACTGAGTTAAAACTTTTCATGTCCAAACACCTTTTTTAAGGTCTAAAGTGGTCTATTCCCATGATACACTACCACATCACTTAACCCGTTAGTGTCCCGAAGAAAACTCTAAATTCTGTCACCCGCTCAACCCTCCCGGTACAACGTACCCTAGGAGGTGGAATGATATCCATTCAGAATTCTCATTGATAAACCAAATTCTAATTGGATCCTTCACTCAATCCTGGTATCTTGACTTGTACCGCCTTGGCAGGGTTCTTCCCTGCTTCAACCAAACTCCACTCTTTGGATTCCATAGCTCAGTGACACTCACCAGCTAATCATACCTACTAACGTTATGCCAACCTCAGTCGTTGCCTTGTCCACTCCATTACAATCTATGGCGTTATTCCTTGATTGTCGCATGCCTCTCAGTTAGGAGTTCCGCCTCCAATTATATCTCCCCTCGTTCAATCGAGGATTATAAATACTGATCGCCCATCCGCTATTTTTCACCACATCTGGGTCTCAACGTTAACCTTCTTACTAATACCCAACACTCAAGTACCTTATGCCATGCACAACTGTCGACTTAACGTTCCAAGTGTATCAACCATGATCCATTCAGTCACCTCCCACAAGGTTCAATCCATCCTCGCATAAATTTGCGACTGGGCGTGCCCAATCTATGGAGCACCCCCACAGTTCCATATCCTCATCATGGATCAGGTCCTTTATGCTATCACTCTACAATTAACCAGATCGCACACATATTCCAACATCGCCAGATACCAATCAATTCTTACCTTGTCTTCTGAATTTTCCTGACTAGACACTACTCATTCCATCTAACCTCAAGTTTTACTGTTCTCCTCATCTCTGATGTAGTTGTCTCCGGAGGTACTTATGCAATAGATGACGCGCTTACCAGTCTTGTTATGCTTTCTACTCTTTAGATATTCTTCATTAGCTTCTTTGTGACTTCAGATCAAATCTCCTCATACCGGTCCTTTCTTCTTATAGCTCTACTCTGAGTACTCCTATCGACACCCAAACTGACACTCCGTAGAACCTTACCTGTGACCCTGCCTCCTGGGAACTAACGTCTTCAGCATAATAATCAGTTACTCACCATTTCCGTCTAGGAGTAATCCACATACATTGCTCATGAGCTTGAAGGGGACTTGCCCATACCGTTCATGCATTCTCTGCCTAAAGAACTTACCTGTGCTGCTGTAGCTTGAACCATTCTAGATTCTTTGTTACCAACTCCTCACACCCTACCCGATGCAAAATAGACAAATTCATGAAATGTCTCTATCCTTGGTTTCCAGCTGGTAATAACCAGATCATAGATCAACTCTTGGGGACAATGTCCCATCTCGTATCCAACCTCAAACTTTTATTCCTTACCAACAATGCTAACAATCCCTGCAATATGACGCTCTGGCTATTCCAAGGTCAAATTCCTTCGATTGCTTCAATAGGTTTTCTGTCCGCCAAAACCATCTTTTACAGCATTCCTTATACCAATCCTATCTGTAGTCCGACCTTGAAGTACCCCCAAATCTTTCTTTACATACCCACATAATTTTCCCACTAGCCAGCTCAGTTTCCACTCAGTCTCATTTACATACCCCAGATGATATCCTCTACAATCCATCTGCCAGAATTTCTAATTCCTTCTCAATAAGTATTAATATCTTTAGCCTCTCGTATAACACCCATGAGGCAAACTCTCTATGTCTAACTCCCTCTCAGAACATTCTCAACACCGAGTTCTTCCAGTCCATTACGTAACCAAAGCATAACCATACAGTTGAATACTCATCCTCGAGGAATCAGCCTCGAACTACGAATGTAGCAAGGCATTCAAGTTTTCTATTCCCTCACTATGGGAAGTCCATCCTAACATATCGAGTCATTCTTCGTAGAAGTCATGTCCTCACCTGACCTCTTTCCAGGTGGCATCCTCTTCCTCATGTGCATACCAATTAACCTCCCTGGTTCCTGTCACCATCTTGATGACTACCTTTTCAATCAGGCTTCTTTCCAATGTCAAATTAGGTCCCTAGCACTGTCTGGGGTCCTTCTACCTCAAAATTGAGAATTTGTCCTTGCTGCATTCTATCAATAAAAGTACCATCTTATCAATCAGACTTTTCCGCCATTCTGGAAAAACCGGAAGCCACAGAACTATCCGGGGTTCTTTTAACTCAGTTATCACAAATCTATCTTTACTAACTCCATCAAAGGAAGCACTGCCATTGCAGTTCTGGTACTTAGGCTCTATGCATCATTCATCAGTTCCTCGAACAACATGGCCCTCTTCGCCATCCACATACAGACGATAAGTCCTTACATTAGAGCGGCCCAAATACCTTAGACTATTCCAGATCTCAAATCCTTAAATGGGTTGCCATCAATTCCAGATACATCCATCAGTATAAATTTCCGAAATGAATTACCCAATTCACCAAACCCATTGATTTACACTGTTGTTACCCTATCAGTCCAAACCAAACTTATGAGCCCACCAGTCTCCACAGTTCAAACCATGTCTTTATAACCTCTTCTATCAATCACCATCTGAGTTCTTTCCAGCCCATTAAGCCAGTACCTCCGCCCGAGTACCATTTCCAGGCGTCTCTCTGCCTCAACATTTAACACAACCCTCTAATCAGGATCCCTCATCCTCTTAACCAAGGGTGGAATTAACTTTGCCCATCTATTGATAAATTCCTTGTCAGCCCGAACTCTCCTCAAAACCAGAGGATAATACCCTTTAAGCCTTTCATATAATACCCTTTTCTGTCCATACCCTCACAATAAACCAACACTGGTAACCTTACTGTTAAAACATCGAAATCAGCTATTTTCCCAAAGAAATCCACTGTTCTTCTGTTCCATCTCAACTAATAAACTCCATAGCTTACTCACACACTAGTGACCCTCTGCTGCTACTTTCAGGGATAAATGGACATCTCTAACTCCAACTTATATCTAGAATCCCCCTTTCAATGTAATATCAGGTCCACATAACCCTTCTAGGAACAAACAATTCGACTTCATCTGCCAAAACTGATCGAACTCCTAGGTTCTGTGGTTCATACTCTGAACCAAACCACAACTAGATCCAAATAACCACAGTTATCATGCACACACAAAGCATATATAGGCCAAATCCACAATGATATACGTTTAGCTACCAGATTTAAACATCACCAAGTATACCCAGGTCTCACCATGCTTCATACAAGCCAATAAACGGATATTACATACGAATTCAATTTAAACAATTGATAACTCTTGAATAAAGAGTTATTTCATGTGCTTTTGAACTTATATTTGTGAAAAAAATCATGAGTGTTAGTTTATTTTTAGTTTTTGTAGCTAACTTGGATGTTTTCATTATCTTAATTAAGTGTAATTATTTTTTTTAGTTTTTAATAGCTATTGGGTTAAAGATAATGATTTCATGGTTAAATATTTGCACAAAGGAATGAGTGAGCTTAAGAGTCTATTGTGATGAAATTATTATGTTGATGGCTGAATATTCAGGATTGCTGCAGCAAAACTGAAGCATTGTGATCAGCTACATTTTGGAGCATGGAACACGTGGCAGTCAAGAGTCAAGCTTACATTTCAGCTGATGTGGCAGTGGCAGAAGGAAATATCAGAATAATGGAGAAAAGGACAAAAGAGAAGGAAGACTTGATGTTTTGGGAGGAAAAGAGGGGCATTATGGTACTTTTGGAGGAGAATAAGATAACCTAATATACCAAAATAATGCTCCAGCCGTAACATACAAGCAGCAGCCATTTTTGGCAAAGAAAACCAGTGAGTATATCAGAGAAAATGCCAGGAAGAAATAGAAGAGAGGTTCAAGGAAGAAGGAGGCCAACCCAAGAAACTCAAGCATCATTTGGATTTGTTTTTCTCCTCTTTCTAAACTCTATTGTATTAATTTCTGAGTTGGATTTTAACTGAATATTATGGGTTGTTTTGATTATGAATTAATGTATATGAAATCATCCATGAACTAATTTCTTGGTGGCTTGAATTGTTGATGAACCCTATGTTATAATCTATCCATTTCTTGCACTTTATTTTAGTAAAATCTCCCTTGATCATTCAAGTGTGCTTAAATTGATTTCTTGTTGTTGTTTGGCCAGCAATGGCAAGTTATTTTAATTATATTTAATGCTGGAAAGGTTGAATGTAATAGGAAAAGCTTGAATGACACAAGTCATAATCTAGGTTAGGTTATGTTAGTAATTAATATAGGGATATGTTAACTACGTTGTGTAACCTATGAGAAGTGAACCGTGATTGCATTCTTAAATCTGATTTTGCATAAGAATATGTTTAATTAGGTAGAAGAATTAAGGTCATAAGATTTGGGAAAGTTTTATGCGTGTTAAATGAACTTTTTGTTATCCTGGGAGTTTTGCTAGAATATTGCTGCAGCAACACGTTCGCAATTTGTTCAGGACGAATAATATAGGGGAATTCAACAATTCAAGTCCATTTTGCAATTCATAAATTTCTCTCAATTTTCTTGTTCAGTTCAGTTTTTAATTTCAGTATTTCTATTTTATTTTAATACTTTGCTTAGTCTATAAACAACCACTTGACTTTTAATTTTCTAAAATTGTTTAGTAATTGTTTTGCTTCATTTTTAATTTGCTATCCCTGTGGAGACGATCTTGAATACTTACTACTTTATTACTTGTTTTGTGACTGTGTACACTTGCACATTTTAATCGAATCAATTCTCACAACAAGTTTTTGGCGCCGTTGCCGGGGATTGAAATTAGAAATTCTTCTAAAATTAATTACTTGCAATTTATTTTTTTCCTTTGTTGAGCTGACTTTGTTTGCTTGCTCTTGTATTTTCTTAGGTGATTTACTATATGAACGAGCAAGAAGACATTGAACTAGCTCCTATTGACCCCGAGATTGAAAGAACAATTAGAAGAAGACTAAGGGAACAACGGGCTCAAAATTGCCTTAATATGGCTGAAGAGGTTGAAGGAGTTGAGGGTGCTAATAATGTCACTAATACAATTGCTATGGCTGATGATAGAGAGAGAGCCATAAGGGAGTACGCTGCCCCCATGTTTAATGAGCTAAATTCGGGCATTGTTAGGCCTGAAATTCAAGCACCCCAATTTGAGTTAAAGCCCGTGATGTTCCAAATGTTGCAAACAGTGGGTCAATTTAGTGGGCTGCCTACTGAGGATCCTCACCTTCATCTTCGTTCATTTTTGGAGGTGAGTGACTCCTTCAAGCTACAAGGAGTGACTGATGAGGCCCTAAGGTTGAAATTTTTCCCTTTCTCTTTGAGGGATCGAGCTAGAGCTTGGCTCAACACTCTTCCTCCCGACTCGGTGACTACATGGAATGAGTTGGCTGAAAAATTCTTGATGAAGTACTTTCCCCCTACCAAAAATGCCAAGTTTCGCAATGAAATCATGTCATTTCAGCAGTTGGAAGATGAATCATTCTGTGAAGCGTGGGAGAGATTCAAGGAATTATTGAGAAAGTGCCCACACCACGGGATCCCACATTGTATACAAATGGAGACTTTCTACAATGGGCTCAATTCTTCCACTCGTATGGTGTTAGACGCTTTAGCCAATGGGGCTATTCTCTCTAAGTCCTATAATGAAGCCTATAAGATTTTGGAGACGATAGCTAGCAACAATTATCAATGGTCCAATGTTAGAGCCTCAACAAGTCGAAAAGTGGCTGGTTTACTTGAAGTTGATGCATTGATAGCTTTGACAGCTCAAGTTTCTTCAATGACTAACCTTCTCAAGAACATGAGTTTGGGGGGAATGCTACAGCCAGCTGCTATGGGCCAAGTGGCAGATGTTTCTTGTGTTTATTGTGGAGATGGGCACACATTTGACAGCTGTCTATCAAATCCTGCATCAGTTTGTTACTGGGGGAATCAAAATGTGAGCCGTAACAACCCATATTCGAACTCTTACAATCTGGGTTGGAGGAACCATCCGAACTTCTCATGGGGGGGTCAAGGAGCTAGTTCAAGCGGAGCACCAATGCAAAACAAGCCTACATATCCACCGGGGTTTTCTCAACAACAACAAAGAGCTCAACCACCTCATCCTCAAGTGTCTCAATCAAGCTCTTTGGAGAGTTTAATGAAGGAATATATGGCCAAGAACGATGCTGTAATTCAGAGTCAAGCGGCATCCTTGAGGAATCTAGAAACTCAGCTGGGGCAGCTGGCTAATGAGCTAAGGAATAGACCACAAGGTACTTTGCCTAGTGATACAGAAAATCCAAGAAAAGATGGCAAGGAGCATTGCAAGGCGGTTACCTTGAGAAGTGGCAAAAATGTGGAACTTACTGAGGATAATTGTGCCAGAAACAGCGAGCCCACTTCAATCCAAAATAGTGGGGACAAAGGAGACAAAGCTGTGAAATCAAAAGAATTAAATGCTGATCCTGAAGCAATTGCTGCAGCAATTCCTCCGCAAAATGCTACAGGAGAGCCTACAAGCAAGCAACCTCCACCATTTCCTCAACTCTTTCAAAGGCAGCAACAAGATTGTCAGTTCCGGAGATTCTTAGATGTTTTGAAACAACTTCACATCAATATACCATTGGTGGAAGCTTTGGAGCAAATGCCAACTATGTGAAGTTTTTGAAAGATATTTTAACTAAAAAGAGGAGGCTTGGTGAATTTGAAACAGTGGCGTTGACTGAAGGTTGGAGTGCTATATTGAAAAGTAAAATTCCTCCTAAATTGAAGGATCCGGGCAGCTTCACAATTCCTTGTTCTATTGGTGGTAGAGACGTTGGTAGAGCACTTTGTGACTTGGGGGCTAGTATCAATTTGATGCCCATGTCAATTTTCAAGAAGTTGGGGATTGGAGAAGCAAGACCAACCACAGTAACTTTGCAATTAGCGGATCGTTCTATGGCACACCCGGAAGGAAAAATTGAAGATGTACTTGTGCAAGTTGACAAATTCATCTTTCCGGCTGATTTCATCATCCTTGATTATGAAGCGGATATAGATGCTCCTATTATCTTGGGTAGGCCATTTCTAGCTACCGGGAGGACCTTGATTGATGTACAAAAAGGGGAGCTTACTATGAGGTTGAATGACCAACAAGTGACTTTCAACGTGTTCAATGCTATAAAGTTTCCGGATGAGGTTGAGGAATGTAATAGGCTAAGTGTAATTAAGTCTATTGTTGCTGAAAAATTCCACAAGGAAGTTTGTAAAGATGGAGTGGGGGTGAGGTCACTTGAAGAGCGTGAAAGCTTAAGTGAAGAGGAAGAAAACCAAGTTACATGGGTGGAGTCAAAGCAGCCTTTTGCCAAATTTAGGAGGCCTTTTTAGTCATTGAACTTGTCGGAAGGGAATTTTAAGCCTCCTAAGCCTTCTATTCAAGAGCCACAAAAATTAGAGTTGAAGCCTTTGCCTAGTCACTTGAAGTATGCCTATTTGAGAGATGATGAGACCTTGCCTGTGATTATTTCAGCCATGTTAGGAGCTGAAAAAGAGCGTTTGTTGCTGGCTGTTTTGAAGAAATACACAAGGGCCATTGGTTGGACTATGGCGGATATCAAGGGGATAAGTCCCTCATTTTGTATGCATAAAATTCTGTTGGAGGATTGCTGTAATAATTATGTTGAGCAGGAGCGAAGGCTTAATCCTATCATGAAGGAAGTGGTTAGAAAAGAGATAATTAAGTGGCTTGATTATGGCATTGTTTACCCAATTTCAAACAGTTCTTGGGTCAGCCCAATTCAGTGTGTTCCTAAAAAGGGTGGAGTCACGGTGGTGGCTAATGAAAACAATGAGTTGATTCCCACAAGACAAGTGACGGGCTGGCGTGTTTGTATGGACTATCGGAAGTTGAATAAGGCTACTCACAAAGATCACTTCCCGCTGCCATTTATTGACCAAATGCTTGATCGGTTGGCGGGAAAGGAGTTCTATTGTTTCCTTGATGGGTATTCAGGCTATAATCAAATTTCCATCGCACCGGAAGACCAAGAGAAGACTACCTTTACTTGTCCTTATGGCACCTTTGCCTTTAGGAGGATGCCTTTTGGGCTGTGCAATGCCCCCGCCACTTTCCAACGTTGTATGATGGCAATATTCTCAGATATGGTGGAAAAGTCTCTTGAAGTCTTCATGGATGATTTTTCAGTATTTGGGGAGTCTTTTGACACTTGTTTGGCTAACCTAGAGCAAGTCTTGGCTAGATGTGAAGAAACACACTTGGTATTCAATTGGGAAAAATGCCATTTCATGGTTCAAGAAGGCATTGTGTTGGGCAATAGAATTTCTGATAAGGGCATTGAAGTGGATAGAGCAAAGCTGGAAGTTATAGAAAAATTGCCACCACCTACTACAGTCAAGGGGATTAGAAGCTTTTTGGGGCATGCGGGCTTCTATAGGAGGTTTATAAAAGATTTTTCGAAGATTTCTAAGCCCCTTTGTTCTTTACTTGAGCAAAATCGAGCATTTGAGTTCACCAAGGAGTGTCAAGAAGCATTTGTGACTTTAAAAAAGGCTCTTATCACCGCACCCATCATTGTAGCTCCGGATTGGTCTCTCCCCTTTGAATTGATGTGCGATGCTAGTGACTTTGCTGTGGGGGCTGTTCTTGGGCAGCAAAAAGAGAAGGTTTTTCATTCCATTTATTATGCAAGTAAGACATTAGCCGATGCCCAATTGAACTATACTACCACCGAGAAAGAGCTTTTGGCGGTGGTGTTTGCTTTTGACAAGTTTAGAGCTTATCTTGTGGGGACTAAAGTGGTAGTTTATACAGACCATTCGGCAATCAAGTATCTAATTGCCAAAAAGGATGCTAAGCCACGACTTATTCGATGGGTGTTGCTTCTTCAAGAATTTGGAAATTCGGGATAGAAAAGGAACGGAGAACCAAGTGGCTGACCACTTATCTAGACTTGAAGCTGGAAGTGAAAAGCAAAATGAAGGGCCTATTAAAGAGACATTCCCCGATGAGCAATTGTTGGTTGTGAACCAAACCACTATTCCATGGTACGCTGATTTTGTCAACTATTTGGTGAGTGGTTTGCAGCCACCTGATTTGAATAGGCAGCAACTCAAGAAGTTCTTTCATGATGTGAGATTCTATTATTGGGATGAGCCCTATTTGTACAAACAATGTTCAGATCGAATCATGAGGCGTTGTGTGCCTGAGGAGGAAGTTTCTAGCATCCTAGAGCATTGTCATTCAACTCCTTATGGTGGACATTTTGGGGGGCAGCGGACAGCCGCTAAGGTTTTTCAATCGGGGTACTATTGGCCTTCTATCTTCAAGGATGCTCATGAATTTGCTAAGAGATGTGATCGCTGCCAGCGTGTTGGAAATATTTCAGCAAGGAACGAAATGCCCTTGAATAGCATCCTTGAAGTGGAATTGTTTGATGTTTGGGGAATGGACTTCATGGGGCCATTTCCACAGTCATTTGGCAATTTGTATATCTTGGTAGCGGTAGATTACGTCTCTAAGTGGGTTAAGGCAGTGGCAAGTCCTACCAATGATTCCAAGGTGGTCATGAAGTTCCTACATAAGCATGTGTTCACCCGCTTTGGCACTCCAAGGGCTCTTATAAGCGATGAAGGCACCCACTTTTTTAACAAGATTTTGGCAGCTTTGTTAGCCAAATACAGTGTGAAGCACAAGATTGCCACAGCCTATCACCCCCAAACCAATGGTCAAGCGGAAATTTCCAATAGAGAGATCAAGGGTGTGCTAGAGAAAGTTGTTAATCCATCTCACAAAGATTGGTCTCAAAGATTAGATGACTCTCTTTGGGCTTACCGAACTGCATTTAAAACACCATTGGGAATGTCCCCTTACCGCTTGGTTTATGGGTAGGCTTGTCACTTGCCCGTGGAGTTAGAGCATCGAGCTTATTGGGCCATTAAGAAGCTTAACATGGATCTTCAAGCTGCTGGGGAAGCTCACATGTTGCAATTGAATGAGCTTGAAGAGATGAGGTTGTTCTCTTATGAAAATGCCAAGTTGTATAAAGAAAAGACTAAGAGATGGCATGATAAGAGGATTCAACCTCGAGTTTTTGAAGAAGGACAGCGAGTTTTGCTCTTTAACTCGCGACTGAAGTTATTTCCTGGTAAATTGAAATCTAGGTGGTCGGGGCCATTCACAATCATCAAGGTGTATCCTCATGGGGCTATTGAAGTAAGGGAAGATCAGTCTGGTAGAGAGTTTAAAGTGAATGGGCAGCGACTGAAACATTATTTGGGAGGTGAGGTCAACCGCGAGAAGACCTCCATCACTTTGGAGGATCCTTAAAGCTGAGGTTGATTTGGGTTGTCAAGTGATTCAGGCACTAATTTAAAGACAACCCAACAAGAAGCAAGTGTAAACTGATATTGTATATAAAAAAAAAAAAAGACAAAAAGAAGAGGAAAACAGAAAGAAAAGAGAGAAAGAAAAAGAAAAAAAAAATATATATTTATATATGTGAGTGTTTTTAATTATAGTTATTTTTATTTTTATTTTTATTTTAATTTCACTTTTTGTAATTTTAATCCCATTTTATTGTGGTGTTTTGGAGCAGTTTTATGTTTATTTTGATGTTTTATGTGTTAAGACAGCAAGAAATAGGGTGTTTTGGAAGTAATTCTGGAGTCTGATGGTTTTGCGAGTGTTTTGCTTCAGCAAAATGGCCGCAAAGATTTCCGAAAAAAAAAAGGAGTTACGTCAAAATTGGGTTGCTGAAGAAAATCTTGGGCACTGTAGCAAGATGGGAAAAGACACAAACCTGGGTCATGGGTCATGATTTCAAATATATGTATATATATTTTACTACATATATATATTAATATATAATGATATCAATATATATTTAAAATATATATATATATATATATATGCTCATGCTATTCGGATACACAAAAAGATATATATATATAATTTCAGAGTTTTTCTTTTTTCAGATTATATGCATATATATATATGTTTATCTCTCTATTTTATTTATATGTTATTTATTTATTTTATATATATATATATATTTTTGTATATACCCATGACCCAGACCTCTCTGCCTCTCCATCTCTCGAAGACCCAGACGCCCAGAAACTCACCCTCGCCGCCACCATACTCCGCAGCTCTCCGCCCACCTCAACCCATCAAGCCACCTCTGACCTCCCATCTATCCCCCCACCCCACCCAGCCGAGAGACTCTCGGCATTCAGCCTCACCCCACCAGCGCCTTCGAACCACCCCTCTCATCGACCCCACGGACCCAGCCACGCACCAGTCCCCGTGAGCCCTTGCCCTCGCTTCTTCGCGCAATCAGCCACCACCTCGACTCCAGGCGGCATTCCACCCAGTCCAGGCGCAACACACTCTCCTTCGGGCCCCAAGTGCTTCCGACCGACCCAAGCCTTCAGCGTCCCTACTCCGTGTGTTGCAGCTGAGTGAGCTACGATCCCTTCGTGCCATCCCTTCCCGTTTTGGTCAGGTGTCTCCCAACCAGCCCGACCACCATCTCAGCATCCTGTTTCCCTTTGTGATTTTCCACAGGTGCTTCACAATCCACGCATTCAAATAGTCAGTCGAGACTCTAAAACTGGGGTATTAATTTCCTTGTACCCGTATAGTGCTATATATATTACTGGAAATTTGAGTTACTGATATTCTTTGATCTGGTGAGCACAAAGTTGTTGGAAACTCTGTTTGATAATCTGTGGCATTCCTAGGTGGCACAAAAAAGTTTTGCTCTGTTATTCTGCTGGAAAATTTTGAAGCATTTCTGTTCAGGTGCTCTGTTTGTTGTGTGATAACATTGTGAATTAGGTGCTG
Source organism: Humulus lupulus (assembly GCF_963169125.1). NCBI lineage: Eukaryota > Viridiplantae > Streptophyta > Magnoliopsida > Rosales > Cannabaceae > Humulus > Humulus lupulus. The sequence continues at coordinate 209,693,127 of NC_084795.1, forward strand.
TCTTTTTGTGCCCATCATGACCATCAAAACACGAGCACAGAGAAAAAAAACCAACACTGTCCCACCACCAACCAAAACACCCAAGAAAGCATCCAAAAACACCACTGTCCCACCAAAGACCCCACAAATCCCCACTGCCCAACTCTTACTGCCTCCCCCAACTGCCAGAAATGCTCCTACCACCACATCAAAACCACCCCGACCCAAATCCAAAAGAGCAGCCCCACAAGCATCAACTGTGCCCCCACCAAAGCAACAAAAGACTGCCACTGCTGCCACCACAGCTGCTCCACCTCATAAAACCAAGAAACCAGCTACCCCTTCAGGTCCTGCCAGCAAACTTACTTCTGCTCAAGCCAAGGCCAGACATGAATCTGTAAAGACCAAGAAATTGTTTCCAGAGAGAGGATTTTTGCCTACCACTAGGGAGGTGCCTGCCTTTATCACTACTGTCATTGAGCAACACCAGTGGGAACTTTTCTGTCAGAAACCCGAGTATGCCATTATTCCAGTGGTAAGGGAATTTTATGCCAACCTTGCCTCTGTTGAAAATTCTGAAGTGTTGGTTCGTGGCAAGGTGGTCTCTTTTGCGGGTGAGGCTATTAATGCCCTCTTTGGGTTAGCCAACGTTGACAACTCAACTTATAATGAAATGATCTTGGCACCTACCCCAGCTGATTTTGACAAGGCGCTGCAGTGCGTCGCAGCCCCTGGAACTCAATGGTGCATCTCTTCTGGCGGTGTACGCACTCTCTTGCACACCTCCATTTTTCCTGAAGCTGCAGTGTGGCTTAGCTTTCTGAAGTGTCGATTACTGCCCACCACACATGACACCACGGTGTCCACAGAGAGGGTGTTCTTGTTGTATTGTATACTGGCTGGGCTGGGTGTCAATGTTGGCCAGATTATCTCTAGGCAGCTTGCTAGCTGTGCTAGAAAGAAGAAAGGGAAGATGTTCTTTCCCTCACTCATCACACAGCTATGCATTAGAGCTGGGGTATCTGTTGCTTCCACAGAGGATATCCTTTTCGAGCGCCGGGACATTGATTTCTCTCTGATTGGCCAAACTCGTGCACCTGCCTCAGCCTCTGGGCCTTCCACCGTGCCTCCCCCAGTTCCACTCACTGCCATCATTGCCCGGCAGCAGGAGATTCTTGGTCGGTTGGTGTGAATGGAAGCTCAACAGCATGCTTACTGGAAGTATGCTAAGCAGTGGGATGCAGCCCTCATCAAATCCCTCCAGCGCAACTTCAACAAACCCACAGCTCCATTCCCAGTCTTTCCCAACTCCATCCTGGAGGCGTGGACCGCGCCAGCTGTGCCTGATGGCCCTAGTCCTTCGGCTGCTGCTTCCGATGACTAGGAGGAGGGAGATTCTTTAACCCACTTTTGATTTGTAATTATTATTATTATTGTTTTGTAATTAATTCTGTTCTTGAACTCTCTGGTGGTCTACTCTTATTATCTACTATTTTGCTTCTATGTGTGTGTTTTGTTGCTTGTTCCGTTCCTGTCTTGTTATTTAGTTAATCTTGTAGCGATACTCTTTGCTTTTGTTCATATGTATCTAGGGGGCTCCATGACGATTTCTTTACTCAATCTAAGTTGCCACTGAATGTTTTTCTTTCTTGAGTTTTCAACTAAATTCTTTGGATGTGAATGTTGCTAGCCATTGATTGATGCAATTGTTTCTCCTTTTAGTTGGTGCATAGTTGGATTAAACAATTTTGAGACCCTAGAACGAGCTAGTTTCTTGTGAGAGCTTAAGTTTCTAGAATTACTTAGTGATTTTCCTTGAGGCGAAATCCTAGACAATACCACACCGATAACATGATTTAGGCCATCTTTGGACCGTTTGAGCCTTTGCAGCCTACCTTGTATGCATTTTTATCCCTAGTCACCCCATTGAGCTTAAGTGTCATTTTTCTTTCTTAGCCACTCATTAGCCTAGCTTTACATGTATATATTCACATCTTTTCACCACACCCTTTTAGCACCTTGATCTTTATAGGATTTATTTGTTGTGCATTTTGGGGGTTGTGATGAGTTGAGTGTGAGCAAGAAACTTGGGTGAGCGTTTTCCTTTTCTTATTTTGCTTGTTTTCACCATTGGGGACAATGTTGATTTTAAGTTTGGGGGGAGAGTGTGTTCTCAATCTTCTTGTAATCTTGCCATTTAGTTGTTTATTTTTATAAAAAAATATATATATATATAGAAAAAAAAAGAGAAATTAAGAAGTACACTCCCTTGCATCAAAGCGTCTAAAAAAAAAAAAAAAAGAGTATGTATGTTTGTAAATAAGTTTGGGGGTGTACTTTTCAAATAAAGGAAAAGTTGTTTGAGTTATTGTCTTTGTATGTTAGTAATAAAGACTAGTGGCAAGATTTATATTGTGTTGTGGGGTTTTCTTTGGGGAAATTAATGTGTGCATTTATGCATTTAGGTCCTAGAAAGATTGAGGTGTTTAGGGTGATTTGAGCCAAAAATGTATCTCTCTTATCCTACCTTTACCCTAGCCTATCATTACAAGCTTGATAAAGTCCTATTGATCTTTGGTGTGGTGTTTGTCTACATTAGTGGAGAGGGAATTACTAAGTAACGTATGGAGACATTATTTAAGCTTGAGGACCAAGGGCTAGCTTGATTTTTGGTGATTGAAATTGTTTAGGAAAAAATATGCATGCACTAAAGGGTGAAACACTTGATTCATATTTTTGGCAGCAACATTCATGCTTGAAGAATTTGGTTTAAAACTTGTGAAAGATTGAAATTCAGCTTCTCTTTTTCAAAATAAAATTTCCCGAGAGCCTTCCCCTTGTTACCATTGACATAGCAAAGTTTGTCCATTGTTGTAGTGTTTTGTCTTTGTATTTTCTTGTCTTTTGTGTCTCTTGTTAGTTGTATTGTGTTGTTAGGGTCATCACTCGAGGACGAGTAATGTTGTAAGTTTGGGGGTGTGATAACTCTTGAATAAAGAGTTATTTCATGTGCTTTTGAACTTATATTTGTGAAAAAAATCATGAGTGTTAGTTTATTTTTAGTTTTTGTAGCAAACTTGGATGTTTTCATTATCTTAATTAAGTGTAATTATTTTTTTTAGTTTTTAATAGCTATTGGGTTAAAGATAATGATTTCATGGTTAAATATTTGCACAAAGGAATGAGTGAGCTTAAGAGTCTATTGTGATGAAATTATTGTGTTAATGGCTGAATATTCAGGATTGCTGCAGCAAAACTGAAGCATTGTGATCAGCTACATTTTGGAGCATGGAACACGTGGCAGTCAAGAGTCAAGCTTACATTTCAGCTGATGTGGCAGTGGCAGAAGGAAATATCAGCATAATGGAGAAAAGGACAAAAGAGAAGGAAGACTTGATGTTTTGGGAGGAAAAGAGGGGCATTATGGTACTTTTGGAGGAGAAGAAGATAACCTAATATACCAAAATAATGCTCCAGCCGTAACAAACAAGCAGCAGCCATTTTTGGCAAAGAAAACCAGTGAGAATATTAAAGAAAACGCCAGGAAGAAATAGAAGAGAGGTTCAAGGAAGAAGGAGGCCAACCCAAGAAACTCAAGCATCATTTGGATTTGTTTTTCTCCTCTTTCTAAACTCTATTGTATTAATTTCTGAGTTGGATTTTAACTAAATATTATGGGCTGTTTTGATTATGAATTAATGTATATGAAATCAGCCATGAACTAATTTCTTGGTGGCTTGAATTGTTGATGAACCCTATGTTATAATCTATCCATTTCTTGCACTTTATTTTAGTAAAATCTCCCTTGATCATTCAAGTGTGCTTAAATTGATTTCTTTTTGTTGTTTGGCCAGCAATGACAAATTATTTTAATTATATTTAATGCTGGAAATGTTGAATGTAATAGGAAAAGCTTGAATGACACAAGTCATAATCTAGGTTAGGTTATGTTAGTAATTAATATAGGGATATGTTAACTACCTTGTGTAACCTATGAGAAGTGAAATGTGATTGCATTCTTAAATCTGATTTTGCATAGGAATATGTTTAATTAGGTAGAAGAATTAAGGTCATAAGATTTGGGAAAGTTTTATGCGTGTTAAGTGAACTTTTTGTTATCCTGGGAGTTTTGCTAGAATATTGCTGCAGCAACACGTTCGCAATTTGTTCAGGATGAATAATATAGGGGAATTCAACAATTCAAGTCCATTTTGCAATTCATAAATTTCTCTCAATTTTCTTGTTCAGTTCAGTTTTTAATTTCAGTATTTCTATTTTATTTTAATACTTTGCTTAGTCTATAAACAACCACTTGACTTTTAATTTTCTAAAATTGTTTAGTAATTGTTTTGCTTACTTTTTAATTTGCAATCCCTGTGGAGACGATCTTGAATACTTACTACTTTATTACTTGTTTTGTGACTGTGTACACTTGCAAATTTTAATCGAATCAATTTACACAACAAAAATTAACCACATAAACTCAATATGTAAACCATTATGCCAATATTCATCCACATGCATAATAATGTTATTCAGCACGCATCAATCTCAACATGCAATAGTCAAGGGCCCAGCCCCAACAGTATCTCATGCATATGTCAACTCATTCCTCATGCTCCATATAAATAAGCAGGCAAACAGGGCATTCAAACATATGTTCAAGCATGTCAATCATTCATACCAACCAACCCTGAGTCGAGCTTGTCACTGACAGCGAGCGTACATGTTCGGTCAATCTCCAGAACCAATAAACCTTGGCTCGCTCTGATACCAAGTTGTAACGCCCTACTTCCTTAGAGTTGTTACAAGTGAGTTTTAAAACGAAAAAGGTGCAATGAACTCCCTAACCGAGGTTTTTAAAACAAAAGTGTGACTAAGCAAAAGTTAAGGCTGTAATCTTTGAAAATGCGTTGTTATATTGAAAACTTCTAGTATTAAACATTTGGGATCCAAAAATAAGGTTTGAAAACCTTTTACAACTTAAAATAATTTTACAGTTGGTCCGTTATTAAAATCACAGGTTATTACAGCCATTTCTCGAAAATACCCCCAACCAAAGCAGTCGGGCAGGCCAAACATGTACGCGTCGCTTCACGCTCTCCGTACTCATGGCTGATTGACTCAATCTTTGCCCTTACCTGCAACACAGAGCACCTATGAGCCGAAGCCCAGCAAGAAAACTCATACAGTACATAACATATGCGATTTATACAGTTAACATATTAGATAATCCATAGATAACCAAGTATTCCATTAGACTAAACAAACACGGCCATGCCGTCCCAGAGGCCTTACCAAAGCCTGGGGTCTCGGTCTCCACCGAAAGGATATCACATGTATCCATGGGGTCCCACCCTGACTACAAGCACTTCACGTGCTAAGTGTTACTTCCGGCCCCACTGCCGTTCTCGAACCTTGCCGTTCATTCGGCCCTTGCCGTTGTGTCTACTATAATTGCAAATAGTATAACTCAAGTAGCATTCAAACATATATCAATTCAATTAAGTCTGCACCCTAACATGTAATGCAATATAGGGCCGTGCCCTGCAATCATCTCAGCATGCAATGTAGGGCCGAGCCCTGCAATCACATCATGGGCCCATGCCCTGTCCTACGGGTGCTATAATTTTCTTACCTGTCAATTTGATAGCTTTCAACACTTGACTCCTTGAGCACGATCCCACTCGAGCCTTAGCGCACACCTAAACACAGCCATAGGTCAAAGTCAACACCGAACCCCAAGTCTGAAAACCTAGCCTCAGGGCCAATCCCGAGCCCCCAGGGAAGTCCTAGATCCACAAAACAAGATGGAGGAATCGAACCCCGAACCCTAGGTCAAAATCCCTCAAAAATATCCCAAAAACCCCTTTCTGGGAACAGGTTAGCGCTACAGCGCTCAAAAGGGGGCGCTATAGCGCTACAAGCAGAATCAGCATCCCCAGAAATAGGGCCTAGCGCTACAGTGCCCAAAGACTAGCGCTGTAGCGCTAGCTGCAGGCAGGCAAAACCCAAATTCCTTTTCTGCGATTTCTTAGAGCCAATCTCAACCCAAACTTCCCCAAATCTTTACCAAACTCAAAATCAAGCTTATAAACACTCTCCACTCATCCCAAGCATCCCAAATCCACAAAACCCAAGCACATTCAACCCAAATCTCAAAATTCACCATGATCAACCCTAAACCCAGAAATTCAGTCAAACCACAAAGTTAAATTCTTAGAATTCATACCGTTGATGCGATTTCGACCTTGATTCATTTCCTAGACCTCCTCCTTAGCTTTCTCTTCCTCAAAGCTTGCCCAGAAATTCCCTAAAATTCCCATCATCTCAGCCCAAAACATAGCTCAAACCAGCCAAACCCTTAAAACTGAAAACTCTAAGAACTTAGTTCAAAAGTAGATGTGTTCTTGCTAATCCTTGCCAAATCTTCAAGTCTAACTCAATATCGTTGATGCTCAGCCTATCATAGCTCTCCACTGAGCTGTGCTCTAAGAAATTTGAAGAGAAATGGTGCTTGAACCCCAAACCGATCCATTGAAACAAAACCCCTCTGTTTTTCTCTCTTTTTCTTTTTCTTCCTTTTTCTTTCTTTTCCACAGCCATTCACTCTCTCTACCAATCCCACTAAGTATATAAAGCCTCATAAATCAATCTCTAAAAGCCAATTGACCAAAATGCCCTCCCTACTAATTCTAAACCCTTTTTGTCCAAGTAAGGCCATTTTAGTCATTTTACCCAATTCCCGCTAATCCTCAAGTGTCTCTAATATTTTCCCGTTGCTTTCCAACACCTGATAAATCACCAAATAAGTATTCCCCATCATCAAAATTAATCTCAGTCTATTCTCTAAATTCCTGCTTATACCCCCAGGCTCGCCCCGAGCCGGGTATAAATTCCCGCCATGACTTTTCCGCTAACCTGCTCTCCGGGATCGTCTCGAGTCACAAATCACGGATACACTCACATACCACTGTGGTCTCAACAATCATCACATATCAATACAGTTATGCCCAAAATGGCCAAAATTACAATTATGCCCTTCTAACACAATCAGGGCCTACATGCATACTAATACACATAGTCATGCATCTCAAATAGTCAAATAGTCATATAACACGCTTTAAATCATAACCATGCATTTAACTCATAAAAATCACACATAAATCCCAACATGCCCTCCTGGCACACTAATCAAGGCCCTTAAGCCTTATTAGCGATTTTTGGTCGTTACACTGCCCACTTCCAACTCTCATGGTCACCTCTCCAAGAGCCAGCTTCCTCGATGTACTAAGACTCTGCGAAGAAGAACAAACATGATTAGTGGCTCCGGAATTAACTATCCAAGATGAAAAATCACCTTCCACTAAACAAGATTCTAAAACAAGTCAAATTTACCCTTCTTTTTGTCTTTCAGTTCAGCCAGGTACTTAGGACAATTCCTTTTCCAATGACCATGAACTCCACAATGAAAACATGATCCTTTTCGATGCCTTCTTTTTGGAGTTCTTTGTAGAATTATTCTTCATGGAAGACTTGTTGGTCTTTTCTGGTTGTTTGTACTTTTTCTTGTCCTTTCCTTTGCCACCCTTCTTTTTCTTTGAATTGCCATTTGAAGTGGAAGGCTTGGTTTTAGCAACATTTTCCTCTTTAGGAACTTTTGTTTAGAGACTCAAAAGTTTGCAACTCATTCAGCAGTTGGGTCATGTTGTACTCCAACTTTTTCATAAAATAGTTGGTTTGAATGCTGCAAAAGCTGGTGTGAGAGATTCAAGTATCACACTTACTTGAGTTCTCTCATCAATGATTGCACCATGGATTTCTGCATCATGGAATATGTTTATCATGTCTAGGACATGCTCTCTCATAGAAATTTTTTTCTTCATTTTCATATTCATGAAGCTTTTAGTAGCATCATGTTTGCACTTATCATACTGATGGCCAAACATGCCTTATAAAGATTCCCAAATCACCATGTTGTTTCAACAGTTTCAAACATCTTTCTGAGCACATCACTCATACTAGCAAGCATATAACATGTGCCCTTATTGTTAGATAAGATCCAATTGTGATACTTTTCTCTAGCAGTTTTGACAGCAGTGAGAGCAGGAACCTCAGGACAATCCTCACTCAGGACAAGCGTGTGGTTTTCACATATCAAAACAATGTTCATGTTCGATATCCATTTCATGTAGTTATCACCAGTCAATTTCTCATTAGCAAGTAAAGCAGTTACAGGGTTTGGATTGGACATATTGCTGAAAAATAAATAAATAAAATAAAATGAATTAATGCATATAATAAATATCAGTTTCTATTTGCAATAGTAAACATGATGCATGAATACAACACATAAAATAACACACAAAAAAAATAGTTACTAGTCAACGATAGATTAATTTGAAAATTAATGGACCAGCCTTAGGGTAGGTCAACTAATTACAAATTAACCTTGAGACAAGATCTCAACTCCATAAGTGAAAACTTAAAAAATCATTTTTCTCTTTTGACTTACGAATTACAGTTATTTTGGTCAAGATGTACTAGTCGTGCTCGAAAGCCTAGATACATCTTTGGAGTGTAACCCATTATTTAGTGATTAATGACTTAACTAAGAGTGTGCCTTAGGGTCAGTCAAACCTGAAATACGACGCTTGTAACGACCCAAAATTGCTAATAGTGCTTAGGGCCTTGATAAGCATGTCGGGAGGGCATAATTGATATATGTGTGTGATTAAATTGTTAAATGCATGATTAATATGATTATATGAATATGTGATATGCATATGTTAAGAGTATTAGATATGCATGTGGGTCCTTTATAGCTTATAAAGGCATATTTGTAATTTTGGCCTTTTGAGGGCATAAATGTGATTTTATGTGATAAATTGTTGAGACCACATTATTATGTGGATATGTTTGCAGCATATGGCTCGAGATGGTCCTAGTAAGCGGATTAGCGAAATAGTCACAGCAGGGTTTTTTAGTGCCCGGCTCGGGGAAGCCTGGGGGTATTTTGGGAATTTAGAGAATATTTGGGGAATTATTAGATATTGAATAAGTTTGTGTTAATTAATTGGACATGACAGGATATTGGTAAATGGGAGGAACACTTGAGGAATTAGCGGGAACCGAGAGCGGAATGACCATTTTACCCCTTAGTACCCTTAGTGAACCAATAAGCTTAGAGGGGAAATGAAGTCTTTTGTTTAAACAGGGGATAAACTCAGTAAATCTGACAAGAGAGTTTTAGGCTTGTTTATGGTCTTGTTTATAGGAAGGTTTTCTTTAGTTTAGGGCTATTTTATTGCAGATTTATGCTTGTTTGTTCATGTTTCAGGTTTTTGATGCTAAGATGGTGAAGAGAGATGAATGAAGTAAAAGTTGGAGAAAATGGAGCTACTTTGAAGAAAATCAAGTTGTTTTGGAAGCAAGGAGATCGAGTTAGGCTACTGTGATTAGCGCCCCAGCGCTAGCACAATAATGTTATAGTGCTAATTGGAGTATTTGAAGGCCTTTTGTTTACGTAAATAGCGCTACAAAACTAGCGCTATAGTGCTAGTTGATATTTATTTGGAGTCTGATTGTAGCACTACAGCGCTACAAACCTAGCGCTATCGATGCAATTTTGAAATTTTAAGCCCTTTTAGAAGGACAAAAGGATCTTTTCACTTGGGAGCATTGGAAAACTATTTAAGTGACATTATTCTACTATTTTTAGGGGAGGCTGATTAGTTTTATAAACCCTACATTTAGAAAAGACTACTGTGACTATTGTATTTAGATTTCTTTTTATGGTTTATTACTTTCTAAATTTCTTCTTCATCTTAATTTCTTTCTTAGGTTATTTTTCATGAACAATTATCTGAATTCTGTTGTCATTATTTTATCAATGAACTAAATCCTTTATCTAGGGATTAATGTAGTTACTTGAATTTCAATTTAATTTTATTATGATGTTCTCTTGATAATTTTTCTCTATTCTAATCTATATGATGTTTGCCTAATGCTTCTAAATACTTAATCACTATTTAAGTGATTTAATGATCTTGATTCACCAAAAGATGAGAATTGACTATGCTATCATTATATAGATATAGGTTGCATATTGGACAAAAGTACCTGTATGACTTATGTTGTAATTAGGTTTCCATGCTTAATGCCTTCTATATGTTTAAGTTTATCACATAGATGTAGAAAACCAGCATACAGGCTGAGATCTTATATCTTGAAAAAGAATAGGAATCGATTTATGTTAACCTGCTATTAGAATAGGAAGAAGAGATTTAGAACTGGTTAGCAAAATTAATAGAATGAAATGTTGATGAAATTAATTCCCTAGGCTTTTAATTATTGATTTCTAATCCGTTGATTCATTGTTTTGCTTACAATTATTTAAATTGTGTTCGTAGTTTAGAATTATTCATCTTAATTTTAATCGACAAATATAAATTGAAAAGAAATTATTGGTAATTGTTTATTAGTCTATGTGGGATGATCTCTATTCTTATAGAATTTTTTACTTAACACGACCACATATACTTGCGTGCAAATTTAAGCAATGAAAAGCCTAAGGAGTAACTAGAAGACTTTGGAAGCCTCTCAGCTCACTCTCCCTTCCCCTCTCTCTCACATATTGTCTCTCTCTCTCTCACTCTTCCTCTCTTTACACTTTGAAGCTAAGGAAAAAAGGCAAAAGAATTTAGGCTTCAGGCTGGAATTTTGGAATGAATTTGGAAGAATTGAAGCTTTGGAAACCAAGGGTTTGGTTGAGACTTGGAACTTAACATCTGAAGTTGATGCTATAAGCTTGAAAGGATTCAACAGCTATTAAGGCTTATCATCAAGGCTTGGGACTAAGGATCATGCTTGGGACCGTTACGCATCCTCCACTCGGGATTCGAGGTAAGAAAACTGCACCCTTGTGTCGCTATGTTGGGCCTGAGATTCCCTACATTTGAGTAAATGTGTTGTATAACTGTGATATTGCTATGCGAACATGAAATGATCGGCCTAAGAGAGCTGGGGTTGATGTCTTGCGCACAGAACGCAGCTCAGCCACTGTGAGTCGGGGTCAGTGAAGTAAATAAGGGCTCGGCCTAACGGCGTCGACCCCGAGCATTTGCATATTGATTGAGATTTATTTCTTAACATACGTGTTTATTGTTCTTAGTTTGACACCTATGACTTGTTGAAATTTTGGATTACTGCCTTTCGATTGATTGGATCTAATCACTGATTATGTATTTCTTGTTATGGTTTTCTTTATAGGCCTTGGCTCATGGGTGCTGCATGGTGGAGGTAAACACAAGGGTAAGTTTGACCAACCATGAGTTGGAGAGCTCTGGGGGCGAGGTGTACATTATCAGCTGCTTGTCCACCACGGTCGAAGGAAAGTATAGGGACAGATCCTAAAATTTGTATTTTGCCATTAGAGTGGCCACTGGTTGTATATAAATTTTTTTAAAGTCATAAATTGTCTCTTAAACCCTGTTTTTGGGATCCCATGTACCAAATGTCAATTTTAATGAAATTAATTGTTTATGTTCAAAATCTTTTAAACCTAACCTAGTAATTTACCTTAGGATCACATTACTGTTCAAACAACTTGATTAGCAAGTCTTGCACTATTTTAAAACACACAGTGTAACGGTCTTGGTTATCCAGGGCATTACAACTTGGTATCAGAGCGGTCCAGGTTTAAAGGTTCCTAAAGATTGGCTGGACATGTACACTTGCCGCTAAAGACAATCTCGACTCAGGGTTTTGTAATTGTATATATGTGATTACATGTGTAACACCCTGGATAGCCAAGACCGTTACACTGTGTGTTTACAAAAGTGCTAGACTTGCTAATCAAGTCGTTAAGTTGAAAACGTGTTATTGAAACTATTGTGGAACTAGGGTTAAAACATTTTGTACTTAAAAATAGCGTTTCTTATAAATAAAACTTTCTCTATTTACACGGGATCCCAAAATCAATAGAATTAAAACCATTTACAAAAGATTCAAGATTTTATTACAGTATTAGCCATACTAAGGCAAAATAGACAGTTAAACAATCCCTGTCCTGATTCACTCCTCGGCCATGGCGACCGAACAGCTGACTATGTACATTCTGCCCCGCAGCCCTCCACCTCAGGGTTGGTCCAACTTGCCTGTGCCTTTAACTACACCACGTAGCACCCGTGACCCAAGTCCCAGCAAGAAAACACAATAACAGAGCATAAGCAATCAAGAGACAATCCAATATCTCATATCACATAGGCATGTTCTCAATCATATAAGCATTCATGATAATCAAATATTCAGCATACTAAACATGTCAACTCATATCAATCACCAATTTACAAATGATAACTAGGGTTAGCGCCCTCAGGTCGCACCCTCTATTTATCCCACTGACTCTGGCCCGCTTAAACCGAGCTAAGTGAATATTTAGCTGTCCTCGGCTACCAGTGGCCAAGCCGCGCCCTGTGCGCAAATATTGTATACGACACCCTTAGGTCATTTA